>NC_083326.1:89100358-89825358 GCF_963455315.2 Globicephala melas
GGCAGAACTGGCCCATTATATGGTGAGGTCAGGGGCAGAGCTGGCCCATTATACAGTGAGGTCACGGGCAGAGCTAGCCCTCTCGTGCAGCCCCCTTGCAGCTGAACCCCCAGCCCTCAGACCCAGGAGCACCCTCCCCCCCAAGTCCTCAGCAGGTACCTCAGCCCTGCTCACCTGTCTGTCGGCAGGTGGACCCATGCCTGTGGGTAGGTTCACACCTCACCTCCCACGGTTCTTGGTCAAAACAAAGAGGGACGGGGCACTGCCCTTATCTGGATTTATCCCGACCCGTGTCCAGGACCCAGCAGCTTCCCTGCCACGTCTAGGCTGCCTTCCCATGGTTTGTCCTAACCTCGGCGGCTCTGAGGAATACCGGCCAGGCATCTCCCACACCTTCCCTCCATCTACGTGACTCTCTGCAGTGCTGGGTTTGGGATAATTGCACATTTGCACAGAGGTGAGGCGCCTTCCCGGCACACCACAAGGTTCGCTGTCAGCCAGGGTCCTCCTCTGTCCAGAAGTGTGTCACTCGGTCAGGCCACAGTCAGGGGAGGGGGCTGTGACCCCAGGGCCTTCAGGTCTGGCTCATTGCTCCCGCTGGGCCTCCGGAATGCTGGGCGGCTTGCTGGGTCACAGAGCCGCGGTGAGAACGTGGCAGTCCTAGTCAGCGGGCCCATCACCTGGGCTTCCCCAGAGCACGGGTGGGACTGAGTGTGGCTCTGCATATCCACGGCCTTGGAGGCCCAGGTGGGAGCGGGAACAGACCAGGCGGCTGGGTCTGGGGAGGACCTGGGCAGGAGCAGGTCCCGGGACAGCTGCCAGGAGCCAGGGAGGAGGCCAAGCCTCCTGGCCGGGGACCCACCCCTACAAGCCCTGCCCCCACCCAGCTGAGGCCACAGGACGCCCCCACACGCAGCAAGGACAAGGGTCCCAGCCGCCATCTCCAGGCTGGGCGTACACGCAAACTTGGGCAAAAGCACAGCGAAGCCCCGTGGGTCTGCGGCCAGGACTTGGTCTCCAGACGGCCAGGCCGCCGTGCTTTCTCCCTGGGGAAAGAGGAGGGTCCTGAGTCTATGGCGGTCACCTTCTAGTGCCTGCACCCGCCCTTGCCTCACCTCACCCCACACGGACAGAAGGCGCTGGGAAAGGCAGGAGCCACTGGGGCTGCTGGAGCTCACGGGTCCCCAGGGTGAGGGCGCCCCGGGAGCCATGTCCCCGCTGTCCACTAGGGGTCGTGCTTGGCCGCGCCGCGTGGCGGCTGGAGCCCCGCACCGTCAGCAAGCCCTTACCGCAGGGGCTGTCGGCTGACACAGCTGCATCCCCGTGGGCTGCCCGCCCAGTCCCTGGCGAGGAGAGCAGCTCAGGCTGGAGCCCTCGGACCCCCCAGCGCCCCCATGCACCCGCCGGCGAGGGCCCCTCCTCTTCAAACCACACCCACTCAGGGCGGGGAGGGGAGGGGAGGGGAGGGAGGCGGGCTGCAGTCCTAACTGGCTCCCCGACGCTGCTGCTGCTGGCCCGGGAGCCCCTGGAGAAGCCCTGAGCCGGTGGCGGCAGGGACCACCGTGCAGAGCCACCGTCCTGTGTCCCCACCCGGATGCCTCCACCAGCCCCGTGTCTGAGTCCCCGTGTGAGCGCAATGACCTGAGAGGCACCCTGATTCTCCTGGTCCCTGGGGGCCCTTTCAGATAGGAGTTGGGAGGCTGGAACCCTGCAGTTCCCTGTGCACCCGTTAATCTATCTCAGACCATGCGTGAAAACTCAGCCCCTACTTCAGGGAATACCGGCCCCCAGAAAAGACGACGTCGGCCGGCCCACCCGCGTGAAGACCGAGGAGTGCTGATGTCCTGAGCCTGGCCCACCCGGTCAGTTCACCAGCTCGCCTAAAATCGCCCTTCCTCGGAGGAAAGGGAACAGAGGGGGGACGCCGCAGGGGGCTGTGGGCAGGATGCCCTGCCTGTGTCCACCTTGAGAGTCAAGGACCCCTTAGCCCCCTGTCCCAGCTCCACCCAGAGACAGTCTCCAGGGCGCAAGCCTGCGTTCCCGGGTGCTGAGAGTGTGGACGCTGGGTCAGGGTCCCAGCTCTGCCTCCTGTGGGCTGGGCGACCATAGCAGCTGGCTCGGCCTCTCTGGGCCCGGCATCCTCATCTTCAGGTGAGGGAGCAGCAGTTGCTACACCACAGGGCCCCTGACGGGCCGGATGGGTGGATACTCTCAGGACCCAGAAGGTGCCTGGCTGGCAGAAGGGGCTGCGTAAGCGCCTCCTGGGAGGGTGGGAGGAGGAGAGGAAGCATCTGGAAACACCAGCCTGTCCCGTCGGCCTGTGAGGGCTCCCAGAGCAGGGGGGAAGCAGGTGCTCCCGGGACCAAAGTGGGCTGTTGGCCGCGCCCTGCCCACGTTGCCTTCAGAGTCTGGAAACTGGTCGTCTCCGGGCAGGGAGTCAGAAACGTCAGAAAACACGCTACTTTTCCGTTTTCTCTTTGTACTGCTTACATTTTTTTTAAAACCAAGCCTACGCGTTACTTTTTCAAATGAATAATGGAGGTGACCAGGGTTTGCAGGGGACGAAATGACACGGCCAGGCCCTCCGCGGCCGGGACCTGCCAATGGCCTGGCACGTTCGGCAGGGCTGTGCTCTCACAGGGCTTCAGACCAGCCCGACGATCTGAGAGCAGCGCAGGGCAGCTCAGGCGCCCCTTAAGAGCACAGGCGTCTGCCTGCAGCGCTCCCAGCCGCCAGCCAAGGAGAGGCCATCGGACGCCCGGCCCCATCCTGGGCGACGCGCACCACCCACCTCCGTCTCACCCACACGTTTGCCCCTGTTCATCCTCCCACCTGCACCCACACAGCAGGGAGCTTGTCCCTTGGCTTGCAGCCACGTTCCAGCTCCTCCATGGTGCCCGGCACACAGTAGGTGCTTAATAAATGCTTGGGTCAAGAACTCACTGGCTCCGAGTTTCTGAGGATGAACCTGCAGAGCCCAGCCTCCCAGCCTCAGGGGACCAGGCAGCGAGCTCCCGTCCCCTGGGGCCTGGCGCTCACTCCGGCGGTGTTGGGGGGGGGGGACTGGAGGGATGATACGGGGAGGGGGGTGGCAGAACCCGAACGGGCCATGAAGCATGGCCCACCTGGGCCCCCCGGGAGCCAGGTGCACTGCTCCGACGGCTGGCTGGGACCGAGTCATGGTGAATTATTCACTTAACCAAAAGGTGTGCATCAGAGCACAGCAGCAGCTGGTAAAGCCCGAGGCCTGCAGACCCGTCAGGGGCGCTGCATCCGCAAAGATGCTCCGCCCTGGGCATCTGCACGGTGCACGTTTCCCTGCACTGACGTGCGCAGATGCTATTGAGTGAGTTACCTGGTGGGCGAGGTTCTGGATGGATGTGCACCGCGGGGACACCAGTCACCCCACTACAGCACACGGAAGGGAGAAAGTAGCCCCCCCCACAGGAAGCCCGAGTGTGGGGCCGGTCATGCTGGGTATCCCTAGAGGAGGAGGAAGGAGACAAGGCACAGTGGGAAGAATCCTGGAAGCCTGCCTGTAGGAGGCAAGACCACAGCTGGCCTTGCTGGGAGGAAGGCTGGTGTGGGTGGAGAATGGGAGGGCCCTTCACAGCAGAGGACACCCTGGGGAGAGGGTGGAGGCCGGAGCCCTGTGATGGGAAGAGATGGGCACAGCCAAGGAAGGCAGGCATCCAGGATCCCAGACGCAACCTCCGGGGCAGCAAGGCAGCAAAGGCAGCCAGGGGAGAGCGTAGCCCAAGAGGCCACGTGGGCTGCCCGCAGGCCTCAGGCGCTCAGCGGAGTGACAAGGGAGCTGGTTCCCCAGCTGAAAGCCAGGGTGAGCCCTGCAATTTCTGTCCCTCGGACGGATGCCGGTGTCCCCATTTCTGCTTGCTGCCCTCTGGCAGGCAGGTGGAAGTCCATCCCAGTGGCCCCCCAGCCGGGAGGACACTTCTCGGCAGAAGGTGAGGCACGTCGAGGCCACTCGGCCACAAGGACCTCAGGCTGCCTCTGGCTGCCTCGCCTTCCCCATGGGGGACACGCTGGCACGCGGGGCGCCACCCCCAGGCCTCTGCCGAGGTCTGGCCCCTTCCCAGTACTGCTGCTGCCACACCGCCCGCACTGCCTGGAGGGACTCTCAGGGGCCCCCCGCCAGCCGAGTGGCCCTGCTTCAGCTCTTGTCCACCTCGGATTCACCTCGGCTCCTCTTGGTTCTTGACGGGCCGTCCCATCGCGTAGTATTTCCCTCCCACTGCCTAGGCCCTGAGCACAGTGAGGGCCAGACAGACCCTGGGTGACCCGGTCCTTGGCCCGAACTGTCCCATCAGCCGTGGAGCCAGCACAGGGCAGCTGGCCAGGCCTGAGGCCCAGCCGGTCACGCTCATCCTGAGATGGGAGGGGGAGGGGGACAGAGAGAGACAGATACAGAGACGGGGAGGGCGGGGCAGGAGGAGAGACGAGGGAGAGACAGGAACCGAGACGCGGAGGGAGGCGAGGGGAGGGGGGGGAGGCAGAGGGGAGAGGCGTGGGGGGGGAGGCAGAGGGGAGAGGCGGGGGGTTGGGGGGAGGCAGAGGGGAGAGGCGGGGGTGGGGGGGAGGCAGAGGGGAGAGGCGTGGGGGGGGAGGCAGAGGGGAGAGGCGGGGGGGAGGCAGAGGGGAGATGCGGGGGGTTGGGGGGAGGCAGAGGGGAGAGGCGGGGGTGGGGGGGAGGCAGAGGGGAGAGGCGGGGGCGGGGGGCAGAGGGGAGAGGCGGGGGGGTGGGGGGGAGGCAGAGGGGAGAGGCGGTTGGTGGGGAGGCAGAGGGGAGAGGCGGGGGGTTGGGGGGAGGCAGAGGGGAGAGGCGGGGGCGGGGGGGGCAGAGGGGAGAGGCGCCTCCACTGCCGCCTGCTGTCCTCCCGGGTGCTCCCGGCAGCACCCTCTGCGCTTTGCAGACACGGCCTCCCAGGGTGATGCGGCAGCAGACGTGAGCCGGGCTCCCTCGTGCCGCTGGCTGCTGCGGCCACCCTGGAGGTCAAACACCAGCATGTCTTACCTCCGGCCGGTCGAGGCCACTCCTCCGGCCTCCGAGGACCCCCTGCAGGCACAGCCACCCACTCCCTGCAACCTGTGCCCTTCCAGTTGCTGGGTGCTTTACTGGTCACCAAATATTTTGATTATCACTTTTAGGTGTAATTACCCCCATTTTACAGAGGAGAAGGTGGAGGCGTGAGGAGGGTCAGTGTTTTCCCAGATGCACCGGAGCCCTTGGCCGTGACCCAGGTTCAAGTCCAGGCATGAGGTGGAGAACTTGTCTCTCAGGGAGACGCACCCTCGTGACCGAGCACATGGGGAGGCGCCCTGGGCCGCTGGCTGGGGCTCCCGGCTCACAGGGAAGCTGCAAACGGGCCACGCGCGAGTGTTCACACCACGGTCATTAGCATCGACCCCCAGCGGGGCCGGGGGACTGTGTCGATTGTCTAGGGCTTAAAAGGTGAATCACGCGGGTCAAATCTGAGGAGGTCTGCAGCCACTGCGTTACGAGTAGCCCCCACAGCCTTGCAGTATTCGTCCGGATTCTACAGCTCTCGCCCAGTTCAGCGAAGAAGCCACGCGTGTCCTGCCACGGGACGCGGGACGTTCTGCCTCCTGGCTGGGCTGCCCCCTTGCTCCTGAACTTGAGCAGAAGCGTCAGCGTGCACCTTGCGGCCACACTCGTGACAGATTGACCACAGGTGAGTCGGGAAGACCTGCAGGAGCTGTGTGCGGCGACCTGCTGGCTGCCGAATCAGGAGGATGGCATCTGTGGACCTTATCTGTGAGCTGTGCGCCACCCTCGTCCCCCATCGGGACCGTAACACACATGCACGTTTACATCGGCACATTCCGGAAAGCCGGCTTTTGAATGTGTACCAGCCCACTGTCCCGACCCCGAGACAGACAGGAGGGGAGGCGCCTGCGGCCCTCGGCCCCCCATCACCTCCCCAGCACCCCTTCTCCCGCTCCCTCTCAACTGCCCGTTATCCTTCAGAAACCTCCGCCCATCCTTCATTTATTGAAGTAGGCAGGGAGTATGATGGGCCATTTTGTCACCGTGGCAACCGCTGTGGTCTGAAGGGGTTGGAGAGCCCTGATTAGGCCGGGAAGGCTGCTGTGACAGGAAGTGACAGGGACAGCAAATCAAGGGGGGCTTTAACGGGGCTGTGCGTGGAGCGCACACCAAACGTCATCTCTGCACCACTGGGAAGGCTCCCACTGGCAGCTGAGTCCAAATGGAAAACTAATGAGGCAGCGGGCCCCATGGGCCTTTGCCGGTCTCCTAACAAGCCTCGTCCACAGGGTGAAAGCGGCAGAGTCCGCGCACACGGCCCGCCCCAGGCCCCTCCTGGGCAGCAGGTGGGGGGATCCCTGCTCGGTCGGACCCTGGGCCCTGCCCTGGGCACCTCACGCAGGGGGGGCCTCCCCCTAGCCCAGGACACTGGGGGTCTCGGCGGGGGGCTGTCCTCAGGAAGACTCCACATATCCCAGGGGCTCACGTCCTACGTTAAAACTCGGGAATGAAAGCAACACATATTGTACATAACTAATGACCGCTAATTGCAAGAAGGCTTCCGCGTCCTGCTTCTAAGTCTCCACTTCGACTATGGCTTTTTCAAGTAATAATAATAATAGCAAACACGGGCTGAGCTATTCCTCTGCCTGGCATTGGTTAAAGTCCTTTGGGTGGGTTATCGCAGTTAATCTTCACAGTAACCCTACGAGGTGGGTACAATTCCTCTCTCCATTTTACAGATGAGGAAACTGAGGCCCCAAAAGGTTCCACAACGCTCTTAAAGCCGCACGGTTAGTAAGCGCAGAGCGAGAACGGGAGGCCCGAAGCCAGGCCGGGGTCAGCAGGGAGGCGCGGCCCAACCCGAGTCCAGCCCTGGCTCTGGTCTCCCACTGGTGAAACAAGAGGGGCGACGCCGGGGGCACAGGCAGAGCGAGCCCCCCGCAGCCCACCCAGGCGGGACCCTTGCTCCAGCTGCACTCCCGGAGCACGCAGCACCTGTAGGCGCCTCATCTGCAAAGTCTCGGCATCGCCCTGTAGAGCAAGCTCCCGGCTTGGCCGAAGCTGAGAGCGTCTCGGACTCCAGTTCTCGATACGCTTCCTCTGTCCTGCCAGCTCCCTGGCCCGCTGGCTGACATTCTGCTCTCAGTTCGCAGGACAATAAGTTAGGGTCCCAGACAGAGCAAGAGGGAGAAGGTCGCTCCACAGGCTGGGTCACCTGGTCCTAGAGGAGGAGCCATTGACATTCCGCCGGGGCTCTGGGGGCCGTGGCTGGAGCAGGACTCCGTGGGGCGGAGCGGCCGTGCCTTGGGTTCCTGGGGCAGAGGGCTGCTGTGGAGGCCTGCGGGGTGCGGCCCATACGGGACCTGGCTTGTCTGGCAGGAAAGGGAGGGTGAGTTCCTCCAGCCTGGGCTCCTTTCCTGCTGGGATGGAGCCATGAGGAAATATTCCCAAGGAATCTGGGGAGATGCTATTCACAGCCCCCGTGGGCAGGCTTTCATGTTCCAGACTGCAAATGCTCAGGCCACTTCTGACTGTCCCAAGGGAGACCGCGCAGCCGTCCTGCGCATCTGCCCCCTGCCACGGCCTGTTGCCTGTCGGGAGCCCAATAACTTTTCATCAGAAGTCAGGCGTGACCTTCTCTGTATCTCCTCTGCCAACGATCATCTACCGTCTTTCCTCCTCCCTCCCAGAGTCCCTCCTAAGACAGTAAGTTCTGAATTGGCTTTTAGATTGAGTTGCCAGAGCCCTTTTCCTCTGTGGCAAGATCAAGTGTCTCTCCGTGAGGCTTGTCCACGTGGCTTCTCCATGTGGCTTTGTGACCAAACCCACCTTGGGTCTGTTCACCCGATGCACAGCAAAGCCAATCTACTGACACCGGCTGTGGTGAAGGAAAGGGCAGCGTTAACTGCAGGCGCCCAACATGGGGCCAAGCAAGGAGCAAGGTGGGCTAGTGCTTGAAAGACACCAACCCCCGATTGCTTTCAGGGAAAGGTTTTTAAAGACAAAGTGAGGGAGGGAGGTTTCCGGGTGCGTGATCAGCTCGTGGACCTTCTTCTGATTGGCTGGTGGTGAGGTAAAGGGGAGCCGGCATCGTCGACCTTCAGGTTCCAGCCGGTCTGAGGTCTACGTGATTGTGGGCAGCAGACAGTTAACTTCTCCCACCTGGTGGGGTCTCAGTATCTGCAAAACAGCTCAAGGACACGGCTCAGAATATTATCTACAGCCCTTCAGGAGGAACTAAAGGTCCCTGACTTTGTTTAATGGCTGAAATTATTATTATTTTGTCTCACTTGACTGTTTTCCTTTCTTTCTGCATTTTCTCACTTCTTGATTAAATTTGTTCTTTGGAACTGGGGGAAGGCCTAGGAGGCTAAAGTTTTTCTACAAACAAGAGGCAGGTAGAGGACAGGGGAGGGTCTGTCCCGGGAAGGTCCCGTAGGGTCCTGCTCAGTCACAATTCCCCCTTTTCTTTGATACTCCTCAGTCTTGAGGGGCGACAAGGGCAGGACAAGAAAAGGAATCGTTTTGGATGGAGAGGTTCATCATAAACTCGACAGAGGCCCTCGGTTTTAGGGGGACTTGGCTTCAGCTTCTCCACCTGCTCTCTGCGTGGTCTGAGTAGCTGAATTTCTTACATGGCAATTCAGGGCTCCCAAGAGTGTATGCGTGGAAGCTGCCAGAGCTTCGTAACTGGCATGGTGTCGCTCCCTCCACCTTCTTTTACTTAGAGGAGGGCCTGCGACCTAGTAGGACTCTCCAGTACCTTTCTGGGACGGAACCTTCCCCCACATCCTCTGCATTAGCTCCTCTCTGAAGTACCCGGATAACAGCATCTGATGCACATTCCTGAGTTGCTTTACAGATACTAAAACCCCCACCAAATGGAAGAAGTTAGCTACTTGGTGACCATGAGCGCTAGCCCCGAGACCTACTGGCACCTGAGGATTGATGGTGTGAGCTCCTGTACCGCTCCCTGTTACCTCACCATCAACCAATCAGGGAACCACGCACAAGCTGATCACACACCATGGGACCCCGTTCCTCAGCTGGCCTTTAAAAATACTCCCCTGGGACTTCCCTGGTGGCGCAGTGGTTAAGAACCTGCCTGCCAATGCAGGGGACACAGTTTCAATCCCTGGTCTGGGAAGATCCCACATGCCGCAGAGCAAGCCTGTGCACCGCAACTACTGAGCCTGCGCACTAGAGCCCGCGAGCCACAACTACTGAAGCCCGCACGCCTAGAGCCCATGCTCCGCAACAAGAGAAGCCACCGCAATGAGAAGCCCGCGCACCGCGACGAAGAGCAGCCCCCGCTCACCACAACTAGAGAAAGCCCGCGCACAGCAACAAAGACCCAATGCAGCCAAAAATAAATAAATAAAAATAAACTTATATATTAAAAAAAAATGCTCCCCTGAAAGCATTTAGGTGAGATTAGGTGTCTTGAGCAGTAGCTGCCCTGGACCCCTTGTTTGGCGCCTGCAGTAAGCGCTGCCCTTTCCTTCACCACGACCTGGTGTCAGCGGATTGGCTTTACCGCGCACCAGCGAGCAAACCCAAGTTTGGTTCCGTAACGGGCCCAGTGATGAGCAGCCTCTTCATGGGAGGCTGAACATCCCAGGAGTCGGGGCCCCCAGACCCACCTCAACCACTCCTGGCCCTTCCCCTCCCAGACTCACAGGTTTTCCAAACACTCCCAGGAGGCGGCTGCAGCACAGGCTGGACTTTGTTCTGGGTGGAGCACACCCAGGCCCTTGCCTTCACCAGGGAGGTCCTTCGGGGTTCAGCTTTTCTCTAAACACACACGAAGGAGGAGATGAACGGGCCCAGCGAGGAGAGCGCAACCAGGTCTCCTAAGAAACCACCCGTCTGTTTGGCTCCGGCCAAATCCTAAGTGGCAAGACTCATGAGACCACCCTGGGAGCTCGGGCCGGGTCATCAGGGTGTTGCAGCTAAACGGCTGCGCTGCTCTTCCCTACCTGAGCCTCTCTGTCCGGTGCTAATTAAGAGAAGCCGTGATGTGGCAGACAGGCACGCAGGTAACACCTCTCTCTCCAGGTTCTGTGAGCAGCCTTAGTGACTGTGCGTGCAAGTCCCACCAGGAGTCCCCCACCCCGCCCCACCTGCACCCCTACACACCTGCACACACACATACACACGTGCGCACGTGCACGCACACAGGCAGAGGAACAGATGTTGACTTCAAAGCGCTAACAGTCATGCAAATGTTTAGGCAAAACAGAAGTTACTTTAAGCAGAATCTACACCATATGGCAAACGGGGACCCGCTAGGTAAAATGTGCTGTCAGCAGGCACAAAACCCTCGTATCAGCTTCTGGAAAGGAACAAAGAACAATTTGGGTAACTTAACTGTATTCAAAAGAGAAGAGGAAAATGAGATGCTGGCATCTGGGAGGAAAACTAGTTTGCTGTAAGGTAGAATCAACACAAAAAGAAACTGGGTGGTTCCTCATACTTAAAGTGTGAATTCTAACCCACCGCAAATCCTTTTTCTATTTGTAGGTTCAGAGCCCAGTGAACCACGGGAGGGGCACCGGGCGCAGAAACCGAACTGTTACCATTTTGAAAACAAGAGTTTCCCCCGAACAAGGGAGATAAACCGTAACTTCTCTTGAAAAAGATGGAAAACCTTCCACGCGACCAAGGCAGCTGGGATCTGCATTCCGTCTGGTTTCCACCCAGAGCTCCGAAACCCGTCCCTAACCTGGACATGGCTGGTTTAGTCCCTTCAGCACTCTTGCTATCAGATGAACCAATTGTCTCCCTTCCCGTAAGCCGAGCTGCCGCGAGGGGGGGACAGAATGCCTGGGCTCACTCTCTCTCTAGCCGTGCACCTGTTGGTTCATCTAAACATAGAGAACGAGCCATGGCACCCGCGGTGCCTGGGCTCTATGAGGCGATGCGTGCGATGCACTCAGCCCGTGCTCGGTCCTGCGTGTCTGCCGTTAACACTGTAACTGACGGGTGGCCCGGACTCCACGAGCCTCCTGTATTTGGCGGCCCATAAAAAAACCCAAAGCTTGGCCGGTAGGGATTTGGATGGGTTATAACTGACAGAAACTCAACTCAAACTGCTTCAGCAAACACACAAATAAACAAAAGCCAAGGGAGAGATCGTCTGCATCCCGTGCGAGGGGCAAACACATCAGGACCTCTGTCTGTGTGTCTCTGCTTCTCTTTATTTCATTTTTCTCTTTTGAAAACAATATCTATGTGCTACTGGAATAGGGAAGAGCTAAATCAGACTCCATGTTCGATCTATTTCTAGGACTTTAACGTTAGCTTTTCGTTGCTTTTGTTATTGTGATCATATATAATGGCCTGCCTCAGGGAACCCTGCCCACCTGTGAAGGGCTGCAAGAAAAAAGAAACTAACACGTCCCCTTCCCGAGGCTGGACATTCCAGGAGATGTTTTGCAAGACTGGTGGCCCTTTTACTTTACTTCCTCACCGCCTCTCCCTCTCTGTTTCTATAAAAGAAACTGTCATCCAGACCCAGATAAGATGGTTTTTCGGAGACTCTAGTCTGCCATCTTCTCAGTCTGCCGGCTTTCCGAATGAAGTCGCATTCCTTGCCTCAGGACCCCGTCTCCGATTCATTGGCCTGTCGTGCGGTGCGCAGAGCGAGCTGGGACTCAGTAACACTATTAGGAGATGGCTGTAAACTCCAACTGACCTCCTTCTTACAGCCTTTAATTCCAGATGAAGAGACCTAGGTATCCGTGATCTAATCTCAGGGTAGACCCTGATTGGTCCTTCTTGGGACAATCAAGAGGAAGGGGAGCTCTGATTGGCCACCCTGGATGAGAGCCCACCTGAAAACTACAGGAGAGAGATGGAGGGATGATGACCCTGTTCCCAGAGCAGGTGAGCAATTCCACGGACATTAAAAATATCACCTGCACTCTGTGTCAGGGGAGTGGGAGAGAACTAGACAGTGAGGAGGGGGCTGATGCTCCCCTGGCATAACGAACCCTGGTGATAGCAAACCCTGCTGACTGCAGTAGGAGGAATGTGTCTCTGGACAAAACGAAGGTTTTCTAAAGAAATTGATTCCTGTAGCTGGAGTGTGCCCACTCTGTGAACAATTGCTGAGGATATAAAAACCCACCACCTGGAGGGGCAAAGTCAGGCTCCGCCACCACCACACACCCACCCCCCACTCCTGTCCTTCCTCACCACAGACTCCATCTCCTCCTGGGCCAGAGAAAACAGGGAGAGGGAACTCCATTGATTGAGCAGACCCTGGAGGCGCAGAAATCACATCAGAGAAGGGCCTTGGGCCTTAATTACCAAGGAAGGGGTAATGCTTCCTAGAAAATGAGAGAAGCAGGAACTCCCTGAGGGTGAGGGCTTTAAGGAGACTAGAGAGAAGGAGACTTGCCCAGGAGAGGCAGTGTTTGCAGGGGTGGTGGTCAGCTCCATGCCTGACCCCTCCGCCACTGAGCACCCACTCAGAAGGGCAGCCATAGCTCCGCTGGACCCTATGGTGCATCCTCCCAACTCCTTACCAGGGTGAGTTAGCCCATCTCTTTGGATGTGTATTGATCAGCTCATGCTAGGTTGCGCTGCGGTAACAAATGATCCTCGCACCTATAGCTTTATTTCTCGCTTCCCTTCTATGTTGGTTGAAGGTCGGTTGTAGTTTTCTCCCATTTATTCTTCATTCCCTTTTATTCTTCAGTCCTCAGGCAGGGGAAGCAGCCAGGCTGGAGCATTCACTATCACGCAAAGTGGAGCCAGGTGACGGCTCTCAAACCTCTACCTGTAAGGGGTCCATCATCCTCCTCATTTTTCAATAACCAAAGCAAGTCCAACAGCTAAACCTGACGTCCACGGTAGGGAGTGGCATCCTCTCGTGGGAAGGAGCAGGGAAGATTCTAGAACAGCACAGTCCACCACAGAGTGGCAGCCTCCTGGCCCCTGTCCCACCTCTAACCTGCGTGGACCCCTTCATAGGAGCCACAGGGTTCCCCCTCCCCAACCTCCCAAGGCCTGAGACAGGACAGGCATCACCCCATTTCCTCCTGGACATGTGTGTGTCACGGATCCTCCAAGCTCTGATGGTACAGGGCTCTCCTTTGGGCAACTCCAGACCAGGAAAGAGCTCTGGTCTCTGTCCACTGCTGCAATTATTCGTTGCTCTATAAGAAACACCTTAAAACTTGATGGCTTAAAACAATCATTTTACTTCCCGATCCTATGGATTGGGAATTTGGCAAGTCTCAACTTGACAGTTCTTTCGCTCCATGGGCATTGACTGGGGTCACTCACTGGGCTGCATTCAGCTGGGAGATCGGCTGGGGCTGGAAAGTCCATCGTGGCTCAGAGTCTTCCTATGGGGCCTTTATTCCTCTCCAGCAGGTTGAATTTCTTACATGGCAGCCGGCATCCAAGAGACAGCATCCCAAGTAGAGAAGGTGGGAGCTGTCTTAAGACCGAGCCTTAGGCGGTCACTTATACCACATTCCGTTGGTCAAGCTCCACAGGGCCAGCGCAGATTCAAGGGGAGGAGAAACGACTCTACCTCTTCACAGGAGCACAAAGGTTTTGCAGCCATCTTTAATCCAGTATATTCATATATGTCCCCAAACTTTACATGGCATGTGGTGAGAACATTCTCACCACACTGTTCTCTAGCCACAACCTGGGTAGCCCGGTAGGTATCCTCACTCCGAAAGCATCAAGCCAGGGAACGCGTGGCAGCCTTCCCTTCTTGACACGACTTCTCATGAGATATTCTCTCAGAGCCCCCTGATTTCACTTTAGGGGAGGGGATCCTGCACTGCCCCAAACGTCCGTGACCCTGACCCCCTTCCCTCCCCAGCCCCTTTTACATAGACTCAGTGGGCAGGTGATGGTAGGACAGGATATGCCACTCTTGAGCCAGTCCCATCTCTTGGTAGCTCCTTGGTGCTTTCAAATAGGGGGAATTTGGCTCCTTTGTTCTAATCCTTGGGTATTAGTTACTCCTCTAAGACAACAAGAGAAAATTCACCTCAGCATCCTGTTACTCTAGACTAAGGGCACACAATCTCATGATTACCATCACCATCACCACCACCATCACCACCATCACCACCATCACCATCACCATCACCATCACCACCATCACCACCATCACCATCACCACCATCACCACCATCACCATCACCATCACCACCATCACCACCATCACCACCATCACCCCCATCACCATCACCATCACCATCACCACCATCACCATCACCATCACCACCATCATCATCATCACCATCACCACCATCACCATCACCACCATCACCATCACCACCATCATCACCATCACCACCATCATCACCATCACCATCATCACCATCACCACCGTCACCATCATCACCATCATCACTAACATCGTTTCATAGCTGAGGAAACCCAGCCACAGGGAACGAAGTGATCGTCACATGATAAAGAGATTAAATTAATCTAAAGTTCAAAAAATCCTCTTTTTTCCCTGGGTTCTCCTAGGCCAAAAGGAGCAGCAGTGAACCCAGGCTGACCGGGCCTCATTCAGCCAGTGGATGGGATGAATGGGAGGGGTTCAAATAGTGTCATCAGAGCATAATCCTCTCTCTCTTTCTGCCTCTCTCCTCCCACTCTCCCTCTTGCCCTCCTCTCTCCCCCACAGCCCTGTTTGTCCCATGGTCAGCTCCACCCTCAGCCAGGACCTCCCCCAGGTGACCCAATCCCACCTGCCTCTCTTCCTTTGTCAGCCCCACCCAGGTCTCCAGGCAGCTCGGATCACAGGCTTGTCCTGCACCAATCACAGCTCTGAGGAGAGTGCTGTCACCAGGCCTGGGGCGGGAGCCAATCAGCAGAGCTGGACAGGGGGTGTGTCCAGGCGCAAGGACATCTGGGCTCAGGGGGCAGGGGTCTCTAAACGGAGACACTGGGGCTGTTAGCAGAAGCTGGGACAGCCGTACAGTCAGGACCGTGATCTGCCCCCGATGGGGTGGGGACTTTGACAAGGACTAGCGGGAAAGAGTCTGAATTGCTCTGGTTGAGCACTGCCTGCTCAGCCACTCGCTAGCTGTGTCGCAGGAAGGGGGACCCCTTCCAGGGCCCGAGAGTGGGCTCTCGTCTAACACGCGAACGTGAATTGTCCGAGGAGACACGCGTGCTGACGAAGCAAGAGACTTTGTTGGGAAGGGGCGCCCGGGCGGAGGGCAGCAGGGTGAGGGACCCCAGGAGAACGGCTCTGCCACGTGGCTCGCAGTCTCGGGTTTTATGGTGATGGGGTTAGTTTCCGGGTTGCCTCTGGCCAATCACTCTGACTCAGGGTCCTTGCTGGTGACGCACACATCGCTCAACCAAGATGCATTCCAGAGAGAAGGATTCTGGGAAGTTGGTAGGACATACGGACTGGCATTTCCCCTCTCCTTTTGACCTTTCCCGAATTCTTCTGGTTGGTGGTAGCTTGTTAGTTCCGTGCTCCTTACCGGGAACCCCTGTTGTAAGATAACTTACGCAAGTGGTTACTATCATGCCTGGCCAGGGCGGGCAGTTTCAGTCAGTGGTTCCCCTAATAGGTGTGTCGTCCTGGATGAGTTACCCTCTCTGTGTCTGTTTCCCATCTGCAAAATGGGAATAACAGTACATCTACATCTCAGGGATGAGTGTGCATTAAATGATGAGTGTGTGCATACGCTCAGACACAGCTGTGTGCCTCGAGGGTACCGTTGCGACAGCAAAAGCTCACCCCACCAGGGAGAAGAATCCACCTGGAACTAATGGGGCTAACTCCTGACAGCCCCAGAAAAGACACTGGAAAGAGCTCCTCCCGCCATACCCCAGCAGGGTGCAGGGAGACAGGGCCCAGGGCAGACCCTGAGAGGTGAGATGGCCTCAGGCAGGCGGCATCCCAGGACACGACCTCCAGGCTGCGGCCTAACTGTGTCTCCTTCATGCCTAATTGGATTCCCTTGTATAGAGATAAAGGCTGTTACTTTGTATCAGCAAGGCATCTTTTTCTGCAGGATTGAGTTCCTGAAAGGGGGGAGACTCTTGAGAGAGACAGAGCTGGGACGTGGAGGGAAAGAGCTGGGTGTGAATAGACTTTGGGATAAAATCCTGACAGACTGAAATTGATTCTGCCGCCGGAGAAAACTGAGTGCAGAGGGAATTAGATTTATGCTCTGTCAGATGTAACTGTCTCCTGGTGTCTGTACCGAGAGCTGTTAAAGTGGTAATCTTTAGAGATGCATGGAAAGTGCGTGTGAATAGACCCGTGCTCCACCCGGGGAACAGTCTCCTGTGGGGATGTACATAGGACAGCATCCTGATCACTAATGACACGATGAACACGACGCACTGTGGGTGGAATTTAATCAGAGCGTCTCAAAGCACAGCAAAGCTGAGGCTCCCGGCGACTTCTCCATGTCTGTGGTCACTCGGGAACCCTGCGGGCTACTGAGAAAGGCGCTGGGTCCATCGCCCCAGGCAGCTGATGGACTGTGGGGTCCCCCAGCTGAGGGTGGGGAGGGCAAGATTCACTGTGCGTCCACCAGCCTCAGTCCAGGACACGCTCATGAGGGATCAGACCTGCCCCTCCCTCGTGACAGAGCCCTGGGACCCTCATAATCCCAGTCCTCCAGACCCCTTGCCCCCCACAGCCAGAGCTATGCCTCCACCCAGCCTTGCCCACACCACACAGAGCACCCTGGAGCCTTTCTTTTCATTCTCTCTGACGCACTAGAAGTAAGGTGTTTTGAACCTCACTGAGAAGCAGACCTGTGCCCACTCCCTCTGAACCAGGAGCGGAGAGACAGCCACATATGCATGTTTGGGGGAGTGTATCAGTCAGGCTGGAACAGGGTCTGCTGTGTAACAAACACTCTCCACACCAGCGGCTGAACACATCACAGGTACACCTCTCGCTCATGCTCTGTGTCCAATGTGGGTTAGCAGGGCCCTTTGCTCTGGGTAATCACATGGGACCAGGAAACCAGGCTGACACAAGCTTCCACAATCACCAAAGCAGGAACTAGAAACACCATAAATTGACCTTTAAATGCTCACATGGGGTTTCCCTGGTGGCACAGTGTTTAAGAATCTGCCTGCCAATGCAGGGGACAGGGGTTCGAGCCCTGGTCCAGGAAGATCCCACATGCTGCAGAGCAACTAAGCCCGTGCACCACAACTACTGAGTCTGCTCTCTAGAGCCCATGAGCCACAACTACTGAGCCTGCGTGCCACAACTACTGAAGCCCACGCACCTAGAGCCCGTGCTCCACAAGAGAAGCCACGGCAATGAGAAGCCTGCGCACCACAATGAAGAGTAGCCCCCGCTCGCCGCAACTAGAGAAAGCCCAAGTGCACCAGCGAAGGACCCAACGCAGCCAAAAATAAATAAATATTTTTTTAAATAAAAAAATAAATGGTCACGTTTCATTGTCCAAAGCAGGTCACATGGCCAGGCCAGACTTCAAGCGAGCAGAGGAGCATAATCTCCCCAGGTGTCTGGAAAAGGAGGCCAAATGATTGGGGAACAGCCCAAATGACTCCGGGCCAGCTAATTCTATTCTCCCTCATCTCCCCAAGCAAGAGGACCCCAAAATTCCAGCCACATACAACCAGGACCTCTGGGGTTCATACCTTTGTACCCTGTCCACATGGGGCCCCACTGCATCTGAAGACCCCAAAACTAGAAAGATAAATCCTTTCCTTCCACACACTCAATGTTGCATGGAACAGAGACAAGAAAACCACCGTAAGCGGAGGAAGGACGGAGATGCAGCTGTCGTAGAAAAGGAGCCCTCCCTCCTGGCGGACACTCTGAGCCCCTGCAGCGTGCCTGTTTCTTCCTGGTGGCCAGATTCGGGTCCTGCCTGGAAGCAGCCCCCCAGCTCTGCCCGCTGGGAGCTTCCGGACTTTCCTCTGTCCTCTTGGCCAGTGTGACGTGGGACTCGGGTGGACGCCTCCCAGGAGTGGCAGTCTTCTCAGCCTGTTCTCTGGTCGCACGCGGTTAGTGGAAGTTTGTCTCAAACGTACCCGCTCCTCTTTTCTCCTAAACGGGTCTTGTTTTGTCATCACAGCTGTCTCGGAACCTTAGCAGGTGTCTTATTTCTAATCCTGGTCAGCTCTGATGCCAACAGCACCCACAGTTTTCTTGCCAACGCCCACAGGTTTGCATGGTCGGGCACCTCGCCCTCCTCTGTCAGCGGGTGGCCGCGTTCCCCGCTCCCACACCATGTCCAAAAAGTGTGTCTGACACACCTTTAGCCACAGGGAGATTTTAACAGAGGCCACGATGCCACACCCTTAACTTGGCTCTTGTCATATCTGTGTTTTAATTGAGTTTAAGTTGGGGGGGTCTTAAATTCAGTCAGCTTTTCCAACTTGGTAGAAGCCCTTTTTTCACTTTCACTCCTGCTTCAAGCGGGCCAGTTCTCCTCTGAGTTTGGCAGCCGACAGCTGCCACCAGATACCGCTAACGGCCTCTCGCTCCGGAGCTACGGTTTCACTAGGTTCACGGCCTGAGGTCCAAGTCGCTGCAGTCACGTCCGACCAAACACTTCCCACCGCAGAGCGTGGAGCTTTCTCTCCATCTTCCAACTAAGCCAGTGCCGCGTGCTTTCCAGTGTTTATTTTCTGTTACAGCAGCACCGTTTCTGGGTGTCACTTTCAGCATTAGTCAGGGCTGGTTAGGTTCTGCTGCACCTACTAAATGATCCCCAGTCCTCAGGGATGGAAAGTGACGAAGGCCCACTTCTCACTCACATCACGAGTCTCCCAGGTCCTCAGGTCACCTGCGCCTTGAAATCACTCAGGGGCCCAGGCTGACAGGCACCCTGTCCACCCATCCGGCCATGACTGTGGGCAGGAAAAGGGGACATGGTGACAGGGTGGCCGCTCGAGGCCTCTGCCGCCCGGCCTGTGGTCCCGTCTCATCTCCTGATGGTGCCTGCAGTTCCCTAACACACATCAATAGGGGGGTTGGGTGGGTAGTTACTTGCTGTTATAGAATTTTTTACAAGAATGATTCAGACATAAACTTGTGCGGTTAAAAACTGTTTCTTGTGATTTTTAAGAAGAAAATTGGGAGAAAAGAATTGGAGTGTTGTTGCAACGTACACATTTGTACAACGCGGCAAAGGGAAAGAAAACAGTGGAGGCCCCCTGCACAGCTCGGCCGGCTGCCGCCAGCCCGGTGGTCAGAGGGCTCTGGGGGTTCCCGACGCCGCGGGCTGGCGCTCTGAGGCCCGCCTTTCTGCATCAGAGCATTATCGGAACAGATCTAGGTAGTGTCAGCCTGAGGACTAAGTTTCTTCTGATAGGCTCAGCGTTTCCCATCCTCGCCTGTATCCCGTGGGACAGACCTACTCAGTAAACACGTGTGGAGCACCTGATGCTGCTGCGCACGAAAGAGCCGTTTTCCGCTGGATTCGCCCTCTGCTCCCTTTGTTCATTCATTTATTCAACAAATACTTATTGAGGATCTGCTCTGTGTCAGACATTGATCTAGACCGTAGGGATGCTGCGGGGGAGAAAACACAGGCAACCACAGAGAAACCCCTGCTCTCATGGCATACACATCCTAGCAGCAAGAGGGGGAGCCAGGAAACAGAGTGCCGAATGCTGATGACAAATACGCAGGAAGGGACAGGGCGGTGGGAGGGGGTAAGTTTAAGTAGGGGGTCGTGCGAAAAGTGAGAGGGTGACCTAGTCGCATAACTCAGGGAGAAGCACCCCAGGCAGACGAGACAGCCAGTGCAAAGGCCCTGAAGCAGCTTGGACTGTCCAAGAAGAACACAACATGCACGGGGCTGGAGGAGAGGGAGCAAGGTGGAGGAGAGTTCAGATCGAGGGGTGATGATGAGGTGGGGCCTGTGTGCTGCTGCAAGGACTCGGGCCTTTGCTTGGGGTGTGATGGGGGCCCTGGGGACTGTGTGCAGACAAGTGATGTGAGCAGTCTGGCTGCTGGCCCAGAGCAGGGTGTGGGGCATGTACCAGTTGTTTGTGGCTGTGTAAAAATTGACTCCAAAAGTAGCAGCTTAAAGCAACTCCAGTCCACGCCCTCACATTTCCTCAGGTCAGGAGCCTGGCGTGGCTTAGCGGGCTCCCCAGCTCAGGGCTCCTGGAAGGCTGCAGCTGGGTGTTGGTGGGCTGAGGTCTAACCCGAAGGCTTCACTGGGGAAGGGTCCACTTTCAGGCTCACTCACAGCTTCCCAGCAGGACCAGTCCTCCGAGGGCTCAGCTCCTGGCTGGCTTTCAGCGGGGCCATCCTCGGCCTCTTGTCGCAAGGGCCTCCCCACAGGGCTGCTCTCAACGTGGCAAGGGACCGCCCATCATTCGGCCGCTTTCTATTCGTTGGAGGCGAGTCACAGGCCCCACCCACCCTCCACGGGCAGGGATACCCCGGGGTGTGAGCAGCATCAGGTGAGGCTCCTGGGTCAGCTGGAAGCCCGCGCCGGGGGCGGGGCCCAGCAGGCCTGGATGGCAGCGGCGCGGAGCAGAGTGGAGGTGGTAGCGAGTGGCCAGATTTGGCCGCTTTTTGAAGGTGCTGAAAGTGGGCTTTGGGCTGCGAGACCGAGAGAGGCGCCTTGGTCTGACTGTCTTTCAGCTTGAAGGGGTTGTCCTGACCCAAGATGGGACTAACCGGGACCCACTCTGGACAGAGGTCCCTGCCATACTCTGCGACCCTCCTCCCAGCAGAAGAAGGAAGTGATAAGAGCGTGTGGGAAACCCCAAGTCCCAGAGACCCCTGGGAGCAGACGCCCACCTGCGCCCCAGCTCCAATCACCCCACCCGGTCACATCTGCCAGCTCCTAAGTGAGTTAATCGCTGCGTGAAACGGGAGCTGCAGATGCCTCGGAGGGCCCCCTGAGGCCCTAAGCCGGCTAACCCTCCCACTTAATCTGCTTTAAGACTGAAGCCTCAAGGGGAGAACCAGTAATCAGTTTTTAAGGTTACAGACAGCATCCGCACTCCAGTGGTTGCCCAGGGCAACGGTGCGGGCTGAGCACCAGGCCTGAGGTTGGATTACCTGCCTTGTGGATTCGCCCTCACAGTCTATCCCGCTCTGCCTGAGGCCCAGAAGGGATCTGCGGCTGTGTCACGAGAGCGCATGAACGCAAAGAAGAATTTACGTGGGAAGAAATGCAGACGGACGACAGGGACTCATCTCAGCCAGTCCTGGCCTCCTAGTGCACCTTTCGCTTCACAATATTCCCTGAACGGATCGTCTCTGACACGGACCCGGCCAGCGGAGAGCTGCTTAGCACCTCCCCTGGGAAGACCAGGTTCCGGAGGAAACCGGTCCAAGACGTCAGCCTCCGTCCTCTGGGGACGCAGTTTAAGGCCGGCTTCCCAAGGCCAGAGAAAACAGTCCTGCCCCAGAACTCAGTCTCTGAGGGCTCTCGCAGGGAAGGGGACCCCCAGGGGCTTCCGCAGCTCCATCTCCCCACTTCCATGACTGCATGCCTCCTGTCCTCTGCATCAACCATGCCGGCCTCTGCCTCGGGGCCTTTGTGCTTGCTGGGCGATTCCCACCTCCCCCTTTCACATGCCCGGGTGCCCCTCCGCAGGTCTCAGCTCGCTGGCTCTTCCTCCTGGACGCCCGCCTGACGCGCCCCGGCCCATCTCAGGGCACTCGTCTCTCCCTGAAATTAACTTGTAGTGAACTTCCTTGCCCAGTGCCCAACTCCCTCCCCAGGATGGATGTCCCAGAAGCTTACTGGCCTTGCACAGGTGTTCTCCCTGATCCAGGGAGGGCCTGGATGAATGAGTGGGTGGGTGAATGAATGAATGAATCAGGAGGACATGTGGGGTTGGACAGGAGCAGACTGAGAGGCAGGGCCTTCTCTCAGCCGGAAGTGGGTGTGGGCCCAGCACGGATCAGGGGCCAGCATGCGCTGGGCGGCACCTTAGCAGACCAAGCTCGAAAGGCAGCCCAGCCAAACAGTGCTGGGGTCAGAGGCAGCTGAAGCCACTCCCACCTCTGCAAGGACACAAACCCAGTCACCACCTCAGCCTGTCCTGCCAACTCCCTGTCCCACGCTGGCTGGGTGACCCCTGCACCCTAGTTGAGGAGTCAGCCCAAGCATCCACCAGGGGACGGAGGGTGCTGCCTGGAGTGGAGGGGGTCCTCCCTGGGCTGTGGCGGCTTCAATGGGGCAGCTGCAGGGACATCGGCTTCCTGGAAGCATCCTCCCGTCTGCGGCACTTTTTCATTGTTTTAGGCAGAGGGTCTGGGTGCTTCTAGCCCAAGTGTTCCAGAGGGTCCTGCCCTTCTTCAGTCTCCAAATTCTTCCCAAAGCTCCTGGAGGACGATGCCCAGTAGAGGATGAAGCAGAAGGTGAAGGAGGCTGGGGGATGAGGCGTCTCGGCCAGGCCAAGTCTTGTGACCCGTGAGACATGCCCCTGCCAGCAGGGCTCTGGGCAAGGACCACCGCTGAGTCTGCATCCTGGCCTGGAAGAGCCCCAGGTGTGCTGGGGCCAGCCTGGGTGGGCTGGAATGTCCCTGCGCCGCTCGGGGCAGAGACCACCAGGTGGCAGTGTGAGAACATCCCGCCTGGGCCCAGCCCCTCAGCCCTAGCTGGGCCAGAAAAGACTCGGAGCGGCGTGGCCAAGAATTGGGGAAAAGTCCCATCTGCTTCCTGGGCAGGTGGTCATAAGGCATCAGCTGACCTCCCACACTAGACCTTGGGCCTCAGGAGTCTAGGGTAAGACATGCTGAAGTGCCTGGCGCCCAGCACGCCTGCACACACCTGGGTGCACACCTGCACATGTACCTGAGCACACCTGTGTACACCTGCACACCGCCATGCTCTTCTCATCCGGCTGAGGCATCCTCCCAGGCAGGCCACCACAGCTGAGGCCGCACGAGAAAGCGAAAGGAGTTGCAAGGCGGTGAAGAGCCAGCTGTGACACAACAGGGAGTGGGGGGACCGACACACGTCAGACCAGGAGCCCGCGTGCGGGGCAGCCACTCCACACAGCACCAGCTGACCGCCACCCTGCAGAAATGACCGGCATGCCCGCATCTGGCCCTTCGAGAGAAGCCGCAGACCTGGATCTGGGGGTGAAGATCCCACTTTTAGAAGCATCCTGTTGGCCAATGTGTCTGTGAGCCGGACGTGACCTGACAGGCCCTGGAGTGTGACTTCTGTTTCAGAGTCCAGGTGGCATGTGGATTCCACGTCTGCACTGACCACGTCCTGCGTGGAGGGCCAGGCCTCCAGCAGGCCTCCACTCAGTTTGTTCATGTGTCAGAAGACGTCGTCCCCTGACCGGGCAGCTGTAGGATGGCAGCGATGGTCCAAGTAAAGCACCTGTGCCTGCCCTAGGGCCTGGCGCACAGCTGGTGCTCAATAAACCGATTTGTGCTTGAGCGCACGGGCCCTGGATCTGGAAAGCCTGGGTTTGGAACTCACGTCTATTCCCAGGTTGTAGGTAGATTGCATCAAAAATGGCCAACCCAATATTTTTCAGTCCCCCACCCTCTTCCAGACCCTGCCACACCCCTCGTCGCCATGAGGCGGAGCCTACTCCCTTCCGTTTGAATGAAACCGGATGGGCCCCAGTGGCGGCCTCGGTGAGCGGAGCCGTCAGAAGGGATGCGCAGCCTCTGAGGCTTGGTTGTCTATGGCCAGAGTCTCCGCCTGGTTTTCTCTCCGTGCTCGGGATGCTTGTGCCTGGACCCAGCCGCCAAGCTGTAAGGAAGCCCAGGGGACGTGGCGAGGCCAGGGTCCAGCTGAGGTCTCAGCCCACAGCCAGCTGACCCAGCAGACCTGGGAGAGGGCCTCACCCCAGCTCCTGCCGAGTGGAGCGGAGACCAGCTGTCCCCGCCCACCAAGCCCTGCCCAAACTGCAGATTCACGATCAGAATCAGTGCTGTCGTAGCTGTATGCCGCTAGGCTTGGGCTGGTCTGTTAGCTCAACGACAGGGAGCTGAAAATTGTCTGCTCCCTCAGGGACTTTAGACAAGTCGCTTCGGGCCTCTGTGCACGTTTCCACGTGTGTGATTACAGATGATAAGGTGCCTACCCCTCGTGAGCACCGTGCGGGTTAAGTAAGCACGTACACGTGATGCACCGGGTGAAGAGTGTCCCCTGAGCGTGCGTGCCCCTCCCGGGATTTCAGAATGCGGCTTATTTGGCAGTAGGGTCTTTGCAGATTTAATTAGTTAAGGTGAGGTCACCCTGGATTAAGGGGGGACCTAAATCCAGTGACTGGTATCCTTACAAGAAGAGAAAACAGAAACACGGAAGAGATGCCGGGAGGAGAAGGCTGAGTGCAGGTGGAGGCCGGGCTGGAGGGACGTGTCTGCACAGGGAACACCCAGGGCGCTGGCAGCCCCAGAGCTGGGGAGGGCAGGAGGGACCCTCTTGGAGCCTGCGGGGGAGCCGCCCTGCACGCACAGTGATTTTGGATGTCTGGCCTCCAGGCTGGGAGAGGATAAACTGCCCTTGTTTCTGGTCGCCCAGTTTGTGGTGACGTCACAGCAGCCAGGGCAGCCGCGCTTGGAGAGAGGCCAAGAAAGCATCCGCTGTCACTCAACCTGCACCCAGACCTGCTGCCGGATCCCAGCTGGGGTGAAGATGCTAAGTTTAAAGTAATAATAAAATGAAATCCCCCTCGCCGGGGCCCCCTAGCTCCTAACGGGATTCCTGGGATGGAATCTTCTAGCGAGCACCTGCTCCTCAGTGGGTAGGGCTGTTCTCGTGAGAGTTGCCATGAAGCATGGCGTCCACGGGCATGGGGCCAAGGGCAGGAGGCCAGCCCCCGCCCGGCCCCGGGCACACACTGCTGCCGCCCTGCGCCGAGCCCAGGTCCCCGGCTGGGAAGCTCAGCTACGGGGTGGGCGCAGCCCTGGACACCCCAGCGCAGCTCCCAGGCCTCTGCTCCCTGGGTTGCCTGGTGGAGGGGGCGCTCAGCACTTGCAGCCCTGCAGCCCCCTCCTGCATTTCCAGGGCTGGTAGTTCAGTGGCTGTCCACCTCGGGGAGATGTTGCCACGTGGGCCCAGAGCAGGGCTGGGCTGCAGCTGCTTGGGGCTTTTCCTCCGAAGCACGGCCTGCCTTCGCTCCTGCCTTGGGGAGTTTTGCCAAAGGCATTTAAGCGTGGAACTTGCCCCTCGCCCCACCCCCAGGTCCCAGAACAGAGCCGGTTGTTCAATCCAAGTGGAGGCAAAGACCCCCCAGAGGCCAGGGAGCCAGGCCCTGGTGCGCGTGGCCCTGCGTCCTCGGGCCCATCTGTCTGTGAGCACATGGGCCCACGTGAGCACGCGTGCACAGGGAGATGCAGGTGTGTCTGTGGTGCACACATGTGTGCCTCTGCTTATGGATGCATGGAGGCCCACGAGGCACGTGCGTGAGCCAGGCGTGTGAGTCTGAATCTGGACGCCCATGTGTTTGTGTGTGACCATCTGCGTCTGGGTCTGCAGCTGGGCCCGGGTGGGCATGAGCGCGAGTGTGCGTGTGTGAGCGCGCGTGTATGTGGGGGGTGTTTGCGTGTGCGCGGGGTGTGTGAGTGTGTGGCATGCACGTGCGCACGTGTGAGAGTGTGTGTCTGAGTGTGTGTGTATATGTGACAGCCTTGTGAGTGTGTGTGTGCAGGTGTGCCCATGTTTACCTTGGCGGGGTTTCTACATTTGAAGTACACTTGTGGGTCTGTGTGTGTCCTCCTCTCCAAATGCACGTGTGTGCTTGAGGCATGTGCAACATGGGACAGCGGGGGGGGACAGAGAGGATGCACCTGCAGGGGCCGGTCCTCCGAGGTCGGGAGTCTGTCCTTGTTGCCATCGGAGAGCTGGTGTCAGTAGTGTCCTGGGCACAGCCTCTCCTCTGCTGCGCGGCCCACCCAGGGCGGGCGTTTCTCCAGTGGGTACACAGATTGGGGTGGGGAGGTGGCACCGGCCCCAGCACCCGGGTCCCCCTGCAGAGGTCCCCTGACTCCCCAGGCATCTGTCCCTCTGCCCCAAGCTCAGCCTGCAGAAGGAACAAAGTACAGAAGAGGGAGAGGAAACCAAAAATCCTCCAGAGAAATGGAGCACAGGTGCCTGAGAACAACTTCCAAGGGGCTCCCGCCCTGCCAGCGTCCCCGAGTTCCTGCTGGTCCAGGCTGTCTCTTCTTCCAGGGCCCGTGTCCTGCCGCAGCCCCAGGATGGAGAGGAGAGCAGCCCTATTCATCACCAAACCCTTCCCATTACAAACTTCCCTTTGGAGGAATTTGATGGCTTCATGCTGTCACTGCAGGGATGGGCTTACGTCATCAATAAGAGGAATTTGCCACGTTTGAGGCGGGGCTGGCTGGGAGCTGGGGCCTGGTGGGCTGACTCAGAGAGGTTGCTGCGAAACAAAACAGGAGGGCCGGGGTGGGAGTGAGGGCTATGGGAAAACAATGAGAACAAATGAACTGGTGGAACCTTAACGCTGCTTCCTGATCACTGTGTGAGCAACCGTGCTCAGCGTCGTGGGGTCATGAGAGCCAAGGCCTGGGCCGGATGGGCCTTCCCTGAGGTCTGAGGTGGGCGCCCAGCTCCAGGATAGTAGGGCATCAGCAGGAGGACTTTCGGAAGCTGGGTTTGAGATCGTGGGGATGCTTCTATCTGCCTTCTTTCCACATCATGACCCCAGTGCCCCCAAAGGTGGATGGGAACCCCGTGAATGGGTTCAGGATCACTTTCCGAGAGCACCGTCCCCAAAGTTGCCCCAGGCTTTCCCCGCAAATGTGCCGGGATGCTGGGATGGTCCTTCCTGGGCTGGGTCGGTGTGCGGCCGGTCAGTGTGGCACACACCCTCCCTCCCCCCCAATCCATTCTCTGTCCTGGGCCACCTCGCCGTGCGGAGATGCCTTGACGGCTGCACTTCCCAGGCTCCCTGTCCACTGGCTTCTGCACTGGCCGGCCAGTCAGCCCCGTGGGCACCCCCTCCCGGTCCCCAGCCCTCACTGGACTCACGTAACCAGCGCTCGCTGTCCAGTTACTTTGGAAACGCCTCCCACTCTTGCCGGTCCCTGGGTACCCCAGCATCCCCTAGCCTTGCCTGAACGTCTGTAAATCGTCAATTTATACGGTTTCTTTGTTTGAATTCTGTTTCCTGCTGGTAGCCTGAATGTTACAGGCAGAAACCCAGCAGGGCTCCGCCACTGCCTGGAGTGAGCCATGAGCCTAGACACGTGAGAACCAGAGATGAGGGTCCTCACGTGAGTCCTTTTCCCAAAAACCAAGCAGACAGGGACTTCCCTGGTGGTCCAGTGGTTAAGACTTCACCTTCTGATGTAGGACGTGCAGGCTTCATCCCTGCTCGGGGAGCTAAGACGCCCACACGCCTCGCAGCCAAAGAAAACAAAACATAAAACAGAAGCAATATTGTAACAAATTCAATAAAGACTTTAAAAATGGTCCACAGCAAAAAAATCTTTTAAAAACCCCAAACCAAGCGGACATCCCCCTTCCCTCACCACCACCACTGTCACCCGCTGTCACCAGCAGCCACGCCATTATCCACACCGCCCCAAACAGCGGCACCGCTATTGCCGACACCACCTCTGGCATCCCTCCCCCCCCGACCCCCCACCAACAACACCACGAGCCAATCATCCGTCTACCGTCCCAGGATTCGGGAGCCAAGGTCCGCACCCTCAGGTAGCCTGCATTCCAGTGACACGGGACAGATGACGAACAAACCTCCACGCAGATACACAGCACTTGTGGGCCAGCTGTGTGGGCCCGGTGTAGAGATTGAAAAGCAAGGCCCCTTGCTCAAAACACAGGGGGAGAGTGTCGTAGGCACTAAACCTTTTTCTTTTTTCTCGCTTTCTTTCTTTCTTCCGCTGATTCTCTCTCTCTGTCATAGTGTTTTTCACTTGCTATTTCATGTCATTCTAACTAAATAAAATGTTGACACTATTAGCACGAATTTCACTCTTCATTCCTGCATCAGGCAGTGCACATGTCACAGCATGGAATCTACGGGCAGCGTCACCAGACTCACGTGACGTGTGTGGCTCGTCCCTCAGCCGGCCCAGGAGAAAACACAACCTAGACCAAGGGAAGTCGCAGGGGGAAGAGAGGACCCCCCAAAGCTTTGAGGGACGTTGTAAAGCACAGAGTACTGATGGGAATGTGAGGCACCACCAGGCCAGCGGATCAGGAGACCACGTCCGCTGACGGGAGGGGGTTACTCCCAGCTCCCAGGAGGACGGGCCACGGGGAGGTCAGGAGGCAGAGGGTGGGGTGCACCGGGCTCAGAGCCTTTACTGGGCTTCCCAGGGAAGGATGCCTCAGGGGAGCCCAGCAGTGGCTGGCTGAGCCATTCCTGGGTCTCTGGGGCGTGGGGCTGGCCCTGCCCTGGGGGTGAGAGCCCACAGCGGGGGGTCGAGGTGAGGATCGGGCTGGCTGGGTTACACGTGACAGGGGCGCTCAGGTGAGTGGCTTACAGCCTCCTGGAATCCGGAACCTGGGGGAGGCCATCCCTCCGGGTCAGCGAGGCCCCAGACACTCAGAATTACGGAAGGTGGAAGGCGTGGTTGATACCAGGGAGGGTGCCAGGCATGGGGACGTTTGTGGGGCCTGTTCCTGCCACACGGCCGTGTGCTCGGACCTGACGACTGAAGGTCCCCTCCTCCTGATGGTCTGACAGCCAGCCAGGGTCTGGGGGTGTTGGGCCAGGTGTCTCCCCTTCCCAGAGGCCCATACCCCAACAGACCACTCAGACAGGTGACCCCCCGAGGAATGTAGACTTCCGTGCTGGGACGCACGTGCTTCCCTGATCAGGGTCCCGAGGGGCTTGCGTCCTCCAGGCTTGCTGCCGTGCCGCCATCCGTGTGGGGCGGCCACCGCCACCCGACGCTGAGACACTGCAGGGTGGGCTCCCAGCCTGATCTGATCCCTCTGCCCACGCCAGGCCCCGTGGAGGGCAGGGAACCAGGGCCTGGGGCCCTGGGGTGGGAGAGGGGCACTCTCCTCCATCCCATCCAGCCCCACTCGCAAAACAAGCTCAAAGACAAAATCATTAGACGTTTCAAGGCAGCGACCGCAGAGCATTAAACTTAAGTGTGGTCCCTTGGGTGGGGGGGCCCATGCACTGCTCGGGTGACACTCTGTGAGGCCAACCCAAGGTGGTGTTTTGATCAGAGGAGCCCAGGGGGAGAGCTGTGCTGTGCAGTCCTGGACGGAAGGTGGCTCCCGGCCGAGGCCCCGAGGAGGGAGCAAGGCAGCCAAGTGGGTACAGGCAGGAGGACAGTGTGGCCGGAATACATGAACAGGGTAAGGATGAGCTCAGAGAGGATGCAGGGAGCGGGGGCTCAGCCGTGGACAGACAGCAGGCCAGGGGAAGAAAAACAGAAGCTGGGGGTGTTGAGGGAGAGTCATGTGTGTAGATGGAAGAGCCCCTAGAGAGAGACTGTGGACGATGCAAGAAGGAAGCCGCTGCTGGGGGACCATGCGGCCCAGGTGAGGGATGCAGGCCCGGGCGTGATGAAGGGAGAGCATGGCGGGGTCAGGACACCCGTGCAAGAGGGACCATGAGGGTTACCCGCCGAGGGGCAGCAGGCGGGAGAGGCGGGGATGGCGAGAAGGCGGCGGTCCTGGGGCAGCAGAGGAAGAAGGGGGACGACCGGACAAGGCTCCGGAGACGGGGCTGGAAACCGAGGTGCCGAAGGACGGGGCGCTGCAGCCGAGGCTGAGCATGGGGGCAGGCCAGGGGACCCGGCACAGGGGGGCGACCCAAGTACAGCGGATGGGCATGGGGGGAGCCGGACCTGAACGCCTCAGGGAGTGAGGGGTGCCCGGCAGTGGGCAGCCCAGACCCCAGCGGGGAGGGCAGAGCGGGAGGGACCCACGGAGGCTGCACAGTCACACCAGCCTGTCCAACTATGTCGACTTGTCAGGGACGCGGGATGCTGTCCTGCCCCCGCCCGCTCCACCAGGGAGACCCCACGATGCCAGAGCAGCAGGTGGCCACGTGCAGGGCATCAGGCTCCGATGGGCTCAGGTCTCCCGGCCTGGAAGAATCTGATGTCGCTGCTACCCACGTGGCCAGCAGAGAGGCGGCGGGGAAGAGGAGTGTCCCCGAAGCCTGCTCCTCTGGGGTCAGAACGAGACAAAGGCAGATCCTACACACACACAGGCAGACCAGGACCTCGTACCTTCACGTGGGAGCCTCTGGATCCATCATTTAACAGTGGATGGACCTCCCGTGACTTGGGGGAGCGGAAGCCCCCTCCTGCGTTCAGGCAAGTCGCCACAAGCGAAGGGGTGGTGAGGGGCTGCCCCTGTCTCCCACCGTCTATGCTGACAGGTCCAGATGCCGCCTCTCACCCCCGCTGCACGGGACCCAGCTCTGGCCACCCAGACACTCCTATGCCCGGCTTGGACGCAGAGCAGAAGTTGTGCTCATAGCCGCCGTGGGCAGGAAAGGGTTAACTCAGAAGGTCCCGCTTGTCCACACTCTGCAAGCTCCCAAGGTCCTTAGGACTGGCCCTCGCCAGCTTCAGGGAGGTGACCTCTGAGCCCTGGGGAGGTCCTGCCTGATAAGAGTGTCTGTTTACCTGGGGCCTTGAGCCACACCAGACTGTCTCTGCTGCCATGTGATTTACGGTCAGGCCTTTGTCCACACAGCGTCAGCTCGACTTCCAGAGGGGTGGGAGGCTAAGAGCAACCACACGGGCAGGCAGCCATGTCTATGTGACCAAACCCAGTGAGAACCCTGGACCCCAAGTCCCAGTGACCCTCCCTGGTCGGCGGCACTGCGTGTGTTGTCACTCATCACAGCTGGGAGACTCCAGCGTTGCCCACGCGACTCCCCGGAGAGGGCAGGACCGGGACCCCACGCCTGGTTTCTCTGGGACTTGGGCCTGTGTGTTCCTTCCCTTTGCACATTCTAACCTGTACCATTTGCTGTAATAAACTGTAGCCCTGAGCATTGCAGCTTTTCTGAGCCCTGTGAGACTTAGCAAATCATTGAAACTGAGGGTGGTCTTAGGGACCACCAGACTTGCAGTGGGTGTCAGAAGTGACGTTGTCTTGAGGACCCCACACAAGCAGGAAATGTGCAGGTGTTTCCAGGCGTGCAGAGCGCCCAGAGCCAGCAGGGGAACAGCCGAGGGCTCTGCCTTCAAAGGCAGCCTCAGTCACCCCTCACCAGCCTGAGCCCCGGCACAGGGAGCCTGTCATGCTCTGGACTCTGACCTCCCTGTGTGTCTTCTGCACCTGTGTTAAACTCGCTTCCTGCGTGGATCACCGAGTCGATTTCTCCAGATCCAGAATGCTGACTCATCCAAAGGATGCGGTCTCGCCGGGACCTGAGACGGGACCACTGAGAAAGGTTGTCATGCCAACGGCCATTCCACCTGGAGACCAGGAAGGAGCAGGTGTGCAGCCCTGAGTGGGAACAGGTGCGCCACGTCAGCAATCAGCCGCAGGTGAGACGGCTGGGCATGCTCCTTGAGGCAGAAGGAGGGACAGACATGAAATCCAGAATGGGGTTTCTCACTGAGACACCGGGAGCCTTCCAGGCCCACGACGGAGTCAGGGACATGCTGGGATGAGGGACATGCTGGGGTGAGGGACACGCTGGGGTGAGGGACGTGCTGGGATGAGGGACACGCTGGGGTGAGGGACACGCTGGGATGAGGGACGCGCTGGGGTGAGGGCTCAGGTGCAGCTTCATTCAAGGGCGGCTCAGCTATTGTATCGAATGCCTTCCTCGTCACCTGCAGTTTGCGGGTCCCCGAGACCACCCTCGCCCTAGCCCCGCTTCTCTCCAGCAATCATGCATAATGTGCATTTGTTTACTTATGGTCCATCTCCTGCACAGGGGCAGCCACTGAGGGTGGAGGTGTCCCTGGTTTACGCACTGCTGGGTCCTGAGTGCCTGGCGAGGACTCGGGGAAGGCGGGGTGGGATCGCCGAGTTCCCGGGGCTCAAGACCACCCCCGCTCCAGCCTGGTAGGGAGGACTCACCAGGGGTGACAGGCCCAGGCCACGGCCAGAGAAAAGGCCTGGAAGGTGCCCTCCATCACCGGGAACTCGCTGAAGGCCCTCCTGAGCGGCAGGTGTGGGGCAGGACTGGGTCTGCTTTGCCAACACATGGTCATCGGCAAATGCTCCCGCCCAGCATCCCCACGCCCGGGAGGAGGATGCCCCAGGATCCCCCGTCGGCCGTGTTGTCTGAGTGGGGCACCTCGGGCACTAACCCAGGCCTAAGGTGTTGGCTCATGGCTCTCCTTGGCTGCGTGACCAGTTCTGGGATGGGCACTGTCGGAGCCAGTGTGCCGAGTGAACCACAGGACCTGGGAGGCTGCTGGGACGAGGGCTTCCTCTTTCAGGACCCTCCACGCTGGCAGGGCCAAGGCCCTCTGCCCCTCCCCCATGCAGCTGCCAGTCACCAGGGCACCTCTCCCTCCCCGCTGCTGCCCTTGGCCCTGCCAGCCCTCTGCTGGCTGCCCCCGCATCCCACTCCTCTGTTTGCACCCCGCAGAGGCTCCTGACTGACAGATTGCAGCCACAGCTCCCACGAGGGGTCCCGATGCCTGCCCTGAGTCCAAGGTCACAGCACCTCCCTCTCTGTGCTGTTGGCACCCTTCCACCCACCCCCAGGGCCACTCGCTCGGGTCCTGGGAACACAGCCCATAAGTGCTCTGCAGAGGATCGCTCAGTCCTAAGCCCCCGGGAGAAGTGCTACCCCACCAGCTCTGCGAAGAGAATCCAGTGTTAACCCACTGGCCGCTGCTCAGAGCACCTGCCGGAAGCCGTGGCCCCCATCTGCCAGGCGAGCGTTCCAGCTGCATCCCGGCGCCCGCTGCTCACGCCGTAGCCCCGGGGCCGCGGGGGACTGAGAGGCCAGAGGAACCTCAGGCGGAGGCCACAGGTGCTGAGTGCGGCCGAGCTGGGCCAGGGGTCCTGTGCAGAGTCAACCTCCCAGTAAATTCTCCAAAGTTCAAGTGTAACATGCTTCCACTCAGCTTGGACTGGCGACCAGAGATCTCCAGGAGGTGACAAGTGACTCCCTCTGAGCTCACCACCCAGGAACTGGATCTCCCAGCAGGGCCCTTGAACGGGAGGCTTGTCCCGGGGACCCCTGGGCTGACATAAGGGGTGTAGATATCTGGGTCTTGGGGGTCAGACTCCCCCCGCCCCGCCTCTCCTGTCGGGGAGGGCGCTCAAGGCAGGCACGGCAAGTACAATCACAGACACCCGAGCGGCCCCCACGGGAGGGCCCCCAGGAGCCCCCAGGAGCCAAGGGCCAGGCCTGATTGCCCCTGGGAGACGCCCCCGGCCTGTGAGAAGAAGCCACGCAGAGCCCAGCAGAGAGGAGGCCAGGCCTGCTGGGCAGTCCTCGCCCAATGGAATAAAGGGTCCCCAGGAGGCCAGGCAGGGCTGAGCAGTCCCCGCTCAAGAGGCCAAAGGGAGGAGGGTGAGCCCAACCAGCTCGGGAAGGCAGCAGGCAGTGAGGGCCACCCGGCACCGCCCAGGAGTCTCCAGGGCCCGCCTGCACCGCCCCCATGCCAGGATCACATCCTCTCTGGTGCCTCCTGCCACGGGTCAGAAGTGTCTGAATAAGGAGTTCCCAGGGCTCACTCTCTGGGGCATTCGCTGAGGATTTCACTGGTTTTCCTTCTGCAGCGTCAGGACGAGCTGAACGCTCTCTTAAACAGGAGAGACTGGGCAGGGGAGGCGGGGAGGGGCGCTTGGGGGGCACACCCATCCCTCCTTCCACCGGATGTGCAGCGGCCCAGCGGACAGCCAGGCGGGCTCGTGTCGCGGCTCTGAGGACACAGGCCCCCCAAGGGCAGGCTCAGAGGCCAGGCCAGGGTCCCCACAGGCTGAAGTGCATGGAGGCCGGATGGATGACGGCCCCAGAGGTCAGGCCCACGAGTCACAGGGCAGGACGTCCACCGCTGGCGAGGAGCGGCCAGGCCTGGAAGAGGGGATTGCAGCACCCACAGAGGGGCTGTGCTCTCCTGCCGGCCCCTCCTTGCAGCCCTCAGGTCCCTGGGAAAGACATCCAGGGCTGCAGGGCCGTCAGGGGCAGGTGTGGAGGGGGGTGTGGGGCAGGGCCAGGCCCAGCCTCACCCCAAGCAGCTCCCACCACGGGGGGCACATGCAGGTGTATGAGGGGTTGTGTGAGGGTGTGACGGGCCCCATCCCCGGCCGCCTTCCCCCAGGCTGACCCCAGAGCCCCGGTCAGGTTGCTGTCAGGGCAGCTTAGCTCCTACGCCCTCTCTGTCAGGGCTGCCGGCTCCCCCTTCTCAGCCCAGAGCCCATGCAGGTTCTCCCTTTTCCAGAAAGTTCTAGAATATGGACACATATACCCACAAGGAAGTAGTTATGGCTATTTCATGAAGATAATTTCTGAAAGTGAAACCACTAGGTCAGAAGGGTCTGAACCACTATGAAATTGCTCTCGAGAAGGGCCGGGTCCATGTAATTTGCCTGCTGACCTCCGTACTGAGCCCCTGTACTAAGAGACAGAAACCCAAAGTGACCGCCCGTCAGAGTACCCATATCTCTCCCAATCAGGGAGCCCTATTGTCCCTCCACGGCCGCACCCGGTACTTGCTTGTGTATTTTTTTTTAATAACTTTACTTATTTATTAACTTATTTTTGGCTGCGTTGGGTCTTCGTTGCTGCGTGTGGGCTTTCTCTAGTTGCCGCGAGCGGGGGCTTCTCTTTGTTGCGGAGCGTGGGCTCTAGGATGAGTGGGCTTCAGTAATTATGGCACACGGGCTCAGTAGTTGTGGCACATGGGCTCAGTAGTTGTGGCTCATGGGCTCTAGAGCACAGGCTCAGCAGTTGTGGTGCACGGGCTTAGCTGCTCCGCAGCCTGTGGGATCTTCCCGGACCAGGGCTCGAACCCGTGTCCCCCGCATTGGCAGGCGGATTCTTAACCACTGCGCCACCAGGGAAGCCCTATTCGTATGTCTATATGCATGTTTATTCACACTTCTGCCTCTTCCAGCGTCCCGCGGCTCCTGCAATCTCTGCTCCATCTTCAGGGGTCCTTCTCCTCTCTGTGTCTCCGTCTCTGTCTCTCCTCTTATAAAGACCCAGTCTTTGGATTCAGGGCCCACCCTAATCCCATATAACCTCGCCTTAACTTAGTTGCATCTGCAAAGACCCCATTTCCAAATAAGGCCACATTCTGAGGCCCTGGTGGACATGAATTTGGGGGACACTGTCCCACGCAGCACACTATGAAACCACAGTCCATATAAACAGCTTTGGAGGCATGCTCCCTCAGCCACCGGCTCCCTACGCTGTGCTCCGGCCACGCGTCCCCGCAGGGTGTGGCCAGCATTCCGGCTTCGTGTCCGAGGGCCTTTGCATGGGCCGCTCCCTCTGCCCCCACGTTCCCGGGGCTCGTTCTTCACTGAATTCTATTATCACCTTCCTGGTCATCCAAAGCAAACCAGCCGTCCTGGGCATACTGAGCCCCACTGTGAGGCACTGGCCTCCGTGCGGCACACAATGTGACTTCGTGAGGCCACATGTGCCTCTAGCCGGATGGCGCCCCCAGGGCAGGGCTCTGTCTCTGCTCACAGCGGCACCCCACCGCCTGAGCAGCGCCGGGCGCGTGGCCTGTGTGGAGGGGCTGAGGGTCCCAGGCAGAGCCGGCAGCTGGCAGGGCCCCAGAGCAGGCGTCTCAGCACGCCCAGCAGCAGGAGGATGGCTGATTTAATTGAAGCCCAGAGTCCCTGCAATAAGCTAGGAAATGTATACCTGCAATTTGTGGGCCGAGCTGAGCAGGCAGACGCCTCAGGCCTGGTTACGCCTCCCACGGGAGGATTTACTGGGGCCAAAGGCGCTGCAGTCTGGATTGGCTCCAGCCCGCCAGCTCGCTCTGGGTGGCTGGGCGGCAGGTTTAGGGGCGCCCGCCCAGCCCTGCCCAGCAGGCCTTGGGGGTCAGGACGAGCTCCCAGCCAGTCTGGGCGTTCTCTCCGGTCTGCTCCCCGGCCTGCGTGAGAAGGGGTTAAGGGAACATCTGTCCAGCTACTCAGTTGTGCCAGTGTCATCCAAGGGATCAAGCAGGGGACACACCTGCAGCTGACAGGGCAGGGCCGGACAAGGGCTCAGTCCGCAGAGTAACCGGCGTCCCCAGATGGACACGTCGGAGCCCCATGTGAGGCCACAAGGCAGCTGCGAGGCCAGCGCCCAGCGTTCGGAAGGCTCTGTCCCCGTTCCTAGGCCCGGGGGGACCAGATACTCAGCCTTCTGCCACCCAGGGAAGAGTGCCAGCAGAGAGAGCTGTCAGCACAGAAGCCTGAGGAGGCCACCTGGCCGGGCACAGGAAGGTGGGGGGCGAGGAGGCCGAGAGAGCAGGGTCCCCTAGGCCATTTATAAAGACTGGCTTTTATTCAAGTGGGGGGACTGCTCAGAGAAGAAGGAGGGCGCTGAGCAGTGCAGGGTCTCGCCGGCCCAGGGCAGAGGGCAGGGGTGTGCCTGGGGGTCCGCCAGGGGGCGCCAGGAGGAACCTGAAGGCTTGCTGCCCCGGCCCTGCCCCGGCGCTCCGACAGGCGACGCGGGGGAGGGGAGCCATTAATTTGGAATAAATAGGGGGGTGTGTGGTTCTACGGGTTACGGCTTGATAAATAAGACTCTGGGTCGTATGTGAGCATGTGCGAACGTGTGTGCATGTGTGCGGGAGTGTGTGGGCATGTGTGTGAGTGAGTGTGTGAGCGTTGAATGGTCGGTGTAGCATGTGAATGTGCTGCCTGACTGGGGTGCCTAAGGTGGCGTGCGTGTGTGACACACCCTTCCTGAAGTTCAGAACAAGAACAATCGAACGCCCCACCGGGCTGTGGGGCGAGGCCGCCTGTGTGCCGGCAGCCGGTGGCGAAGACGGCCAGGGCGCCGCGGACCCCTGCACCCACTCCCCGTGACTTGTGACAGCCTTCCCATCGAGGTGGTGGGGGGAGGTATACTTGCCCTCCCCCGGAATCAGGGCTGGCCTGTGTCCCACCCAGATGGTCAGACCAGGGAGTGTCATCGCTCGAGCCCCGGACCCAGGCCTCAGGAGGCCCCCGCTTCCGGAGAGCCCCAGGGGAGGCTTCCGGGGAAGACAGAAGACCCGGGCCAGCCAGCCGAGGCGAGAGGCCACCGCTCCACACCCCCCACGCCCCAGCAGAGCCCCGACAGACCTGGAGCAGCACGTGGAAAGGGCTTCCTTCCCAGCACAGCCGAGCAGCTGAGGCCGGGCCCTCTGCAGGCCGAGGGGGTGTGCGGGAAGCCCCGTGAGGATAAGAAGGCCGCCCCCAAGCCTCCCGCTGCACGACCTTGCGGCCAGCGTAGCACAGCACTGGCGGGCGTCAGCACTCATCTAAGGCCTTGTTACGGGTCGAGAGGTTGAATGGCCTTCCAAGAGTGTGTGCCCAGCACCTGTGAGTGCGACCTCATTTGGAAAAAATCTTTCCAATGTGATCAAGTTAAAATGAGGTCTTACTGCTGCACTGAATCCCTGGAAGCAGACACGGCAGGGGATGAAGGTTGCTAATCTGCTGACCTCAGAATAAGATGATACTGGTGATCAGGCGGGCCCAGCGCCACCACCGCGCCCGTAAGTGGGAAGGGAGGAAGGGAGGGGCTGTACGTAGAGTGGGTGTCACTCCTGCCTCGGTGCGTAAGTCGGAAATGTCTCTAGACATGCCCCGGGGGCAACGTCACCCCAGTGAGATCCCTGCCCCGCCTGACATGCCGGCTGGGGTCCCCACGACCCACACACCCTGAGCCACGTGGGGCTCAGCTGCGGGAGGTGAGGGCCAGGCGCCCTGCGCCCACGCCTGCGCCCCATGCACTTACTGAGCACCTTCCCACCGAGCCCAGTGCTTCACGCGGGCCCTCAGTTCTCTGTCGCCACCTGACAAGTCGCCCAGACTCCGTGGCTCAACCCAACTGCACTCAGTTCTTTTGCTCATGCACCTGCCAGGTGGGCAGGGCTCAGTGACCATACTTGCCTCTGCTCCACACCTGGGCAGCTCAGCTGGGTGGGAGGACCCACTAGGCTGGGGGCCAAGGGCCTTGGTTCCTCCCCACGTGGCCCCCTCCCCACGTGGCCCCCTCCCCACGTGGCCCCCCCACGTGGCCCTCCCCCACGTGGCCCCTCCCCACGTGGCCCCTCCCCCACGTGAGCTGCTGGGGTTTTCCCCACAGCATGGCGGCTGGTTCCAAGTGCAAACATCAGTGTCACACAGCCCAGCACATGGCCCGACGTTCACTGTGCTGTGTCAGTCAAGGTAATCACGAAGGCCAGCCCGGTTCCAGGGCAGGGAGCAGCCCCACCAGGACCAGCGGAGGGCACGCAAGTGGGAGATGCTATGCCGGCATCTTTAGAGACTCGCCTGCTACACGTGAATCAAATCACTGTAATCCTCACACCCCCATCTGAGGCAGACGTGTGTTCCTGGTGAGCAACCGGGGGAGCAGCGCAGTCAGTAAGTTGCCCAAGGCCACGCGCAAAGACAGCGGAGCTGGGATTGACACCCAGACCTCCATCCCCAGGGGGTGGGCATTCCCTTGTCGCAGCTGAGTGGAATCTTTTGGACAACCCGTGGATTCCAGCCACGAGGTTGAGGAGTGTCCCCTAAGGGTCCTCACCCACCTCCAGGACCGGCGAAGGGGCGGCCCGGCCGGCACAGCCCGTCCGTCAGCAGGCGGCGACCCGTGGCCCAGCGGTCACTGTCTCCTTCAGCATCCAGCCTTGTTTGCTGTTCGCCACAGAACAGGTTGGAAGTCTGGCCAAATGCTAAGATTCACACACGTTTCCCCAGCCGCCTTATTCCTTGCTGGTCTAGTACAGGGGTGGGGGGAAGAGTCCCAGCCCCCAGAGACGCCAGGTCTCAATCGTGGGACCTGTGAATAGTTACCTTATGAGGCCAAAGGGCCTTGGTCCTCAAATGGGGAGATTGTCCTGGGTGATGGGGGTGGGCCCAGTGTCGTCACAAGGGTCCTTATAAGGGGAGGTGGGGGGTCAGTCAGAGAAGGGGACGTGACGGCAGAAGGAGAGGTTGGAAGGATTGGCTCTGAAGTTGCAGAGGGGTGGGAGGCAAGGATGAGTACAGCTTCTAGAAACTGGAAAAGCAAGGAAAGGACTCTCGCCGGAACCTCCGAAAGGAACCACCTGCCCAGACCTGACCCCCCAGACGGGGATTCGTGGGGAGAAGAGGGCCGGGTGGCTTTGAGCCGTGAGCTCCTGTGATTGTCAGGCAGCAGGGGAGCCTGCCACCCGGTGACTGTTCCCTCTCCCAGGGCCTCCAGTGTCCTCTCGAGGTCTGCCCCGGAATTGTGCCCAAGGCCACATCCATCTCAGAGGTCCGAGGGCTTGGCCCCCATCCTCTCCACCCTTTTGGAAACTGAAATCTCACTTTGTTTGGTCCCCAGCCTCCTCTCCTGGCTGCGAGGTCTCTCCCTGAGCTGCTGACTGGGGCGCAGTCAACACCGCCAGCCCAGAGGTGCCCCCGGGGAGGGCTTCGTGGAGGGGTCGGGTGTCTCTGGCCATCAAACCGCGTCAGTCCGATGTTTGCTGAGAGGGCTGGAGGGCCGGGCTTGCATCCCATGGTCTGATGGTCACAGGAATCAGGAGGCAGAGGCAGGGAGGCAGCCCTCCTCGGGGCCCCAATGCGGCAAGCCTGGGACCCCCATAAAAAGGACTTCCTCTCCCGTGCCGCCAGCTCTCCCAGGCCAGCAGCCTCCGGCACCTGCAGCCAGGCCACCTGGCGGCACCCACCCGCCAGCCCCCAGCCCAGGACTGGCTTTGGGGGACATCGAGGTGCTGGTGTTTGCATCTGTCTCTCCTATTTGTACGTCACACTTCGAAGTTAAATTTTAATCTGCATTTAATTGCCGTCATTGTCTAGGTATTATATGCTCAGAAATGAAGTCTAAGATGGAGCAAGATGAAAGTCGGGGTCACCCTCCGCCACCCCCATCTCTCGTCCCGTCCCCGAGAGGCCCTAACAGAGCTGGCTCTAGACTTACAGTTAAGGCAGCCTCCGCCTGGCGCCGCCCGTGTCACGCCTGCATCTACGAATTCGTTTATTCCTGGGCTCCTGTTCTCCTGAGTTCCAGCTCTCTCACTTACCATTCGGTGGCCCCCAGAGACCATCAGATGAGAAAGGGAGGGCACACAGAGAGCTGGAGGTGACGTGATGACGCAGGCAGAGACGGGGCGACGCAGCCACCAGCCCAGGACAAGGATGCTGGCAACTCCAGGAGCCGGAGGAGGCCTGGCCAGATTCGCCTTGGAACCCGCAGGAGGGAGGGCCCAGCCCTGCAACCCCTGATCCCAGAGCTCTGGCCTCCCGGCTGTGACAGGATAAAGTCTGTTGGATGCGGCCCCCAGTTTGTGGTTACTTGTTGCAGCTGCCCAAGGCGACCGGCCAGCTGGATGGCGGGTGAGAGCTGCGTGGAGAGCAGGCACAGCAAATGGTGCAGCCGCGGCTGGACGATGGGCTGTGGGTCTGCACTGGAACGTTCTTTCGGCTTCCCCGTGTGTTTGAAAATTTTTCATGACAAGTGTTGGGGAAGAAATGAAATGTTAGCAAAATAGAAACCTGTCTCTCCCCACCACCGCTTAACAAAATCTGAACAGATGTTTAAAGACCAGCAGTGTGAAGGGCAGCTGAACTCTGGCCAGCGGGTCCAGGCCACCCGGATGTCCCCGTGCTACCTGCACAGAGGCCTTCCCCTCCCCGCTCCACCTCAGCCTGGCCTCCCACTCCTGCACCCCAGCCTGCCTGACCTCCATTGGGTCACCCGTCCCGGTGAGGCCTTAGCAGGAGGACCCTATTTCTCGCCAACGTGTGAGGCTGGACATTCTAGGGACGGAGGGCAGGGCCACGTCCTGCTCTGCCCATGGCGGCCACCCCGAGAGCCCTGGAGCAGGACAACCCCATGGGAGCAGGGCCTCTCTGTGCCTGGCTCTGCCTGCCGCCAGTGCCCAGAACAGGGCCCGACCCACAGGCCACAGTCAGCACTCGCCCATTCAAGTGACGAGTGAACGAGAGCATTAGCCAGCATCCCGCAGTTGCCTCTGTCCTGGGGACGCCGTGGTGGACACGAGGGCGCTCACAGCCGTTTAGGTGAGTCCCTGTCTCGAGCAGAGGAAATAGCTCTTAGCTCTTTTCATGTCATAGCCGTTGTTATTCAAGCAGAATAAATATGACCAGCCACCAGGGGGAGGCTGGCCTCCTGCCTGCCGCCCCAAGGAGCCGGTGGGCCTCCCCCAAGAGCGGCTCTGGTCCTGTCCCCTCCCCTTTGCGATCCGGCCTAGAAGCAGGACACAAGCCTCTGTTTGGACCTCAGCACCACAACCTCTTGCTGAGAATCTCAGGCAAGTCGCTTTGCCTCTCCGGCCCCCATGTTCGTCGTGAAATGGGTACAGCGCCAGCAGCCTCGGAGGCGGCCTGAGAGCCAGGGCCGTAGTGCAGGTGAAGCACCGTAGACAGCCTGCAGCTGAGCAGCGTTGCTGTTGCAGGTGCTTGGATGGCCACCTGGCGTTAGACGTTTTCTCCTGGAACAAAGTCCATGTTGGGGTGAAGGAGGGGAAATCCCTGTCGAGAGACAGGCCACGCCCACACAGACAGATCCAGGTCCTATTCCCGGGCCCTGGGTAAGTAAGCAAGATGCCTGGGAGGGGCCTGCACCCCGGAGAGGAAAAGGGCGGGAGGAGGGTTGGGCAGAGGAAGTCCAGCTGGGTGCAGGTCAGAGACGGGAGTGATGGGACCACAAGCCCAGGGACACCTGGGGGCCCCAGAAGCTGGAAGAGGCAGGAAGACCCTCCCCTGAGCCTCTGGAAGGAGCGTGGCCCTGCACACACCTTGACTTCAGGCTTCGGGCTTCCAGAACGGTGAGAGAACGCATTCCTGTTGTTTCTGGCTTGTGGTGCTTCGTTGCAGCAGCCCCAGGAAGCAAGCACGACACCCCAAGCCTGCCCCTCACACAGCGTCCCCCCGTTGAGAGACGACTGCTCCTTCCTGGTTTCCTAGGTCGATAGGAGGACCTTGGCGCCTTCCCAATTCCTGTCCTCCCGGCCACGTCCAGCGCGTTGGCGCGTGCTGGCGCGTCACCGGCAGCTGGGTGCCGGCGCGCACGGTGGGCCAGGGACATGGGCTCGGAGCAAGTGCATCCGACCAGGACGAGAAGGACTCGTATCCAGACGCACGTCCCCAGCCCCGCCTCTGCTGCCTAGGTTTGCAGTGGCTTTAGCCGGCCTCCTGCTTGTATCCATTCATTCATTCATTCTAGGAATGGGCTCACGTGATTATGGAGGCTGGGAAGTCCCACAACCTGCCGCCTGCAAGCCGGCGGCTCAGGACAGCCGGTGGGGTAGATCGGCCCGCGTTCTAAGGCCTGAGAACCAGAGGAGCCGACGGGGTGAAGCCCGGTCCGAGGGCAGGAGGAGGTGAGACGAGGTGTCCCTGATCGCCAGGGAGGCGGGAAGAAGGGGGGCGTCCTCCTGCCTGCACCTTGGGCGCTACTCAGGCCCTTCCGGACTGGAGAGGCCCGACACCGGCGAGGCCTCTGCGGCAGGGGCCCGCGGCCAGGTGAGCTGACACATGAGGCGCTGTCTCCGCCTCTCCTACCTCCCGGGTCTCACGCCCTCCCCGGCGCCCGTTTGGCTCAGAGCCCGCGTCACAGCAGCGATAGGTGACGGGCCTGCGCACACGCCCCACTCCTCCCCGCCGGGCAGCCTGCTCGCCCCCGCTGACCTTCCCCGGGCATCGCGTGGCTCACTCCCTCACCTCCTCCAGATAAGGCACCTGCTCAGCCGGCCTTGCTCTGCCCTTTGAGTACCCTCGTTCCCTACCGTCTTCCTAATGCATTTTTCCGTGTGACACTGGACAGGACACACAGCAGCCCGGCTGCGTCCCAAGCCCGGAACACCAGCACACAGTGGGCACCCAAGCCGTGCCACCCGAGGGAGTGGCAGCTGGAGCCCGAGGCACAGCGCTGGGGCAGCGCGGAAGCCCCACACCCTGTGGCCACTCAGTGTGCCCCCTGCCCCCGCCCTGGCCCAGGGCACAGTGACGGGACCCAGATGGCACTGTTGGCAGTTGTAGCCGTGAGGCTCTGCCTCATGGAAGGACCTTGTGTGGCAGGTAGCACGTTCTGACCCTGCCTCGGGGATTCTCAGTCTGCTGCAGCCAGAGACACTTTGCAGCGGGTGTAGAGCTAACCCGCCCCCCCCAAGTTGAGGGCTGGCCTTTGTCCGGCTCCAGGAGGGACCCGAGGCCCCGGGCGTCCTGATGGGAGCGCCGTCTGCGGGGCCGCGGCCCGTCAGAGTCCCCGATGGGGGTCACGGCGGGGCTTTGGGCTGAGTGGCATCCGCTCCCCCTCCGGAGGGGCTGGACACTGGGGGCAGCCACGTGGGTCCCACAGCCCCGGTAAAATCGGAACGCCGAGGCAGGGAGCCCCCGGCTGGCAGCACCCCGTGCGTGTGCTGTCACACGTCAGGGCCCACGGGGAAGACACCGGACGCTCGTGGTCGGGGATCTCCGGGGTCTGTCCTGCGCCTTCCCTTGGCCGGGGTACTTCACGCCCCCTCCCTGCAGTGAACCAGGACCGTGAGCACAGAGCCCTGAGGGGGCTCAGGTAGTCCTCCCAGGGGGTTGTCCAACCCGAGGGGATCTCAGGGGCCTTGGACTCGTAGTCGGTGTCAGAAGCAGGGCTCTTGTGTGCACTAGGCTCCCCCTAACTTTGAGGGTGGCTAACGCTCACACGATGGCCAGCAGAACTGCTTCCAAAACTCACACGGGGCACCTTCTGTGCTCTGTCTCGCTGCGTCCCAGTAACGAGAAGAGAGCCTGACACAGAGCGGGGGCTTAATCAATACCGGCTGGAATCAGTCAATTGCCCGGTTGGATGTGAGGGTCGGGGAGAAGCAGGGGTGCCTTCCAGATTCCAGGAGCGCTGTCTGGGCCTGAGGACACAGGCACTGGGTCACCGTGACAGAGAGAAAGGCCAGGGGGCGGGTTGACCCCTCTGCTAGCACCTGATCCCTTGCTGCTTCCCAGGGAAAGCGTTGGCCCCGTGAGAGTCGGAGATGACCTTCCGTCGCATCTATGTGGACGGCGGGTCCTCCCAGGCTGCAGGGGCTTCCTGCTCTGAGGGCTCCGTCCCGGCCCTGGGAGCGCCAGGTGGCCTCTGGTGAGCCGAGGGTCCCTCAGTGCACGGTCTGACCTTGACCCAGGCCGCAGTTCACTCCCTGGTCACATAGGCTGAGGTCACTGGGAGCTGGGCCGTCGTCCACTCGTACTCACAGCCTCTGCCCCTCACCCAGTGGTGGCCGCGTGTTCACGCGCTCTCCCCACTGCCACAGCAGGGTCCGCTCTCAGGCCTTCACCCAGGCCTCTATTTGACGCCCCCCCCCGCCCCTGGCCTCCTTTTTAACTGTGACCTAAGCCCCTTGGGCCCTGTCTTTGCCAGCCTTCACCACCAACTGTCACCCATCTGACTCACTTATTGTGTCTCACTGGGGTGAGGATTGGGGCCTGACTGCAAGCAGCGCTCAAGAGCAGGGCCAGCCGGCTGCCTGGGGCGCCTGCCGACTCCTCGACCCCTTGGCCCCCATGAGACCCGCATCGGGCTCCTGGCCTCCAGACCGAGGGAGTGCCTCTGGCGTGGCCCTCCCTCCGGCAGCCGGGAAACCGCACGCCCGGTGACAGTTGTGAGAGCACATTCATCCCACGGGCTTTGCCAAAATCAATCTGTTTGAACAACAACCCTCTGACAGAGCCCTGGGGTGGGGGGACAGACGGAAGCAGCTGTCACCAACAGCTGGTGGGTGCCAGGAGCCTCCCGCAGGGCCTCCCTGCAGGCCCAGAATGGCCCTGGGCTGTCCCCACCCTCTGGCTACATCCCTGCTTCTACTCGCTGCTTGTGGTCGCCTGGAGGCTGTGGGGTGGAGAAGGATTGCATGTGTTAGATGAGTAACGTGGCTGATTAAATTTGCTGGGCAGGCTCATGGCACACCACGCCGTCTCTCCCTGGGGGGCAGAGCATCTGTTTGAGGTCGTTGAAAAGACGGTGATTGAGACATCCTGAGGACTAGATCCCGCCATGAGCACACAGCCCCCAAGGACAAAATCCTGGCCCCATCACTCAGGCTCCAGACCCCCGAGGGGGGCGGGGAAATAAAGCCCAGGCCCAAGGACAAAATCCTGGCCCCTTCACTCAGGCTCCAGACCCCCCGAGGGGGGCGGGGAAGTAAAGCCCAGGAACACAAGCAGGCGTCTAGCAGCTCCCGGGTACTGAGAACAGGGGCGGGTCACCATCTGTGCCTTTCCTGGAATTTCCCTGCCCCACACTTCCCCATCCTGCCGTGGACCCGGACAGGGCAAGTCAGGGGCTCCCTGCCCTCCGGCCACCACTGAGTCCAGCCCAGGGAGCGTCCACAGGAGAGCAGGGCCAGGGACAAGAGAGGGAGGCCCCCTGGATGCCGCCCTTGACCTATCTGGACCACAGCCCCTGCGGGCACCCTGCCCACGTAGGGTCCCCTCCTCTCTCCCTCCCCGTGTGTCTGTCTCACTCCCTCGGTTCCCATGTCTGTCCCCTCCCCTCTGCCCTTCAGCCCCAGGTGGGACAGCTCCTCCTGTGCCAGCCCCACCTGTGGATGCCCACGCCCCAAACACACCTGTGTCCCTTTGCAACACGGCAACTGTACTTCCTGTGAAAAAAAAAAATGTTTGGTAGTTGCCCTAGAGTCTGCGATGTACATTCACAACCAATCCAAGTCCACTTGCAATAACACTGCCGGGCTCCACAGGCATGTCCACACCTTCCTGGAACACTGCTCTGTTCACATCCCCATAAGCTATAACCCCCCGGTACATTGTGCTGGGATCATTCTGAAGAAACTGTTACGTGTTAGGACAACTAGAATAAGAAAAAGCGAAGATTTTATTGTGCCTTCATTTATTCCTTCTCCAGCTCTCTTCTCTTCTGCAGACCTGAGCTCTGGCCTAAATCATTCTCCGTCTGCCTGAAGGCCGTCGTCCACCATTTCTTTCGAGGCAGGTTCCTGGCGCCTGTTTCTTTTCTATACCTTCCTCAGAGGGCCCAGGTGGAGGGTGCCTGACTCATTCCATTTCATTTAAACCTACGATTTTCAACAACCCTACGACATGGGCATGATTTTGCGTGTCCTACAGGTGAGGAAACTGAGGCCCAGATTGCTGTGTGCACAGCGTTGGAGGTCATTCACCCACGCAATGACTTCAGAGCCAGGCTCCGAACCACTGCACCTGCACCCAGGAGACTCTGCGGGATGGGTGAGAGATGAGCTTCAGTTGGCCCAGCCCTGCCTGGCCCTCCTGGGAGCCCCCGGCCTCCTTCCACCTCCTGCCAGCCGTGTCGCTAACGCCGCTGTGGGCCACACCCTCAAGCCTGGCTTCTTCCCTCATCAGGACGCAGGACGCGGCCTCACGTCCTCTGAGAGGCTCGTGAAGCGCCTGCCCAGCTGCCAGCTGGCCCAGTTGTTGCCATGGAAAAGCCCAGAGCGTGTGGGCCGCCTGGCAGCCCGACACCCGCTCCCCTGGGACCCCCCCCCCGGCCAGGCTGCTGGCCCAGTGCCCAGAGCACACATGTGGCTGGGGACCTGCTCCCAGCGGACCTCACTGAGGACAGCCAGAGGCCTTCCCTGGGAGGGACAGGCGATGCTGGGCCCCTCTGCATCCGTCAGGGCCAGGGGAGCCCCACTGCGGGCGACAGAGCTCTCTCTGCCTGCCCACCTCCCTCCCCCTTTTTGCTAATGGCACCCCAGCCTGCTTTGAGGAGCAGCCTCCTCCTGTGAGTACAGACTCAGGGGCCCCACCCTCACCTTGGTCAAACCCAGGTCTGGCCAGTCAGCAGGTGTCACTCCCCTACCTCTGTCTGTGTCACACAGGTTGGTCCAGGTCTGGGCAGGTAACCTTAGTCAAACCAGTGATACTCCTGGATACGTGCAAACGCCTAGCAAAGGCAAATGGCTGAGCACAGAGCCAGGGAGACTCAGATGTGTCGGCTTGGGTTGACCTCTGGTTCAAGCCATACCTGAAACCAGCATCCCTGGCATCTCCCATTGCCTGAGGTAGCACAGCTCCATTTTTATTCATGCCTGATTGGGTTGGGTTTTTGTCTCTTTGGGGAGAGCCCTCACTAACACTCTTTGGGTCCTAAGAAGATCCCTCCAGGTAGGCTGTGTCCTGTGTGCCTTTAAACTAACCACCCCCGGGAGCTTTGGTCTCTGTGTCGTGGGGACTGGGTGCTACAATGGCCTCTCACTGTGAGAGCATCCTGCACTGTGTCATCAGGAGGACGTCAAAAGAATCTCCTTGTGACGTCAGCCTTTCCCATCTTCAGAAAAATGTCAGGGCGCCCAGGGAAGCAAGAAGGGCCGAGCGTTGTCTCTTTAACAGAGGTTTGAGCTGCCTGCCTCACTGCAGCAAGAAGAGACTTGTCTGTGCACAGCCAGCCAGGAGGTTCTTTCTTGTTTCCACCCTTGTGTTCCAACTTGTGCCCAGCTCTTTGCCCTGGGACTCATTCCTTGCCCATTCCTGACCCGGCAGGTGGAGCCTCCCAGGCTGGATTCTGCCTGGGCTCAGCCAGAAGGAGCCTTCGGTGGGAGACTGTGTGTCCATCACCCTGGATAGGAGCCCGTGGCCCTCAGTACTTCCTGCAAGACCTGGTATGGGTGTTCCAAGTGGGGCTTGAGGGACTGGGAAGGAGTCACTCCACATCCAACTCTGCCTTCTTGGAGGAAAATTCCACAACTTACCCCAGCTGTGAGCAAGTCCCCATGTCTCCCCAGCACATCACATCTATGAGTAGTGACACTGCAAAGAGTGAGACTGAAGCCAATATATTGGTCCTTCAGCAAAGCCGTGATATTTCCAACGTGCCCCCCTGACTCTCCCCATGCAGGCAAAGCACTGTTGCCTGACATCTGGGCTGGAGACCCCAGTGCCAGAGAAGTCTTCCCTGCGTCCCTCACCACTATCACCACCTCCGCCTCCACTTTCACTCTCAGGATGTTGATGATGGGGGTGGAGACAATGAGGAGGAGGAAGATGGTGAAACAGTTGATGAAGAAAGTGATGGTCGTAATGATGGAGGTGAGGGTGGTGATGATGGAGGTGATGGTGGTGATGATGGAGGTGAGGGTGGTGATGATGAATGTGAGGGTGGTGATGATGGAGGTGATGGTGGTGAAGATGGAGGTGATGGTGGTGATGATGGAGGTGAGGGTGGTGATGATGAAGGTGAGGGTGGTGATGATGAAGGTGAGGGTGGTGATGATGGAGGTGATGGTGGTGAAGATGGAGGTGAGGGTGGTGATGATGGAGGTGATGGTGGTGAAGATGGAGGTGATGGTGGTGATGATGGAGGTGATGGTGGTGAAGATGGAGGTGAGGGTGGTGATGATGGAGGTGAGGGTGGTAATTTGGGACCCATCACCCCCGGATCATGACTTAAAGCTATGTGACTTCTAGGTCAAGTTTTTCAACCTCTGTGTGCTTCAGTGTCCTCAGTGATAAGATGAGGATAACAAGGAATTGATCTCATTGGGTTGCTATGACAATTAAACGTCTAGGTAACTAGATGGCACTCTGGTCATTGATGACACTCAATAACTGCTAACTATTAGTGTCACTGTCATCATCCCCCTAGTCACAGTGTTTGATCAAGGATCCCCACGAGAGTCCAATCAGAGTGAACCCCGGGATTTCACTAGGACCATCTCACTGGGGTCACTGCCCTGGCAGAGTGCGATCGGGCAGCTGCAGTTCTGGGCCATTTTGCCCCAACCTGCACTCAGGGTGTGAGCCTGGCCAAGAACAGGGCCGACACAGGGGACACCGGAGCTGGTGGAGGGAGGCAGGGTCTTGGCAGGTTATCTGAAACCCTAGGTCAAGCTGGGTCTGCCCTTTTCAGCAACATGAATAAAGTCCTTTCATTCTACGTCCGCCAGTTGTGTTGGGTTTAGGTTCTTCACGATGGAAGGGGCCCCAGTGGGTCCATGTGAGGCTCTGCTGAGCCCTGAGGGCAGGTGATAAGTGGAGGATGAGCCATGCAGGGTCTGAAGGGTGGGGGAAGGAGGGAGAAGAGGCTGTGGCCATGGGCAGCAGCTTGAGCTTCCTCACACCATGGTGGCCAGGTTCCAGAACTGGCCCGTCTCTCATTCCCGTCCAGTCAAGGGTCGCCGTGTACACCCACACGGGTTGTGCACTGCACAACTCCAGGAGATGCCAACCTTCAGCACTTAGGCCTTCCAGCCTGTATTTGGAGTGACAATTTTCAGCCCAAATCTCTAAAGGTCAGCTCAGGTCAGGTTAATCATCAATTCTCTGGAACCACCTGAAACAAGGCTTAAAGAGTAACCTGGACAAGCAGATAAGGAAATCCAGGGGCAACAGATATCTGCGGAGACAGGCAGGAACCAGATGAGCAAAGCACATGGTGGAAGGGAATAGGGAGTGGTGAGGGTGGTGGCAGGGAAGCACGGGCTCTGCCTAAAGGTGTTCAAATGCCTTGACCTTCCACCTGCCAAAAAAGTGAGCCCACAGCAGAATTCAGGTCAAGTTCCGAATCTTTGAAATAGAGACACTGTGCCTTAAGCAAGGATGGAGTCTTATGTGTCCCACAGAGAGCCCAGCAGAGCAGGTGCTCGGTAATAACACTGACCTGGGCTAACCTGAGACTCGAGACCTCATGTAATCTCTGAAGGACTAGAAAATAGGGCTTCTGCGCACGAGTCCAGATAGTGACAAGCACAACGGCTGGTGTGTATCGAGTCCTGTCCACACTCCAGGACGCGCAAGCGCTGCTGGAGAGACACCTGCTGCTTACAAATACCTGCGAGCTCCTCTCACTTCCCAGCCCTCTCCTGTTTTGGGGACCCATGTGGCTGCTCTGCCCTGTGTCACTTCAGGGCCACCGCAGGACGGGTTGGGGCCTTCCCTCCCAGCTCCCTCTTACACGGCTTGGGCAACTGATACCGTTCCAGACTGTAGACCCTCCACCGGCCTGGGTTCCTGAATGACCACGTGGACAGGAATGGAATGAGCCTGTGAGAAGCGCTGCGCTTCCAGCTCCACTCGCACCGTGAGCTAGCCTGTCGTGGCTAAGGCCTGGGTGCTCACACACAGTTCAAGGCAGTGGAGAGGGAAACAGCTCCGAGAGCAGCCGCCGCCCCTCGGAGCCCGCGTGGACGTGCACCTGAACCCCATTCCGGTGGCTCCTGAGCGCCCCCACCCCGCCTTCCAGGGCTCATTTGCTCAACCTCCCTCCCGTGCGCTCGATAGGCTCCTCTGGCCCGAGTCAGCGGAACCTGAACTTGGGTGTCTGCCGTTTGCAAGAACAGCCAAAGAAAACCTGACAGATCCAACGTTGTCCTGCTCTCCTCTGGGTTCTCCATAACCGAAGGGAAGTTCCGGGGTTCCAAGGAGCTCAGGAAGTGTTTGCTGGATAAACAAAGAAACCAAGCGTGGCACGGGTGCCTGAGAGCTGCCGGGGCCGGACGCCTCAGGGGCCACTCCCTGCCTGAGGAAGTGGTGGGTGGCATCAGCCCTGACTGAGGGGCAGCCAGGACCCTGGGAGGGAGTATCAGGCTTCAAGGCACAGGGAACCAGAGAACCCGGGCCCCATCCCCTTTGCTGTGGCTTTCGTGGGCTTTTGACAGGTAACGGGGTCGTTTCAGATGCACTCTTTCAGTAAGATGTGCTTGTGGTGGAAGACTCAAACTGGATTAAGCAAAAAGGAAATATATTGAATCACGTGTATGTGAAGTCCATGCATAGAACTGGCTTCAGGTACAGCTGGATCCGAAGTTAAAAATGTCGTTAGATCTCAGTCCCCTCAGTCTCCTTGCTCAGTTGTCCTCCATGTGGGATCCAGTCTCTGGCAGGCACTCCCCTTGTGATGGCAAGACCCCAACTGACACCTGCCTGCCCCCAAGACCTGAGAAAAGAGGGAACCTCCCTTCCATGGTCACCACCAAGGCCCTGGGTCATGTGCCCACCCCTGGACCAATCACTGCGCACATAAACGGGATGTTGCAACTGGCATGGCTTGAGTGACACACTCACACCTGGAGCCAGAGATGAAGTTAACACCTCTTTAACTTCATGGACTGAGTACAGGAGAGGAGGGATTCCCCAGAGGAAAATCAGGATGCCAGCAGCAAAGACGTGCTGCACGATGGATGATGGACGATGGACGATGCCCGCTGTCCACCAAATAGCCGTCCATGCCCCCCTTCCTGGCTCACAGAGCCCCATTTTGTTCCTTCAGAGGCAGAAACCCCAGGACCACAGGAAAGTCTGACCCCCAACCCCAGCCTTATGACAAATCATATTTGGTGGAAGACAGTCATTAGTAAACCCACCCCCCTTGCCAGTTTTTCACTTTCCCAGCTTCCTTTACAACAATTAATGGCCATGAGACACACTATTCTGGTGATGAGAACTCCTGGGATTTGGCATCACTGTTGCTTTCCTCTCCTCATGGGGTGCTGGAGTGAGGCCATGATGGCTGGAACTGCAGCAATCATGTCGTATCAATAAAACATCGAGTAAGATAAATAAAAGCCAATGCTGTAAGTAACGTTCTATTTCTTGATTGTTACATGGGTAACACGGAACACGTAACATTTTATGAGAATGCGTTGAGCCTTGCACTTTCCTAGCTGGAGACAATTAAGAATTGCAACTGGGCTTCCCTGGTGGCACAGTGGTTGGGAGTCCACCTGCCGATGCAGGGGACGCGGGTTCGTGCCCCGGTCCGGGAAGATCCCACATGCCATGGAGCAGCTGGGCCCGTGAGCCATGGCTGCTGAGCCTGTGCATCCGGAGCCTGTGCTCCGCAACGGGAGAGGCCACACCAGTGAGAGGCCCGCGTACCGCAAAACAAAACAAAACAAAACAAACAAAAAAAAAGGACGGTAACCTGTAATAAGAACACCTACAAAGAGTCTTGTGTTAGCTCAACTAAGAGATTAAATGAGTTAATGCAGGAAGAGGATTTGGAACCACATCTGACAGATAAACTCTCAAAAAGCAATGGCTGTTAGTGCCCTTGTCACCATCACCACCGCTGCGCCACCACAAGGTGCCCCCTCCGTGGCGAGCTTCTCCCGGCCCTACCTTTCTCTCCAGGTTCCGTCCCACACCATGTTCCCCTTCACTGTCACACTCATTGAAAGAGGTGCCTGTGCTTCCTAACGTCACACCCACAGCCAACCAGCCGTGGCAGAACCTGGTAACTTCGAGTGTAATGACTTGCTAACTACCCACCTCCAGTACTGACTGCAGGCCCCCGAGGGCCAAGTCTGTGCCCCTCGAGGTCACCACTGCCTCTGCTGCACACACAGATGTCCTGAAAGTCACTGCAGAACCAACAGCTGGTTCCCACAGGCTGGCAGAGCAGAAACGTTTCAGTCCCTGACCGCTGGGCTCATCACAGTCCATGCCTGAGGCACCCGGCTGTAGCTGAGGAGCTCTGTGAGGTCTTCTCTGAGCCTGGCTGCACGTCCCCTCTACCCTCCTCATCCCCATCTGCATCAGTCAGCTAGTCCACAACATGCTGAGTAACAAACAGCCCCAAGATCCCAGCTTCTTTGGACAATAAGTGTTTATGGTTCACGTGTTTGGACATTGGCTGGACTGCTCATTTCAGCTGGACTCACTCTAGGATGGGCGTGCCCAGCACTGTAGCCAGGGCACTCAGTCCTCAGTGTGTCTCACCCTCCCTATTCTCCTGGGTCCAGTGGGCTAGCCTGGGCACGGCCTTCTCACGGCCCTGGCAGAGGCATGAGAGAGCAAGTGGAAACACACAGGGTCTCCTGAGTCTAGGCTCAGAATGGGCACATGGCCACTTCCATCCCTTCCATGGACCAAGGCGAGGTTGTAGGGGCCTCTAGGAGGGGGTGCTGGTAGGGGAAGCAACGCACCCCCCTCAGGGTAGCAGCCTGCAGTCATTTCTTGTGGCCACAAAATGGGCAGCTTAAAGCAACAGAAACTCACTCTCTCCGAGTTCTGGGGGCCAGAGGTCTTAGATCAAGGTGCCAGCAGGCCTGTGCTCCCTCTGAAGGCTCTGAAAAGACTGCCTCTTTACTGCTGACCTGAACTTAGCAGGATGAGACTGCTGCAACCCTCACCTCCCAGGTGAAGCCAGTCTGAGTCCAGCCCGACCTGAGGCCCAGGTGCACATCTGAAGCTCCACAGCAGAGGAAGCCAGGCTGGGTTTGGGTTTCTGTCCACTTCAAGTGGAAAAGCCCTAGGGGTCCCTGCGGCCCTGTCCTCCCTCCCACAGGCTGCCACCCCCAACCTGCTGTGCATACCGCTCAGGGCCATGTTGGGGACACAGGGACAGTGCAGACAGGATCTCCCTGCCTTGCAAACACCCCTTTCTTTATTTTTTTATAAATTTATTTATTTATTTATTTTTAGCTGTGTTGGGTCTTCGTTGCTGCATGCGGGCTTTCTCTAGCTGTGGCAAGCAGGGGCTACTCTTCGTTGCAGTGTGTGTGCTTCTCATTGCAGTAGCTTGTCTTGTTGTGGAGCAGGGGCTCTAGGCGCGTGGGCTCAGTAGTTGTGGCTCGTGGGCTCCAGAGTGCAGGCTCAGTAGCTGTGGCGCACGGGCTTAGTTGCTCTGCAGCATGTGGGATCTTCCCGGATCAGGGCTTGAACCTGTGTCCCCTGCATTGGCGGGCGGATTCTTAACCACTGCGCCACCAGGGAAGTCCCCAAACACCCCTTTCTTGCATGAGCCTTCCACTCCTCCAAGGCTGGACCTGCTGGAAGACACCCTCCAAGGAGAATCAGGAAGCCGGGACTCCTGGGGCGCCCCAGACAAAGGATACTCAGGGCCCCCAGTGTGTGCGGCACGGAGTCAGGCCCACAGCTGCTCTTCTGGAGCTGACGCACTCACGAAGGAGAGGGTACCAAGATGGCAGGAGGGAGCCTGTGCCTGGAGAGGCCTTGGGCCCAGGGAGGTGCACTGCCTGTGGGACCGGGCCCCAAAGCCTGGCCTTCTGCGATGGGCGGATAGGGGTGGCGGGACAGCACTACGGGGTGTTGCCTGTGTGTCTCTAGCATGGCCAGGAGGCCGGGCAGCAGCTGTTAAGATAGAGCCTGGACAAACCCACGCTCCAGAGGGACCTCTCACAGCCGTCCCGGCGAGCCAAGCCCTTCCTCGGGGCTCCAGGAGGGGCAGGAGATGGAGGAAGCCCCCGGGGCTGCAGCCCAGAGCTGCCTGAGCCTCTCGGGGACGGGGGCTGGTGGGTCCTGACCCCGTGGGTGACGCTGGCAAGCCGGGCGCCTTGCAGGGCCCCCGGAGGTGAACTGACGGCTCTCGCTCTCACTTCTGCCTGCCAGAGCGCACGGACTTCTCACGTGGGCATCCCTGACCGGCCACTCGGCGAGGGGAATTCTGAGAAATGTTCCCACTCAGCTGGGTGAACCCAGCACGAAGCGCCCAACTGCACTTCGGGGAGGAGTGACATCTGAGTTAGGGCTGATGAAGAGGGAGGTTGTGGACAGGGTGGGGCAGTAGGGGGTCAGGACAGCTGGGCAGCCCCCGAGCAGCAGTGGCTCAGAGCCTAAGCACAGAGCAGGTCCTGAGCAGCAGGAATGAGTTGGGGGGGCACACTTGGGATGAGCACACCCAAATTCCAATCCCCTGGATACCCTGCTCAAAACAGATTCTAGGGAATCCCCTGGCGGTCCAGTGGTTAGGACTCTGCGCTTCCACTGCAAGGGGCGCAGGTTCCATCGCTGGTGGGGTAACTAGGATCCCACAAGCCTTGCAGCGTGGCCAAAAAAAAGGACAGAGTCTAATTTCAGTCAGAGGCCATTGGATTGGCGTAGCCTGGGCCCCTGTTGTGACAAATGGGAATATGGTCCCCAAATCTCTACTTCCTTCCTGTAGCAGGGACACACACACACACACACACACACACACACACACACGAGAATACAGCACCACCCTCCCCTCCCCACACTGGAGCGGTGGCCTCAACTTCCTGCCCCATGGGTGGCAGTCTTGGCTGAAAGACTTGCTTTGGACAGGACGTGAGCAGACATGATGAGGCTTAAACATAGACTTTCAAAGTGCCTGTGCAGTGTGGCTTGGCCCCATGAGTTTTGCAAAGAAAATGCCTCAGGTAGCTCACGTCTTGCAGCCTGGGTCCCAGAGAGAGACCCTTGAAACAGACCTGAACTTGACCCACAGTCTGAAGCTGAGCCCCTCCAGGAACCTGCAGCCCCACCGGCAAGAAAGAAAGAGTTATGTTCCAAGTCGCAGAGATTCCAGGGGCTGTTTGTCACACAGCATTAATATGGCAGGAACTAGGACACCTGCCCATTCCTGGGCCAGGAGAGGGGGGAGCGTGCAGTGGGCTGTCCACCCCTCCCAGACTGCACCCATGGAAGGAGGCTATGGAGGCACGCTTGCCAGAAGGAGGTGGGATGGATACTGGGAAGGTGGAAACCAACATCATCTCTCACCGTGCTGGAGCAAACAGCTGTTCACAGACGGGGCAGCAGGGGCTGGCCTGTTAGCAGGAACTCATTTTCTGGCTGTCACCCTACAAGCGAAAAGTATGTTTGAACCCCAAAGGAGCAGCTGACTCTGATGATTTATAGGGCCTGAAGCGGCCCTGTGAGGGCAAACTGAATTCTGAATACAATTCCACACCAATTACCTCTGCTCAGAGCCTGACAGAACAGCAGCGACTCTAAGACAAACCCAAACAGCGGAGACTGATGGGGCTGACAGGCCACCTGGAAGCAAATAACTTTCAGCGGTGCCTCTCAGAGCTCTGCTGGGGAGGGCGCTCTGCTGTGTGTGGTGACCGGGCGAGGGCCTGGCTCTGGGGATGGGCCCAGGGGAAGGCTGGCCTCACGGCAATGGGCTAGCAGGCTGGGGGTGGGATGGGGGGCTTCTCTCTGGCAGCGTCCTGCCCTTGGGGAGGGTCCCCTTTCCCCTGTTGGACTGGGAGGGATGAGTCCTCAGGGATGGGATGAGGCAGGAGAGACCTGGCCTGGCTGCAGACCAGAAAGCTGAGCCCCAGGGGCGTGGAGGGAGCTTGTGGGAAGGCAGAGAAGAGGGAGGAAATCAAGGTCATCAAGAGCCAGGTCCCGAGGGGCGCATCTCTCGGGGGAGGCGGAGCAAGAGGCGAAGAAGCCCTTTCTCATGTGAGCAAGAGGGGCGCACAACCTGTGGTCCCCAGCCCCGCAGCCCCGCTTGCTGGAAAGGCAGATCTCCAGGACCAGCTGAGTCCCTGGTACAGTAACAAGCCTCCTGCCTGTGTCACTCCAGGTGGAGTTCAGACCACCCACCACAGGGAGCGTCGTCATCACGCCCCACCCAGGGTTTACGGAAGGGACAGCTGATGCAGAGAAGTGAGACCATCTGCCCACAGTCCGATGACAGAAGCTGAGGTTGGAGCCCAGGTCCTAGATCTGCCCTGCCCAGCAGAGTAGCCACCAGCCGCAAGGGGCTGTTTCATTTCAGATTAAAGGTAATAAATAAAATGTACAGTTCAGTTCTTCAGCTGCATGAGCCACATCTCAAGGGCTCAAGAGCCTTGTATGGCTGGTGGCTACTGGACTGGACAGCATAGATCTAGAAAGTTCCCATCACTAGCATGGTGTAGAAGCTACCCCTTAGCCACTGTTGGTGTCCGCACTCCAAAGCCACCCCCCCATGTCTCTCCAGCAAGAAGAGAGCAAATGGGTGTGCAAGCAAACAGGTCAAAACGAGAGACACAGGGGCCCCGCCACCCCTTACACCAGCAGGGAGCGGAGGCTCCTGCAAACCCTGCGGAGCAGGTTCAGAGCCCTGGGAAGCGTACCCAGTCATTCTGTCACCATGTGCACAGCTGGGGGGGAAATGAGCACAAGGCAGGCAAGTAGGCTTCGGCCTCAGATTGCCCCACCCTGCCCCTCTCCAGAGGGGAGGTTCCCTGGGCCCAGAATCCTGAGGAGATGGCGGCAGCTGGTCCCTAAGGCGCTGGCCAGCCACCTGGAAATGAATCGAGGGAGGGAAACACCTGGGGGGGGAGGGGGTGCTCCCCAGGAGAGCTAAGAAACTCAGAGAGGAGTTCCCACAGGGCATCTACAGAGACCCCATCCTTCACCCTGAACGCACATCCAAGCGTCTTCAAGAACAGATGAGCAGACACAGTCATTTCTACACTTGAAAATTTCAACACTAGAAGCTGGACCTTCCCAAGCATTGCTCTAGGAGGGTGGGGAAGGGGTGACAAGGAAGGGCCCATAGGAAGCCCCTACAGTCCCCAAGGTCAGTTCAGCAGCCCAGGCTGCAGGTCTCTGAGGCCTCCGGAGCAGGTATGGGGCCTGGAGACCCCTCTGGGGATGGGCAGGCAGGCCCAAGGGCCTAGATCCAAATGAAACCCGAAAGATTTCCCCTGGGACCACCCCCCAACACAGATTTTCTGGCCTTCTGTCCTCAGAGGGGAATTAGGGGAGGACGAATGCAGAGAAAGTTCTCTGCGTTCCTAACAAGGCTCTGAAAAATCAAAAGGGATATGCTGCTGGGGGAAGTCAGAGAGGCTAGGAGAGGCTGGGGGGAGGGCCCAGAGCAGAGGGAGCCTGGCAGGATGGGCCTGGGAGGACTGGAGGTTGGTCTGGAGGTCTGAGCTCCCCACCACCCCCGTATCCAGAAGTTTGCAGAGCAGCCTTCCCAGCCACCCCCAGGGACAACCCTGCCAACAGCCTGTGACAACCCAGACCACACAGCTCCCTGCCCTGTGCACGCTGGGGCCCTGGGCTGGCTGCTGGCTGGCCCCCTCTCATCTGGTGGGTCTCAGCTCGAACTGCCACTCCTCAGAGGCCTTCCGGGACCACCCCATGCGCACTTCCTGTGACACTTCCCTGTCAGTTTTCTTCAAGTTGCCCTTCCATATTACGTTATTTGGCTGCGCTCATGCTCTCTCACTTCTAAAAGGGCCATCTGTCTCACCGACTACTGCATCACGAACAGCGCTGGGACGGAGGGCATTTGGTATATGTGTGCTAAATGAATTGATGACCTTAAGGTTTGAGGAAGACAGCTGGCCCCTCCCGACCTGCAGTCGGTCCTCACCAGTCTCCATGCGTGAAAGAGGAAGGTCCCCCTGGACCTAGCTTTCAACTCTCAGGCTGCCCTTTCTCATCCGTTCCTGCCCTGGTGCAGCCCTGGATGGGGAGCAGCCCCTGCACCCCAAATTGCTGTCTCTGTGCCAACCAGGCACGCCCGGGGCCTCCCACCCAGAGGGGTGAGGTGGGGAACTTGACCCAGGAGAAGGGAGAGGGGCTGCACTTCGTGTAGAACTCCCCCTTCCCAGACTAGAACCCAGAGGTTGGGGTGCCTGGGCAGGGGCCGGTGGAGAGCACGGGGAAGCCGTGGAGGGGCAAGACCAGCCTGCAGGAAGCTCCCGGGGGAACAGGGGCAGGAGACACGTGAAGAAGTCCTGGACTGGGGCGCAGGGTAGTGAGGGGCCGAGAAACTGTCACCCGACTTTCACACGCCCCCACTCGGGGCGGAGGTGGTCTGTGCCCCTCCACAAGCAGAGTAAGACCCTTACCCTCCACTGTATCAGGAGTGGCGGCGAGGACGCCCCACCCTCGGCCCTCGCATCAGGGCTGGGACGAGGACGCCTCACCCATGCTCACCCTGCGGGGGCGGGGGCGGAAGGGGGTGACGGTGAGCGTGGAGAGGCCCCCACTTTTCTGCTCATGCGCTCCCATTTAAAGATTCTTCGGAACGAGGCTGCGCCTGGCGAGGCGCAAAGACGCCCCCCCCACCCCGCAACTGAAACAGCGGGCAGCGATCCAACTCCCCACACCTCTCACTTTCAGGGACGCCTGCCCAGGTGCGAGCGGAGGGGCGGGAAGCGCGTCGGCCTCCCAACTGCCTTCCCCGAGGGGCGGGATGACGGCGGGGCGGAGCGCGGCTCGGGCGGGGCGGGGCCGGAGGCGGGGCGGTGGGGCAAGGCCGAGGGGCAGAACGCGGCCTGGGCGGGGCCAGGAGGGGCGGGGCCAGGACGGGGCCAGGGCGGGGCGGGGCTCGTGTCGGCCCTGCTGAAGCGCCCACTTCCTCTGGCGCCGGCTGCCTGGCGGAAGTACGTCAGTTGTTATCCGCTCGGGGCGCCGCTGCCATCGCCGCCTCACGAGCCCAGGCGCCTCAGCCCCGGTCCGCGCCCCGCCCGCCCACCGGGCCTCCGCCCAGCCTTCGCCCGCCGCCAGCCGCCCGCCGCCAGTCGCGCATGGGGCGTGCCCCCGGGGCCGCGGCCGACGGCCGCTGAGCGCCGGCCGCCCCGCCGATGCGCGCGGCCTCCCGCGCCGAGGCGCCCAGGCCGCGCCGGGCCCGGGGCTGAGGCCACCCGCGCGGCATGTCTGGCCCGGCCCGCTGCCCGCCGCCGCCCACGGCCGGAGTCGGCGCGGTCCGCACCGAGCCCGGCGGTGCCGCGTAGCGCAGCGGCAGCGGAGCGGGAGCCCGACGGCGCGGCCGCAAGGTCACCGCGCGCCATGGAGGCCAAGGTCCGCCAGAGCCGGCGCTCGCGCGCGCAGCGGGACCGCGGCCGGCGCCGGGAGGCGGCCCGCGACGCCCGCGACCAGAGCGCGTCGTCGGGGGACGAACCCGAGCCCGGGCCCGGCAAGGAGAACACGGGCCTGCCCCGCGCGCCCCCGCCCCGCGCCGCCGCCGCGCGCCCCCCGCGCCGCCGCCGCCGCGAGTCCAGCTCGCAGGAGGAAGAGGTCATCGATGGCTTCGCCATCGCCAGCTTCAGCACGCTGGAGGCCTTGGAGGTAGGTGGTCCCCCCGCGAGCATGCTGCCGCGGGGTCGCGAGCGGGAAGCCCCTGGGGCATGGGCACACCCACCCCTTAGGGCTCCCCGGGCTGCGTGGGCCCCGCGCGCCCGGCAGGTTGCTCCTGGAGGACCCGGCAACGTGCATTGGGTGCAGGTGTGTTTGTGTCTTGAGGTGCTGGGGGGAAAAGTCTCTAAATTACACTGTCCGAACTGGGGGCTGTCTGGCTACTCAGCCGGTCTTTTTTCAATTGTGTTTCTGTTGCCAAAATGTCACTTGATTCGGTTCAGGATGAGCTAGGGAGGTGGACACTGCTGGACTTGGTGGAGGCCGTGATAAAATGGATACATGGGGAATTCCTCCTGTTCCTCTCCTCCTCCTTGAGGTTTCTGTTTAGACGGGGAGAGGGAGGGTCATGTTTTATCCCCCTCTCTGCGACCGCTGTTTGCTGCGTGGTTAATAGGATGGCAAAAAAAAAGTTGTTTGTCTGGTTGAGGTATCATGGACAGTATTTGTTGAGCAAATGCTTCCCTTCTCGCCTGGAACCAAGAGAGTGGAGAAGGAAATGGATGCTGTCAGAGTTGGCAAGTGGACCGATTGGGCCTGGGTAGGAATGCCGCCTGGCTGCGGAGTCCCGTGAGCCCCAGCCAGCCCGCCCCTGCACCCTCCAGGGGCCCCAGGAAGCACTTATTTTGGGGGACCAGCACCCGCTGGGTTTGGGGCCCCAGGGACCGCTCAGTTAACAGCTCCCCTTTTCCTGGGGGTTGGGGGCCAGTGGCCTAGGACTCACCAGTCACAGAGGCTGAGCTTTGGGGGAAGGGAAGTCCCCACAGTGCAGGTCTCTGCAGTGAGCCCCCTCCCAGGGGTGCCCCGGGTCCGTAGAGAGCCTCAGGGTCAGGTGCTGGCAGCCAGGGAGAGGTGGCCCAGGGACAGGTTTGCCCCTTCTTGTCTGGGCACATGGATGCACAGAGGTGGGGCACCTGTGTCAGGATCGTCTGTTGTGCACATCTGGGAGGCCTGAGATGCCTCCTGGGCCTAGGGGTCCTCAGCGAACGCGCTTTGGTGGGGTGTGGTGGCACGTGCCTTGGCTCCGTACTGGGCAGGGGAGGTCCCAGGGCTGAGTTTTCTGCCTTTGTACAAGCCAGGTCCTGCCCTGCGGCCTCTGAGGGGATACACCACCCACCTTCCAGAAGTGTACCCGCTCTGCCCCGTGGGGAAAAGACAAAACCCCTGCTGCGGCCTCCGAAGCCCTGCGTCCCATCAGCTGGCCTCTGCCACCTGCCATCGTCTCACACCGGCATATCAGCCCCTTTCGGGTTTTGCCTCAGGGCCTCCGTACTTGCAGTTCCCTCTGCCTGGGTTGTTTGGCGCCTTCTTGTCTCAGACGCAAATGTCACTCTGAGAGGCCCTCTCCGGGCATGGCCTGAAGCAGCGTGCCTTTCCCCCCAGCTGTCCATCTCCCCGTCTTATTTCACAAACTTTCTCTGCTGTCAGTTAGCACTCTTTCCGAAGCTGTCTGCTCTGTTGTGATGCTCTCCCCGCCAGAACTTGTAGCTGAAAGAGAGCAGGCCCCATGTCTGTGTGTGTGTGTGTGTGTGTGTCCCCTGCGGGGTCCTAGTGCCCCATACGTGTTTGTGGAATGAACCAGTGAGAGGAGAAGCTGAGGTTCAGGAAAGCTGCGCCCAGGGTCACTCGGCGCACCTGTCGGGTCCACACGCCGCCCGCAGTGGCTCTGGCTGCGCCCCTTCTGCATCAGGGGCCGGAAGGTGCAGCCTCGGCTTTAGGGGACTTCTGCAGGCTCAGACCAGCCCGGCCGGGTCATAGTGAGACTGAGCTTGCGTTCTGCTTGGCGTTCACACAGCCGCACCACCCCAGGGCCACTCCGTGCCCCTTTCTCTGCCCTTCTGAGCCAGGGAGGAGCCTGCCTGCCTTGGAAAGTACGGGGCTTCTGGACGAGTCATAACTTCTCGACCAGCCCCGCTCGTTTGGCCTCATTTCTTGCTAAAGTGTAGTGGTTTTCCCCCAGAGTTCAGATAGTTGATAATGAGGCTGATAGTGACAGCTAGCACTCAGCAGATGAGTGTGCTCTACCAGGTGCTGTTCTGAGGCCTGCGTGTCCCCACGGCACAGATGGGGACATTGAGGCCCGGCACCGTGAGCGTTGAGGCCTCAGCCTGCCTGGCCTCAGAGCTCTGCCAAGCCCTTGGGGGTCCGTCTTGGCCTCCATGCGGACACAGGCTGCCACCCCTGGAGCATAACCTAATGTTGGATGTGGCCCTGCTCAGGAGGTGGGACCTGTGCGCGGTGCCAGTGTCCCTCAAGTTCTCCTTGCCTTTGTCCTGAGGATGCAGGCCCCAGTCTGGGCAGGGGGTCTCACACCTGAGCCCTGGTCCCCATCGGCTTTCTGAGTCTGCATCTATCTGTGTGGGGACAGTGAGCAGGTAGCAGTGGGACAGCGGTCTTGTGGTTTGGGCAGGACTGGGGCTCTTTCTTCTGTTCTCACTGACCAGGGACATTTGGGACAGACTGATGGACAGCCCTTGCTGTCCCTCTGATTCCTGTGATGTCTCCACCTCCCAGTGTGTTGACCAGAGGTGATGGGAAGGCCCTTGGGGGCAGGCCAGAGCTGCACTGTGGTTCTCTCCCCAGGTCCTCTCAACCTTTCTTCCTTATGGCAGATCTGCCCTCCGACCGCAGGGCAGGTTGTGCGGGCCCCGAGGTCTCCCGGGAGTCGCCTCGCAGGCAGTCAGGACGTGCCCAGCAGACCTACTGTGCGCCTCCTGGGGCTTTCCCTCAGGGCCGCCAGCCCTTGCCCTCAGCTCCGTCTCTGCAGGTCTGGAGAGAAAGCATTTGCCGCTAGAACCACTCTTCTGGTTGGGCATCCATGTGATTCTTTGTTAACTTGCTTTTCGAACAGCAAAACACTTTTACGTGCTTCAAAAGTCAAGGTTTATGACAAGGTGTATTTTGAAAAAAGTCAGGTCCAAACTCAGCCTCCTTCAGTGACCACTCTCGCCAGCCCGAGGCCTTTCCAGAGCATGTTGTGCAGCTGTAACCACGCTTTCAGTCTTGTGTCTCCTTTTGTGCAGCAGGAAAAGGTTATTTACCACATCTGTACACATGTCTGGGAGGTGTGTACCCGGGAATAGAGATGGAAAGGAAAAGACCCCACATTTTAGCTGTGGTCGCAGGTGACTGCCTTCCTCTAATTCTGTTTCCTACACGCTGACCAACACGTGTTACTCTTATGAGCACAGAGCACACCCCGAGGCTGCACGTGAGCTGCTGCACGTGGAGTCGTGCCTGGGGAGCCCTGCCCCTGCCGCACTCCACGCGGGGGGGCTGCCCAGGGGCTTGCTGTGCATTTCCCCTAAAAATAATGGCGCTCTTCCAGCTTGGGAGGCAAGCCTCACGCCCGCTGAGCTGTGGGATCAGGTCTGGACCTGGCCCTGTGGGGGGTCGGGGAGTCGGTGAGGGGTGCCGAGACGCCCCCTACCCCCGGCTACATCAGGAGGCTCAATGGTGGTGGTCTGTCTGCGCGCCGGGTTCAGCGGCCCACAGGGGCGGAGAGCACGTGGTCTGTGCTGGCTCTGGGTGCTCAGGGAGCTGGGGTGTAGTCCCCACGGCCCATGGATGGAAGCCCATGCTGTTGGTTTGCCTGCGGGGCCACGTGTCCAGCCCAGCCCTCTGACGGGGAAGCAGGGCTGAGACCACGCAGATGATTGGGCTCTGTGAGGAGAGCCAGCAGCCGGAGAAGCCTTCAGCTTGCAGAGCGTCTGAGCCTCCAGGCCAGAGCACCTCCTCCAGGCTGCCTTCTAGTCTTCAGATGGGGAAACTGAGGCTGGGCGGGGGGACAAGTCCTCGCCCAGGATCTGCCCACCACAGTCCCAGTCCGCAGATGGGAAGAGACAGAGGGTGGTCCTACGTGACATCGAAGGGGCAGCCTTTTCCTGCACTGCAGGAGCAACGTTGTGGCCCGGGCCGGCTGTCCCACCTCTAGGGAAGGGCTGTCCCTTCTGAGCACCGCGGGGATCAACGCCAGACTGCAGAGCCCGAGGCTGCACCAGGCTGGGAGGGCTCAGCTGCGTCCCCCGCGTCACCACGTATCCATCGCGGGCAGTAGGATCACAGAGCGAACACTCAGAGGTGACACCCAGCGTGGAGGCAGCCACAGTCCTGACGGACGTTCAGCTCGTTACCCTCGCCTGCCCCTGAGCACAGGTGAGGGTCTTGAGCCCCATGCAGGAGGCCAGGGCCATCTCCTGCGCTCCGGCACGCTGGCCCACTCCCCTGCTCCCATGGCTGGGGCTTGCACACACAGCACTTGTGGCCCCTGGGCCTTGGTTTCCCTGTGTGTCCCACCCACGCTGTGAAGGCCGGCGGGGGGCTGACGACAGGAAAGGTGGTGGACATCCGTCTCCCCACCGCCACCCTCTCCTGGGCCTTGGTTTCCCTGTGTGTCCCACCCACGCTGTGAAGGCTGGCGGGGGGCTGACGACAGGAAAGGTGGTGGACGTCCGTCTCCCCACTGCCACCCTCTCCTGGGCGCCTGGAGGCTGTGCTGCGCCTGGGGCAGAGCGTCGTGGGCCCCCGCGGCCTGCAGCCTCCCCTTCCCACAAGCTGAGTTTGCCCCGGTGGTGCGGCCCGGGGGCAGCTGCACCCCGCTTTCCCTTTGCCCCACCCTGGCTTCTGGGCAGTGTGCGCATGTCTGCGCTGCGGAGGGCTGGGGGCCCGGGTATGCGTGTCAGGCGGGCAGAGTCGGCCTTCTGTAGGAGGGATGCTGGCGCTTGGAAACCACCCCTACCGTGGGCGTGGGGTCACTGTGAGCTGGGGGCCGCCAGAGTGACAGCAGTGGCACGCAGTGAGACACCCGCTGGGGGACACCACCGTCCTGGCCTTGACCCGTCTGGTTCACGTGCTCTGCGCAGAGCCCTGGGAGCGGGGAGCCATGGTCACGGGGGCCCTGTGCAGATGGGGAGAGTGAAGCATTGGCCTGGCCTCTGCCACTCACCTGGGGCAGGGCCCAGGTGCCTGCTGTGGTCTTGCTGCCCAGGCCGTGCTGCCCGCCTGCCTGCCGGCCCGCACTCCTCTGCCGAGAGCCCCTTTCTGCCTCCTTGGCGACTGGCGTACCTGCTGGCCCTGGTGCCCCTGAGGATGTGTCCCCAGGTGCAGCCTCGTGAGGCCCCTGGGCAGCCGGCCCGCCTCCCAGTCAGAGGCTTTCAGCACCGTGGGTTGCGTAGCTGAGCCGTGGCCCCCCTCATCCAGCCCTGGCAGCCTCCCTCTCCTGGACGGCTGCTCGGGACGGTCTCTCGTCGCTCTCGCTCCTTGCGGCCCAGGCAGCGGTGGCCCCAAGGTAGGCGAAGGCAGGCCCGCATGAGGCTGCCGGGCCTCTGGCAGCAACCGCTGGCCACCAGGGAGGGCTCTGACCCGTCCTTCTCTCCTGACTCACTAAGCATCGATAAGCAGTGGCCGTGCCCGTGCTGGCTGCGGGCTTGGCTCCAGGCAGATAGGTGACTAGACTCGCCGGAGGCTGGGGGGAGGTCACGGGCTGTCATGACAGCGTCCGCCGTGCAGGCCAGGCGGCTGCTGGGCAGGAGCCGGCACGGGTGGGGCTCTCAGGTGGAGACGCCTGGGGAAGGTGGGTGAGGCGCTAGTCGGCTGGGGTGAGGGTGGGGATGTGGGTGGTCACTGGGGTCACCTGAGGCGCTTTCTCCCTCGGGAGCCGGAATCTGAAACCCGCATGGAGTCAAGTGCTTTGGGGACTTGGGGCAGACGTATTTGGCTCCAGTTGGGTGTGGAGAACCTTCCAGTGCCCTGGTTTCCCACAGTAGTCCTGGAAGGAAAACGCACTGCGCTACTCCCTTCATTCAGCTCACCAGGACTCTGTGTGAGTGTGGCGGGCGAGCTGATGGGATCCTGGTGCGCGCGGAATGTATGTGAGGGCAGGGACTGCCGGGTCACAGCCTGGCTTGGGGAAGCGTCTCAGTGGCCCCGGCTCTGCTCCTTCCTTGGAGCAGCCACCTGGGGCGGTCGCTGCCCTCTGGACGCCGCACGGAGCAGCACACGCTGACCGGCCGCAGGTGCCTGCAGGTCCCAGACAAGGGAGGGTTCTCTGGTGAGAGCTTAGCGTCAGCCGGTGACTGTGGTGAGCAGAGCCGCCATCTGCGCGAGGCACACGTGTGGCCCTGGCAGGGGGCCGCCACTCACACACCACTGCCAGGAAGGAGTGGGAGGCCCGAGTCCGGCCCGTCTGTGGTGATGCCGAGAGCCACGGAAACAGGAGCGACGGCCTCCGGGGCCTCGGCTCACTTCATCCTCCTAGCAGCCCTTGCAGTGGGTGCTTGCTGTTCCATTGTATAGACGAGAAAACTGAGGCATGGGGGTTAAGTCACTCTTTGAGTCTACAGGGCTGGCAAGTGGCAGCGCGGGATGGGAGCCAGGCACAGGGCGTGGGTCTGTGCTGCTCCTTGGGGGCTGGGGGTGGAGGCCATGTGACCAGAGAGCGGCAGGGCTCCCACCTGTCCAGCCTGGGCTTCACCTTTCTGGCCTAGGGCTGCGTGTCTGGCCACCCTGCCTTTCCTGTCCTTGGGAGGGAGGGGCCTCGCAGTTTCACGCTGAGTCAAGAGTTGACCCTGTGAGGATCAGGTTCCTGGTGGGTCCTCCAGACCAGCTTCCATGGGAGCTCCAGCCCTGCGTGGCCATCAGCCACGTCCTGAATCCTCTCCCCTGGCCCTGTCCCACTGGTCGCCCCCAGTCTGACATATTGTGCCACCTCGGGTGCCTGGCAGCTGCCACCCTCCCTGCAAATACTCTGCAGCCTTGGGTGGGGTGTTCTTGTGGCCCCAGGGCTCCCGTCTCTGTACGAGCCAATCCCCACAGGGACCGTGGGTCTGCCATGACCCCATCACTCAGCTGACCTCACACACCACAGCTGTCCCTTCTGCCCCCCAGCCCTGGACCCACATGCTGGTCCTCAGACCCTGGCAGGCCTCTAGCCGATGCTTTTCCCACGTGCTGCCTGGCCTGCCCTCAGCCCTGGCTCCGCCTGCGGCCCAGTGAGGATTTGTCAGACAGGAATGCTCATAGACTCGTCTGGATACAGCCAGGGGCCCCTGGCTCCAGAGATCACATCTCTGCCTGGCCCAGATCCCCTAGGGGTCCCTGTCTGTCATCTGCGGAATGAACCCACGTTCCCCTCGAGGCCTGGCCCTACCCATCTCCTCACCTCGGTCCCTGCACCCAGGAACGTCTGCCTTGGGGCCTTTGCCCAGCTCTCGCCGTCACCCAGGAGCAAGTTGAGGATGCTTCTTCCGAGGCCCTCCCAGCCAGCTGAGGTGGCCAGTGAAGCTAGTGAGTGTCTCCCTCTCCTCACGTGTGGCCCCTGCCAGCCCTGTGCCTGCTCCGGGTCTCAGTTTCCTCGTCTAGGGAGTGACAAGGTGGAAGTACCTGCCGCGTGGTCCTGCGCCCTCCCCGTCTCCTCTTCGAGGCCCTTCTCTGAGCTTGTTTCTCTTTGTGCCCCACCCGAACGGAAGGCAGGCACGAGATGCTTCAGCAGCAGCGGCCGCGGCCCCGTCCCCCACAGCTTCCCCTGCCGGGCCAGGACAGTGTGGGATGCGCTGTCTTGGCGTGGAGGAGCTGGCGGGTCATGCCGAGAGGGGCCTGGACAGACTGACCTCGCAATGTCACTGTCAGGACAGTGGCTGTGACCGTAAATCCCAGTCGAGTGCGGGGCAGAGGGTGGCCCAGGCCGTCGGCCAGGGTCGCGGTGGGGGACCCACACGTGGACGTGGTCTTGGGTGGCGGCTCAAGCGGACCCACAGGGCGCAGACCTGGGCAGGCGGCCGCCTTCTTCCGCCAGGCATCGTCTGGCTTGTCTTCAGCAATGGGGTGGGTCTGTGTTTTGTTTCCAGGTGACTTCTCTGTCCTGGCACACTGCGGGGGCTCACTGGATATGTGAAGGGGTGGGTACAGGGCCTGGGAGGGGCCTCCCTCCCGGAGGGGCTCCCCACTCACGTGCAGGGGGCTGGCGCTCGGAAAGCACTCCAGATGCCGTGGTCGTCCTGCTGGAGGCCCGGCTCCTGACTCCCGGCTCCCTGACCACCTGCCATCCAGCCATGCCGGCCTCACCAGGTGTTCAGCGGGCCAGCGGGAAACGGACCCAGAGGGACCAGGATGCAACGAGGCAGGTTCTGGAAGCTTCCGGAGCAGCTGAGATGTCAGTGAGGCCTTCAGGAAATGGTCCTCAAGGGCCAGGTGACTCAGGCAACATGACTTGCCTGGAGGGTTGGCACACTGGGCGTGGGGTTGAGGAGAAGACGGGCAGCGGTGCCTGTGTGGTGTGAATGTGACTTAGGCAGTGGACGGGTCAGGGAGGACAGTTCTGTCCCAGCAGCACAGCTGGAGGTGGTGACTGGACCTGGTCCCCACGCCAGGGTTGGGACAGCCGGGACAGCTCCCAGTTCAGCATTCAAGCCCTGAGAGAGGTCAGCGGCAGGTGCTGGAGGTGTCCCCGGCCTTCCTGCACCTGGAGCAGGGCCCGGGGTGGGGGTCAGGCCAGGCAAAGGGACCTTCTCACCCCTCCATCCTGGCCCCGAGCCCACTGTGTGGGCAGGGAGGGGCTCTGGTGAAGGCTGTCTAAATGAAGGAAGATGCTGTCGTCATGGTTCACGGGGCCTCCTCAGTGTCTCTAGGACTTCCCTGATTTTGGCACTGGAGTCCCACGTCGTCACCAGAGCCTCCTTAGTCCCAGGCAGGCGTGGAGAGTTGGTCACTTGGGGGTGTCAGGCACCAGTTGCTGGTGGGTGGTGCAGAAGCTGCCTCCTATCTGGCCAGGGGGAAGGGGAGGGGGTTCCCGCTTGGGGAGAGACCCTGCGCTAAGCCACCTGCTCCCCCGACCACAGGAAAGGAGCACCTGCAGTTGAGTCTCTGAGGAGTGGGGAAGGCGGGGCGGGGCCTGGGGGCTGCGGTTTTACGCTGTGTGGGGTAGGGGGAGTTGGAGGCAAAACTTGCGGGTGAGAGGGAGTGAGCCACGTGGGTGCCAGGGCAGAGGGAGCAGCTGCGCCAAGGCCCTGGGGCAGACGCGCTCTGAAGGGCATCCAGGTCGGGGGATGACAGCCTGCCCGGTGAGCCATGGCTGAGGCTCTGAAGGTAGAGTGGGTGGGGCCGCACTCAGACTGGACGTGGGTGGGATGTGGCGTGAGCTCCTGGAACCATGGAGAGCAGGTGCCTGAACCACGAGTCGGGAGGGCTGCTGGGGCCCTCAGGTCCAGAGGTTCTGGGAGAAGGCAACCTCCGCCACCCGCAGCCTCCTGGCCCCTTACGGGGATGGGTCTCCAGGCCTGGCCCTGTCCTAGGGTGACATGGACATCCCACAAAGCCTTCCTCTGGGAAGTGGAGGGACAGGTGGGGTGGGGGGCAGTGGTGAGGGCCCAGGTGGGCCATCTGCCTTCTCACCCCCGGCGGCGAGAGTTGCCCAAGTTTGGTGACGAGGGGTGAGTTCTATGGGCTGGGGCCCAGGTACTGGGGAGCAGACCCCAGCGTGGTTCACAGAGTAGAGGGGCCCCCGCCTGGCCAGAGGGGTGTGGCCGCGCCTTTGCCTGCAGGGTCTGGGGGCCTGAAAGGGCCTGATCCAGGTGGGAGCAGGCAGCCTCAGCCCCCCGGTGAGGGGAATCATTCCAAGTCTGTGTTTACTAGTTGTAATTGCTTTTATCTCTCCGCGGTCGGTTTACAGAAGCGAGTTAGAAATTGTATCGGTGCTGCATAGTCATCCTGTTTAGGGGGGTTAACAGGTGGTCACGTAAAATCGCTGCAGGAAGATCTAGTCTGATTTCACAGCAACGTGCCCACCCCCGCCCCCGTGGTCCAGGAGGGTCAGAGGGCCTGGCTACTGCGGGGGGCTTCGCTGCAGGGCCACTGCCTCAAGTCAGTGGGGGCCCGCAGTGTGGCTCAGAAGCGTGGCTGTGTGTGAAACCCCCGCACGCCTCAGCCTCGCTCCTCCCTGCAGGCCTGGGCACAGCTGCCGCGCCAGACTACAGATGAGGAAACTGAGGCCAGTGAGGGCAGAACTCTGGCACTGCGTGTGCCCAAGCATGGCTGAGCCTTCAAAACGGGCCCAGATACACCCCCGTGGGGCTGGTGTCACAGGCCCTCGAGGGCAGCCCCAGCCTCGGGCACCAAGCTCAGGCCTGGCTCGCGCTCACTAGCAGTGCGGTACAGAACAGAAGCCCAGGGAGCTCTGCGGTCGTTCTCATGGCAGTGGCTTGGGGTAGGGGCAGCTGCATCTGGACGCTGGTAAGCCCTGCTCCAGAGAAATCCTGCTGAGGTGGCGATTTTCCTTCCAGGAGAGGAAACTGGCAGGGCCCTTGGCTTAGAGTTCATGCTCTCGAACCTTCAAGCGGGAAACACTATGGGCCTCGCTTGGAGCCGGGACGTGTGCAGCACGAGGCCTCCTGCCTGCGGCAGCCAGGAGAGAGCCGGTGGTCCTGCCGTCCCCTCCGTCTGCACAAGGCCCACGCCTGGTGCACCTCAGCCCGGCCAAGGCAGGTGGCTTTCCTGCTCCCCCCATTCTTCCAGATGCAGGAGGTCCCGCCCTGGTCCCCACCTGCCACTGTGGGCTGTGGCCAGGATGGAGCTGGACTGAGTCCAGGCCAGGGGAGAGGCACTGGTGTTTCAAAGATTCTGACAATCTAGTTGTTTTTAATGAAAAACAACAGAATGCCAAAAACAGGTTTACAGAAGATGTGACGAGTTAGAACAGTCTGTGGTTGACAGACGCATCCTTTTTACCACATGAACGATGCGGTGGCCAGATGTGTCTGGAGAGATGACCTAGAATTTTCCTGAGGCCCTTCCAGAACCTGTGGAGGGGCCGAGGTGGGTCCCGGAGCGCGGCAGGGGCGGGTCTGTCTGAGGTGCTCACCACGTGAGTCAGCACCACGCTTGCTTCGCTGCACGTCTGCCCTTCCCTGTCCTTCTTTGTTCACAAATGCTTGTTAGAAAGACAGGTCCCAGGTGTCCCCCTGGGGCAGGCTGCCCCTGTAGATTCATGGGTAGTAGTGGACTCGTTCTCTGTGTTTGCTCGGACGTGCCACAGGCAGCCCTGTTCTGTTGCAGGGCTCAGACGTGAGAGCTCAGAGGTCATCCCCCGGGCTAGAAGCAGTCTTTGTGACTTCAGCCAAGTAGGTCAGAAGTGGCCTCGGGTGGCCCTAGAAAGACCCTGAGGCGGGTCCTTGCTCCCTTCCTGCCCTGTAAAGGCGAGGCTCACCCCGCAGTGATGCGGGACGTGCGCATCCCAGGACCAGGTCGCACGGGGACAGGATGGTTAGTTACTCTTTCCGGAAGGAGGTGGCCCATGGGGAGGTCGGGGGAGATAACTTGCCACTTTCTGTGGCGATGAGAAGGTCAAGGTGGCCCACGGTGGGGGGGCTCCGAGGTGTGGGAGTCGAGAGGCCCGTTGTCAGGGCAGGCTTGGGCCCGGGGCCTGACCAGAACGGCTGCAGCCCAGAGACTCGCGTCCTGCCCGGGGCCCCAGGGTCTCCAGGGTCCCGGGTGTGCAGGGCGGGGTTGCCTCAAAGCCCCACCTCCCCACGCCCGCGGGGCCCCTCAGGTGGCGCCTGCCCGTGCCAGCCTGGCCCCAGACGGGAGGCTGTGTGGATGGGGCTGCATTTCCACCGCAGACTGAGTGCGGCAGGCGTCCCCTGCATGCGGGCGGGCCTCGTCCTGTCTGCTGAAGGCCTGTGTGGAACCAGGAGGCCCGCCCTGCTCCGAGGAAGAGGGGGCTCCTCCTGTCTGACGGGGGCCTTTCCTCCACCTTCAGACTGGAACTACTCCCGCGGCCCTCTGGGGTCACGAGGCCGCCCGCAGCGGGTCGCCTGCACGGTCGTGCCGCCGCCTCCTTCTAATCGAGCTTCGCCTGCGCACGCACGCCGTGGGTCTGTTTCTCTGGAGGGCCCTGACTCATGCACCCCTTACAGCGTGGTGCCTGGGGACTTGCCCTGTGTCTCCCTGGGGCCTCTGACCGCAGCCTGCTGGGCCCACCCTCTGCACCACGATGGGGTTGGGTGGAGGTGGGCACCCACGGGTGGGCAGTGAGGCTCTAAGGTAACGGCCCTGCAGACTGGCGCCCCGTGGTCAAGAGGTGACATCCAGGGTGGACAGGTAGGGACTCTGGGGGCCTCGCTGCTCTCCGGGGCCTGTGTGGGAGCAGCCTGTTAGCAGTGAGACCCTTGTGGGCTGGGTGACCAGGAATATCTCTGGACCTCTCTGGGCCTTGGCCTCTGTCTATAAGGGGGCTGACATTCATGCGTCACGGGCACACCAGGAGTCAATACGTATTAAGTACTTTGCATGTGGAAAGCGAGCCACCTTCACCAGCGCTTCCTCGTCACCGGAGGGACAGCCTCAGCGTTCTTCGCCAGGGAAGCCTGTGGCCATATCCTGGGCCAGCTGCTGACCAGTAGAACCTCCCTCCTGGCATCACCGTCCTGAGGAGACGGGCACCAGAGGGGGAGCATGGAACTCCTCATCACTTCAGGGACTTTGCACTGGCTGCTCCCTGAGGGAGGCTCCCTGGGCTCTGACCAGGGGTCGTCCCCAAGCATCCTGAAGTGGCTCCTTCCTTTCCGCTTCCCTGCCTGTGTTACCCTCCTGCCTTTTTGGGTGTCGTGACAACTCGCCTGTTGGGCCAGCTCCCTCGTGATCTGGTCCCAGGTGCCTGGAGCCAAACTAGCCTAGAGTCGGCGCTCACTGCCAGTTTAATGAGTTGGCCTATGAGCAGGGCCGGTGCTGGGAAGTCCTGGGGTCAGCAGGGGCTCTGTCGGCAGGGCATGAGGGAGAGTGACCCCCTCGGGCTAAGATGAGCTGGTGCCCTTGGGGTTCTGGCAGTGGCCACGGAAGTGCAGATGACCTGTGGGTGTCCCTGGGGTCTGATAGCCCAGAGTGTGAGCATGGGGAAGGGTCAATCCTGCATCCAGGACGTTGGGGTCCCACCTGCTGCTCAGGCAGAAGCCTGTGGAACTTTGGGCAGATCCATGTGTGGTGGGAGTGCTTCTGCGTGGAAGGGTGTCTGACCTCACAGATGCACCAGGACGAGCGTCCTGCCTGTGGCCTCACGGTTCAGCTGACCTTTAGGAGCCCCCAACCCCACTGGCACACCATCCCTCTCTCTCTTCCTGGTTGACGCTGAGTCAGCCCCTGAGTTGACACTGGGGACAGGGCAGGGATGCAGGGCGTGCAGGAAGGTGAGTACGCCAGCCCTTGGTGTGGGGTCAGAGGTCAAGGGGTGCCACATGCCCCCTCTTGAGAGGCTGTGGATGGCCCTTCCCTCCCCAGATCCTGCTTGAGCCGCAGGTCTTTGTGCCCATGCATTTGGGCCTCGGAGAGGAGGGGGATCTGCTGCTGCCGCCTTGTGCAGACACGACTGTGTGCAGCCGCCGAGGGGGGTGGTCAGTCAGCCTGCGATTGGACATGACTGCTCCCAGGCCAGGCCACGGTCCACACCAGGCGGGGCAGCTGGGGGGCTTCCGTGCCTGGAGGGACAGCTCCAGTCTGGCTGACCTCATTGGCACTCCTCTCGAATTCTGGGAATTGTGGCCCCCCTTCACTGGACGGGAGGAGGGACGTGGGGAGTCGTCTTGAGGTAGCTGCTGGCTCCAGGTCAGAGGAGCCCACGTGGCAAGCACAGCACATCCCTTTCCCTGCCGCCAGTCCAGGGGACCACAGCAGGCTGGGACATTGGTCCTTCCTGCCACCTGCTTAAGTGGCTTAGGGACGTTTCCTGGGGGGCCGTGAGGGTGTCACCTGGGATAAGTCACCATTGCCCTCATTCAGGCTTTCCTCTTCCCCTCCTTCGTGGGCAGATACTTTCGGAACCTTCTGGGTCCCTTGTTGGCATTTCCTTAGCTCTCTCTTTAGCAGCCCAGTGGCGCTGGCGCTGCCCCTGGTTCCCCCATGGACCCAAGCAAGAGGCCGGTGGGTGCACCTTCCCTCTTCACCACCAGTGAATGCCAGGCATCTCTGGGCACATTGGCAGAGCTGCGGGTGGTGGTGGGTCCAGGCCCCCTTTGCACAGTAGGAGCTGTGCAGGCAGTGCAGAGGCCCAGCCGCCCGTGGGGATGGGAGACCATGCTGCCGTTGTCGGCATCGTTTTAGCACGTGCTTATTAGACACCCACTGTGTGTCAGGCCCGGCTCCAGGCACTGGGCACAGCTGTGAACAAGGCAGGCCCAGCTCCCTGCTCCAGGGGTGACGTCTGGGGTCGCTGCAGCTCTGCACACCTGGCTGACGTGGAGACTGCTTTCCCAAGACGGGCTCCCATTGGGTCAGGATGCCAGTTGGGCATCCTCGAGTTGGGCTGATAAACCCACGGGTGGCTCAGGACCAGGGGACGGGGCAGCTGGAGTTGCAGCATCTCTGCCTGCAGCCAGCTACTGCGGTGATGGCCCTCAGCCCAGGGCTCGCCCCGGTCTCAGACCAGGAATCCAGAGGGTGCCAGGATGGGCCATGCCTCCTGAAGGCCAGCCCAGCCACCAGTCTCAGCAGCTGCTTCCTGCTGAGCTTGGGTGAGGCCTCACACTGGGCCAAGGATCAGGGCCCCACGTTACTGGCTGGGCTCCTCGGGAAACTCACCCCAGTCACCCTCCCCAAACCCCCAGTCCTGACAGGCCCACCCACGCTCATCAGACCTGTCTGCCGCCTACCCATTCACCCATCTCCCTTCATTCCCCTTCATGTGGCCCTCCCAGGATGGGAGGCTCCTTCCCGAGGTGTGGCAGCCTGACAGCCCACTGCAGGGGGGTGGCGGGGAGTGGCACCTCCAGGTAGGTGCTGTCACATGCCCAGGGCCCCACCTTCGGCACAACGTGGTCTCTCATGGTGTCACTGGTGGGATAACACTTGGAATAGTGTCACTGCCGATTAACTGGCTTTGTCCTTCCTCACCCCACAGAAGGACATGGCCCTGAAGCCACACGAGCGGAAGGAGAAGTGGGAACGTCGCCTTGTCAAGAAGCCCCGTGAATCAGAAAACTGCCCGACTGCAGAGCCTGGTGAGAACGGGCGGCCCCTGGAGGCAGGCAGCTCCGAGCAGGACCTGGAGCCCACCTGCGACCGAGGGGAGAAGAAGGCCCCGCTGCAGCCCACCAAGCAGGTGAGCGCTGGGCCCTCCCACTCCGAATCAAGGGCTCCCGGGCGGCCGGGGGGCCACGGCAGCACCTGGACACCACCCGTCGGCATCTGGGCCTGCCTGGCAACGCGCTCCATTGTTGTGGGGGGTGGGGTTAGGGGCATACGTGGATTGGGGCCGGGGGCAGCCGCCTGCCGGAAGTCTGAGGGTGCTGAGTGGAGGCAGGGGACACCCCGGGTGGGGGGTGGGGGTCACAGCCAGAGAAAGGCAAACCAGGCCAGGAACCCAGGAACTGGGGGCAGGGGGTGCTTGGCTCAGGCGGAACTGGAGGGTGCACCCGCTGATAGGCTGGCCCCGTTTCCCCATTGCGTCTGTCAGGCTCCGCCGACTATGGGGTGTCCAGCGTGTCTGTAACGCGTGGGGACCAGGCTCATTGCTGGGTGCTCTCCATGTGCTAAACTTACGCGAAACGCAGTGGGTCTGCGAGACAGGGAGGGAGTCACGTCAGTTGTGGTTGGTGGACCAGGTGCAAGGAGCAGCCCTGCTGGGAGGGGCCATCCTTGCTGTCACCCAGAGCCCAGCTGGCATGGGGCAGGGAGACTGGGGCCAGGGGCTTTCTCCCAGGGTACAGGGTTCTGTCCTAGGTGTCGGCTCAGCACTACAGCTGTTTTCCTCTCCAGGGACTCACTGGTTTGCGCCTTCTTTTCAGAGAGGGGTTCTTCTTGGTGTTTCACACTCCACTTTCAACTCCCTTGGGGATTGGAATGCTGGTGAGGGGGCAGCATGTCTCAGGGGCCTGGGCTGGATGGGGGGTCTACAGGCACACCTGCCCAGGTGGACACGTGCTCTTTCTTCCATGCAGGTGTGCTCCCCAGAAGGGGGGCCGCTCCCAGCCAACCACTGGGACCAGAACGGCCCGGCCCAGCGCCAGCAGCAGCTCCAGCCCAGCCAGCCCCAGGGGTCACTCCCAGCCCCGTGTCAGCGCTGCCAGCCCCGTCGGGCTCTCCCGGACCCTGGGCAGCCCTTCCAGCCCCAGCGGCCACTCCCGGGTCAGCGCAGCTGGCCCCAGCGGTCACTTCTGGGCCCAAGACAGCCCAGCCAGCCCCGGCGGTCACTTCTGGGTCCAGGTCAGCCCTGCCGGCCCCAGCAGCTGCTTCCAGCCCCAGATCAGCCCTGCCGGCCCCAGCGGTCACTCCCGGCTCAGCCCCGCCAGCCGCGTTGGGCACTCCTAGCCCCCAGGCAGCGCTGCCGGCGCCTGCGCTCCCTCCTGGCCCCGTGGCAGCGCTGCCGGCCCCTGCGGTCCCTCCTGGCCCCGTGTCACCTCTGTCGACCCCTGCGGTCCATCCTGGCCCCGTGGCACCGCTGCCGGCCCCTGCGGTCTGTCCTGGCCCCGTGCCACCTCTGTCGGTCCCTGCTGGCCCTCTGGCACCGCTGCTGGCCCACGCGGTCGTGGATGGGCCCGTGTCTCCGTGGCCAGCCCAGCAGGGCATCCTCAGGACAGCGGTGCCGGCCCCCACAGTCACTCCTCGTGCTGCGCCCACGTCGCCGGCCCGCCAGCTCACTCTCGGGCCAGTGCTGCTGCCCCCGGCGGCTGTCCCTAGCCCCATGCCAGCCCCGAAGGTCCCTCCTGGGCCAGCCCAGCCGCCCCCGGCGGTCCCTCCTGGGCCTCAGTCAGCCCCAGCAATTAGTCGAAACCCCAGAGCAGCCTGGCCCCCCCAAGCCTTCACTGCTGGGCCCTGGACAGCCGTGCCAACAAAAGCGGCCACTCATGGACCCAGAACAGCCTCACCCGCCCAAGCGGCCACTCTTGGGCCCAGAACAGCCGTGCCGACGAAAGCGGCCACTTCTGGGCCCGAAACAGCCCTGCCAGCCCCTGCGGTCACTTCTGGGTCCGAGCCAGCCCTGCCAGCCCCAGCCGTTACTCCCTATACCTGAGCGCCCGTCACTCCTGGGCCGGCCAACCCCGCCCCGCCGGCCTCTCCTGGGGCCCCCGAGCCAGCCACGGCAGTCCCTGCTGGACCTGGTCCGGGCCCATCAGCCCCAGCTCTCCCTCCTGGCCCCAGGCCAACCCTGCCGGCCCCTGAGGTCACGACGGACTCGATCCTGCACCCCTGCAGTGGCCCGCCAGGCCCCATCTGTGAGCCCTGGAGCCTGACGCCCGTTTTCCCAGACCACCCCAGGTGTGGCTGTGCTGGGCCGGGCCAAGGCCCCCTCAGCCTGTGGCCCGAGATGTGTTGTCAGACTGGCCGGAGGCCTTCTCCGGACAGGCCGGGCCGTTTGCGGCTGGAGGCTGAGGCTCAGCAGAGACGGGAGCCCCTGCAGGGCCACCGAGCCGAGGCCCCCCACGCCGGGAAGAGAGGAGAGGACCACAGCGCCTTCCCACCTCCCGCCAGGCTGGCCCCCGCCGTGCCCGCTGCTCTGTGACGTGCACGCGCCCGGGAGAGGGCACACAGCCACCCCCAAGGCTCAGGCTTGTGGGCTGGGGGGTCCTTTAGCATCTCTCTGTGCCTCTAAAGTGCCCACCTGTCCTTGGATGTTGGACTTCCACGCCCGGGTGTGCTGCCCAGCCAGTGTGTGAGTTTGTGTGCGCATATACACGGCGTGTGCTCTGCAAGTGTCTGCCTGTGCGTGGAGCGTGTGCGTGTGTGATTTTGGGGGGCGTGCCAGCTGTAGGCCTTGCCCTCCTTGGGCCCCACCCCATCTGGCCAGTGTGCATTCCCGTCCCCCACCAGGCAGAATGTGGGCACAACCAGAGCCAGGCCTGAGGTCCTGCTGCTTCCCTCTGCAAAGGGTGATGTTTGCCCAGCTCTAGAGTCCTGTGACTGTGGAGAGGGGACGCGAGGGATGCTCAGGGCTGTCTGTGGTTGAGTAGCAATTACTGGTGAGACAAGAGGCTCCCCCTCAGGACTCTTCTTCCACCCCAGTGACTGAGCACTGAAGCCGGGGGCAGTCTCCTGTCCACCCCCCCAGCTTTGGACCAAGAAAGCCTGCAGGGCCTGAGGCCATTCCCAGAATGTCCCCTCCCAGCATCCCACTCGTCCCCTACAGCTTTCCGGCTCCGGGCCCCCTAGGACGTCCCTGGTCAGGACAGACCTCACACTACAAACCTTTCTCTGCTTCCCCCCCACTCCCACCCGACCCGCACTTGCGCTCAAGGGCCACCACCCCTTGCCCCTGACCTCTGGCTCAGGGCAGCCCCGCACTAGTGCTCCTGGAGTCCTGGGCACAAGGTGGGAGAGCAGCGTCGGCCACCAGGGGTGCCCTGGCCAGGCTCCCACGCAGTGCTCTGTGCGCCCAGTCTCACCCGGCTGTGACAGCCACCTCTAATACCGACCCGGTTCATGGAGGCCACGGAGGTGCCCCCCGGTTTCCAGACCCGAGCCTTCCTCCCTGCTTGGTCATGAGGACCCTGGCCCTCGGGGGGTCCTGACACCCAGAGCAGAGCCTACAGATACCTGGTCTCCCTCCCAGAAACATGGGGCTTATTTTTCTGATTAAAGAAAATAAAAAGTGCTGTGCCATTATTTTTATAACAGCATCAGTGTTTGTAATTTAACAAAGTATGTGTCGTACTGGAAGTGCTTTACTCTGACAAGTGGTTTTCTGCACATCTGGACTTGCCTGTCGTTCATTCCATTCCGGCTGAGCTGCAGGAGAGCAGCCAGGGGAGGGGGGTGCCTGGCCTGGACCTGGCTCACTGCGTCACATGGTGTGGGCTTGGGGGGACTCAGCTCGCCATAATCACCCTCCAGGCCTCCCTGGCAGCCTCCTTGATGGATCAGCTCCACCTGTCCTGTTTCGGAGCCCCGGCTCTGGAAGGGGTCTTTTTCTAGATGCCACTGAAGGCGCTTCTGAGGTCTTGTTGTTGACCCTTCACGTTCATTCCCACTGTTCCCTGTCGTCATGCAGTGAGGGTGGCAAGGCTTCAGGCCACCCCCTCCCTCCCAGTGCCCTGAACTCCCAACCCAAGGGGCAGCGTGAGCATCTCTGCACCGCCCACGCCCCCGGCCCCGTGCTCTTGTCTGGGCGTGGCACAGGCAGGCCAGGACTGGACGGGTGCAGCTGCTGCCTTTATAGGCCTTTCTGCTCTGGGCATGTTGGCTGCAGTGCTTGGGTGCCACTTAGTGGGGGAGACAGGACTGTCGGGGCACCATCTCTGATGGCAGAAGGGGGGTGGGGAAGAGGGCTGAGCCCACAGGGACACCACGGCTGGGGCCGCCCTCCTTCTTCCCCTCCGGAAGGGCCCCGACTGTGGGGGAGCTCCGAGGTGACTGGGGTGGGGCTGTTCCCTGTGTGATCGCTGCTGAGGAAGGGGCTTGGCTTCTGCCTGAACCTGCAGGGGCCCTCTAACCCCTACGGGGCTCCGCATGGCTGCAGCTGGCCTCAGGTTCAAAGTGCTGGGACCTTGAGGGACGTGCACTTTGGCGAGGCACCCGCTGGCCACGGAGGGGACTGGGCTGCGTGTGTCGTGTCCCGGGGGACCCGTGTTGCCATGAGAAAATATAGGTCCAGTGTGGCCAGATCTTTGTTTCCGCGAACAACTGGAAACCTGGGTTTTTCTGTGGATTCAGTGAGTTTTGAAACTTTGGTGGCTAATTCTAATTTGATGACTCACCTTGTTGGCCAAAGGACACAGCTGTGTGGGCTCTGCGTGGCCTGGTGGCAGAGGTTGGGGCCCTGGCAACTGACCTGGCCCCGAGGCCAGGGGGGTGGGGTGTGGCCCACCCCGTCATAGGGAGAGTAGGGCAGCCCAGCCTGGTGGGTGGGGCTGGAGTGAGTCTTTGGGGGTGTCGTGGGGCTTTGGGGGAGGCCCCATGCTGCCCCAGGGAGCCCTCGGACGGAGACCAGAGCCTGGGCACAGTGCTCTACTGGGACCTCTCCTCCGGCCCTGCAGCCCACCTCCCCTTCTGCAGACTGGGCCGTGGGGAGGGGACAGGCACCTTCTGAGCAGGAGCCCCTGACTTGGTGCCTGGTCCCTGTTAAACCTGTGATGGCCAAGGGCAGTGGTGGTTGTGATTTGCTGCCAGGTTGAAGAGGGAGGGGTGACCAGGTGGTCCGTCCAAAAGCGGCCAGAGATGGAGCGTACTGTGCAGGTGCTTACTAAGGAGACCCCTTGGGATCCAGCCAGTGGGTGGCAGGGCAGCCCCGGGAGGTGAGCGTGGGCGACCCCTGATGAGTCCCTGGCCCTCAAAGAGGACCACACGCCACTTCCAGCGTCCACCTGGGACGCCCGGTCCCGGCTGGCAGTTTCCTGGGGAGGATTGCTTGTCTGCTGCCGTGCGCAGGCCTTCCCCATGTGCGTGTGCACGCACCTCTTCTGAGCACAGAGGTGCTCCACACGTGAACGCCTGGTCACTCCCAACAAGATCTACTCCATCACGTGGGAGACACTCTGGGGAGGACAGGCCCCTGGACCGGCCGCTCCCCGCACGAGGACGTCGTCAGCACCTAAGGCGCCGACACTGAGGATGCGTCCCGACTGAAGCAGATCACCTGCGCCCCGTGAAGCCTCTGTCCCTGCAGACACGGAATGTGACTCAGTCCCCCAGTATGTTAGGAGAGGCAAGCGTGTGTCTGGTGTGCACAGACGTCTGGCTGGCCCGCCTCCCCCCAGCCAGGGGCTGCATTGACCGCAAGACACCCCTAGCAACTTGTCAGAGCGGGGGTGGTGGTGTCTAAGGAAGATGGTGTCCATGTCCAGCCACCTGCCCTTGCCTGGGGGGCTTGGCAAGAAACCTATCCCAGGGGTGGGACTGGGGAGGTTGAGACTGAGGGGTGCACCGCCCAAACCCCTGGGGGGGTCCCAGGGGCCTTGTCAAAGGCAGGTCCTGACCCTGCAGGTGACGCTTGGAACAGCACACTCTTTGATAGGACTGTAATAGGAGCCACATTACAAGTATGAAGAGAAGAGACAAAATTAATCCTAATATATTTTAGATCCATGTCCCGTCGGCTCTGTGTATCCGCGGACGCAGGGGGCTGACTGGGCTACATCATTTCATATGAGGGACCTGGGCAACCGTGGATTTTGGTATCTGCAGGGGGCTCCTGGAACCAGTCCCCCACGGACACCGAGGGACGGCTGTATTCTAAGTAGTATCGTTTCAGCATGCAGTCACTATGAAAATCATCAATGGGATATTCCAGTATTTTTTGTACCAAGTCTTGGAAAGGCAGCGTGTATCTTACTCTGCCCTTATGCAGCCCTTCCCAGTAGAGACTGGCCTCAGACTGGTCCAGTGTGTCTCAGAACCGGCAGGGTGGGGAGGTGAGCTTCCCAAGTTCACTTTCTCCCCACACTTGCTCCTCTTGTTGGTTTCCTCATTCTCTCGCTCAGCCAGCCTTGGTTTGACCCCTCACCACTGGACCGCAAAGCCGGGCACGTGTCAGCCTAGAACCTCCCCTTGAGCACCAGGCCTGTGTATCCAGGGCCAAGACCCTCCACTCAGATGCCACAGCCCCGCACTGAGTGAGAACAAGCCAGAACACAGCTCTTCTAAAGCTTCCCCGCACTTCAGTGGGGAGCCTTGCGTCTGCCCCAGTGATTGGGCCAGAAACGGGGAGCCACCTTCCACTGCTCACTCCCCTACCCAGGCCAGTCCTTTGCTTCTGCCTCCTACCTGTCCTTATGAGCAGGGTTTCAATAGAAAATTCAAATGGAAACAAAAATTCACCATATAGAATGTGTGGGGTGCAGCTAAAGCAGTGTTCGGGGTGAGACCTCCAGCTTCGGTGCTCGTGTTACAAAAGAAGATGGGTTCAAGATCAGTGACCTGAAGAAGCTAGAAAGAGAAGAGGAAGGAATCCTAAAGAAGAAAGAGGCGAATGCAAATGAGCGTAATTAGTGAACTAGGAAGCAAACGATAGAGAAAATAAAGCCAAAAATTGTTTCTTGGAGAACATCAGCAAAATTGAGAACTCCCTAGTTAAGACTGATCAAGCAAAAAAGAATGCAGATTACCAGTGTTAGGAACGGAAAAGGTAGTAGCACTGCAGGTGCTACAGACATGGAAGGGATGGCGCAGAAACGATTTTATTCCAGTAATTGAACAACCTAGGTGAAATGAACAAATGTTTTGAAAAATACAACTTGCCAAAACCGACATAAGATGAAATAGGTGATCTGAATAGTCCTGCACCTGTTAAAGAAACTGACTTTGTCACCGGGTCCCGTGCCTACCCGTCACGGCCAGCCCACCACCATCTCACCAGCAAAGAGAAGCTGACCTCACAGTCGGCCCAGGGACTGTTCAGCGACCACGCCTGTGAGGCAGCGTGTTGCTAGTGCCATTTTCAGACGAGGGCACTGAAGCAAAAAACAAGCAGCAACAGCAATAACAACATGAGGAAGCATCTCTGTAACTTGCCCAAGACAAGCAGGAAAAGTGGCTGAGCCAGAATTCAAACCAGGTGGCTCGGCTCCAGAGTCTCTGCCCTTGACCCTGACCTTTCCGTGGAAGACAACAGCAGCAGCTGGCCGGCCCCCGTCTCCCTGCCTGTCTGCGGGCAGCGAGGTTCCTCTCAGGAGCTCATTTGAGCATGCCCTTCCCTTGCTGAAAGCGTTCTGGAAGGTCCCCTCCACCCTCGGGAAGTCCTGGCTCCTGGATATGGCCTGAGCTCCCCCTGCTCCCCCCCCCTCAGCCTGCCTCCCAGTTCACTCACCCTGTGGCTCAGCTCCCGCACCGCCCACCCCTCCGCATACGCCCTCCCTCCCCTGTGCCCGTGCCCCTCACCCCCGCTTTTTTTTTTTTTTAATTTTTATTTTGACTGTGCTGGGCCTTCGTTGCAGCACGTGGGCTTCTCTAGTTGCAGCGCGCGGGCTTAGTTGCCCCGTGGCATGTGGTGTCTTAGTTCCCCGAATGGGGACCCAGGCTGCGTCCACCGCATTGGAAGGCGGATTCTTAACCGCTGGACCACCAGGGAAGTCCCCCGTGCCCCTCTCTTTCAGCTCACCCTTCTGCGGTGTGGTGATGACCCGTTTCTCATCTGCACCCCTCCACCAGGCCTGGTAACCCCGAGGCTGGCAGAGGGCTGGGCCCCTGAAGCCTCGGTAAACGCCGAGAGTGAGACAGAGAGTTGCAGAGTCCTGGGCGCACCCCACGTTGGCCCGTCCGTCCTCCTCACCATCACACCTGTCGGCCGGGCCCACGTTTGTTTGCCAGTTTGTTTAGGGGTGTTTCTGATCACTTACAAGACAGTTTCCAGACTGGGCCAGGTAGAGTCCTTCCAGAAGATTCACACCTGGCCTCTGGCAGATGAGCATTGTGGTGGGGAATAAGCTCTGACACCTACTAGCGGTGTGGCCTTGGGCAGGTGACTACCCCTTGGTGCCTCAGTTTTCTCATCTGTACAGTGGGGTAATGACACCCCTCCCTAAGGGTTTTCGGTGAGTCAATTTAAAGTCAGAACCATTCTGGGTCCTGGCTAGCTGCTGTAAGTGCCTGGCTCCTTTAATGTGCATGGTTTCTCCCACCTCCACCTGTTCTGAGGCCCGGGCTGCAGCTTGTGGGGACGGGCAGCCGCGGGGGGCTTTCCTGGGTCGTTCTTCATCCTCTCCCCCTCCCCCCCCATCATGCCTCATCGTCATCGTGGGCTCTGCGCCAGCCTGGCTGGGACCACACACGCGGAGGTGCAGTTCCAGGGTTAGGCGCCCGGGCTCTGCAGTGGCCCCAGGCAGGGCTCCTCCTTTCAGATGGCCTGTTTCCTCGTGTGTAAAGTGGGGCTGTCAATACTGCATGCGCCTCAGGTTGCTGAGATGAAAAGCTGAGTTGGCGTGCACGGTCCGTGCTAGACCCGCTCGTTTGCTGCGCTTACCGTGGTTGCTGCTTTATCGTTATTCCCTGTAGAAGGGTTCCTCCTGCCTCCTGGGTGAGGCCTGGCCGGGCGAGGCTCAGCTTTGGCCTCCTTGGCAGGCTCACCTGGCCCCATCCTGCAGGGGGAATCCGGCGGCCTGGCAGGGCCTAAGGGCAGAGTGCTTGGCCTTTCCGCGGCTTTGGCGCCTGTGCCCAGGGCCTGCAACATGGGCCCCCACCCCAGACAGGACCCTCACGCGGATGGAGCATGGGGGACTTGCTGAGGGGCGCTGTTGAGAGGAGGGCGGAGGGGAGTGGACGCCTGGGCGCGGCCGGCACCCACCCCACGCCCCCGGCCCGCCGTGCTGTCACAGCCCGTTCGTCGCGTACTTCTTTGGGCTCTGTTGTCAGTCCCTGTCTGGGCCCGGGAATGCCTCGGTGACTACGACACCCGTTGGAGTTCCAGACAGGCATGACAGGAGTGGGGAGATTTGGGGGTGACAACAGGCCTGCCTGGAAACGGAAGGGGGCTGCTTTAGACCAGGGGATCGGGGTGGCCTCACCCAGGAGGTGACCCGAGCTGAGGCCCGAGTGACAGAGCCAGCTGGCCAGTACCCTGGGATGGGGGTGGCGCAGGGCCTGGGCAAGTGTGAATGCCACTTGCCCACAGAGGGGCCACTTGGGGGTTTTATGCTGCGCAGTGACGTGAGCTGAGTTATGTTTTTCAAAATTCACACTGGAGGAGGGCTGGGCGGCTGCGGGGAGGTGCTTGCAGCCTGACTTAGCAGACAGATGGGGCCAGCAGTGGAGCAGGCTGAGTGGAGGTGAGATGGAGCCCAGAGGACCCTGCTCTGGTGGCACACACACCCAGAGTCCACTGGCACGACTGGGGGCAGGACACGGCACACCACCCCTGTCCCCCAGCAAGAGGGACCACACTCAGGGCGTCGCGGACACTCACATGCACTTGCTTACACAGAGCTCCCAGAGCCTGCTGGCTCCTCGGGGTGTAGCCTCAACTCAGCCAGCATCCCGTACACAGTCTGTTGCACGTCTCCATCCCCCATCTGTCCATCCATCCATCAGTCACCCATCTGTCCATCTGTCCACCCGGCCGAGTCCTGGGGAAGGACGTGGAGCAGCGGGAGGGGTGGCCAGCCTCCGAGGGCAGCAGCTCGCTCGCTGACCCTGTGCTGGCCGTGGGACCCTCCCCACTGTGCCGGGCCCCATGCCAGGTAGTGGGGACTTAGGACAGCCCCTGCCTATTGGGCACTCGCGGTCCAGCGACCCTGCTTCGCTCTCAGAGGGACACCTGGTGACTCAGGAGTGGAAGGAGCGTCGGGAAGGATCCTGGGAGAAGCAGGGCCCACGCCCAGAGCCGGGGCTCCTTAGGGCTGACTCCACGGTTCTGGAGCCTCCACCCCTTCGCAGCCCGGAGAACCGGCCCCCTCCCTCCCGCTTCCCCGGGTCACCCGGCGGCTGCAGTACCACACTTCACCAGCAGGCGCTGCTGTCAGTCGCGGACGCCAGCCCGCAATGCTGCACTTGGGGTGACCGTCCTCCACGCGGAGCTGGGGGGGGTGCTGTGCGCATGCGGAGGAGAGGCCGTGCAGGCCGCCTTGTCGGGTGGGGCGGGGGCCCTGACCTTCCTCGCCCACCCCAGCGTCGGACTCGCCCACCAGCCCCCTCGTGGGTGTGTTTGCACGGTCTGTGAGAAGGGCCCCTCCCCGGGCCAGCCTTGCCCTATGGCCCTGCCCAAAGCCCAGGCTTCCCAGAGTGGGAGGTAGAGCACAGACGTGGAGCTCGGACGGCGGGGGCGGGAGCTGAACAGAGTAAAGTATGTGATGTCCTCACTGCTGTCACGTGCCAGGCCGGAGGGGGTGCAGGTTCAGTGGGGTCAGGTGGCCCCCTGAGCGACAGGGAACGGGGTACAGAGCAAGTAGTCTGGGCGGCAAGGGGCTTCCTGGGCAGAACTTGGGGTTTACAGCCCTGGGGCACTGATGTAGCGGGGGTGACAGAGGGGCTAGGGGGCGGGGCACCATGGGGAGGGGGGCTGCATCCCCGGCACAGCCTGGGCCTCGGACCCGGCTGCAGTCCAGGCTTCAGGTGGACCGGACAGGCTGTCGCCCCCCACTTAGCTGTGCCGGGCACCTGCTCCGAGGGATCATGGAAGGCTTTGGAGCCCACAGAGCGCACTGGACACTGGGGATCGGCTGGAACGAGCAGGGGCCGCGAGTAGGGGCGAGAAGGCAGATGGGTTCTCACGGATGAGCGCAGCTCGGCCTCCCAGTCCAGCCCGCGGGGGCCAGTCAGGGCCATGGGCTTGACCTATGGCTGCCCAGACGTCCTTGAGGTGCCCAGGGGAGTCACCTGGGGGGCCCAGGAGCGCTTGGTTTGCACAGGGGTTGGTCCCTGAGAGGAAATCGGGGTGCTGGGAGGAGTGGGGAGTGAAGGAGGAGGGGCCTCCGCTGCAGGCCTGGGTTGCCATGTGGCCCCGGCACGGAGAGGCCGGGAGTGTGCACGTGCGTGTTTGTGCGTGTTCGCTGAGTGGACACGGGATGGGGTGCCTGGGCTGTCATGAGCCTGTTTCTGCAGGGGTGTAGTGGAGTTGGCCATGGCGGCACTGTTCCTGACTCCCTTCTCGCTGGGATGTGCCTGACCCTTGCCCCACCCCCCCAGAGCCTGTCCCCCGACTGGTTTGAAGGAGACTGGGTGGCCTCAGCCGCAGCCCCCTTCTCAGGGTTCCCCAGGGTCTGCACTAGGCCATCCTCCACCCCTTCCCCTCCCAGGCCCGCAGGTGTGGAGGCCAAGTGGGTCTCTCCTTATCCTGGAGGCCAGTGCAGACCAGCCATGGGTCAGAGGGCACCTCCCACTCCTGGGGGGCAGGGGGGAGAGGCATGGGGCAGAGCCCAGAGCCCCTGAGAATGTGTGTGTGCTCGTGTGCACTCCTGCGAGCTCCACGGGCTGGCGCTCGTCTGCGGGCAGAACCGTCTGGTGGGGCGTGAGCTCCTGCAGGGGCTGTCGTGTGTGGCTGTCCGGGTTGTGCACTGCACAGCTCCAGGGCCGCCACCCCACTGTCGCCAGAGGTGGCGCGTGCATCTGCGTGCGCACGGCAGTCGGGTGTGCGGAGGGAGGGCGCCTCTGCTCCGTCTGCGCGGCAGGGCTCCATGGGTCGCGGGGGCCCTGTGTGCGCCCTGCTTCAGCCGAGGGTCTTGGCAGGGTGGTGTGCGTGCGGGGCGCCGGGCAGGTGTCAGGAGCAGGTGGGCGATGGTCGGGATGTGGGCAGGAGAGGCCGGGGTGGGTTCACGCGGGGCCGTCCAGGGGCTCTCAGTCGCCCTCGTATCTGTGTGCTCTGGTGGGCGCTGGTCTGTGAAGGGTCTGGAGTCCTCGTGAGCCTGCTCACTGCTGGAGAGAGGGGTGCCGGGTGCCCCCAGCCAGCCCCAGGGCATCCCAGGCCCAGGGCGTTTCCTCCCCCCACCAGGGGGGAAGCCACCTGGTGTGCAGCTTGAGGGGCAGCCTGGGGACACCGCTGGGTCCCACCTCTTGAGCCCCTTCTCAGCCGCACCCCCTGGACTGGCCGCCCACTCCCCACACTCTGGGGGTCTGATCACCAAGTGGAACCACATGCTGCCTCCCTGTGGCCAAGTGCGCTTGGCGGCCGGCCCGGGAGACAGACGCTTCCTCCTGGGATGTGCCACAGACCCCAGGGCGGGTCTCCCCAGGGGAGCCCTGCTGGCCGGAAAGCCCAGGACCCCAGGTGCTCCTGGGGTGCCTCAGTCTGAGGGTGGTGTCCTCTCCCCACCCTTCTGAGGGCTGTGACCTGACCCTGCCAGCTGGAGAGCAATGCCCTGCTTCCACATATCCACCCGTCTAAAGGGGAGTGCTGGCCCCGCCAGCCTGAGGACACGTTCTGGTGGTGTGCCACCTTGCACGAGCCGATTGTTGTGTGTTCAGGAATTTTGCACACCTCGAGGAAAGCCTCGTTGCTCCCAGCAGTGCCGTCCCCTACCCTTCCCGATAGCCTCGTGATCCACCTCCTCACCTTTCAGAGTGTCACCTTCTCAGTGAGGCCCTCCCTGGCGACCCTTCTTTGCTCTTCTTTGCCATAGTCCTTTCAAAGCACCTGTGGCCATTGCCTACCGTGTGCTGGCCTCTTTGTGGGCTTCAGGGGGGCGGGGCTTGTGTCTGTTTGTGTTCATTGCCCAGAACAGAGCCAGCTCATAGGCACTTGGTAAGCCTTGGGTGGGTGGATGGATGGATGGGTGGACGACGGGTGGGTGAATGGATAGATGGATAGATAGGTGAATGGATGGTGGGTGGATGGGTGGGCAGATGGATGAATGAGTGGACAGGTAGATGGGTGGATAGATGGATGGATGGATGCGTGGGTGAGTAGATGGGTGGATAGGTAGAAGGGTGAATGGATGGATGGATGGATGAGTGGGTGGCTAGATGGGTGGATAGGTGGAAGGGAGGATGGATGAATAAAGGATGGATGGATGGGCAGATGGATAGACCACAAGGCCCAGGGGTGGGCACAGGCACAGGGCCTCCCAGCTGCCCTCCCAGGACAATCAGTGCCCAGGGAATCTGATGTTATCTCTCCAGCTCCAGCTAGAAATGGAGGCATGGCACCCCTGGCCTTCTGGCGTAGCTGGCTAGCAGCATTTCTGAGCCGCTAGGAAGCAGACAGGGCTACAGGACAGCCAGACCCGAGCTTGGGCTGTTTGGGGTCCTGGCCTAGGAAGAGAAGGTGACCAGCCGTCCCAGTCCACGGTTGGGGTGGTTCCCAGGGCACAGGACTCAGTTTTACAGGATTTTCTGGGAAATGGGGCTTTCAGAGCTAAAACCAACTGCCTGAGGAAGGATGACAGACCCCAGCCTGCCCCCCTCTGCAGGGCACCACCGAGGAGTCAGGATAAGGCATCCTCTCTGAGGCCCAGCTTAGAGAGGAGACCACTTGTGTGAATGTAGGATGTGGAATGTGGCCTCCTCCCTCCTCACATTTCAGCGGTGTGGGGGTTGTTCTTCAGCCTCTGCTTCCCCTCCCGCTTCGTTGGGTGTCCTTGTGCAGTGAGCAACCTGCACAACTGTGCACAGCGGCCCTGTGCCAGGCCTTTCCCGTCCTTGCAGTGTCCCTGGGTCCAGCCTCCTTCTTCTTGGGCAGGGACCCTGCTCCGAGCCCAACCCAAAATACTGTCCCCCAGCAGTGAATGTGGGGCTCATGGGGGTGATTACTAATGATCAGAGCTGTGAGTCCCAACTGGAGCCGCAGCAGAATCCCCCCGAGGCCTGATGGCGCAGCGGGTCTGCGGTGGGGCCTGAAAGTGCGCACTTGCACTAACGAGCTCCTGGGTCCCGCCGCTGCAGGTCCAGGGACCCCACTTTGAAAACCACTGGACTAGGGCGTTTGTTTTCTTGCAGAGGTTCCCCACCAGCAAGGCAGTGAGGAAGGTCCCCCAGGCTCCCATATTCCCTCCTTTGGGTGAGACCTGTCACGGGGTCCAGAGGCACGAAAGGCCCATCCCTGCGGGGCAGTTAGAGCCCACTGGGGGCAGCAGGGACACCTGGTGGCTTCTCGGTGCTGGAGAAGGGTTCCGGCTCACAAGCAGAGCCTCTTACCCCCATAGTGCCTGTGCAGCTCTGTCGGCACCCCCATTTCACAGATGAGGAGACAAGCTCAAGCACAGTCAGAAGAGGCAGCGCTGGCCCAGGGGCTGCGCGTTCACCGCTTGGCTGGGCACGATGGAGCTAGTGAGGCGGGGGTGCTCCTGCCTGGGCGAGGACTGGAACCCCACCCTGGGCCTGCCGTGGGGAGCGAGGGTGGTATTGAGGCGTGGGCTCCCCCGGCTGTGGCTGTTCCAGCTCCCCAAGAGGGGCTGCCCTCCTCTGGGTCCTTGCACCCAGGGCCCGGGCTGTGGGTGGTCACTGGTTCTGTGTTTGTCATTACACTCTGCTGGCCGCACAACGTAGGGGCCTGTGGCTTTGGGGAGTTGTGCCCCATCTCAGGGCTTCGGTCGGCCCTGGGGAGCAGGGGCTCTGAGGGGCTGCCTCGAGAGAAGCTTCTGGCTGAGCCCACCCTGGGCTCTGCAGGAAGAAGGGCGCAGGCCATAAGGGGTTTCCTGGGGACTCGAGAATATTCCAGAGCATAGCTGGTGCACCCTGCTGACCCGTCCTGACCTTCCGCCCTGCCTGGGGTCTCCGGGGCTGAAGGATGCTTATGACAAAACGGCTGGGTGTGGAGGACTGGGCCTGCCTGACCCCATCGTGGTACAGGTTCTGAGCACTCCTGAGCTCCGCGAGCTTGTGCACTGGGCTGGGAGGCCTGGGGGTGGATAGGAGGGCAGGACGTTCGCACGCCCTGCACGGCCCCCAAGCTGCCCCACAGGGACAGGGGCCGCCCCTGGAGCAGGGGTCATCGGGCGCTAGGCAGCGTGCAGGCCGAAAACCACGGCCTCGGTGTGCTGCTAGGAGACGTCAGACACGCAGACGAAGGTTTGGGCTGTCGGTGTGTGTCCAGACGAAGCTGTGGGAATGTTCCAACACAGGGAGGCTGGAGAGACCGGGAGGTGGTGGGATGGCCGAGCTCAGTGGGTCCTGCCAGGAGGGCACCAGGAGCTGGCAAGACATGGGTGGAGGCTGGCCTGGTTCAGGGGTGGTGACTTCCTGGGCCAGGGAGGGTGGAGGTCTGGGGCTGTGATGTGCATCCCTGCCCCACAGTTTTGTGAGGTTTGAAACTATTTCCGAGTAAAAAGAAAGATGCAAGCAGGATTCTGGGTCCACTTTCCACACTGTCACTTAACCTCTCTAGGCCTTGGTTTCCTCGTCTGTAAAGTGGGCACAGAGCATCTAACAGGGCTTTTGTGTGAGGAGCAAAGAGCTGAGGGCCCGCCAGGTCTACGGAAATTCTGGCAGTTATGTGACATGGCAGCACCTGTCCTAGTGAGTACTGTTTGCTTCGTTCTGCAGATGACAGAACTGAGGCACAGAGAGGTTGAGTAATGGCCCTAGGACACAGAGCGGGGAGTGGCTCTGCAGACCTTGCAGCCCTGACTGCCCACCTTGGGTTGTGGTGAGGACTGAAGAGGCCCGGGAGTGACGTGCATGCCGGGAGCGGGGGTGAATTGCCGCCGGCCTGTCTTGACGCCCCATGACCGGCCCTGGTGGAGTGGGAAAGGGCAGGGCAGCCCATTGGCCCGCTCGCCATCCGGGACTCTACAGCCGTCCACTGGGCCAGCGGGAGGAAAGGACAGACAGAGCTGGCAGCAGTTTATGCTGCTGAGTGCCCGCCCTTTGCTCTCTGAGGCATCTCTTTCCCACTCTGGGTAGGAATGGGCGGTAGTGGGTTGTAAATGTTTGGCTGTACCCCTGGCGCCCCCGCCCCAGGCTTCAGCCCAGAGGGACCGGGTCGCGGAGCGGGGAGGGGGTCGCGGAGCGGGGAGGAGGCCGAGCCTGGCTGTGCCCCGGCCCCACCCTGCAGGGTGTTTGCTGAGCCCGTCTCTCCCGTTCCCCAGATGAAGGTCACAGTGTCCAGAGGGGGCGACCACAACAGTGACGGCGACAGCGTCCGAGAAGCCACCAGCTCCCGGAGGAGCAGTTCTCGGGACCAGCTCAGTGACGTGAGTAGCCCAGCCGCTCACCGGAGCATTTCTGGGTCCCTGGGGCGACTGCCAGACCAGCCCCCAACCTTCAGACGCTGCAAGCCGTTTGCTTAGGGGCCCAGAGTCTCAGCTGAGGGTTTTGTGCTCACAGTTAGCATCTGCCTTCATTAAAACATGATTTTTCACTAATTAGGGCTTCCCCGTTAGGAGGGATTTAAATGAGGAGCAACCATGAGGCACTGGCAGGGGCCCACGGAGGCGACCGTGCTGGGGTGCAGGTCCTGCATCCCGCTGTGGGCAGGCTCGGGGTTGGTGCCAGGCTGGCAGCCGGCAGGGATGTGGATGGGGAATGACTCCCACAGATGTGTTTATTAAGAAGGGCAGGGGGAGTGTCCCTGGCCCGGTGAGTCAGTCTGGAACTGCAGGGAACAAGCTGGAAGCACTCCCACCTGCCCAGGCGGACCAGCCTGTCAGCTCGGGCTGGCAGTGGCGTGGGTGTCCAGCAGACCAGCTCTCTGCTGAGGCAGCCACTGGGGGCCACGCGGAGGGGAGGGTGCGCCGCCGAGGCACAAGCTGGCCCGGGTCTGGGGACACCCTTCGGTGTCCTGCCTAAAAGACGGCTCCCTGAGCTCAGGTCCCGGGGTGGGTGTTCTTGGGGCCCAGTGTGCAGATGACCCGGGCAGGCAACACACAGGAGCTCCCGCTGGGATTTGGTCCACCACAGTGGGGGTGCTGGGTAGCCCTCCAGGGCCCCCAGGTCTCCCTGGACCATGGAGAAGGGGATGGGCAGGTGATGTAAGGGCTAGGGGTGGGGACAGAGGGGCCCCAGGGGGAGGGAGGACTCAGGCAGAAGGGGCCCCAGGAGGAGGCGCTGCTCCGGGAAGCGGCCTTTGTCTTCTTGACCCCCAGCTGCAGAAGTGGCGGCAGAGCAGAGCTGGGTTTTCTGCAGGGCTAAATGGAACGAGCCGTCTCTCATTATCATTTAAATGGGGGCTGGGGGAGGGCGGGCACGGGAGGCCGGGAGGAGGGCCTAATTGCCGGGCTCCGATCTTGTTGCCACAAGATGGGAAAATAGGCTGGTAATTGTCTGGGGCCGCGGGGGCTGCCCTAGTTCGAACTCCTCTAATTGCCAGCCGGGGTAAATGAACGGAGACCGATTCTGAGCACAGCGCCGGCGGCGTGAGGGCGCAAGCTTGGGGGCAATTGTGGCACCCTCCCCACCCCCATCCGCAGGGTCTGGGACTGGGCCAGCCCTGGTGGTGAGGGACCCCCACTGCGGTGAGCTCGGCCTGGCAGACCCCAGGGGCTGGCCCGGGCCGCCAGGGTCTGCCTGGGGAGGGGAGGGGTGGCCTGGCCTCAGCTGAGCAGAGCAGAGCGGTCCAGGCTGCAGTGGTCACCCCTCCCAGAAGAATCTTGGCATCTGGACCTCAGTGAGGGCTGGACCCTGGTGTGTGGGTCCCACAAACCTCAGACAAGCCCACCCTCGCTGACTGCGCCAATGTCCCCCGCACACACACCTGCCCGGTCACCATGTCCTGTCCTCCTGGACCTCAGGGCTCAGCCCTGGTGACCACCGCCAGCCCTGGGGAGCTGGTGAAATGCACTTGACTGGTCTCTCCCGTCAGATCCGAAATGCCCTTTTGAACCAGAGGGAGCGCCATCAAGCATCGCTGGGGTCGCCCTCACAGGACCTCTGGGGTGGCTGCCAGCCTCCAGGCCACAGCTGACCCCCACATCTTGACATCTGAGGCCCCAGCTCCTCCCCCAGGAAGGCTTCCCGCTGGACCCTGTGACCTGGGAGGCTCGTGGGTGGTGAGGGAAAGGTCGACCTGAGCACAGAGAGGGGGTCGACCCCTGGCCCAGAACCCCGTGTGGAAAGGTGGGGTTGGTCCTCTGGGAGGGGCTGAGATCTGGCCAAGGGCTGAGCCCATCCCCGAGGCACGTGGGGAGACCCCGCTGGGCTGGACCACATCTCCAGGTCTGGGGGTGGAAGGCTCCTGGTGTGGGTCTTCAAGCCAGGCCCCAGGCTGATCTGGGCTCCATGGTGCTCGGCGTGGCCCCAGGCCAGAGTTCCAGCAAAGACCCCGGAGGGGGCTGCCGGTCTCTGCCCGCTCAGGTCCTCGGAGGAGAGGGTGGCCATCAGGGGCTGCCCCCGGTTCCTGACTGTCCTTCTTCCTTCCCTGCAGAGCTCGGCGCAGGCGGTCTCAGGCAGAGGTTACTCCGTAAGTCTCCCGCCCTGCTTCTGCTGTCTGCTCCCCGCACCCCGGCCCTCAGGAGTCCCGACTGTGCCAGGCGCTGCCCCCAGGCTGGAGGGGGTTGGTGCAGGTTGGGGGTGGGGCCAGAGTGGGCAGAGGCGGCAAGGGAGCATCCCGCCTGGGGTCCTGGCCTGCGAGGAGTGTGGGTGGGCCGGACGCTCTGCCTCTGGGTCCTGTGGGGCAGCGCTTGGTGTCAGGGGTCCCACCCGTGGAGCAGCTGCCCCCAGCGCCCTGACACCATCTCCCGGACCATACTCGGCCGGGCCGGAGAGTCTGGACCGGGGCATGAGGCCCCAGCCCCTTGGCTGTCGTCTGGGGCCCAAGGGCAGGAGGGGGACGGCCTGCTGCCGCCTGATACTCCAGCCAAGGGGGGTCCCGTCCCTGTCCCCCAGCCCCCTCCTCACGACTTCATTTCATTTCCTCTTAAGTATCAGGAGGACTGTTAATGACACCATAAACCCAGAGCTCCGTAAAAGCCATTTCGGCGGATTTACAGCCGTTTTGGCTCGTTGGAGGGCAGGGGCCTGGGCTCCGCCCGCCTCATCCCCGCAGCCCCTGATTTACTGCGAGTTCCAGAGTTCCAGGGTTTGACAGGCAGCCTCTCTAAATCACGGGGGCTTTTTATAGGGTGTGTAATTAACCCATTAATTCCCCGGGTGGCAGGGACAGCCATGGATCCCTGGCCGTCCTCTCCCCCAGCTCCCCGACCCCCAGGGTCCGCTGGCCCAGGCAGCTCTGCCTTCTGCCTCTAAGCCCGGGCCAGGCCATAGCGTCTGCGAGCCTTTGACCTGGGGGGGCTGGACACTTCTGGGTGGTGGTCCCGGGTACCACCAAGGGGTGTCTCCCTGGGGAGGCCTCTGCCCTCCTTGGGCAGCCTTGGTGCTCTCATCTGTGGTCACAGTCATGGTTGGTGGCCCGTGCTGTCCCTTCCTCCCGTGGGCCTGGGCGGACCTGACACACCAGCATCCCCTGGAGCTGACTGTGTTGGCAGTGACATTCCAGCCAGGAGCTGGGCCAGGACCAGGGCTGTGGGAGATGGTGGGCAGTGTGGCGCAGGTCGGCATGGGGGCGAGCTGGCACGGTAATGGGAGCCAGAACACCCACCGGCCTGCATCGGCCCGAGGGTCCAGGAGTCCCGAGAGGCTGGGCCCAGGGACGCCTTGTGTGGAGCCTCCCGCTGGCTCTGAGATGCCCGGGGCAGCTGGGGTCTCCCTGCCCCAAGTCTCCTTGCCAGAGCTGCTGGGCGGCCCTTCTGCTTCCAAATCACCATGTGTCATTCGTGGTTTCTCCCCAGAACGCTGCTTTGAATGTTTCCTGGAGAAGAACCTGTAATTAACATGCCAGCTGCTTGCAGCTTAGCTCCGTACCGCCGCTGCACAGGAGTGACAGATGGTGGCGGGCAGGGGCCCAGCCTGCTGCTCAGCCGTGGGGTTCCTGAGCCATGTCTGCGGCAGCCTGCGTGTGCGCACCAGGCCCTGGCGTGAGCAGATGTGTCCGCAGGTCCCTGACGTGTGCCGGCCAGCACTGCAGGGCATGCGTGGTCAACCCGGCCCTGGTGGCACTCTTTCCCAGTTGGCGTGGTCGCAGGTGGGGCTGCCCCTGCAGCTGGAGGAATGGAAATGGGCCCGGAGGACCCTTGCCCAGCAGGCAGCGGCTCGGGGCTGGGGGCAGGCAGGCGGCTCTGCCAGGAGCCAGGGGGCTGGGGTTTGGAGGCCAGCTGGGCTGAGCTCAGGGCGGCTGCAGTCCTGCCTCTAGACCCAGATTTCACTGTGGAGGCCTCAGACACACCTGAGGGTGCCACTCAGGTTGGGGGCCGTGTCTGTGTGTGGCTCTCAGTGAAAGGGGAGTGTGTGTTGTGTACCCCTGTGTGTTGACATATGTCGGTCACATGCACGTGCCTTGAGGCGGTGTCTCTGTGTGGCCATGCGGCTGCACGCCTACGCGTAGAAGCGTTATGTGTTTCTCTCTGGCCGTCTGTATGTGTGTCTGGGTCTTGTCCTCTCGCATGTCTGTCTGGAGGTGCCCGGATGTGTCTGTGTTTGTAGCAGGTGGGTGTGTGCCACACGTGTGTGTCTGCATGTGAGTGTCCATCTGGGAGCCTGTGACTGGACGTGGCACGGGTGCATCTGTACATGTACAACTGTGATTCTGCAGTACGTGTGTGTGTGTGTCTGGCCACGTGGCATTGCGTGTAGGTGTGTACCTTGGCCTGTGTGTCCCTTGCCGTCTGTGCGTGTCTGCAGTTGGGGCCTCAGGCCCAGCAGGGGTCACGCTTGTCCTTGCCTCTCCCCGACAGCGTCCCCCCACCCCCATACTAGGTGACAGGGCGGCGGGGGCGGGGGGGGGGGGGCGTCTGTCACCTGACCTGGTTTATAGACCGTACTTAAAAAAGTTTAATTTGCCGAGATTTATCCCCAGCAAATCCCCAATTATCGTTCATCCTCAACCGCGTCTGTCCTGAGAGCTCCGTGCAACCTCCCCTGCCCGCCATCAGAGGTTCATTAGTGCCATAAAATTACTTAGAAAGTGATTTTCCTAATTTGACTGCTTGCAACCAAGGACACGAGGATTCGTCTCCCGCCGAAGCAGGGGACTTGGGGCTTTCCTGTATTAAAGAGAAATGAGTATCTAGACTCCCGCCGGGGCGGGAGGCCGGCCCTGCCCCCACCCCGAGTGTGCTGCCCGGGGACGGGAGTGGAGGACGCCAAGCGGCAGTGACGCCGTGCTGACCCGGGCAGGTGTCCCATGCCACCCTCGGGGTGAACGTTGTTATCCTGGCGATGGCTGCCCACCCTGTAGATGAGGGCGCTGAGGCACGGGGGCAGAGAACCCGCTGCAGCGCCCACTGTCAGGAGGGGTCTCTGCTAAGGGACCCCTGGCCTTGGCCACACCTCGGCGTCCCTGCCGTCCCCTCCCGCCCAGCCCCGCCCGCCCCCGGCCCCTGCTTGTCACCGACGGGAGGAAGCCTGCCCGCCACCTCGCCCGCCTGAGCCCACGGCACAGCACCCAGCTGGTTGCCTTTGGCACGTCTCCCGCCCTCACTGGCCAGTCTCAGCTGAGCCGCCGCCCTCCCGCCTCCCCTGGGCTTGGGTGCATTTGCTTCTTCCCTCCTCCCCTCGAGACACCTGGGTTGAGGTCTGCTCTGCACCAGTCACCGCCCTTCACGGCAGGCTGGGAGGGAATCAAACAGCCAACGCCCCTGCCCCGGGGATAAGTAGCGTCCCTGTGGAGGCGGTGAGCGCTGCGGAGGAGTTTGCTTGGCGTGGCGGGAAGGCCTCCCCACCTCACCCTGACACCGGAGCGGCCCTGACACACACGCACACACAAGGAGCGGCCCTTGCCGCGGGGCCCACGTGGGTCGTGTGTCGGGAACAGTGCGGGGGCGGTCAGTGAGCCTCTAACTCTGGTTCCCAGTAGAGTGGTGGAGGGCTGGGAGGAGGGGGCACCTGCCTGCACCCTGGCCTCCAGGATGCCCAGGCTTGCCTGGGTCGGGCGGGACCCCACCTGCCAAACCTGCCAGGGTGGCCCCCGTACACACACACACACACACACACACACACACACACACACGCACACGCACACACACACACACACACACACACACACACACACGGCACGGTTAGCTGATGGGCGTGACTGCCTCAAGGGGGTTTCTGGAAATGAACTCTGAGCTGTTGGCTGGGCTGCAGAGAGCCTGCCAGTCTCACATCACCTGCACTGCAGCGCCAGCCCCGGGTCTCAGGGACCTCCACACCTCGCGTTCCTGGCGCAAGTGGGTGAATAAGACGTGTCAAGGCCCAGCTGGCGCCCTGCCCCAGGGCCACGGGGGGGGGGGGGCTGCTGCGGCCTGTGGCGCGCCCCTGGCTGGTCCCTTCCCCTCGGAGCCTGGGCAGTGGGGCAGAGTTAAAACTAGCAGCTGGCGTGGCCCAGACAGAGCCGACACGAGGGCTGGCAGGGCCCAGGCTGGCGCTGTGCCCAGCCAGCTGTTGCCGAGGACGTCTGTCTGGAGGGGCGGGGAGGGGGGCCGCCGGGGCTCATCGTCGAGGAAACACCTCGACATCTGGGGTCACGGGAGGCTCCTTTCCTCCCCGTTCTGGGGCTGGGTGCCAGCTCATGGCTGGTGGCCTCAGCTCCTCTGACGTGGGCCTCCCCGGCGGGCTGGTTGGGCTTCCTCCAGCGTGGTGGCTGGTTACCAGGGTCCCGAGAGCTTGGAGGAAGCAGTAGCGGTGGCGTGGCCTCAGCTCCGGGTGGCACGGCGTGGCTTCCTGAGGCTGTGTTGTCGTAAGCACCCCTTAGGCTCGTGGGGAGAGGCTGTGGGTGCCTCCCCTCTCTGGTCAGAGTGTCAGCACCTCATGAGAGGGGTGCAGGCACCTGGGCAGCCTGGGGAAGCACAGGAGCCCCTCCGCACTCTGACGAGGCCTCTCACACTCGGGGGCGCAGCGGCTTCCGCTGGGGAAGTCAGCCGTGCACGCGCATGTGACACTGGCATCAGCCCACGCGCAACCCTGTGAGGTGCGGCGGTGGCCGAGGCCAGCTGCGCTCTAGCCACGACGGCAGGGCCGTGTCCCGTGCCCCGCGTGTGCACGCGCCCACCACCCTGTGGCTCCTGCCGGCCCTCCTCCCGGACGTGCTCGTCGGGGCTCCCGGCTCCACACTCAGCTTTCTGCCCTGCCACCCTCTCTGGCAGGAGCGAGCGGCACAGCCCTGCCTTCTGGGAGCCCCGGTCTGGGGCTCAGGAGGGCAGAGCAGGTGGCCCCCGGGGACGGGGTACCTGGTTGGCCGCCTGCAGGTCACTTGCTAGCTTTGCCCGTAAGCCAGGGGCGATCGTGGCTGAGACGAGGTGCAGCACGTGGCGGGGGACTCGGCTCTCGTGAGCCTTCAGGGGCGGGACGGCTGGTGGACGCGAGCGGCAGAGTCCTGCTGGCTGGCAGAGGCACCCGGCGTGCCCCTGGGCCGTCCTGAAGCCTATCTGCCCCCGTGCCCACCGCGGGAGCGGCTCAGCGCCCTCAGCCCCTGCAGCGCCCACTGCACACTCTGGCGGCCCGGGCCTCCGCTAACCCGCCCCGCTGCCCCCTCGCAGCCCGCGGCAGGCTCCGTCTTTATGAGGCGGGTTTACAACATCCGTTACCCTGCTTCTCGGGCCACTTCCGAGCAGCCGTAATTTGTACAAAAGCAATAAAAGCCTGTCAGGCTTTCCCTGGAGCCGGGAACTGCATCCTCGTCCCACCTCCGAGCACAGGACAGTCCTCAGCCGCCCGCTGGGAAGGGGTCGCCAGGGAGGGCGGGTGTGCGGTGGGCAGTGTCCTCACCTGTGATGCAACCCCAGCCCGTGCCCAGCCAGCCTTCTGTCAGGAGGCACCGTCTGCCCATACATCCATCCGTCTGTTCGTCCATTCTTCCATCGTCTGTCCTTCACTTGGCCCACCTCTCAGGGTCCTGGGGTGCAGCTGTGCCCCACATTCGACCAGGCAGAGGACACGGAAGTCCTTCCCTGTGGGTTGATGGAGAGCCTGTGTCCCGCTGCCCCTGTCATCCGGCACCTCTCCTGGCCTGGCTTGGGGCAGGGGGGTCAGCACCGCCTCCTCGGCCAGTTGTGAGGGGTTCTGAACGAGGCATGTGGGTACATCCGTGGTTGTTATTCCCAGGGAAGCAGACCGTGATGTGTTCGCCTTGGGAGCCAGGGCCAGGAGGGGAGAGCGCCCAGGACAGCCGGACCGTTCTTTGTCGCTGACCTGGGTCGGTGGGTGTGGCACCAGGAAGGGAATGGCCCTCAGGGCCTCTGCTCAGCTTCCTGGGAGCGGGCACTGGGTGGGGGGCCTCTCTAGGCCGGGGGCAGCAGGCTCTTCCTAAGAGCGGTCTAGGCCCCAGATAGAGCAGGGACAGAGTGATAAATAAGAGAAGCAGGTGACCTGCACGGTGCTGTAGGCGTAGGTGGTGCAGGCACAGGCGTGCTGGAATGGGGGGTGGGTGCTAGCTTTACAGGGGGTGCTGGTGTAGACGGAGGAGCGGTCAAGGGCTCGGGATTTTCCCGGCACGAGCGGCCCCGAGTGGAGCCGTGCGCATCTGACAGGTCTGCCTGCCGGGGCTTCCCGTGGGCGCACTCTGGGCCCCTCTGTCTGTGGCCATCCTCTGCAGGCAGCTGGGTCCTTGGCCCCTGACTCTGCTGCCCCGCACAGAGGTCAGCCTGCCAGGGCGCGGGGTGTGCAGCAGGCAGGCCAGGGCAGCATGCCCTCCCCCTGAGGGCTCCAGCGTCTGGGCCCCTCCGGGGTCCTGGGGACCCGGCCTCCCGGCCAGGAAACCTCCTGCGGCCACCCTCTGTCCGGCCAGACGCTGGGGTGGGAGAAGGAGGCGTCCCGTGTTCCCCGGGGGTCCCTGGCCCAACCTCTTGGCCCTGAGCCCGCGTCGCTCCCTCCGCCCCACCGCTGTGTGCTGCTCGTCCTCTCAAGGAGCAGCGCCCCAGCGTGTGCTGCGGGGAGGCCGTCTGCGAGCCCCCACGGGTCACAGTCCGGTTGGGGTGGCACAGACCTGGGCGGCCACCTGCCTCTGGGAGCCCTTGGCCTCGGGGCGCGTGACCCGGCAGGACGGCTTGGCCCTCCCGTTGAATATTCTGGCTCCTGGCTCTGCTCTGTCAGGAACACGCTGGAGCCACCTCCGGGAAGGCTAAGTGTGGCCCCCAGGTGTCGATCAGGGATGGCAGAGCCAGAGGCCGCTAGCCCCTGCCCGCCTGGAGGCTGCACTGCCAGTCCGAGGTCCTGCGAAGCCTTAGGGGTTGAGCGGCCCGCTGGGCAGGGCCTAGCAGGGTCTCAGGTCGGGAGCGGAGGTGAAGCCGCCGGGCTGGGTGCCACCCGGTGCCCCAGTCTTCTCATCTGTAAGACAGTGAAGCCCCGGGACCCGCCCCACAGGGCTGCGGGGAGAACCCGCGAGCCTGCCAGGCGCCTGCTGTTACTCTCTGCGTGCGGCGGGTCGCTGTCACACTCCACGTGTCTGCCGAGGGCACCACTGAGGCCTGTGGCCTCTGCGCCGCCCGCCCTGGGGGCACAGGATAGCGAGTCTTGGGGTCCCTTCCCTGGTGGGGAGATGGTGGGAGAAAGCAGGTACATCAGCGGCAGGTGCTTCCAGAGAGTGCTGGCTGCTGCGGAGGGCATCTGGGGGCAACTGTGCCAGCGGTTAGGGGCAGCGTCCCAGGAAGAGCCAGCAGGGAAGTCGGGCCAAGGGCACCCAAGCTGGGGTGCAGGTGCGCCAGGGGCCCGAAAGGAGGAAGGGAGGGGCCCGCCAGCCCATGGCTTCAGCAAGGCTCGTCCCAGCTGCCCAAACACATCAGGCGTTGGCACTCCTCTGGGTGGGTGGCTCCATGGGAGCTCTGGGGAGTGGTCAGCAAGCCGGACTGGAGGCTGGGAGGCCCTCTGCTCGCTGGGGGCCTGAAGCTTCAGGCTGGGTAGTCCGGGCCTCGGGTTTGACACGGGTGTGTCACCCTTGTGTATCTTGTGCTGTTATCTGAGCAAGGGTCGGATTTAGTGGCAAGAGAGCATTCATTCGTGAGAAAACCTCAAGTCTCCGTGGCATTTTGCAACCATCTTTAAAAGGCTCCCCCCCACCCCCCCATTATTTTATTTCAAACCGCAGCAGACCCACGAAGAGGCATCAGCCCGCTGCAGAGGCAGGAGCTGAGACGCACGCACCAGCCCGCCCAGCGTTATGGAGCCGCTGACGGGAGAACACCCGCAGCTGGCCTTGCGGGGTCAGGCCTTCAGGGGGCCTTGGATCTGGGCCCCCCTTGGGCACTTAGCAGGCACTGCCAGGAGAAGCTACCCCGGACACCGTACCAGCCCCTGCCCTGCAGGCACCTCCATCCCGATGCCGAGCCCCTGGCCTCCGTACGGGGTCCCTCCCCTCCCCTGCTCTCCATGTGGAAGGCTCTGGGACATTCTAGAAACCACTGGCCCCCAGAGCTGTATCCTCGTATCCCACTGCTTTGTGCACTCAGCTCTGGGCGTTCTGCCCCCATAGCTGGGCGGCAGGCTGCAGGTGGCCTCACCCACACTCCTGGCTCCTGGGTGGGCGCAGACCCACCCTCTCCATGGCAGCTCGAGGCCCTCCACGGGGCTCTCCCTGTGGGATAGTGGGGCGGCTCGGGGCTCTCAGGGGGCCAAGGCAGCCCTGGGGCTGGCCTGGTGGCACGTGTGCCACTTTCCGTTGGTCGGCTCAGCCACGCCAGCCCAGGTCCGAGGGGAGGGGATGGGCCTCTGCCCTCGATGGGAGGGCGACCGAGAACATGGCCTGCTGCGGTGTGGCCCTGCCGCCTCAGGACGCCCCTCGCCAGGCCAGCGAGCTGCTTCTCACTCGTGTGTTTGTCATAGTTGCTAAGTAACCAGTTGCCCTGACTTAGTTGCTTAGGGCAGCAGCGCTCACCATGAGCGTTTCTGAGGGCGGGCATTCAGGGGCGCTTGGCTGCGGACCTCTCCAGAGCACAGCCTTCGGTGGGGGGGCGGGGGGGCGGTGAGGCCCAGCTCTGGGCAGCGTGGTCACTCTGCAGTGGGCTCTGGGAGGGCTCGTGGGGGCCACCACAGCCCCCTCCCCAGGTTCCTCCCCCGCCCCTCTGGACAGGCGGCAGCTTCTACCCCCGGCCCCACCCGTCCCGCCCCCTCGGCCTGCGGGGCGGCTGCAGAGGCGAGATGCGGCGGGCGCCCGCCCCTCCTGGCCCAGCCTGGGGTGCCAGCAGACCCTGAGCAATTCAGGCCCCTGGAGGCCCCGCCCCCCTCGCACGAGCCAAGGACTCTCGTCCAGTCTGGTCCTGTCCCTAGAGCCTGGACGCCGATGCTCTAGGGAACCCCTCAAGGCCACGGCCACATGTGCCAGGAACCACGGCTGGAGGGACGGTCATTCTGGGGAGTGGGTGGGTGACAGGCAGGCCGCTGGGAGTGAAATTCAATTATGTGGAACAGGCGGGGCTGCCAGGACCCAGAAGGTTAGGAATTAATGTTAACACCGTTCTGGTTAAGACTTTTTGTGTTGATAAATAATTCATAAGGCAGTTAGCGCTTTGAGTCTGACAACAGGAGAATATATTAATACAGTCGACTCCAAAAAGGTCAGCGGCGGGCGGCAGGGGCCATCTTTTATTCATTCCTGACATGGGATCGTTCATTATTCCAGCCCAGTGAGGGCTGCGGGGAGAGCCGCTGATGAGAAAGGGAGAGCACGTTTGGTGTGACCCAGCGTCCTAGGCGTGGAGGAAGGATGGACCCAGCAGGCCCCAGCGAGGCCCCTGAGGCGAGCCGAAGGCTGCAGCGAGGCCCCGCCTGCTCCCCCGCAGCTCGGGCGGGAAGTGGGTCCTAAAACGGTGACTGCTGGCCGTCCCCAAGTATTTGTGGCGCCCTCGCTGTGGGCCAGGTACCACTCCAGGCCCCAAGGTCAGAGGATTGAAGAGAACCCAGAAATCCCCGCTCTCGTGGAGGCCATGGGGGGGGGGCAGATGGGAAAGAGGGGAAGCAAGTCAGAGGAGTGTCGTGTCAGCAAAATTGCACGGAGCGGACGAAGCAGGAAGGGGAGAGGATGTGGAGGGTGCCCTGAGGCTCGGGGTGCAAGGGTGCCATCCGAGGAGAGGCTCGGAGGAGGGGCCCGGCCTCTCCGGGTACCTGTGGCATTGGCGCTCCTAAGGGGAACGGAGTGCGTGGGACCCTAGCCATCACGTGAGCATTTGTGTGTCAGTGTGTGTGTGCTTGGGCATGTGTGCAAGTACGTGTACAGGTGTGTGCGTGTACACAACAACGTGAGTACACGTGTGTACGTGCAGGTATAATTGCAGTCGCAGTGTGGCCGGCCAGTGGCGGGGGGATGTCAGGGGAGCTGGTGGCCCGGGAGGCCTGTGGAGGTTTGGGGACGTCACGTTTGCCCCGGGAATGAGGCGGATGTCACTCTTGGCTCTCAGCGGTGATGCGGCTGCTGCTGTGTTGCCAGGAGCTGCTGGTGGGGACAGATGAGGCATAGAGCGGAGGATGGGGGCTGCAGGGATAGACACGTCTGGCCCGTCTGGGGACAGCAGATTCGCTAATCGGCTGGCGGAGCCTGCGCGGAGGGCTCAGGGAGGGCTCCCCGGAAGGACGGGGCTGCCCTCCGCGGCCCCTGTCCCCGCATCCTGCGTCGCCCCTCACGGTGGGACCACATAACCCCAGCACAGAATTAGAAAGCAGAGAGTTCGGCCCTTGGTGAAACTGATGGGAAGAGAAGTTGCTGGGGGAAAATGACTCGTTCGTGATGTGAGTGCCAGGCCTGAGTCCTGGCGCGGATGCGCAGAGCAGAGGCCATGGGGCGCTTGCAGTGCGTCCTCATCGCTCTTGGAAAAGTTACCCACAAGGAGATGCCCCAGTTCTCCTTGGTATCTGTGGGAGCTGCACCGGGAGAAAATGAAAAGTAACTTTGTGTTTTTCGTAACAGGGTCAAGGCTCTGGTGATACTGAGCAGGCTGTCAGCTTTGTGAACGTTCCAGAATTATGTGAGGTGCTAGGCAATGCTGTGGGTACGGCCCCCAGCACAGGCAGAGCCCCACTCTGTGTGACACCCAAAGCGCCCTCTGGATACCGACCCTCGAGACCCGTGAGGGGAGGAGGAGGGTGGGAGCGGCCTGTTGTCAGGGCCTAAGTCATCCAAATGCTCATTCGTTCATTCCCTGCCCGTGCTGTCTGGGGTCTGTGTGTACCCCACGAGTCATTCATTCATTCGTTCCCTGCCCCCTGCTGTCCAGGGTCTGTGTGTACCCCCCGAGTCATTCATTGGTTCACTCCCTGCCCGTGCTGTCTGGGGTCTGTGTGTACCCCACGAGTCATTCATTGGTTCACTCCCTGCCCGTGCTGTCTGGGGTCTGTGTGTACCCCACGAGTCATTCATTCATTCGTTCCCTGCCCCCTGCTGTCCGGGGTCTGTGTGTACCCCACGAGTCATTCATTCGTTCGCTCCCTGCCCCCTGCTGTCCGGGGTCTGTGTGTACCCCACGAGTCATTCATTCGTTCGTTCCCTGCCCCTGCTGTCCGGGGTCTGTGTGTACCCCCCGAGTCATTCAGTCAGTCACTCATTCCCTGCCCGCGCTAGACTGCAGGAATGAGATCTTTGTACTTTTTTTTTTTTTTTGGCCTTGCCGCGTGGCATGTGAGATCTTATTTCCCGACCAGGGATTGAACCCGTACCCCCTGCATTGGGAGCGGGGTGTCTTAACTACTGGACCACCAGAGAAGTCCCAGAATGAGATCTTTGTTCTCAGGGAATTTGGGTTTCACTGGAAGGAGGCTGATGATAAACAAATGAGCAACTAACTGAAGATGGCTGCAGGGCGAGGTCAGGACTGCATAGGCAGCTGTGGAGAACTGCACCCAAGCCCAGCTCAGGAAAGGGTGGGGAAGGCCAGCCTGGCAGGGGAATGGGGGGCGGGGCAGCAGGCCAGTTGCACAGGCCAGGCGTGGGAAGGCCTGGAATTCTGTTCCAGGTCCTCCTGAGGTTGGCGGGTTGGGAGGGGCGGCTTTTGCTGTGCCCGCCTCCCCTCTCACTGGGCACCGGCTCCACCCCAGACTCTCCCCACTGAAGACAGACCACACGCTGGCCGCTCGGAAGCCGCGGCGTCCACAGCGACAGCTCAGACTTGGGGCCTGGGATGAAGCCGGGCTGCCAGCAAGACCCGCACCGTGTCCCCGGAGGCTTCCCTCAGAGGCAGCTCTCAGCCGCGTCTGAAAGTGCAGGAGGGGCCCCAGCCCCCCACCCCGCTGGCTCTCAGGCCCCGCGAAGCCCTCGGCCAGGCTGCAGGGCCATCTCTTCTCAGCCAGGCTTGGCGGCGCTGTGGCCCCCAGAGCTCCACCCACTGCCACCTCTGGCTCCGGCTCCCGGCCGGCGAGGCACAGGCGCTCAGGCAGAAGCGGGGAAAGGGGAACGGGCTGCGGGGCTCAGTCCTCCTGGCCCAGAGGGGCCTGGGGCAGGCAGGTGGGCCGTGTGGGCTGAGCACCTGGCCCAGGCGGACTCGGGCCCCTCTGTCCCCTCTGCACCCCATGACGGATGGCGTCCCCACAGCGCATCCCTGCTCGGTGGTCTCCCCACCTTCTCTCTGCTCACAGAGGCAGTCCAGGCTCAGGCTGTTAGGATGCAGTAACTTAATTGCTCGTTAATTGAGTAATTAGTGCTTTGTTTTGCTTTAAAGCCTAAACACTCAGAAGAAGTGACTTAGCTGAGTGAACAAGAATGGAATTTTCAGGATCCACCATCCAGGCATCACGCCTAGTTAATCAGGGCCGACCGTGACTTCCTGGGCCGAGGGGGCCAGGGGCTCTTTGAGGGACCTCAGTCCAGTCTTGGCCACCACGAGGGAGTCGCTGGCGTGGGGCCCTGACGATATGGGCCAGGTTAAGACTGTGGGTTCCGGAGCCCTGCTCACCCACCCTCCAGCCATGCCCTAGGAGGACTCCCAACCGCTCTGCCTCAGTTTCCCCGTCCATAAGCAGGTAGATCTGTGGCGGGGCCTAGTGAAGTGTGTGGAAGCAAGCCCAGTGAGCAAACACAGCATCAGCCCCGTGCCCTGTGGTTTTCTGGGCCTCTGCCTCTCTTCTGCCCCCACTCCTGCCAGCCCTGCGGTCCCAGGGCTTGCCTGGGGTTCTAGGGCAGGTGGACAATGGCACAGGGCCATTTGGGGCCCGGACCCAGCTCACAGCCCCTGCTCAGTGGCCATGTGGCCGCAAATAAATCCCTTTAACCTTTGAGCCTCTGCTTTCTCATCTGTGAAGTGGGCTTATGCCACGGTGAGCACTGGTGGCTGCGGCCGCCCTTGAAAGGAGGGTGGTACCAGCCTTCCCCAGCCGTGAGCCCAACTCCCGGCACTGCAGAGCCGGCCACCCGACAACCCCATGGGCACCCCATTCCGCAGATGAGACAGCAGAGGCCCCAGCACTGCCCTCCTGGCACCCCCGCCCCCGAGGGCCCCCAGGGTCTACTTCTGACAGGGAGGGGGTGCCTGGCTGAAACCCTCAGCCGCGGTGCTCCTTTACATGTTGGAGGTGCGCATACAAGGATGAGAAGTGGCCTTCCCACTGCAGAGCGTAACCGAACAGCGCCGCCTCTTCCCAGGCTGCCCGCGGCCCAGCGGGGCTCACAGCGCCTCGCCTGGCTCTGTATTTTCGCTGAGTCGCTCAACTGGCATGTGTTCTACATCCCCATAGGGCGTTTGCAGCAGAAGCGAAGGTGACGCTTCCGCCCGGGCTGGGGTCCCTCTGCTCCCCAGACAGTGACGCCCCTCTCTTCTCCCCCAGTTCTTCCAAAGCGGCTCCAAAAAGCAGAGTGTTTAATAAGCTGGAGCTGATGTGGGGCCAAGGGCGGGCGCCCCGAGCGCAGGCACGGACCGTCCACACAGCCACCGCTCCCGGGCCCGCGTGGCCCCACGGCAGGTCGCCTGACTGTTCAGGTGCCACACCCTAGTGGGACATCTGGCGGGACACGCTAGGGTAGAGCAGCCCTGGACAGGGTGCCAGGTGCTCACGTGTGAGATGCCTTGGAGCACGACTCCCGTGTCCTGGCGCTCAGGCGTGCAAAAGGCACACATGAGCCACGAGAACATGCCCAGCGAGCGCTGCCCACGCCGAGGACTGTGCCACCGGGGCTTCCCCGGGCGTCCCCTGGCACACCTCCGGCCACGTGGCTACGACCCAGGGCAGGGCTCAGCACCGGCTGCCCAGCAGCTCAGACCTTCCTCGCTGCCACGCTCAGGTGGCCTGAACAGAACGTCCTGTCACCTTCCACTCACGCACAGACCGCGGATCCTGCGTACTTTTTCAGTTTGCAGCTGCTCTGGCCTTTGCAGGTGACGGTGCCCACTGGGAGCCCGGCCCAGGCCAGGGGGAGGGGCCGGCCCTCCTTGGCCCCCAGCAGCTCTGCAGTCAGGGCCTGCTGCTGGGCAGGGGCCGGCCCACCCCCACCTCCAAGCGCCAGGCCACACTGACCCTGAGCCTGCTGGACCCCTGGATGGAGGGGGGGCCGCCTGAGTGAGAAGAAGGGCTGGGGCGGTTTCACACCCTCCTTCCAGCAGCCCCCCGGCCGCCCCTCGACCTGTGTCTCCGTTGCACAGTGGAGACTCCGCAGCGATCAGGAGGGACACCCCCGCCCCCATGGGTGACTGGCCCAGCCCTGGGTGCTGGAACGTCTGCTGGGGGCACAGGCTCAGCAGCAGGGCTCCCTGCCCAGGAATTTTTCATGCCTTTGTTTGGGGAGTGGGAGAGGCAGCCTTCCTCAGCGCTGCTGTGACGCAGCGGTAATTAACGTTCGCTCTGAGAGCAGAACAAGGCCCGTCTCTGCGGCTGCTGAACAGCCGTGTCAATTTGTGGAGGCCCGTGAGCCGCCCTCGCCCCAAGCCAGTAGCTGCCCAGGTTTCTGGAAGGGTCTCGGTGACGGAGGCCAAGCTCTCCAGACCTGCTGTGCAGGTGCCCCCAGGGAAGCAGGCACTGTCCGGCGACAGTGTCTGTGCCCAGGCCCGTGGATGGCTCAGGTGCCTCCAAGGGCTGGTCGGGTGACATGGAGGAAGGGGCCGGGGCACATCACGGTGACGGCGAAGGTGACAGTGCTGATGATGAAGATGACGGTGACGATGGGGGTGACACTGAGGAAGGTGGAGATGACGACGACAGCGGCTCACACTTATGAAGCCCAGACTGCCAACCAGCTGCTGCTCTGAGCTCTCCACCCACACTGACTAATTTAACCCCAAGCCACCGCAGCACGGAGGCCCCCCGTCTCGGCAGACGAAGAACTGAGGCTCAGAGAGGTGAAACGAGCAGCCACCATCACCGAGAGTGAAGGCAGGGGAGCCCCGGGCTCCAGGACCCACCGGGGGGCTCTGTCCCCAGCATGCGATGAGGGCCAGCACTCAGGCCCTGGACGCCAGGAGAGGCGGGGCGGGGGCCCAGCGGAGCCCTGCCTGGCACTGGGCGGGGCTGTGTGTGGGCACGTGGCTCCGCATTCCCAGTAAGACGCAGGGTCTCATGAGAAATCTCCAGATTTTTAAATATTGGCAGCGAATTTTTTTTTCTTTTTTTTTTGGGGGGGGGGGTGCGCGGGCCTCTCACTGTTGTGGCCTCTCCCGTTGTGGAGCACAGGCTCCGGACGCGCAGGCTCAGCGGCCATGGCTCACGGGCCCAGCCGCTCCGCGGCATGTGGGATCTTCCCGGACCGGGGCACGAACCCGCGTCCCCTGCATCGGCAGGCGGACTCTCAACCACTGCGCCAACTGGGAAGCCGGCAGCGAATTTTTTTTTGAAAATTAGGCCAGTTAGGCCAAACAAAGCCTCATCCAGCTCATGGCTTCTCACGCTGTGTCTCAAGGCCATGTCCACCCATGGATGGGTCCCTCGTCACATCACGTCCGTGAACGTGGGCGACACGCAGTTAAGCCTTGGGCATCCCCACGTCACATCTATTAGCGTGAGTGACACGGTGGCCTGGGACGTGGAAGAGCTGAGCTTTGGGGCTTTGGGATGCGGGACCCTGAGCTCACATCTGCCTCTGACCTACACGGGGTGGTCTTGAGCTCCCAGCGGGGTGCCTCTCCCCAGCCACTCATTAGAGTCACCTGGCCCAGGCTTCAGGCTGACGGGGTCTGAGGTCCCTTGGGTGAGCTGAGGCGCACTCAGGACTGTAACCCTCTGGGCTGACTGAAGGAGGGGCAGAGGGGCTGGTCCTGGATGAGCAGTCCTACTGGTTCATTGTTTGCTGGCTCGACCAGGCTGGGAGGAACTGGTAGGCAAGCAGAGGGGCGTGCTGCCTCCGGAGCGGGATTGGAGCTGGGGGCGAGCAGGGAAGGGCGCAGTTGATACTGGGCTCGCATCTGGGCCAAGCAGTGCCGCCTTTCTGGTCAGCGGCCGTCAGGGTCAGGCGAGAGCTGGTACTTCCAGGGCCCAGAGGCGCCTCCCTGGAGCGCTCAGGTTTGGGCCTCCAGCCATTCCAAGGGGGAAACGCTCATTCTGGGCCTAGTTGGAAGACAATGATAATATTGAGTGATGGTGGTGGCGACGGTGACGATGGTGGTGGTAGTGGCGGTGGTGGTGAAAATACAACCACACGGTGTATCATGATGAGCACACACCCAGCACCGTCCCAGTGCTTTGCATGTATTCACTCATAAGCTGTACAGCAATCCTGTAGGTGGGCTGTTGGCTCTGTTTTACAGAAGCGTAACTGAGGCACAGAGAGGTCATGGTACTTGCCCAGGGCTGCACAGCGTAGGTGGCAGCACAGCGTCAGAGCAGGCGTCTGCTCCGGAGCCCATGTCTTGGGCTCCCACCATACCCAGCACATCCCTTGGGGCCTAGGGGCTGTCCCCTGCTCTGTGGACTCCCCGCCTGGACCCGCACCCACACCAGGATGACGCCCTCCAGGACCCGCCCAGCCCAGCGCAGCCCCGTGAAGCTCGCCCCACTCAGGCAGCTCCCACAAGACAGATGGGGCTCTTTTTCTCTCTTTGTCCTGATTAATTGCCTCATTCAATTCCGACTGTATTGCAGTTAAACGTTAATTCAGTGGGACTTAATAACGTGAATTCATTTGCAGTGCAGCCTGTGCTGCCTGAAAACGGTGAGCTCTTTGGTTAATTATAGGCTCCGACTCGCTGGAAAGCACCCTCACCCCCTCCTCGATGTCAGATCATTTAGCTGTCACCAGTGGCACCGTCCGAAAGCGCAGACAGGATGGAACCGGGCCTGGGGTGGAGCAGGGCCAGGCCTAGGGGTGCTTGCAGGCTGCCCAAGGGACAGGTGTGCTGCGCCCGAGGCCCGGCCCCCTGACGGTTTGATGGGATTGCAGTTTCCACCTCAAGGGCTAGTTAGGCATAAAGAGGCCTGGTTGGGGGTGTCTGGCAGCTCAGCTAATTCTGCAGCATCAGAGGGGTTCCTGCCCCCCACAGCCCCCCTCCAGGCCGCGCTCCCACAGGCCACGAGCCCCCAGTCCCCCCACCCCTCCCTGCTGGCACAGAGAGCGTCCGGAAGTGCCGGTCATGTGGCCGCACGACAAAGCTCAGTCCAAGCTCGCTGCACAGTGAAGCTTTGCACGTTCTGGCCACTCGCCTTTCCAGCCTCATCTCCCACCTCCCCTTCTCGCCTTCCTGCTCTGTCTCTGGGTTTCAGCCACCCTGCTAGAGCCAGCCAGCCATGAGGGGTGGACCTGGCCTCTCACCGTGGTTGTACGGCCAGGAGGCTGGGCCCGTGGTCCCTTCTGCCATTTGTGAAGGGACACCCGCCCTGGAGGTCTTGGGCCAGGCCCTGCAGGGTGCAGTGCGAGGTTGGGGGCCAGAGGGTCCATGGGGCTGCTGTCAGCCTCAGGAAGATCCCCCTGTCCCCAGGGTCACTCTCCACCTGCTAAAGCAGAGGCAGGCCGCCACAACTCGCGAACTCTGTCATTGGACCCACCCGGCCCTCGCCCCAGGGCGCGGAGGGCGTGTGCAGGGCCCCGTCGCAGAACGGGTCTGGTGGAGGGCCCCACGGAAACAGCACGTGTCTGTGGAGCACGTCCTCATGTCTGCCTGGGGCCCATCACCCTCCTGTGCGGCCCGGGGAGATTTATTTTCAGCAGCGTAATTCACTTGACATAAACGTGTCACAATTACAGTTGCTGGGAAGAGATTCTTTATGGTTTATATTCTTTTAGGGGGAAAATTGCTGTGGTTTCTTTTTAAAGCTCTGCTCACTGAAAATGGAAAACAAGGATTTGTTTGCACGATTTTCACAATCTTCCCTTAACCAGCTGCGCTACAACGTGGAGCGGATTCTGCTGGGGCACCTGCAGGGAGGGCAGGGGGAGCAGGTGGCCCCCACCCCGCCAGGCAGCACCTGCAGCACAGGCTGTCCTGACTGCTCGTCTTCCACGGGTCCCAGCCCTCACTGCCCCCCGCCCGCCCTGCGGCCCCTTCAGGCCACCCGAGGCTGGGCCTCTCTGTCTCCCTGCCCAGGCGGTGCCCAGAGTCCCTCCCCTGAGCCCTGGTCCTTCGGCCTCGTAAGCAGCCAGGGGCCCCTCGCATCTCACCGCGGCACCCCCGCTGCCTGGAGAGCTCAGGACCTGGGAGGGAGCCTGAGGGGACGGGGGGCTGCTCCACGTGTTTCCTGGGGTAACCGGGTAGCTCGGGCCTGCTGCGGCGTGCCGGTGCTGGCCTGCATCTGCCCGGTCACGTGCACTCCTTGTCTCACCTCTGCCTCGCCTACCCCACAACCGGCCCCCTGCCCAGGTCCTCGATGGAGCCCCCACCCAGGGCTTGCCTAGGCCCCCAGATCCCTCCCAGCTCCCGGTGCCTGGGCCCCTGGTCCCGCTGGCTGGGGACACCCCCATCCCAGACCTGAGGCCCCGAGTCGGGGCATGGGGCGGCCAGAGCAGCCTCCTCTGGCCCTCGCCCCCAGCCCAGGCCCCTCCCACACTCTCACCTTCTCAGCCCCTAGCACCTGACCCGCCTGTGGGGCGCTGACTCACCTCTCTCTCTCTCTTCCCCCCACTGCAGTGCGACAGCGAGAGCGACGGGGATGACAAGGTAAGCCTTCCACCCCCTCACCTGCCCCTCCTGCTGACCTGGACCCCAGCAGGCAGGGCCCTGGACACCAGGCAGAAAGGTCGTGGTTCTCCTGTGGGGTGTGCGGGTGACTGTCGCCTCCCTGACCTGGCTGAGGACCAGATGCGGTAGACATCCACGCTGGGACCTGGGACGCTGCCCGGGCCCCTTGGGACTGCAGGACCGGGCCTCAGCTCCTGGCCTGTCAGCAGCTGTCTCAGTCCAGGGTTCCCTGGGATGGGGGAGCCATGGGCAGAGCGGGGGCCACACTCTGTTGCGTTTCCATGCTGGGGGCCGTAAATATCACCCCAAAACAGAGACTTCCGCTAATAGCAACAGCGCCTGGCCCCTCGCAATTCCCTCCTACCCCTCGCTTTTCAGGAACAATGAAGTTTCTACTAACTCGGGATTTATGCAGTGAGAGAGTTAGCACAGGGACAGCCGAGGGGCCTCCCGGAGGTGCCGGCATCCTTCTGCGTTCCTTTCTGCCTTGGCCCTTGGGGTGCAGGAGACCTTGGTCCTGGCCATCTGCAGGGCCCTGTGTGTCCTGGGGGAAGGGGAGGAGCTCTTGGCTCAGCAGTTACTTGCAGAGCACCTACTGTGTGCTGAGCTCTGTGTGGGCAGGGATGCAGCTGGGGGCGCCTCTCGGGACTGGCTCTCAGGGGCAGCGCCCAGCAGCAGCAGGCACAGGCGTGAGACCCAGCGGGTGCAGGCGCCTGGCACTCACCGCCCCAAAGCCCTGTGGGGCAGGGACTGTCGCCATCTGATGTAGAAGTGGAGACCGAGGCACAGAGAGGGTAAGGAACCTGCCTGAGGTCACACAGCTGGAACCCGGGCAGGCTGGGCACGCCGTCCTTGGTGAACGAGCTAGCAGCCCACCTGAAGGGCCTTCGGTGGTGAGACGGCAGAAGGTGGCTGCGCCGCCGGGGTGGGGCCCCCCGCGGGTGGCGCTGGGCACCAAGGAGGACAAGTGTCCAGGCAGCGGGGCCAGTGTGCATGAGGGCTCTTCGTGTGAGGCGGATGGAAGGGCAGCTGAATACCGACTGGCGTCTAGGCAAGTTTCTGTGAACTGGAACGTGGTCCCGTCGGGGGGTCTGTGCGGTGTGAGAGCCTCAGTTGCTGCCTCTGTGGTGTGTCCTGACCTGCGTGGGCAGGAGCTGTGGACGGACAGACGGCCAGCCCCCCTCGTACAGGCTTCACGCTCAAGCACAGAGCAGCCTATGAGCACGTGAGCAAGTGTGGAAAGAACCCAGGCCAGCTAGCAGGGTGCTCAGGCTCAGGGCAGGCCTGCAGCGGATGCCTGGGGTCCGGATGCCCAGCCTCAGGAGGTAGGGCACGGGTCTGGGCTGGGCGAGCGTTCATCCCACGGGCCGGGAGGGGGCAGGAGTCGCGCGGCGAATGGAGGAGGAACAGGTGTGGGCGGCTGAGGCCGGGGGTGCGCCGCCCAAGGCGAGGGGCCCAGAAGCTCTGTGTGGAGTCCTTGCTGCGGTCTAGACCATCCGGGGAAGGTGGCCAGAGGGCAGGGCAGCTAGGAAGTGTCTGTGGTCCCGAGTGCTGCCCCTCAGCCGTCCTGTGAGTGGACAGGGTGTCGGGCCGCCGGTGGGCACTGGGACAGGTGCCGCGTTTCCGCAGGAGCTGTCGCTCCTGGTGTCTTTTTTTTATATATAAATTTATGTGTTTATTTTGGCTGCGTTGGGTCTTCGTTGCGGTGCGCGGGCTTCGCATTGCAGTGGCTCCTCTTGTTGCGGAGCACGGGCTCTAGATGCACGGGCTTCAGTAGTTGTGGCTTGCGGGCTCAGTAGTTGTGGTTCGTGGACTCTAGAGCGCAGGCCTCAGTAGTTGTGGCTCGCGGGCCTAGTTGCTCCACGGCATGTGGGAATCTTCCCAGGCCAGGGCTCGAATCCGTGTCCCCTGCCTTGGCAGGCGGATTCTTAACCACTGCGCCACCAAGGAAGCCCCACTCCTGATGTCTTTAATGTATTAGATCGCAGCACCTGGGAAAGTGCTGCGCTGGGCCATCACCTTCAGCACCTCCTTTAATTGCAGATCTGCAGGAAACGCTCTCTGAGGCCACGGGCTGCTTTGAGGGGGTGTGGGGAGGGGCTTCTGAGACCTTGAGGCAGCTGACTGCTCTGTCCAGGGGCCCCTTGGTCAGCGCTGGGTCTGGCATGTTTCACCCTCCACCCCTCGGTCCACCCCTCCTGCCAGAGCGAGGACCCTGGAGTGGAGACCAGGCGCTGGAAGGGGCCGAGCCAGGGCACAGCCCCACATGGCAGCTCCGACCAGGCACGCCGAGAACTTCTGCCCAGGGCCGTCAACCCCGGGCAGCGAGGCCAGCAGGCTGTGACCGAGGGCTAGCCGGAGGCCGTGGCTTTGGCCTCCTCTGCATTCACGCCCACCCGCGCCCTGGCCGTGGCCCCGAGCTCAGCCTGGCCGAGGGCTGATGGGCACAGCAGGCGCGGTCACCGGGGGTGGCCCGGGAGCTCGCTCTGGTCGGGTCTGGGGTGGGGTCTGGAACCAGCAGTTCCTCCTGGCGATTCCCCGTGCAGCATGAGGGAAGCGCCCCACTCGGAGGGTCTTTGGGAAGGCCAGGGCCCGAGTTCCGGAGGCCTCTGCTGGGAGAGGCTAGGTTCTGCGCCGGGGCTGACCCCGTGGCACTCTCACCGGGCCTCGGCGGCCGGGGCTCCCCAGGAGGAGGGGCAGAGCCCAGTCTTCCCCGTGGTGACTGGCGCCCGGCGTGGCCATGGCGGTGGGCCCCCAGTGGGCTGCACAGGCGAAATGGGCATGTGACTGCCCCTGGCTCCGTCGCGGGCAGGCCTTAGTGGGGCCCAGGCAGGGGGAGGGAGAGAGAAGCCTCCCACTGTCGCCACCTGCTCCGTGAGTGATGGGGTGCCTCTGCTGGGCTATGGTGAGCTCTGAGCTAGCACCGGGTGACTGGGCCTGCCACTTGTGGGGCGATGGGCCCGCTGAAGTGGGCGGAGCCGGGCCGTGCTGCAGAGAGCCTCTCGGTTGATGAGCCAGGGAAAGGTACAGGATTCCTCCCCGGTCACCCGAGTCTGCCTTCTCCATGAGCACATGGGGCTTCTGGGACACTAGGGTGTGTTCCAGACAGCTGGAGATGCAGGCCAGAGGCCAGGCCGAGATTCCATGCAGCGGACCATGGTGCCGCTCGGAGAAGGGGGCCTGGACGGAGCCCAAGAGCTGCCTGGTGGTGGGGAGGTCTTGGGGCTTCCCAGAGCTGCCCCCTGGGATAGGAGCCCCCGCTAGGGCCCCAGGGCTGTTCACCAGCCAGCATGGACAAATCTTGGTATTTCTGCCGCCGGGACGGGGATGTGTGTGATCAGCACTGGCTGGGCTGTTGTGACTCGCCAGGCCCTGCGTGGCTGCCTGGGCTGTAGGTCTGGAGGCTGCAGCTGCCCTCACCCTGCCCTCACCAGCTCTCCTCTGGGCGTGGCAGTTTCCTTGCTCACCAGCTCACATCTCTGCCCTTACAGAAGGATGCAGAGACCTCTGTTGCCTACGCGATAAACTCCCTACCTCTGTCCTGGCTTTCAAGGTGCACACACCAACTGTCTACCACATGGCCCCGTGTCAGGGAGGAAGCTGTAATGGAACTGGACTAGAGAAGGAGTTTGCATTTCTCACCTAAAGGCCCGGATGTGGACCCTCCCGGCTGGCATGGCCTGTCTGTGGTCATCAGGCTTCTCTGTCTTTCTGCTTGGCCACTCTTGGCATATGGCTTCCTTCCTCATAGCCACCTCTTAATCCACAGAAGCAGCTGTAGCACCAGCCAGCTTATCTGCATTCCCCTTTCCCACATCATTGATCTTACAACCTGACTGATCGCCTCCTGCGTGGTGAGGCAGGGATGACGTTGATGTAAAATGTCCAGTGGGGCCGAAGCAGAAGGAGGGAGGGAGGGAGGGAGAGAGTGGCTGAGCTCAGAGAGGCCACATTGTAAAAAGTCATGGCAAGAAATTCAGCTTTTGATCCAAGTGTGGTGGGGAGCCACCTTCCTGGGAGGTCCCTGACACACAGCCTCGCCCTGGCAGTGCTCCCCAGGGACACGAATTACGCACCAAGGGTATCACCTGCGGTCCAGACCTCTCTGTTTCCTCCATGGCAGTGACACCTGGTTACTCGAGGCTGTTTGGGTCTGAGTTGGGGTGGTGGGTTTGGAGAGACCTTTGGAGTTCCTTCTGTCCTTTACCCGAGCTGGGTTTCTGGGCAATGAGTAACTTCCTCTGGGCCCGTCCAAAAGTAGGCGCAGGTCAGAGGGCCAGGGTGGACACTTGCCTGGGACCTCGGCCAAAGTTACCATCCCCCGCCTTCCCCACCCCCTAGGGCGGGGAGAGCAGAGAGAGGCGTCCGCCCTCTGCCGCACTCCGGGGCAGAGCCCTGCCTTTCCGAGGCCGCGAGAGCACAGGTGGCAAGGAAAACACTGTCCGCTGACAGCAGTGCCCTGGCCTCCCCTGGAGCCTGGCCGCGAACAGGCTGAACGAAGCTGGGACAAGCTTGACTTGTCACACTTCTTGGTGCACAGCAGACTGGAAGCAGCGGTCAGAAGCCCCCCGGGCTGCGGAGACGCAGCTGGGTGTGCAGGTGGGGCGGGAGAGTGAGGGCGGAGCCCCGTGCGCGGGGTCTGTGGGCGCTGACTCCACACCCGTGCTGGGCGCTGGGGATGGCGTGCCAGGCAGGCAGCCCCAAGGAGGCCTCCTCCTGGGCAGGGCGGCGGGAAGACCAGGGCTCCGTGTCTCCTGGCTGGTTTGCGCCCCCACGCCCGCCAGCGTCTGAGGTCAGGGTCTGAGAGCAGCTGCACCTCCAGGGCCTACGGCTGCCCCTCCTGCCCTGCTTGCCTCCCCGGCCCTGGGCTCCTGCCGGCCCACCCGTCCCTTGCCCACCGGCCTCGGGCTCTGCCTCTTGGCTCGAGGTGCGGACATGCTGAGGACAGTGTGCCTCCCAGACACGGACAGTCGGAAACCCACGAGGCCTCTCCAACCCAGCCCCGGAGGCTGACGCGCAGACTTAGGGACAGACAGACAGATGGAAAACCTCTCCGCCGCCTCCCCTTCTGCGGGACCAGGCCCTGCCCCGGGGGCAGCCCACGCCCGGGATGCAGGCCCCCCACCCCCTGAGACGCTCCCCTCGCCACAGAACCCCTACATGCTTCCCCACGCCCCACCCCGGCCCTGCTCTGGGCGCTCAGTGCTGGCGGGGAAGGCGGCCTGAGCTGCCAGGAGGCTCTGGAGCCGGGCGGCCAGATGGCTGCGGTTGGTGTCTAACTGTTGTTTTATTGGAAAAATACGGGGTGAAAAATTGTGTGGGGCTGGTCAGGCAGTCTGCTGGTCCAGGCCGGCTGCCGTCTGCCTGAGCGGCCCGGCCAGCACCCAGCCCTCTCTTGAGGGGTGTCTGTCTGGCCTGCCCGCCAGGCTCGCCCCTCCAGCCCTCCAGGACGTGCTCCCGGCACTGGGCTGCGGGAACGGGCAGGGCCGGGGATGGGGCCGTTAGGTGGCTGGCCGGAGGGCCGGGTGTCCTCCGAGGGCAGCCCTGCAGCCCCGAGCCTCGCTCTTTTCTAGTTAAGCGTTGCGAACGGGGGTTGTGGGGGTGCCTGTGGCCCGGGGGGGAGGCTGGGGCTTGGGGGGTCAGCGATTGCTGCTGAGATGGCCGGGCAGGCGTCCACCCCCCAGGCCCCGGGTCCGCCTCGCTGCTTGGGGCCCTCAGTCTGCAGTGAGCACGGACGCTGGTCCAGGCGCTGACGCCTGATGCCTGACGGGGGCCTCCTCTGAGTCCCCGCCTCTCGCCTCTGACACGAGGCTCGCCGGACCCACCCCTTAGGTCCCTGTGGCAGCCAGGAAAGGGCACGACAGCCCGACAGCAGCTCCGCGCAGCGCCCCGCGTGCGTCCCTGCCGCCCGTCTCGGGGCAGCTCCCCTCTGCATCCCGGGCCCCGCTGGTTCTTGCCTCCCACGCCACCGCTGCCCCCGGTTCCCGCAGGACGCCCCTGCTTGCCCTCGGAGCGTCCCCGCTCACAGAGGTTTCCTCCGTGTGCCGGCCCGGCCCCGCTCCCGAGAACACCTTCCCGTAGTCTGTAGGAGGTGCACCCGCCTTCCTCTCTCCCAGCTGCAGGCCCCCCTCCAAGGCCGGGTGCTGGGGGGACAGAGGTGCAGGGAGCTGGTGCTCCCCGGTGCAGGGGGTCCTACACCGGTGACCTCACCAGGGTGTCCTCACAGGGGCTCCGGGCTGTGCACCGTGACCTAGGGCTGCTCCAACCAGAGCGTGTCTTCCCACGGGGCTGCCCGAGGAAGAGGAAGGGCCTTTGGCGGTTTGCTCACTGAGGGTCCCAGGCAGGCACGGGGGCGGCACATAGGTCCCAGCAAGGACCACGATCCGATGACTGAAATGTAGCCCGCGCCTCCTGGGCCCTGCACGCGTCAGCTCATTCCGCCCCAGATAACCCTCTGACGCGGCATCTGTCCTGCAGCCCCACCTCAGCGAGGAACCCGAGGTACAGAGTGAGGATCTGCCAGGACCGGAGGCCTCGGGGGAGTCAGGCACCGTCAGGCTACTGCAAGGGTCCCAGCAGGCGCGGGCGGAGGCCTGGGCTGTGGATGCAGGGGTGGGAGAGGCGCTTGTGTCCTACAGCTGCTGTAACAAATTACCATAGACTGCGTGGCCTAAAACAGCTCAGGTTTATAGTTGAGGAGGTCAGAAGCCCAAAATGGGTCTCCCTAAGCCAAAACCAAGGCGTCAGCAGGGCTGCTTCCTTCCAGAGGCTCCAGGGAGAACGTGGTTCCTTGCCTGGCCGGCTTCTGGAGGCTGCCGTGTTCCTGGGCTCGTAGCCTCCTCCCCTCGTCACTCTGACCTCTGCTTCTGAGGTCACGTCTTCTTCTCTGACTCTCCTGCCTCCCTCTTATGAGGCCCCTTGTGATCACATTGGGTCCATCCAGGCCCACTAGGGCCTGTGGGCTGGGACGCTAGAACCCGCTGATGCCTTCGGGAACCCACTGCTCCCCTGGGACGGCCCTGGGCACGTGGGGGGCCGCAGGACGCCACGGGATAGAGGTAGGGGAGGGTCTCAGTCTGAGACCCATTGCTGGGTCTGAGGAGCCTGAGGGGCGTCCCAGCATAGGTGAGACAGGTGTGATGGCCGCCAGGGACAGAGAATGGGGGGTGGGCACCGACCCCAGGGGCCCCGTCCATGAGCGCCGTGTAGCGTGAGGCCCGGCACAGCAGCGAAGGTGGGAGTGCCCGCGGGGCTCAGCAGAAAGCTGGGTGCGGAGAGTTTAACTTCCTGCTGGGGTCACACAGACCTGAGTGCCGGGCGGGACTTGCACCTGCACCTTCCAGCTGAATGGGAACGCTGAGGCCGAGGAGGAGCCGGCAGGCTGGAGGAGAAGGCAGGAAGCCTCCACGGTGGGGGCCAGCTGCCCCTGCTGCCTCCCCTGCCCTGGCCTTTCCAGAACTAGCTGAGCAGGACCCCGGGCAGCTCCCGCATCCACCTCCAGGTCTCCCCAGGCTCCCGCAGGGATGCACCGGGCTGCCTGGGCGCTTACAGGGAGGTTGTCCTCTGGCCCTGGGGTGTCCATACCCCTCTGTGCCTGGAGGGGTCGTAGCACCTTCAGACGACATCTGCCCTGCTAGCCTCGGAGGGGGCCTCACTGGGCGGGGGCGCCAGGGGCCTGGTGCAGGCTTGCGAGGTGGATGGTCCTTACCTGGGGGAACCATGGATTGGTCAGGGCACAGGCAGAGGCCAAGCATGTAGAACAAGCAGATGCTTTCAGAAATGGTCAGAGCTTGAGGACCAGTCGGGTGGCTGGGGCAGGGGTTAGAGGGCGGCCGAGACTCCCCACCCCGTCCCTGCACGCCCCGGCCCTGCCACGGCGCAGAGCTGGATCAGCGCCACAACGGCGCTGTGCCCCCGGGTCCCCAGCAGGACCGGAGGCGCCGCCTCGAGAGGAAGGGCTTTGCCGTTGCTCTGGCTGAAGAGAGCCAGGCCTCCGTGGCCTTCGTGCAGACGCAGACGCGGCTGGGGACAGGCAGCCGCCACACGTCCCTGCCCTGCGTCGCGCACGCGCGTGCTCCCACACACGCACACGCACGCCTTCACACCCGCACACGTGCGCGTGTTCGCCCACGGAGTGTCGCACACACGTGCACTCAGCGGGCACTCGCGTGTGCACATACACGGGTGCGCTCAGTGCCCACACGCCCCTCCTGATACCTGGAGCTCATGGCTTCTGCATTAGACACCGGCTGAGAACCCACTCCCCTCAGGGATGGGCTGGTCAGGGTGCCCACCGCACACTCAGTGGACCCCAGTACCACACACTGGGCAGCTTAAACCACAGGAAGTTGTTCTCCTACGTCCCGGAGACCGGGGGCCTGGCATCAAGGTGTGGGCAGGGCCGCGCTCCCCTGGAGGAGGCTTCCTGCCCCTGGTGGCCTCAGGCTTCCCTAGCTCGTGGAATCGCTCCCATCTCCGCCTCCGTGGTCACGTGGCCTCCCTCCCGCACCCCCGTGTCTGTGTCTCCTCTGTGCAGAAGGATGCAGTCATAGGACTTGGGCCCCCAGTCCAGGGTGCACTCACCCCAAGATCCTGAATCACAGCTGCAAAGACCCTAATTCCAAACACGGTCACATCCTGAGGTTCTGGGTGTGCATGTCTTTGGGGGCCACACTCAGCCGCCGCAGCAGGCTGCCCTGGCCTGCTCGCAGCGGCCTCACAGGCAGCACAAACCGCAGAGGGTTGTCGTGGCCGCAGCGCTGAGGGCTGCAGAGGGCCCGGGGCCTCCTGCGCCCTAGAAGCCCCGCTCAGCCTCACGCAGCATCCACGCGGCCGTTCTCCCAAGCCCATCAGATCCTCCCTCCTGCAAGGCTTTCCAGAGGGTCTTCCCAATTGCACGCACCCTCACATCTTCGGCACAGTCTGCAGTTACCCCTCTGCCGTTGTGCACTGAACGTGCATTTTCTGGTCAGTAAGGAGGGCGAGCCAGCGTTGAGCGGGGTCTGAGTTCACCCTTGGGCGGCCCATTAGTGAGCATTTGTAGATTTTTCTGGCCTTTGCTTCTTTCCCAACACTGGACACCAATGATGGACATGCCCAGCTAGCGAGGACCCTCTGGACCCCGCCCCGCCTCCCACGGCCTCCCCTCCGCTGAGCCCGCCAGCCTGGCCCAGAGCGTCTGCGCTCCGGTCCACAGCCACGGGGTCGCTCTGTGTGAGGCCACAGTCGCAGCTCGGCAAGGATGAACTGAGGCTGGGGAGCCCAGCCCAGGAAGCCTGGCCCCCATCCCCCCAGTGACCCCCCCCAGCCACACTGGCCTTCTCACACGCATGGGACCCTGTCTCGGCAGGTGTCCTTGTCACACGGCCCACAGGCCTTCGCCTGCAGCCCCTGCATCCACTTGCCCCCCAGAGATGCAGCCACGAGGGAGCGGGCCAGCTGTCAGCGCCTTAGCCCAGCCGAGCGGAGCCCAGCGACTGACGTGGCTGATTGGCAGTGGGGTGGGCACTCCCAGTGCCCCCCGGCTGTGGGTGGAGCCCCTCCATGGCCCCTGTGACGACACCTCCCCCTTGCTCTGTGTAACGATGACAGATGTGGTTCTAAGATTGGTTGTCGGCCCTGCCCACCACGCGCGGGCCCTGAGTGGGTTACCTCTGTTTGGCCTGGAAGTCGCACAGGGATGTCCCTCCTGGTAATCTAGTCCCGCCCCGTTTCCTTCTAGATTTCTAACCTCATTAAATCTTTCACATCACAGCCACTTTCCTTTCTAAACAGAATTAAAGCCAGTCCTGCCCAAAGTCTGACTTTACTCCCAAACCAGAGGGCGGTGCCCTGGCTCAGAGGTAGCCTGGCAAGGACTGCGGCCTTTTCAAGGACCATGAGAGCCCAAGGTGGTCTTAAGAATGATGTTTGAAGCGAAGCCGCGTCATTACGGGAAGACAGGCTCCTCCAAGGTCAGGCTGTGGTGGGAGAGGAGCCGGGGGGCACACTGAGACCTTGACCATGACCTGATGGTCAGAGCCAGGGGCTTGGTCTGGACCGGGAGACGAGGCCGGGCTGCGGCTGGAGAAGCTCCGAGCTGCTCCCGCTGGTTCCCGGCGCTGGCCCAGCCCTCAGTTGCCACCCGCTCTCCCCACCGCCACGGGCTCCAGGAAACTTTTACTGCCAGGGGTGGGGTCTCCAGGTAGCTGGGAGAGACTGGGTGCAGCCCGGCTGCTCATCTGGAGGAGACATGATGATGCAGTGTACCTTTGGGGCCCCGAGGATTCAGCTGCTCAACTGGGGGAGGTGGCCTGAGCTGGCGCACCAGGGTCACCGCCCCCAGAGCTCCAAGCTCCGTAACCACTGCCAGCTGACATCTCCAGTGGGAGAGCCCCTGTCCCCACCTCTGGAGGGGCCCCACCACCTGCCCCCTGTCATCCCCATGCCTGCTTGTCACTGCAGCTCCTAGCCCAGCTCCCTGCGCCCCACCCAGCCCTGTGGCGGATCCTACAGAGGGGTCTTTTTAAAGACCTCATCGTCCGTCTCCTCCTCAGATCCCACACACATCTCTTCCTGTTGCTCAACACAAATGCCCAAGCTCTCTCATGGCCCTCAAGGCCCTGTGCCCCACCCCACCTCCCTGGCTGGCCCTGCCAGGTTGTTCCTGCCTCAAGGCCTTTGCACTGGCTGTGGCCGCCCCAGAAGGCTCTTCCCTGAGCTCCCCTCAGCGTAGCCTGGTCCTTCTCATGTTTCAGGCCTCAGCTCAGACGGGCCTCATGGGAAGGCTCCCCCAGCTGCCATCAGATCAGTGCCCGTCACTGCCTTTCACATTGCCCTTTACTGTCTGTCCACCCCATCTGCACTCGTATCACCTGTCTCCCTGTGTGTGGCCCTTCTCTCCCACTAGGCTGTGAGCTTGACTCAGGCCTGCCGATGGGGCGGCTTGTTCTGCATTCCGTCCCCTAGTCGGGGTCCTGGCCGTGAGTGTAGCTGAGTGTGGCTGCGGTGACAGGTTGTCACCAACTCGGCAGCCAAGTACTACACTATTATCTCTCAGTCTGGAGGCCAGAAGTCCCACAGGAGTGTCCCCGCGGGAGTCAAGCTGTGGGCTGGGCCGGCCCCTCTGCGGCTCCAGGGAGAATCCCTTCCCGGCCTTTCTGAGCTTGTAGAGGCGCCCACATGCCTGGGCTCCCGGCCCCTTCCTCCATCTTCACAGCCAGAGGGCAGCGTCTTCCCGTCTCTCCTCCCACTAGTAAGGACCCTGAGATTAAGCTGTGCCCATGGCATCGTCTCCCCATCTCCGGGTCAACTGACCAACCTTGATTCCACTTTGCTGTGTAAGGTTCACAGACTTCTGGGCTTAGGGCCCTTTTGCTGCTGACCCCAGAGGGGTAGATCAGGACACCCCACTGCATGAACACCTTTCCCCTTCGCTGCCAGAGGCCTTGGAGCTGGGCCAAGTGCAAGAGCTCACACCCTGCTGGGGCATGGTGCAGTGGGCACGGGGGCACATGGGCCCGCAGACACCCACCCCTGAGGTACAGCCACCCCCCAGCCTGGGAGTCAGGGTTCTCCCGCCAGAATCCCACGTCCCAGGACCGGTCTCTACTGCTCTCCTAGAGGAAGAGCACGTCTTGGCTAAACCCACGGACCCCAGGGTCAGACTGCCGGGTTTCCAATCCCAGCCCTGCCACATACCAGCTCCGTGGCCTCCAGCATGTCACCTCACTTCTCTGTCTCAGTTTCCTCATCAACAAAACGGAGATGACAATAGTATGTCCTCAAAGGATAGGCGTGAGGGCCCAGTGATTTCATGGTTAGAAGCCATTCAGCACGGTGCCACATATGTGCTGTTTTTATGGCAGGAAACAGGGTTTCGTGGTATGATGTTTATGGGGGCGGGGTAAGGGGAATATATGTAATTGGTAAATAATTCAAACAGAACAAAAGGACTTAAAAGCCCCACCTAGAGGCTGGCACCGTTGGCCATTTCTTTTTTACGGTTGGAGATTAACTGTGGGCTGTGTGAGTGCATGTGTCTGCCTGTGTTTTGCCGCCTTTTGAAAAGGGAGCGCTGGCCCAGTGCCCGAGGCTCTGGAGCTGTGTCCCAGGGTCCCGTCTGAATGGCTGCGCGCTTCCCCGCTGAATGGACCCGCCTCTGATCACCCAGCTTAGGGCAGGCGTCTGCAGGCCCTGAACCTGGGCTCTAAGCTGTGGGTCCCAGGATGCCTCGCCAGAGCCGACCTCCTGGTGGCCTTAGCCCCACAGCAGCTTAGAGGTGGGCTCTCAAACTCCTTCCAGGAGCCCCTCGGCCCCCTTACCCTCCGTGGATTGTTTTACAGCAAGTTTCATGATTGGGAGTTGTGCTGCTGGCGTCCTGGTGTTGCACCTGCGCGCTCTGGAATGTTAGGTGCCACCCCGTGGGCCTGGATCCATGTGGGGCAGACACTCGGCCTTCTCAAGGGGCGGTTGTTCCCCCTGGATCTGAACTCGGTTTGAGCCCACGGAGCGGCCAGGTGGCTCCGGAGTAGTGGTCAGGGTTGGCGTGTACTCGCAATTACAGTAACTAGTTGGACCCCTTCTCCCACTTTGCATCCCCATTTCGCAGATGGTGAAACTGAGGGCGGAGCTTACATCGGACAGATGTGGGGGCTCTGTTGTCCTTCCTTCAAGTCCCAGCTCCTCGACCTCGCCGCTCCGTGACTCAGTTTTCCCCCCTGTAAACTGGGCGTAGGAGCCATCCATACTCGTTGCTGTGAGCGTCGGAGGAGCCGGCCCATACAGCGTTCGGTACAGCTGGCACCGCGCGCTCTGACCTGGTGACGGGGATGGGACGGCGAACGCTCGAACCCAAGTCCGCGGCCCCGTGCGGGCAGATCTGCGTCTCGGGGCTGGATTAATCGGGCCTGCCCGCGCCCCGCCCCCGCCCCGCCCCGCCCCGCCGCGCTCCCTGGCCGCCGCCTGCGCGCCAGCCAGCAGTGAGCTTGCCGCCTCCGTCCCCGCCGCCTGTGGGCCCTGCCCCGCGCCCGACGGCGTCCGGGAGCCCAGTGCGCACCGAGAGCCGCCCGGAGCGCGCCGAGTCGGCGCGGCGGACATGCGTGCCCCGCGCGCCCCCGGCCTGGGTTCCGGCTAGGCAGGGCGCCACGGGAGAGGGGCCACCTCGACGGGCCGAGGCTGGCGGTGGCCCGCGTCCATGCCGCCCAGCTTCGACTCCGGCTCCGGTACGAGGACTAGCGGCGGTCGCCTGCAGAGCGCGCCGGACCCGGGGCGCCCGCGCGGTGAGTGAGCGCTGGTGGCTGCGGGGAGGAACTCGGGACTTTGGGGGCCGGGGTCGAGAGAGCAGCCGCCCCTTCTATAGGAACGGGGAGCGGGAGAGGCCCCCGGCGCTCTGCTCACTCCGTCTCTCACGGGAGCCGGGCGCGCGGAGACCCCACGTACCTCCGCCTGCGCCCCTGGGGCGCACGTGGCGGCAGACCCGCAGAGAGTCCTGGGCCTCGGCCGGGGCGCTGGGGGGCCCGCGGCGGAGGCGGGGCAGGGCGCTGGGGGACGCGCGCCTTTGTCTGCGCCCTGGCGCGGGCTCGGCCGCCCGGGTTCCCGGCCGCCGCCGCGCTCACCTGCCCGGAGTTGGAGCTCTTTGTCTGGGGCGGGGCGCGGCCGGCGGAGTCTGTGCCGCGTGTCTGGGCCGAGGCTGCCCCGTAGGTTGGGTCCTCGCAAACAAAGCGCGCCTTGACCTCCGCCCGCGGCCGGGATTGCGTATCTCCGGGGAAAGAGTGCTGACCCTGACATTCTCCGTACGGAGCGGGCCTCTTCCACGGGGACCCTGAACTTGCAGCCCGGGGACCTCCAACCTGCACTTTGGCCTGAAGTGACCCTTTCCTTTCACACCCACACCGGCTCAGTGCCAGGATTGGAGGGTGCCGGCGCTGCCTGGGTCAAGTCCCAGTGGATAATCCTCGGGAAGTTATTAGCACAGATCTGGTGGTTGCGCTAGGGCTGCCCACCCGCCTTGGGTCAGCTGGCCGGCTCCGGACCCCTTGTCCTGGAAGGGAAAGAACCGAGGGACCTCGACCTGGGCCAAGTCCCAGCAGGGGTGGCTTTGTGCCTGTGCTGGGAAGGGCTGGAACCTGAGCCACGGCCTCAGAGGTCCTGGGAGCTAAGGGTGCCTGTGGGTGTTTGTTGAGAGACTTCTCCAGTGGGCCTGGCTGTGCCTGGCCCGGTATCCCGGCCCTTGCCGTGCGGTGGAAGCCTGCCAGGTCCCTGCCCACGACCCCTGTGGGGACTTGGATCCCTCAGCTTCCCTGAGCAAACTTTAACTTGGGCAGTGTGGCTGTGAGGACCGGACGGACAGGGGACAGTGGCCTTGCCACCTGCCTCCCTCCTTTGCCCGGGTGGCATCCCAGGGCTTGGCAGGGCCAGGGAAGACGCTCCCCGTCGCCGCTCCTCGCCCCCCTCCACTCCCTCCTGTGCTCCCCTTTCACTTTCCCAGTGTCTGGGGCGCCACCTCCTGGCTCTGGGGCCTTGAAGTGAACCAGAACTGGCCTAGCTGGGCCTCCCGGGCAGGGCAGCGGCGGCGCCTGCAGCCTTAACTGGACTTGCCGCTCTTCCCTCCACCCCCAGTCTCAGACCGAGGGCAGTCCTGCCCCGCAGGAGCAAACGCACTTTCTCACAGTGACGCCTCTACCACGTTCCTTTGCGACCCCAGCCTTGGTGGGTCGGGGTGCCCTGCTGTATCAGGTGAGGGCTGGCACACACGCCGACCTGCCGTGGAGTAGCCCCTCCCCCTCCCAGTGGCCCAGCGACCACAGCCCTGGGAGCTAATGACAGCTTGCAGGCTGAGCTCATTCATTGCACCTGCTGATAGCGCCCGATAAGGCACTGGGGTGGGCTGCTTGCACGGTCAGCACCACCCCCAGGCCCGGAGGGGCTGTCGGTGCCTCAGGTGATGGAGACCTTGAGGGGGCGGCCTCCGGAGAGCAGAGTGGCTGCCCCTGCTCTGGCCCATCTCATTTGGGCGGCGCCAGCCCTGCCCACTCATGCCCTTCTCCCGCTGGTGCAGGGCAGCAGGCGAAGAGGATTTAAACGTGCGCCAGTGGGGGCGGGGCACCCTCAGACTGATGGGGTCGGGGAAGGCCTGTGGGGACTTGGCCGAAGCCACTGGGTCAAGGGCCCAGACAGGCCGGCCGGCCACACCCTTTTCGGGGCTGGGGGAGAAGCTCACACTGTAGTTTGGGGCAGTGGGAAGGCACTGGAGTGTTTTCAGTCCAGGGTGACTTGTTCTGGTTTGGTTTTTAAAGATACTCTCGGCTGCTGTGTGGAGAATTAATTTGTGAGAGTGTTAACGAGACCAGCTAGTAATTAGGCAGCTGTCATTCGGGCTGTGTGGCCTCAAGTGGGAGTGTCAACAGGACCCCCTCCTGGGGTCATGGCGAGGGTCCAGTCCTGTTAGGCCTGGGGTTCTTTGGGTGGGAGGAACGGTGACTCATGGGCCTCTGCGGGAGGATACAGGGCTCTGGGGGCCCCTGGCCGTAGCTCCCAGCAGAGCTGGGGCCATGCCCAGTGCAGAGTGAGCCGGCGTGAGGTGTCCCCATCCTGGCCCTGAGCGGTAGGAGGGCCGGCGCTGCTGACTCTGCCGTCCTGACCCCGCGGACCCCCAGCTCAGGTGGACCCCTCACCCAACCCATCCCCGCCCACCCCCCGGGGGTCTCCTCGGGCAAGGCCACGATCCAGGCTGCTCACCACGCAGGATGCCTCGGGAACACCCTTAGGAAGAGGTAAAGCCACAGCCTCCCTGCAGAGGGCCCGCCGGTCCTCAGCTCCCCGCTCCCCCGGGCGGGGGATCCTCCGCTGGGGACTCCCCTCTGGTGCGGGTCCGAGTCCAGCCCGAGGAGCGTGGGCCTGTGTTTTCGGGCTGCGTTTGCCACCTGTTTTCTTCCCAGTGCGGGGTTTCGGGGCGTGGTTAGGCAGGAGGCCCCAGCCCAGCACGAGTGTAAGGGGCGCAGCGGTCTGTTCGCGGTTCGCTCTGCACGTTGCCGTCAGCAGGCCTGGAGTGACACGGGCCTGGGGAGCCTCGGTCCGAGCAGCTCCTGCCCTTTCCCACAGACCCGGGCCCTGCCTGTGCTGGGCCTCCTGTGTGCGTCACTGTCTGGGACTCCTGTTTCTGTTCTGTTCACCTGTCAGTCTGTTCTCACCTCAGTCCCCGTCTCATGATTGACTTTCTTGCACCACAATTTACGTGCAAACAAAACGCGCCTGTTCTGAGTGTACAGTTTGGTGTTTCGACAAATACATCCCACTACATACCCCCCACCAGAGTCCGACAGAGGATGTTTTCATCACCCCCAGAGAGCTCTTTCACGCTTTTTTCTTTAAGGTTTTTGTTTATCATGGTGAGATACACATAACAAAATTACCATCTTAACCATTTTAGGTGTACAGCTCGGGGTATTAAATACATTCATATCGCTGTGCAACCATCCAGCTCCAGAATTGCTTCATCTTGCCAGACTGAAACTCTGTCCCCATCAAACACTAATGCCCCGCCCCTCCCCCGGCACCCGCCAGCCTGCTCCCTGTCTCCGTGGACTTGCCGCTCTGGGGGCCTCATATCGTGGAAGCACACGGGACTTGTCCTTCTGCGACTGGCTTGCTTCACTGAGCATCACGTCCTCAAGGTCATCCACGTTGCTGCCAAGTCAAAGTTTCCTCCCTTTTCAAGGCTGACTAATATTTCATTGTGTGTATACACCACATTTTGTTTATCCAGCCATCTGTTTATGGACACTTGGGTTGCTTCCACGTTTGTTGTTTTTTTTGGTTTTGGGGGTTTTTAAAGTATTTATTTATTTGGCCCGCACCGGGTCTTAGTGGCGGCACTCGGGATCTTCGTTGCCACATGTGGGATCTTTTTAGTTGCAGCAGGCGGGCTCTTAGTTGCTGGCATGTGGAATCTAGTTCCCTGACCAGGGGTCGAACCCAGGCCCTCTGCATTGGGAGCGCAGAGTCTTAGCCACTAGACCACCAGGGAAGTCCCTGCTTCCACGTTTTGGCTCTTGTGAATAATGCTGCTGTGATCGTGGGTGGACAGATACATGTTGGAGCTTCTGCTTTCAGTGCTCTGGACATATGCTCACGAGTGGGACTGCCGCATCATACGGTAGTTCTGTGATTGATTTTTTGAGGAACCTCCATACCGTTTTCCACAGCGGCTACACCGTTTAACATTCCCACCAGCAACGCACAAGGGTTCCAGTTTCCCCACGTTTTTCTCGCCAGCCCCGGCTGTTTTCTGTCTTTCTTGATAGTGGACGTCCTGGGAGGAGGCCTCATGCCCTTTGGTACTCAGTCACCCCACGCCAACAGCAACCACTGTCTGCTTTCTCCCCGAGGACGTCCACGATGGGGGCATCGGGAGACACTGGAAGCAGAGTAGTGGTGCCCGGGGCGGCGGGAGATGCGAGGATTGGGGTGACTGATAGCTGAAGGGCATGTGGTTTCTTTTTGGGGCTGAAAATGTTCTAAAACAGGTTGAGGTGATGGTTGCTCACAGCTGTGTGCCTCCAGTGGGCGTGTTACATGGTATGTGAATCATATCTCAGCGAAACTGTTTGAAAACAACACCAGCTAGGAAGAAAAGGTCTGCTCAGAACAGCCTACGGGCTTGCGGCCGCGAGCCAGCGGGTGGGCCACACCCTCATCCTCCCTGTCCTTCCCAAGGCCCTGCACACACAGGGGCGTCTCCCCAGGAGAGGAGAGGCCGAGCGGCCCAGGGGCCCGTCAGAAACTGCCACGTTCCCTCCTGAAGTGGGCTGGCCCCACTCCACGTGGATACTCAGTGCATCAGTGGTGGCCGGGGTCCCCAGACCTGGGACGCAGCATGTCTGGGGCGTGGCAGGTGATGTCCTGCAGCCTGGGGCTGGGGGGCGGGGGCATCCCAGCTCTGCTGCCCCCACCCTGCCACCTCCAGTGCCAGGCCCAGCGGAGCCCCGATCCCCAAGTCCTAGCTCCCCACCCAGCAGGGCCCCGCTGAGCCCCCGCATCCCTGCCGAGTGGGGCGTCCTGGGTTCTCTGATCACAGGCCAATGACCTGTGTCCGAGTACTTGCAGCTGGGCCTGGGCGTGGTCACCCTCCTCCATGGGGGCTGTGGGCACAGAAGGATGTGTTCTGCCAGGCTGGGCGGCCCTTGTGTGCGCAGAACCTGCCCAGACCTGTTTCCTGGGTGCCGGGGGCAGGGGGTGAGGGCCAGGTTCACCCCAGCGCTGTAGGTCTCTCTGGCCTCTGACCCTCCTCTCTTTCTTCCAGGCGTCTGTGGGCTCCGAGAAGCTCTTTGCCCCGGCAGCCGATAAAGGTACGTGTGTCCCTGGGCTCCTGGCCTCTAGGAAGGGACAGGACACATTCCTGAAGTCCGTGGCGGCCCCCAAGTTAGGCTGTCTTGGGTTTCAGGTGCAGAGCCTCAGGCAGGAGTTGGGTGCTGTCATTTACTGAGGGATGCAGCCCGCCCCCCCCCGCCAACCCCCGGGGAAAACCCCAAGGAAACAAGGGAAGCTGAGAACGGGGCCAGTGTCTCGGCCAGAGCTGGGCAGTGCTGGAGCGGCGTTCCCAAAGCGGGGTCCCTGCACCGCTCGGGACCGTGAGGAACGCACTTCCCCGGGCTCAGGGGCTCCGGGGTGGCCAGCAGCTCCCGGCTCGGGATGCGGCCCCGCCAGCACACCCAGGCCCTGGCCAGTGAGCCCCGAGTGGCATGGCGCAGGTACCCAGCATCTCACTGTCCCACAAAGCTCTTCTGGCAGGCACTGTTCTGGAGGGTGGATGTCTGGCCACGGTCCCATCAAGGCCAGGATAGGCCTTCGTGACCCAGCCTGTCGGCTGTGGGCTGTGGCCGGGAAGGGGGTTTCACTGGACCCAGCGCAGAGAAGGGACCCTTTTGCTTGGAGGGCTCCCTCAGGATGTGACCACACAGGACAGGCCTTGGGGCACCCGCAGCCCTGTGGTCCTGCTGGCCTGGTAGCCGGGCATGGCCTCTACGTGCCTTGAACTCAAGAAGCCCCTTCCTCGAGTCAGAGCATCGCAGCCGAGCAGACGCCTGCTGGGGAGCCTGGCTAAGGCGGCCCACCAGAGGCTCCGAGGAGCCAGGCACGCTGAGCTGGCATTTCACACGGAATTAACGTAGGGCGTATCCGCTTCAACAAATGACCACAAACCGCGCAGCTTGAAACAACAGGCGTTCACCTGCTCGTGGTTCTGGAGATCAGAAATCTGGAGTCCAGTGTGCGCGGGGCTGCGCTCCCTCCAGAGGCTCCGGGGGAGGGGTCCCTCCTGCCTCTTCCAGCTCCTGGTATCGCCGGCAAACCTGGGCGTCCCTGGCTTCTGGCTGCATCCTTCCCGTCTCTGCCTCCGTCTTCACGAGGCCTCTTCCTCTTCTGTCCCTTACAAGGACACTGTCACTGGATTTAGGGCCCACCCGATTCCAAACTGATCTCATCTTGAGATTCTTAGCTTGATTACGGCTGCAAAGACCGTTTTTCCAAATAAGGTCACAGCCACAGGTCTGGAGGTTAGGATTCAGCAGAGTTCGGGGAACTCTGGGCTTTGAGGTGCCTAGTGGCGGAGGGCGGGGGGGTGATGAGTAGCAGTGCTCATGCTTTTCCAGTGGCAGGAGGCTCGTAGAAGGTTCCAGGCGTCTCCAGAAGGTCTGGGGCACTCGTGGTGCACGTGGGGTCGCGTCCAGGTCTGCATGGCCCATGCCTGCCTCTTCCCATTCTGATGGCTGCTCTTACTTCGTGAGGGCCTCGTGTGGAGATGTGCGAGCGACAGGAGGGGACAGGGGCTAGCGTCCCTGGGCAGCTGTGAGCAGCAAGTGGGCTGAAGCCAGCGGTCTTCTGTTCCTGTCCTTGTTGCAGGAGTGGTGGCAATGGCCTCCTCTGTACGTGCGTCCCTAAGCAAACAGACCCAAGGCAGAGGGAGGTGTTGCCCTAGGGAAGGAGACTTCCCAGAGGCTCCAGACCTCTCACCTCTTTGCCAGCCTGGGTCACACTGTCCTGCAGCTGCAGGGGAGGCTGTGGCCAGCTCTTCACTCAGCGTGGCAGCCGCGGGGTCAGCCCACAGCCCAGCGACCTGAATTTCCACTCCTCCTGGGGACCGGGATGCTGCCCCGTGCAGGCAAAGCTGCTCACGTGGGTGGTGCTGCCCTCCGCCTGGCCGCTGGGGCTGTGACCTGAGGCCTCCCTTGTAGCAGTTTCAAAAGGAGGGTCTGAAGTGAGCAGGCGTCTGGCTCCGGCTGGCTGGAGCTCACGGCCCAAGGGCAGACCCGCAGCCCGGAGGGGAGCAGAGGCTCTGGGCGGTGAGGAGGGGGGCAGTGTTGGCCCGCAGCAGCTTCCTTCCGACAGACCAGGCAAGGCGTGTCATCCGGAAGTCTCCCCCAGGGCAAGGGCCCAGAGGGCTTAGGCCAGGGGTCACCGGGTGGGTCCCGAAGGAGCAGCCGCTAGCACAAGTGAAGCTCCTGCCAGAGGAAGGAAGGGCGACAGAATGAGCTGGGAGCCCAGCGCCCTGCCTGGCCCGGCTCCCTCGAGCACCTCCGTCTCCCTCTGTAAAATGGGGCCGGGACAGCCCCTGCGCTGGGATCTCCGTGGGCAGGAGGTGCAGGACACTCCCTGCGGGTCGGCCCTCGGGGCAGGTGGCCTGGGGGGCGGGGGTACCGAGGTGTTGTGGGCGGGAGCTCCGCGCCGCGCGTCGCCCCGTGGGAAACAGTCCTGGAGGGCATTCAGTGAGCCAGGACCCGGGCTCACTCCGGCCCCTCTCCCCGCAGGACCCACGCTGGGCGAGAAGTCCGAGGCCAAGGCCGGGGCGGAGCCCAAAGTCTCGGGCCTGGAGCGCAGCCGCGAGCTGAGCACCGAGCCGCCCTTCCTGCCCCCTGTGCGCAGCCCCGCGCCGGTCCTGCCCTCCGCCGGCCCCGCGCCCGGCGCCCCGTCCAGCCCGCCCGTCAAGAAGGAAGCCCCGGGCCTGCCCCGCCTCACGCCGCAGCCGCCGCCCGCGCCCTTGCAGACCCGGGCCTCCCTCCCGACGCACGTGCCTCTCCCCCCGGGCGCCTTCCCGGGCCCCGGCGCGGCAGCGCACAACGGCCTGCACAGCCTCAGGTGGGCGCGGGGCGGGGCCCGCGCAGCCGCAGGTGGGCGCGGGGCGGGGCCCGCGCAGCCGCAGGTGGGCGCGGGGCGCGCCGCCGGCCGGGCACTGAGCGCCCCTCCCTGCAGCAGGAGCAGCAGCGCCAGCAGCGGCGCCAGCCTGGGGCTCGCGAAGCACGCGTCCCTGTCGCCTCACGGGCCGGGCCCCCACCTCTCTACCTCACACTTGGCGCTCCGCTCGCAGGCCCAGCACCAGCACCACGCGGCGGCCATGTTCGCCGCGCCCCCGACACTGCCCCCGCCCCCGGCGCTGCCGGCCAACAGCCTGGTCATCCCAGGACACCCCGCCGGTAGGTCCGGGCGCCGCTGGTGGGGCAGTAGGGTCACTGTTTCCCTCCACTGTGGGATCCTAATCCCCGGGGGGAGGGAAGCGGCTCCTGGGGAGGGGCCAGCCCCCACCCAGCTGGATGGCAGCCCCCCAGCAGCCCATAGCGCTAGCAGGCCACCTTGCCCAGGGCAGAGGAAGCTTCCTGCCAGGGCCTCCGATGTGTGTGTGCACGCACGCACACACACACACACACACAGATACGGGTGCTCACACGCGCGTACACGGACACAGACATCCCTTGCTCCATTCTGAGCCCTTGCCAGGCCTGGTCGGGCAGTCTGAGGCAGGGGATTGGTGCAACCTGGAGCTGCTCCGTGGTCATGGCAGTGAGGGCTCCCAGGGCCTGCCGTGGCTCTTCCCATCCACCGTCCCTGGGCTGCTGGGCGGGTGGGGGAGGGGAGGAGGGTTGAATGGTGGAGGAGAGGGGCCCCAGGTGAACAGCAGCTGGCCTGGCCCAGCCTGGCCTCTCCCTCCCTGCCTGATTCCAGCAGGGGCTTCCTCACGGCCAAATCTTAGGTCACTAAGGATTTCTCTGTGGGTCTCCAATTTTTTCCTAAAGTCTTGTCGGCCTAGCTTGGGTTGGGGCAGCTCAGTGCCCCAGGATGGGACCAGGACACTGGTCCGGGGGTGCTGGGACGGGCAGGGCTCCCCTTCAGGGCTGTCTCCGGGGGCTCCCAGGGTGGCTCACGGTGTTCTCTCTTGCCTTTAGATGCCAGCCTGTTGATCTCATTCAGCCAGCCAATCATGTATTGCCAGCCTCATTCGGGGATTCTGATTGGTACTTGGTCACAGGCACCTCTCTTACCTCCACCCTGGGGCCCGCACGTAGCGAGCGGCCACCACGGCTTGGCCTGCCGAAACCGGGAGTGCCAGCAGGTGACTATCCGCCTCGCCCCGCCGGGAGCCCGCGGCCGACGTGCCTCTCTGTCTCTCTCTTTTTCTCTTGTAGATCACGAGCTGCTCAGGCAAGAGCTGAACGCGCGTTTTCTGGTCCAGAGCGCCCCCCTGGGCCCGGGAGCTCTGCTGCGGGCGGAGTTCCACCAGCACCAACACACACACCAGCACACACACCAGCACCAACACACATTCGCCCCCTTCCCTGCCGGGCCGCCCCCGACGCCGCTCCTGCCGCCTGCCGCACCCCCGCCGGTGCGTAGGCTGCGTGCCGGCGGGCGGGCGGGCGGGCGGGGGCGGCCCGGGCGCAGGACACGCAGCAGGCACACGCAGACGCTCTCTGCACGCATGCAGGCTGACACCATCCCCTTCCGTCCGGCCATCCGTCCAGCTCCTTCTCTCGTCCCCCCCCCCCCCCCACCGCCCGCCCCAGGTCATGCCTTGAGGTTCCCCATCCTGAGCCGTTCTTTCGGGCTTGGGGAGCACCGCGTGTCCACACGGCCGTGGGGCCAGTTGCACCCACATGGGGTCCTCAGTGTCTCCACTGGTAGCAGGGCGGCAGGTCGAGAGGCCCGACAAGACTGAGGGGCCACGGGAGCCAGGACTCTTCCCATGTTCCTTGTCCTCGAGGTCTCATGCCCTGAGCCAACTGCTGTGGGGCAGGGTCCCCTCTGCTCCCACCCAGCTTTGTTTGGTCACTCACTAGTCTGCCAGTGGCCTCGGTGTGTCCTGCAGCCTAACCACCAGCCTTGGGCTCCATGCCCTCGCCCCCGCCCCAGTCATGGCCACAGACACCAGATGGGCGAGTCTGCGCCTCCCGTGCTGGGACCACTAGAACAGGGAAGGCCAAGGGGCAGCACGCTCGGGGAGCCTAGGGGACAGCTGGCTGAAGGCTACCAGCCTTTCTCTGGCCACTGCCTGGCTGGAGGGCGTGGGTGGGTGCTTGACCAGCGGAGGGCGTCAGCGTGGCCGGAGGCCTCACTCTCTGCCTCCTTCCCTTCCAGTTTGACAAGTACACGCCCAAGCTGGACAGTCCCTACTTCCGACATTCCAACGTGAGTGTCCCTGTGCGCTCTGAGCTCTCCAGGCAGGGTGAGGGGTGTGGAGGGCGGCGGGGCTGTGCCGTGTCCGTGTAACCTCCCACCCAGTGCAGGGGTGACGGGGTGGGGACCAGAGGGCTGGGCCCGCGTCCCTGCCCTGGGCGTCCAAGCGTCCAGCGAGGCCCCTGGAATGCCCCTCCCACCTTCTCTTGCAGTTTTTCCCGCCCTTCCCTCCAGCCGTCCCAGGACTGCCCGCCCTGCTCCCACACCCAGGTCCCTTTGGATCCCTGCAGGGTGCTTTTCAGCCCAAGGTACCAGCTGCTTCCAGGAGGGGGGTGGGCACTGTGGGTGGGCTCTGCAGGACCGCCCCGCCCCCAGCCAGCCCTTGCTGTCCCGGGGCAGCTCCAGCCGCCTCGCACGTAGTTGCGTGTGTCATGACCCTGGGTGGCCCCCAAGGGGTCTTCACCTCAGTGCAGAACATCCTGACCCTTGGTGGGGCCCTCTGTGCCCCATGGGGCCGGGAGAGCCTGGCTTCGCTCGTTCTCACCTCCTGGCAGCGCTCGGGGTTGGGGTCTGGATGGCGGCAGCACAGGGGCATCCTCGCTGCAGGAGGCCCAGGCAGGAAGCACCCCCTACGCCCCAGGACCAGGGACTGGGCTTGCTCTGCTCACCTTGCCTGAAGCGGGGCTGCCTTGGCCCTTGGGGAAGCCCCTGGCCCAGGCACGTCGATCAAGAGCCTTTTCAGAAATCTCCGGACAGGATATGGTGGGACGCCAGGCCGCCCCTGGGTGGCGCCTGGGGGCTCTCATGCCGCCTGGGCATGGGGCCTGCAAAGTCATCTCGTGCCCTGTCCGTCTCTCCCCTCAGACTTCAAACCCACTCGAGCTAACAGGCCAGGCCAGTGCTGTTAACATCCTCCTACAGAAAGCCCCCGGGGTAGGTGGCAGCAGTGCCCGTGCCTCCTTCCTTCTCTGGTGGGCATTCCCGCCGGCGTGGCTCCTCGGGGAGGCCCACATAGTCCTCTCCCCCCGACCCCCCGGGGCTGGGCTGCTTGCAGAGCCTGGGTCTGATGCTTCTTCCTCTGTCGCTGGCAGGTGTCAGACCCATACCGGACAGCAGTCAGGGTGAGTGTGTGTGCCTGCTTGCCTCACCTTGGGAGGAAGGGGCCTGGCGGGACCTCAGGGAAGGTCCAAGGCCAGGGAGGACCCTGGGTGCCTCTTGAGTGGCCACAGGGGTGCACTGTGACAGCAGGAATCGGGGGGGGGGGGAGCGAGGAGGTCCTGGCCTCAAAGCTGAGCCCGTCGCCCGCCCTGTCGCAGAAGCCCGGGAAGTGGTGTGCTGTGCACGTGCAGATCGCCTGGCAGATCTACCACCATCAGCAGAAGATAAAGGTGAGCCTGACAGCTCGCGCTGCCGGCCAGGCCTGTGCTTCAGAGGCTGCCCCTCGCCCAGGCGCTGTGCTGGGCTGGGAGGGGTTGGAGGTGGGGAGGGGACAGGACAGCCGTGTGTGGGGAACTCAAGGCCACTTCCCACCTGGCCACCCAGGGTGACGCAGGCAGGGGTTTGGGAGGAGCTGACTCTGCGGGCCTCCCCACCATCAGTTGAGTCCTCCCAGTGGGCCGTCGGCCCTGTCCCCTTCTTCCCCCCAGGTGTCTATTAGCACTTGGGCCTGCTGTGTGCCTGGGTTTTTAGCCAGGGGCAAAGATGACCAAAAGCGCTCGCGGAGCCTTCGTGCTCCTGGGGGTGGGGGGGGTGACAGGTGGTGAACGGGAACCCAGCTCGAGGCTGTCGCCCTCCCGGCAGGTGGTACCAGGTGCCCTGGCCGAGCGACACAGGGAAGTGGGAGACCTGGGGACCCACAGCTGGGGCAACGGGCCGGGGCGCTGCCCTCGTACCGCAGAAGGGTCTCCATGCTCTCGTCCGCCGTCTCAGATAACGCGTTACCCCACGCACAATACTTTTAACTCATCACGTCCTAAACGTGCTACAAAGGACCAGTCACGGAAAGGGATTTACGACAGATTATTGTGCAATTCAACATGCAGATGCTTAGAGCCACCTAGAAGGCACAGTGAAGGAGGTGGGGCAGGGTCCCGAGCTAGGGCCCACACACCCGCTCTGTCGCTGCCGTCTCGGCAGATAGAACTCACCCAGCCCCGTGCCTCCTGCGGCCCTTGTGACCCAGGGAGGGCTTCGTAGTTCTGCTTAGCTTCAATGAATGTGGACCTTAACACCGAAGGGAAGTTTAGTCGTCGGGGAACTGGAGCAACGTGGGTGTGGGATGTGCGTCCCCAGCTCAGTTTTACAAAATCTAAAGCAAGTGTTGCCAGTGAAAACGTCGCATCCAAATTGAGATGCGTTTGAAGTGTAAAACGCACCAGCTTTCAAGAAGCGCGTGAAAAGGAGTGGAACACCCCAGGCAGGACCTTCCTGTGTCAGTCACACGTGGCGTTCGGTTATCCTGCATCTGCTGAAACGTCGTCAGGATAAATCTTACCTGTCTGTCCGCTCACTGGGCAAGGCCAGGAGCAGGTGGCGTCCCACCTTGCTGGCAGCTCACTGGCAGCCCCTGTGTACACTCTGTCCCGCAGATGCAGCTGGGCCCTCACAAACTGGACACGGGCGCCAAGCTGGACTTGTTCAGCAGACCCCCTGCCCCGGGTGTGTTCGCCGGATTCCACTACCCGCAGGACCTGGCCCGGCCCCTCCTCTCCAGCTCAGGTAAGGCGGCCTGGCTCGTGGGCGCTGGGGGCTCGGCCACCGTGCAGGCCGGGGGGCGGCCGGGCGGAGGCGTTCTCACCTTTTCCCTCCGGCTGCTCGGGCAGCGTTCTTGTTTCTCCGGCCGTAGCTCGTGGGATCTGGCAGCCTTGCCCTCCTCGAGCTTCTCCCCCTGCGGAGACTCCCCCCCACCCCCAGCCGACCTGAGCCCCGCGTGGACTCTGGCCAGGATGCCCTCCTCTCTGGGGCGTCCTTCCCGCTGTCCCTCCCAGGAAGGGTCTGGCTTTTCTCTCGGAACCCGTGTGCTCGCCCCCGCCCCGCCCCCCAGCAGCCGCGCCACAGCCTTGCGGCGTCAGGGTCCCTGGGACTACCCCAGGCTCGCAGTGCTCCCAGGACTCGGCACACGTCACACTCCAGCCCCGGCTGTATGCGTTGCAGCCTCGGCCAGGAAGAGGGGGAGGGTGGGAATGGGTGGGTGTCTCCCGAGCACTGCCCCAGGGGCCCCAGGACGCACTTCATTCCCCAGCGAGGAGCCATGACAGCAGGGCGAGGCGCTGTCTCCCAGAGGAGCTCGTGGAGACCCACTGCCCAGGGTTCTTACTGGGGGCCGTTCACGTAGGCAGCTCTGCCTGCATGGACCAAAACCCGGAATCCCAGAAGGAAAGCAGGTGCTCACACAGACCACCTTGTTTGCACAAGCAACTGAGCTTCCGTGCGGCCTTCCTATCAGAGGGAAGCGAGAAACCTGCTGGAACCCGAGTTCCCAGACGCTGAGGGCAGCCGAGCAGCAGGCCTTTCCGAGGTCAGCGGCCTTGAGCCCTCGCTCCGGGGCTGCTGCTGCTTCCTCCCCAGCTGTCAGGCCCTCAAAGGACGTCACCTCCTCAGAGAGCCCTCCCTGACTGCTCCTCGGACACCTCCCCCCGCCCTCCTCCAAGCTCATGTACGCTCACCCCCACCCGCTGCCCCTTGCACATGGACACGTGGTCCATGCGGGCAGCCTGTCGGCACACTGGCACGACGGGTGTCACGCTGGCCGTCTTGGTGAGCGTGGCGCCTCTTCCCAGCCCTGGCTCCACCACCCTGATGGCCTCCAGACCCCAGCCAGGCGTCGGGGCCCCTCAGAAAGCAGAGGGCCTCCCATCTGGGCCAGAGCCCACAGGCTGTGGCCTGGGCCCCTCTGTGCTCCTCACCCACCCACGGCCCTGTCGATACACCACCCTCTTTAGCCCTGGGGCCAGCTGGCTTCCGAACTTTGACTTAAGGTCGCTTGGAGGTGAGGTCAAGTTTCTAGCTGGGAGCTCTCTGGGGACTCGAACCTGCGTGTGTGTGGGTGGAGGAGCCCACCTGTGACGCACACAGCGCACCACTGTTGGGGTCCCCACAGGTGGAGGGAGCTGGAGGGACACGAGGGGGCGCCGTCACTGGTCTCACCAGGCACTCACTTCTAGGCTACGGGATGGGGCACCCTAAGCGGCAGAGTCGGCCCCTGACTCAACAGGCCCCGTCCCCAGACTGGGCCTACCGGCTGCCCTCCAGGTTCGGTCCTGAGGGGCGTCGGGGGAGCCGGGGCTGTTGCCATCGTGACGCTTGTGGACTGTGGCCTGCAGCCAGGGGACACCACAGGACGAGCTGCGGCCTCTGGCAGCCGTGACTCGGGCCAGTGTCCGTCAGCACCCAGGCCGCACCCACTGTTACGTGACCGGAACTGTAGCTCTGGTCGGAAACTCCAGGGCCGCTGGCTTCGGGAGAGCCCCCTGAAGGCTCGGTCGCAGGCCGTGTCTCTGCCCTTTTTCCTCTGGGGGCTCCACTGCTGTCAGCACCTGCTTCTCTGCTCCACCCCCTCGGGGTCCCCCAGGCTCCGGGGAGATGAAAGCCCACCTCCTACCTGGTCACATGCCTGCAGTGGGAGGAACAGCTGCCCAGGGCGCACCCACCCTTGGAAGGAGCCGCAGTCGAGGCCCCGGGTGCACTCCGGCTTCCATCAACCTGTTCCCCTCTCAGGTGCTGCCCATCCCACCACCAACCTGTTCGGACCCTCAGCGCATCCTGGCAGCTTCCTGCCCACTGGTCACTTGACGGGTAGGTGCCCCTTGAGGTCCGTGCGGTCTGGCTGGCCTGTGCTGACCTCAGGGCTGGGGGGATGCAGGTGGGTGGGGAGATGACCCCAAGAACCGGGTACCCCTCCGATTGCGGAGGTAGCACCTGCCAGCTTCGGGAGCCACGGGGTGGGGGGAGGGTCCGGTGCGCACGTGGAGACCCCTGAGCCCTCGTTACCCCCACAGACCCTTTCAGCAGATCAAGCACCTTCGGGGGCCTGGGGAGCCTGGGCAACAACGCCTTCGGAGGCTTGGGCAGCCACGCGCTGAGTGAGTGACTGCGTCCCCCCCCCCGCCCGCGCATGCGCCGTCACTTCGCGCAGGGCACGCGCATGTGTTTTCTGCGCGCACGCCTGCGTGGGGTGGGGCCGCCCTGACGCCGGGCGCACGGACCCCTTTTGCCGGCTCCTTGGGGCACGTGCGGGTCTGAGGTCGGGAATCTCCGTGTGTGTGCGCCTTCCTAGCAACGCTGCCTCACGCTCCCACCGCCACCCACCCCCCAGCTCCCGGTGGCAGCCTCTTTGCCCCCAAGGAGGGCCCCACGCTGCACGGCCTGCCCAGCCCCCGCGAGGCCTGGAACCGGCTGCACCGGGCGCCGCCCTCGTTTCCCACGCCACCCCCGTGGCCTAAGCCTGTAGACGCCGAGCAGGTCTCAGCCCTGACCAACCACGACCGAGAGCTGGACAAGAGCAGGGAGGAGCGGTGAGTGGGGACCCTCCGCTCTCCCATCCTGCCGGCTTCCCGCCCCCGCAGCCCTTAGGCAGCTCAGCGGAGCCGCGCGTACCTGCCCGCGGGGCGCGCTGAGCTCTGCCCTCAGTTTCCTTGGTTGGGAGGCTGTGAAGTTTGCATCCTCAGGGCCCGGGAAGACTAGGGGAAGGGAACCCCACACCCAAGCACTCTCCATTCTGTCTGCACAGAGGACCCTTGCTGGTGCAGGGTCTGGGCAGGCACCATCCAGGGCGGGGGTTCACTCCCTCCGAGGCCTTGGCGGGGACCGTGGGCTTGTGGACCACAGCGGGGCCTCGAGGGAGCTCAGATCAGCAGGGCAGAGAATGCCGTTGCACGCTGCAGGGGGCCGCTGAGCCACCAGGGGGCCCGAGTCTGGGAGGTACACCTGTGGGCAGGTGGATGGGGGCTGAGCTTGTGCGTGCTTCCCTACCCCCAGCCCCATGCGTTGCAGAGCTAGGCCAGGGCAGGGGAGGTGGTAGCCACGTTCTCAGGTCAACGGCAGAGGCTGGGGCTTGAGTGTTCTTGAGTCGTGGCCTGCCACGTGGACTGGAGCAGAGGGCTCCCTGTCCGGCCCTTCCACCCAGGTCCTGTCCCCCCAATCCTGAATGTGGAGCATTTCACTCATGGGTAGTGCTGCGTGCCAGGCACTGGGTGCACAGGGTGGAGCTTGAGGCAGAGCAAGGAGAGAGAGGAGACGACCTAGAATCAGCCTGGAAGACGGTGGGGATGTGTCGCAGAACCCAGGAAGGGTGCCAGGGAGCAGCCCAGGGCCTGCCCACCTCCTACAGCCACAGCACTGTCGCCACAGCGGGTCAGGAGCCTGGGGAGTTGCAGGTCCCCCACGGGGATCTCAGAGTCAAGCGGGTGGGGCTCGAGTAGAGTGATGGTGGCCAGGTGCAGCACAGGGTTGGTCAGGGGGCCGGGGGACCTGGGGACTCCCAAGGGGAAAAGGAGCCTCGGATCTGACCCAGTCAAGCCCAGCTGCCCTCCCAGCCCTTCATCAAGGTGGGGGCCGTGCCCATCGTGCTCCCAGCTCAGGGGCAAAAGACTAATAAAAAGTACAGGGTGAAAAAAAACGCAACAGGGTGGCACCTCGGCAGGCTGGGTGAGAAGCAGCCTGCAGTGGGGTGGGTGGGACTATGGTGACCGCAGCCAGGCCGCACGCTCCACATGAGGAAGGATTTGCAGGACCCTGTCCCTGCAGCAGGTCTGGGGCATGGGTGGAACTGCCCTAAGTTTCTCGGCGAAGGACTTGTCCGGGCTCAGGGCCTCCCCGTGGAGCGCTCTGCGGTTCCGCGGCAAAGTCGGTGTCCGTGGTGCTTGTGGAGGGGAAACAGGCGTGGGGTAACTCTCGTGGGGACGTGGGTTGTGGTCACCACGTGTTGACGGGGTCTCACTAGCAATGATTCCACGGGAGGCGGGGGTGCTAAGCGGACCCCACCCGCACGCACGCAAGGACCCTGAGGTCACTACGGCGGGCAGTGGCCTCGTCGCGTTGAGGTGGGAGCTTGGTGTCGGGGGAGCTCGCTGCAGGGTGTCCCGCCAGGCTGAGGGGGGCTGTCTTGTCGCTCCCAGGGACCTCCTGGAGAAGACGCGCCTGCTGAGCCGGACCTCGCCCGTGGCCGCCGTGGGCCACCTGGGCAGTGGCCTCCTGCTCCGCGGCCAGGGCGAGCCGGGCCGGACCGGGGTGCCTGCCGAGCGCGAGGCCGAGCCCCGCGTCAAGGAGAGCCGCTCCCCGCCCCGGGAGGACAGCGCCAAGCCCAGCAAGGCGGCCCTGGGGGACGGCCTGCGCCTGGCGGGCCTCCTGGGCCGTGAGCCGGCGAAGCCGCTCGAGGCGGCGGCCGAGCGGCCCCAGAGCGACGTGAAGGTCAAGGAGGAGCGCGGGGAGGACGACGACGCGCCCCCGCAGCCCGGCCCGGGCCTCGCGGGCCGCGAGCGCCCAGCTTTCGCCTGGGAGCCACCGCGGGAGGCCTACCGCGGCCCCGAGCCGCCCCGCCGCGCCCCGCTCGCCCCGGGCCCCGCCGCCCTCCTCGAGCCGCCCGAGCGCCCCTACCGCGACCGCGAGCCGCACGACTACAGCCCCGAGCGCTTGAGGGAAGCGCGCCGCGACGAGCTGGAGCGCGCCCGGGCCGCGCACCTGGACGGCGCGGCGCTGCTGCCCGCGCTGGGCGCCCTGCACTACCCGCGCCTCGCGCCGGCCGCCGCCGCGCTGCACAACGGGCTCCTGGCGCGGACCCCGCCGGCCGCCGCCGCCTCGCTCGGCGCGCCGCCCCCGCTGGTGGCCGCGGCCGGGCCCCCCACGCCCCCGGGGCCGCCGCGGAGCAGGACTACGCCGCTCGGGGCCCGCGCGCCCGGCGAGGCCCGCGACTACTCCCCGTCGCGCAACCCCCAGGAGGTAGAGGCGCGGTAGTGGCCGCGGGGCCGCGCTTGCCGCGCCTGCGAAGGTTCCTCTACGAACGAACGCACTGCTGTCGACTAACCTAAACGTCTGTTTCTAGAACTTAAGCACAGTTCCATCGGTCCTGGGGCGATGCTCGCTCTTCCACTCGCAGCCTGCGGAGTTGGGGGTGTCATACACAGCTCTTCTGGGGGTGGTCTTTTGTTTTCCGAGCTTGAGATGAGGCTACTGGAAAAAAAATTCAAGTTTGTACCTTTTTTCCCACAGGTGAGAAGCGTTTTTAATACATTTGTATTTTTTTCAACTTTGTGCTCTTTAGACATTTAAATGAAACAAAAAAGACTTTTGCTTTTTAACTTTTAGTTTGCTTTTGCGATTTAATGGCCTCAGAGCCCCAGGGGTTTTTTTTGTCTTATTTATGGAGAAGAAAACGGTCATTTTGTCCAGCGCACTGTGAGGTCCCCACTCAGGCCCGGCCCTGGCCCTCCCTTGGTACTTGGAACCGAAGTTACAGATATATATTAAGATAATTAATAATGTACAAAACTTTATTTGCCTTATTATGCAGAAGTGTAGAAGGGTTTCTTTTTCGGTTTGTTTTTTTAAAAAAAACACAAACAGTGTAAATAGTCTGTTAATATAAACATATGATGTTATTAAATTCTTAATTTAGGTAGACTTTATAAAAACGGTTTCTAGAAACTCCTCTGGTTATCTGTTTAACGTGGTCACAAAAACCCACCCGCTGTCAGTTGGAAATGCCCTCAGACGTTTAACTGCAGCACCGTCCTTCAACTATGCAAGCGCTCAAGGCGGCCGGGCCGCCGGGGGGACCACGGAGCGGCCCTGGGACGTGTGTGCACCTTGTGCTGACTGTGCAGTGTCCTCGGGATCCACCCCAGACAAGTAGGGTTTGGGAGGTGAAAAGGCTAAAGGCACAAAAGAAATAACTTCTCTTCTCACGGAGGACATCAGCAGACGTTTGTCTCATGTTTTCCCACCGGCCAAGGCCTTGGCATGATTTCCTTTTGGTTTCAGTCTTACTTTCATAACCCCGTGAATGTCACCATGCCCTGTCGTCAGCGTACCTTGTTTCCTGGCATCCACACCTGTGTCCTCGGCGTTTGAGCCTTGGTTCGGCCAACTGTAGCTGTTTGCTTTCTTCGGTTCTGTATCTTCAACCCTGTGTTTCCACTGTAGACTCCGGTTATTTTAAACATTCTGTTCTCACATCAACCAATGAAGGTAAATACAGCCTTGATTTTGGATGGACAGGTGGTCGAGTGTTTTGTGGGGCTTTGTGACAGCTGGGGGTCGCGCACCCACCCTCAGTTCCTTCCCGCACCCTGGCTGCTGCCACCACCAGGGCTGCCCAGTGGAGCGCCGGCCTCGAAGTCGCCAACCTCGCCTCGCCCCGCTCCCCCAGGCCGTTCAGGCTCATCTCTCTGACCTTTGCATCTCCAGCTGGGCCTTCAACTCCGCTTTGGTCACGTGGTCCCCACCCTGTCGTCTGCCACATCACCCCCATATGGAACTTGTCCGCTGGGTTGGTCTTCTCTGTGCACCGGCTGTTGGGGTGCACGTCCAGGGTGGGGCGGGCCTTGCCCCCCGCTGCCCCAGCAGAGCAGGTGGTGGCTGTTGGAGAGGGGAGAGCTCAGGAGGGAGGGGAGCAGGGGCACAGCCGGCTGCCTCCACCCGCTGGAGGAGAAGGGCGAGGGGGCTCCTGCCCTGGCCGTGGTTTAGAAATGGGGCCCTGGCACTGTACCCCAAGTGGACTGGCCTCCTTGGGTGAGCAGCCAGGGCCTAAGCAGGGCCTCTGAGCCCATGACGGTCCCCATGGAGGGTTGGGGGTGCCCTTCATCCCCAGGGACAAGCTCCTGGTCACCGTTGCACCCTGGAGCACCAGCCAGGGGCTTCTCCAAAGGGGTTTGGTTCCCGGGGACCAGCGCCACCGGGCCGCAGTGCCTTCCTCTTGCACATCTTGGTTTTCCCTGGTCTCAGTTGTAGCCTACACAGCAGAGCTTCAGGGGCACCCCGTCACCGAGTTCTCCTGTGATGGACTGGGGAGGCTCATGGCCACGCCCACCCGGGGCTGCCCCCCACCCCGCTGCAGGGTCCCTGCAGAGCAGGCAGTGAGAAGCAGAGGCCCAGCCGGCTGGCGCCCAGGGCTCTGGGACCCCACCCATAGGTGTAGTTGCAGGGTGGGTGCAATTCAGGGTCTGCCCTTGACCAAGATCACTTGGGAGTCCAGGGATATCAACGTGAAGGAATAAAATACTTGAGTTAAAGCCAAAGGACACAGTCTGCACTGAACCATAGGGACCAGGGGAGTAGGCCTATGCTGCTTGCCTTTTCCCAGACAAGGGCCCCTAGCAGCATGTCACCTGCAGGGTAGTGCTGGTATCTGCCCTGGGGCAGGCCATCCCTAAGGGACGTCCTTTTCGAGGGATCCTGTTCTCTAATGGAGTGTCATCCAGAAGGGTATGATTTTTGATGGAGCAAAATCAATAACGGAATTTGCCCACTGGGGGGCGCCCTCCGTGCTGGCTCATCACCCAACAACGGCCGTAGTCTACGAAAGTGGCCCATAGGGACCGTTGTCTGTAAGGCAGCACCAACCTCCAGGGACCCACAGTCCACGCTGGAGTGCCACCCCCTAGGAAGCGTCTGTGAAGTTAAATGATTGTCAAAATTTTTCAATAAAAGGATTAAAAGATAGAATTTATAGTTTATAAAATCCCCTAGAAGGTAAAACAAAAAGTGAGTTGAAAATGTGAACGACTTAGACGGCCTTTCCAGGATGTCCCTCATCCAACTAATAGAATTTGGGCGGCGGGGAGAAAGCTAAGTGCAGTGGGACATTTTAAAGGAGCGATTTTAAAACATCCTGGCCAAATACCAGTCAAGAAAAAGACGTATCAGACACGCAAGGATTCAGACGTACATTCATTCCCTGCGTCTCTTCTTTGCAAGCCACTGGAAGAAATATTCCGGTAAAATAAGGGTGTAAACCACGTGAAAGAGAAAGAGAGGGGCCCAGGAGGTCGCCCTCCTGGCCCAGGAAGCAGGTGGGAAGCCTTGGGGGAGGCTGTGAGCACAGACTTTGCTGCTGTTCTTGCAGACAGTTTCTCTATGTGAACTTTAGGGTTAGCTTGTCAAATTTTGTTAGTTTTTTCCTGTCACTTTTATATTGGGATAGCATTGGATTTATAGACAGGTTTGGGAGGAATTGACACTTTTACAATGTTGATCCTTCCTGATCCACCACAGGACTCTCACTGATGTATTTAAGTTTCCTTTCCGGTCTCTTGGTGAAGGTCTCAATTCTCTTCCGCTGTCTCGCAGCTTCTCGCGTGTACTCCTCGGTGTTGCCGCTTGCGGTAAAGCTGCGTGTCGCGCTGCTCATTACGACAGTGCGGAGTAGCTCCTGGTTCGCGTGTCTGCCGTGGGTCTCTCTCCCTTCCTGTGGCATCGGTGCTGCTCGCCGAGCACCCCGCAGCCTCCAAGTGCACAGGAGGGCTGTACCACTGGCCCCCGTGTGTGGGCGGAGCTGTGGGACTCGCCCTGGTCTTCGTCAGCCGCGGAAGGGCATAAGCTGCTTCTGAGCAGGGACGCTCGATCGCTGGTGTGGCGTCCCCCGGGGCCTCGGCAACCAGGACTGTTCCCAAGCGGGCTGCACTGTGGGGCTCGTGGTGGGAAAGCACAGAGCAGAGCCCTGAGACGTGGGGCTGTCCATCATGGCAACACAACCGGACCTCTCCTGACCAAGGTACTGACCAAACCTCCTACCAGTTCCAACGGCCTTTCTGTTGGTTCTCTTACTTTCCAGGTAGACTGGGAGGTCGTCTTCAGGCAGGAACAGTCTGGCTGTCCTCCAGCATCTTCTCGCTGTCCCCTCGTGCTGTCCCCTCGTGCTGTCCGTATATAGTGGGTAGTTTGATGTTAAGTCACCAGGTTTTCTTCGTTAGCTCACTTTTTAAAAATTTTAAATCAGACACAGGTGTTCAATATCTGTTAGCTGGCCGTGTGGGTTTTCTCTTTGAGTCGGATAACGTCACACATGGCACAAACAGCTGTCCTGACGCTGAACCGCCTTTGTGCTTACACACTCAAGTTCTTGCGAAATGGCCAAGTCTGACCAAGCAAACCCGTGCTCTTCCGCTTGACCCTCGCTGCCTTGAGCCAGGCACTCAATTTTAAAATGGTTTTGTAAGTTGCACACTTGACCACTTTAACCCAACAGGTGTGGTGTTTTTGTTTGTTTGTTTGTTTTGGCTGCGTTGGGTCTTTGTTGCGGTGCGCGGGCTTCTCATTGCGGTGGCTTCTCTTGTTGCGGAGCATGGGCTCTAGGCGCCCGGGCTTCAGTAGTTGTGGCGTGGGGGCTCAGTAGTTGTGGCTCGTGGGATCAGTAGTTGTGGCGCACGGGCTTAGTTGCACTGCGGCATGTGGGATCTTCCCGGACAAGGGCTCAAACCCGTGTCCCCTGCGTTGGCAGGCGGATTCTTAACCGCTGCGCCACCAGGGAAGTCCCTGAACAGCTCTTTGGTGACCAAATTTTATTCTGCTTCTCCGAGTCCTGAGGAGGAAGTTGAGACTTAGTTTCCTGTGCCTCCGTGGCCGTTTAACGCGTTGCCTGGCAACCTTGCCGCCATCTTTCTGAGGATGTCGCGTTCATCTGTGACCACATCTGTCCCCCAAGGAGGTCCCGGCGAGCCTGCCCCCGGCCAGGCAGGGGCACTGACCTTTTCTGATTTTAGGGGGTAACCCGTCTCTTCAGCATTACTACCTGGTTTCAGAGACAGTTTGGGCAGTTTTTATCTTCCTGGGAATGGGTCTGCTCTCTGAGGAATGTGGGCGCATCAAGCGAATGGGTCCACACAGCACGCTTCTTCCAGTTTTTACAACTGTCTTTCCTCTGAGACTGTTGTCTTTCACGTTCCTCGGGCTCACCGGTGTCTCCTCTTTCGTCAGTCAGACTCTCAGAGGTTTGTCTCTTCTATTATATTTTGCAAAAGCCAAACTTTGGGTCTTCCCTCCCTCCCGTGCCCCTCACGCCCGCAGGACGCAGCGCCCCCGCCCTCCTTCTCCCCAGCAAACCTCCCAGTGCTCGGGGCTCCCTGCCCGCGGGTCCTGCAGGGCCCACGCCGCCCCCGAGGCTCCAGCCGCCGGCGCTCGCCGCATCGGTACCACAAAGCGCCCGCTTTCTCTCCAGCCACGTTACCGTAGCCACAAAGCGCTTCCAGGGGCATGCTTGCGCTCAGCCCGCAGCATCTCGGGGATCAGCCACCTAGAGACTTAATCCGAAACCCTACCCAGGGAGCCGACACCTCTTGTCACTTCTCATCAGAGTTTTGGGGGAGACCACACGGAGTGTCTCCAGTGACGGCCACTTGTCCCGAGCGCGAAGCTCCCGTCCCCTGACCGTCTCCCCATCGTGGCCCCGCGTCCCGGGGAATTATCGATAGTTTCGTGACCCACTGGGCTTTAAGCCAGAGCTTCGTAGCGCAGGAAGTGGCCGCGCTGAGCAGTGACCGCCAGGCAGAGCCTGCAGCAGGGAGGCGGCTTCACCCCTCCCCACGCGGATAGAGGGACGGCACCGACCGTTCACAGGCGGGGCGGCCGCGGGCCACGGGCTCGGCCTTGCTCGGCGCTGGACGCCTGCCAAAGTGTCAGGGGTCTGAGGGGGCAGTTTCCGTCTGGGGAGATGAGAATTTGTGGAGATGGTGGTGGACGGTCGCTCAGTGCGAATGTACTGAATGCCCCTGGGCTGTGCGCTTAAAATGGCTGAGAGAGAAATTCTTATGTCGTGTGTGTTTTACCACAGTTTTTCAAAAATTGCATTCTGTGACTACAGAATAAGAAGTTTGGGGGAAGAAAAAAAGTCAGGAAAACTGTAGACCCACTTCCTGCCCACTGCGGACAGGCGTCCGCAGCATTTTGCGTGTGAACTTGGGGGCGAGGAGGCCTGGGGGCACCCGTGGAGACCGCTTTCTCGTCTGCAGAGGAGGTCGTCCCGTCCTCCCCGTGACGTGGGAGACGTTGTGCGACTTGCTCTGGACGAAGAATCACCCAAGTCTCTTCCGCAGGGTGGTGCCCGGGACCGTGGCCCCCGGCCCCCAGCACCGCGGCAAAGTCCCCGCGGCCGCCCAGCCACCAGGCCTCAGAGGTGGGGCCACCACCATCGAGTGACCCCCGTGAGCCCCTGTGGAAAGTGGCCCTCAGATCACCTGTCGCCAGCTCCCTTGCAGACCCCCTCCTCCTGCTCTGCCTGGCCCTGGACCCGAGGTGGATCCCGGGGTCCCTCCTCCGAGGAGCCCTCGGTCTGCCATCAAATCAGGGCCGCCCAGGATGGCAGGAGGCCAGCGGGGGGGGGGGACCCGGAGGACCTTCAAGGGGACAGATGAGAACCCCACCCGGGGCCCCTCCGTGAACCGCCGCTTCCTCTCCCTCCCTTCCCAGGGCCTGGGGCCCGGCAGCTCTTCCCACCCATCTACGGTGTTTCTAGAACGACTTGGAGGGTGTCACGGGCTGAACTGTGTCCCCAAGATTCACAGGTGGAAGCCCTGACCCCGGGACGTCAGGATGTGACTCTGCGTGGAGAGGGGGCCTTTAAATGTGTGACTGAGGGAGAACGAGGTCATTAGGGTAGGGCCGAATCCCACAGGACGGGCGTCCTGAGAACGGACACAGGGAGCACCACGTGGGGACACGGGGAAGACGCGGCGCCCACGCCGCCCCGAGGCTCTGTCAGCCGTGCGCGCGGGGGCAGCTCGCCCCGGACACCACGTTCCCCGAGGAGTGCCCGGCCTCGAGGGGAGCAGGCTCTCCTGGAGGGGGAGGAGCGCGGGCTCCGGCCGATCCCCGCTAGAGGGACCCCCCCCCCCCCGCCAGGAATCCCCTCGCGTGCGGCGCTCACCCGGGCTAACCTGCGCGAGGCCTGCAGCCAGTGGGCAAACTGCTGTTTTCCTGCTGCAAAGGGGAAACGTCTGGGTCTGTCCGCATCCCGGGAGGAGCGAGCCTCTGGGGCGCCCCGGGGCCTGGCCGGCTGCCGACCCCCAGCGCCACCTGGCGGCCGCGGGCGGAACTTCCCTTGTGCCCGTGGGGTGCCGGCGGGTGGGGTCGCTGTGGGTGCATCGAAGAACAGGACCGGCAAGACGCCCGCGCGGCGGGCCCAGCGCCCCAGGAGCTGAAGCACCATGAAGCAGGCGGAGCGTCCGCAGCATCGGAAGGCCCCGCACCTGAGGACACACGGAGGGGCCGGCACTAGGGTGGCCGGGGTCCCGCTGAGAACCAGGCATCTGAGTACGGACTCGGCTAAGGGCGCCCCGTGGCTCTGCGGCGCGAGACCGGCTCCCGGAGAGGGAGGGGTCGGTGGGCAGAACCTCAGGGAACGAGGCGGGGACAAGGTCGGACACTGCTGGCCGTGCGGGGGACCCTGCGCCACAGCGAAGGTCCCGCCGCTACCCCAGAGTCTCCAGAATATTTTGAGCTAAGGAGAGCGATCCTTCTGGTTTTGCTGGGGTTATTTTATTTATTTATTTTTGGCCTTGCTGGGAGCGGCGCCGGGCGGGCATGTGGGATCTTAGTTCCCCAACCGGGGATTGAGCCCGTGCCCCCGCCAGGGGAAGTCCCGGTTTTGTTGTTGTTGTTATTTATTTATTTATTGGCTGCGTTGGGTCTTCATTGCTGCCTGCAGGCTTTCTCTAGTTGCAGCGAGCAGGGGCTTCTCTTGTTGCGGAGCACAGGCTCTAGGCACACAGGCTCAGTAGTTGTGGCACGTGGGCTCTAGAGCGCAGGCTCAGTAGTTGTGGCTCACGGGCCTAGTTGCTCCGTGGCACGTGGGATCTTCCCGGACCAGGGCTTGAACCTGTGTCCCCTGAATTGGCAGGCGGATTCTTAGCCACTGCGCCACCAGGAATGTCCCTTAATTGAGTTGTTTTCACTTAACTTTTGAGAGTTTTTTGTATAGTCTGGATCCGAGTCCTTTGTCAGATGTGTCATTTCTTCTCGTCTGTGGCTTGTCTTTTCATTCTCTTAACTGTGTCTATCACAGAACAAAAGTTTTTAATTTTTATGAAATCCAATTTATCTAATTTTTCTGTTATGTGTGGTGTTTGGTCATGACTAAGACCTCTGTCTAATCCAAGATCATGAAACTATTCTCCTCTTTTTCTTCTAAATGCTTTACAGTTTTATGTTTTACGTTTAAATCTATTCTTTTTTCAAAAAAAACAACTATAATTTGTGGCTTACCTGGCTTGTTCTCACTATTAGGGTGGGAGCGACGGCTTCTCATGACTTACTCTGCAAGTACTGTCATAGTCATCTCCAGCCCAGGAGGAGCAGGCAGAAGCGGGGAGGCACAGGGTGGAGAATTGTTTTAGCAGAGCCCAGAAAAGCAGCCTGGTGTCTGCGGGGTGGGTGCTGGGCACAGAGGAAGGTGACAGTGACATTTCTGGCACTCTGGGTGCAGAGGAGCGGCTCTGGTGTTTGCCCCGAGAAGCCACCAGAGGGAACAGTTTCTAGATCAGCCAGCACTTCTGCTCCAGGGGAAGGTGGGACCAGTGGGAGCCCCCCCCAGGGGTCTTTAGCGGGCTCCAGTGTCCTCACTGCGCCATCCGCAAGGTCAGGGGAGCCTTTCCAGTTGGAACGGCCAACTGATGACTTACCTGCAGTGACCAGTCATCTGTGTGCGCCTGCGGGGGAGGGACGTGTCTGCACCTGCCCTTTCCTCTGGGGAGACTCGGTCTCTGGTGAAGGGGGCTCCTTAGGACGGTGCTGAGCTGAGACCCGGTGTCTCCACGTCCACAGAAACACTCACTCAGTCGGGAGGTTTGCTGATGCTAAGTTATCACCTCGAGGTTCCAGTAGGGGCCACCCGGATGCGGGCGGTCTCAGGAGTTCACAGCTAGACGTCTGATACCTGCAGGTTTTCACCATCCCGGGAAGAGCAGCCTGAACACGTGCGGGGCTCAGGGTCCAGGCAGGTCTCCAGGGCACAGACCGGGTCCAAGTCACTAGAAGACACAGCAAAATTAGGAAACGCACGGGGAGACGCAGCCTTCGGGCAGCTGGATTGTAAGGGCCACACTGTCCTCGGGACCGACAGTCCGCGCCTCTGGGCGAGGCTGCCGGCGGAGCGGCCTGGTTGTCTCCGACACCCTCGGGACACCCGTGGACTCACTGTCGTGGCACCTCTGCACCCACCGCCGCTCTGGGTGCTGACGGGCCAGGTGGGCGTGCTCAGTCAGGAAGCTCTGGCTCTCACCCTCGGGGCCCCGACACACCGTTTCCGTCAGACTGCAGTCACGGGTCCCGGAGTCTGAGCTCGGGCACCAGAGTGTTGTCTCCCAGCCGCTCGCCGTGCCCCTCCGGTCACCGTGCCCCACCTCCCTCTGCGGCCCCTCTACCCCGTCCTCCGTGGTGTCTTCAGGTCCTGCGTCCTGGGGGGCCGCCTCACTGAGCTCCTTCTTCTGGGGAAGGTGATGGGGGGGGAGGCCCCCGAGACAGTCCTTCCCTTCGTCCAGCCCCACAGGAGTGAGTCCCGGTGCTGCCCCGTCCCGTGGGTCCGCCCCCCGCCGCTGTGCTGGCCCTTCCCCGGGCATCCAGCGCTGTGTCCTGCTGCGACCCTGGTGGACCTGAGAACCCACCCCCCATGACCCGTGCCCTTTTCTGACGCCTCATCCGGGCTCTGCTTCAGGAAACGGGAACAGAGGCCGATCTGCAGAGGCAGTTGGCGGCCTCTCCTGGGAGGGGACACACCACTTCCAGGTCACTGCCCGCCCGCCCGCCCGCCCTCAGGCCAGTTGCTGGAGTTAGCCCCACAGGCGGGCTGGACCCGGTTCCAGGACTCACCCAGGGCAGGCACTGGACCAGGACGCCGCTCCGGGGGACGCAGCGGTGTGGGTCGACCTCGTTCGGCTGGACGCAGCACTTGCTGCGGCACTCGCCGTGGTCCGTGCAGTAGTCCCCGTTGGGCTGGGGGCAGCGGTCAGAGCCAGCAGGCGCCCCCCTCCGGCCCCGCGGCCCTTGGCCTCACCTTGCACCACGGCACGCACTGCAGGAAGATGGTCTTGGCCGTGCAGTACGTCTGCAGCCCGTAGCTGCTGGTGACGCAGCAGCCGCTCCAGCACTCCGTGTGGTCCAGGCAGGTGTGCCCGTTCGGCTACGGGAAAAGGAGACCTGGTCCCTTCTGCCAGGCTCCCAGCCCTCCTTCCCAGGGTCCGCCCTCCCTGGCCTCTCGCCCCTCGCCGGCCCGGGCAGGGCACGCCTTCTGCCAGGACAGGCACTGCTGGAAGACGGCCTGGGGGCTGCAGAACTTCTGGGAACTCAGGCTGTTGATGACGCAGCCGCCGCTCTGGCACTCTGAGTACTCCTCGCAGGCCTCCCCGATGGCTCCCCCCCCCCCGTGCCCGCCGCAGCCCCGTGTTCTCCCCCACCCTGCAAACTTGGCTCGCCCGCCTGACACTGTGCTGGAACATCCGCAGACCACGGGGGTCCAGAAGACGGAGAGCCGGGGGAGGGAGGCAGAGGGTAAACTGAGGCACAGAGGACAGAAGAGGCGGCTGTGCGGCCGAGCAGCAGGCAGGGAGGGGTGCCATGAATGAAGCTTCCAGCCCCTCCCCACGCTCTCACGTTTTACAGGTGAGACGCTGCGGCTCAGAGAGGGTAGGTGACCTGCCCGGGATCACAGAGCCAACAAGGAGTTGGACTGAAGCCCAGGCCTGCCGCCCGCCCACCACCTGTGAGGGGCCCTCCACTCGGCTCTCAGAAATCTCCTTCACAAGCTCAAAACTACTGAGGGTCCCAAAGAGCCGCTGTTCCGCGTTTACTGTTCTGGGTAAGTCACTTCAGCTCTCAAGGGCTGAGAATAAAGGCATCTGGGCTCAGGGTCGGGGCGGCCCAGCGGGTGAGACCCGAGGACAGAGGAGGAGCCGCCTAGAGACCAAGCAGACAGGAGGGCCCCGGGGAGGGGGCCGTGCGGCACGGAGTCCTCCCTGCTGCTCCTGTGCAGGGGCCACCGCGGACGAGGCAGGACGAGGGGATCAGGGCGGTGACACACAGCCCCCAGGACAGCCAGGTCGCATTGTCTCCGCTGGCACACCACGATGCACACGAGCTGATCACTGTCGCCCCGGCACCCGCTGCCCCCTCCCCCCCGCTCCCCTGGGCCCGCCCCCTGCCATTCCACGCCGCGCCGGGTCCCTGGAGCAGCTTCTGTCCCAGGTCGCAGGGGCCACTGGACTGGGTACTTGGCGCCGGGCCTGGGTGTGAGTCAGGAGTCAGCTGTCCCGGGGGCCTGAGAGCCTTGGGAGGCGGGCGCGCTCACAGGCTGGGCGTGGGAGGGGGGACAGAAGAGGGAGCACAGAGCCGGGGCAGGAAAGCGGGCTGGGAGCCAGGGGCCCCGCGGGCCTGGGTGCGGGCAGCCCTGCACTGTGCAGCGACAGGGGGCAGGGACGTGTAGCTCACCTTGTGGGACCGTGGCAGGTGCGTCCCCCGCGTCGTCACCAGGGTCGCGGGCCGCAACCAGAGCAGCAGCAGACGCCCAGTGCTGGCCGTGGCGCGTGGCCTGTTGGCCCCCGAGAGGCCCCGCCCGCAGGGCTCCTGCCCCTCCCCTTCCCAGGCTTTCTCCATCCAGATGGATTTTTAAACATGAATAGTCATTGTTTTCTTAGAGGGGTTTTGTTTACAAGATTGGGCAGGAAGTGCAGAGAGTTCCCGTACATGCCCCTGCCCCGCCTCCGTTTCCATTATCAGTATCTTAGCCGGTGTCATACATTTGCTGCAATCCATCCAGCGATTTTGATAATTATTATAAACCAAAGCCCACCGTTGCACGAGGGTTCGGTCTTGGTGTTGTACGTGCGATGGGCTTGGACACACGTATGAAGTGTACCTACGCTTGAGAATCATATGGGGTCGTTTCACTGCCCAGAAACTCCTCTGTGCTCTGCCTGTTCATACCCCAGCCCTGGCACCGCCCACCCCGACCCTGATCCCTTCACGTCCCCATGGCTGTGCCTTTTCCAGACCGTCCCAGGGTTGCAGCTGTGCAGTGTGTCACCTTTCAGGTGGCTTTTCCCACTTCCTAATATGCACCTGAGGGTCCTCTGTGTCACTTTAGGGCTTGGTAGCAAATTTCTCTTTATCACTGAGTGGAAAATGTATTTTCAACAGCCTTTCTCTGGGGAGCGATCGAGCCCTTTATTGGTTTAGACAAGAGCGTCTCTGAGGTTAGCGCGCCCAGAATCTCTCCTCGCTTCTCTTTTGGGCCCATCTTGGCAGCGGTCCCCTCTGGTCTCCAGCTCTGGACCCTGCGATGTGACAGGACGAGTGTCCTCAGGGCCCGCGGCCCTCACCCTCAGACTGTCCCAGGTCACTTTATTTGTTGCGGGGCATCTGGGGAGACCACCGGGCCTTTCTGGGCCCTAGTTCCCCTCCCTGTGAAATGAGGGGTGGGCCCCCTTTGAACCGTCGGTTTTCAGATGATTCCGTGAAGCACGGGGTCATCTGCCTGGCGAAGCACTGCGGAAATCTGCGTTTTAAACTCCTGCACCTGTTCTGGAGCAGGCCCAGCCCTCAGAGCCTTCCGGAGAGCAGAGCCGGGTGGAGCACAGACGGGGGGGGGGGGTGGCCTGGTGCCCCCCGAGCCCGCCCGATTGGGGCAGATCCTCAGACCAGGAAGGTCGTTGTGGGCGGGGGCCTGGCGGGGCAGCGGTGCTGGGCGCCTGGGGGTGGGCGGGCAGGGGTCTGGTTTGTCTCCACATTGCACCTCACGCAGAGCACACTGTCCAGACAACCAGGCTGGTATTTGCTCCAGAACCATGCCTGTCTGTCAGCGCAGACTCTTTTGGCCCCATGCAAATATCCAGAAATTACCCTGTGCCTTCAGTCAGGACAGAATTGAGCAACACAGAACATCTCAGAGTGGCTTCGTTTACACTTTTGTTCATGAAAATGGCAAGTCGCAGGACTCATCACTTCTCTGAGTTTTGGTTTTCTGTAATTTTAGAGTTAAATTTGTCTCCAGTAAGCCATAGCTCAGGAGCCACAAAAGCAGTGCTAAAGCATTTCATTCTGAAGTTTTGCTCTTTCAAAAGAGACACAATAGCATGAACTCAGAGCCCTATTTGGATCTGCGGATGCCGAAAAGGGATGAAGATGCAGAGAAAAGAGAGCAGAGGATGCAGGTCTTAGTGACAACAATACCATTTCTCTTTTAAATTTTACCTTTGAAAAAGCACCTCAAAGTCTATTTCAACGTGTGTTCGACAACAGTGTTTTAAACTTTTCCCCTCAAAAAAAAAAGCACCTGCAAAGCTGGGACGCACCTTTCCCACACGTGCGTCCTACGTGCCGGCAGAGGTCCAAGTGTGTCTGCAGGTCTCCCTGCAACCCCATCGCAGGTCGGCAGATGTGAGTGGGCCGTTCTGAGTCCTGGGGCCTCACCGGGCGCTGCCGCCCACACTTCCCAGGCCCCGGCCCCGCCCAGGATCCTGTCCCTCCACTCAGAATCGGCCCTTGGGAGGAGGACAAGTGTTTCCACGGTGGAACCCAAGACACACTCTCTGGTCCTGGGAGACTGAACCTACAGACAGACCCACAGCCTGGAGCAGCCACCCTGGGGAGCTGGCCAAAACTCTCAGTGACCCCAGATGCGAGCCCCAGGTCAGTGCCCCCAGCTTCCCTGGCTTTGCCCCTCCTCCAACTCAGGACCAGCCTGAGAAGCCAAATGTGCCCCCTGACCCATCACACGGGATGCCCGTATCAGTCTGCCAGGCTGCATAACAACCCCACAGACGAGGACGGCCTTGTATCCTGGAGCCTGGCAGGCCAGGTGTGGGCAAGGCTGGTTCCCTCTGAAGCCTGTCTCTTTGGCCGTCTCCTCCCCTGCGTGGTGGACCAGCCCCCATGCTGGGCAAGCTCTGGACAAGCGCCCTTGTGCTGACCACGGCGCTCTGCCTTGCTGCTGACCTGTGAGGGCCACCGGACACAGGCTCCAGGGACGGCGCGGGAACTCACTTGTTTTCCTTCATAGCAGGTCAGAGGTCTCGGATGCCTCAAATCACACGACTCAAGGAAAATGACACCAGACAGTTGAGTCGTACAAGCAGTTTCCAAGATAAATGGCAACCCCACAGCCATTGTAGGAACTTTGTAAACCCTGTTCCCACATCATATCAAACCTATCAAATATAATCATTATGTCACAACTACGTAAGAGCTAAATTTCAATCACAACTTGAACACCTTTAACTTTCAAACCTGCAGTGTTCTTTTTGTACTTTAAACCAGGAAAAAAATATTTTCTGGTCTCAAACCTTTTCTTAGGCCCTTGAAAAGTTCGCAGACCCAGTTTACGCAATCGGTTACGATGTGCCTGATCAATCAGACAGCCCACACGGCGCGGGAACGCCGTACCCCTTGGAGAAAGTCCAGTTCATGGAAGGTCACAGCCCACCTGTGCTCACAGCCCATCACTCACAACAGCCGAGGGGGGAGCAGCCCGAGGGTCCATCGATGGATGGACACATAATACGTTTGTCCACATAATAGAACATTATTGTCCACATAATAGAACATTATTGTCCTTAAAAAGGAAGGACACTCCAGCACCTGCTACAACACAGAAGAACCTGGAGGACGTGATGCTCAGTGAGATAAGCCAGGCGCCAAAGGACAGATTCTGTGTGGTTGCTTCCCACTATGTGGAGGAGTGAAATCCACAGAGACGGGAAGCAGGAGGCTGGCTTCCAGGGTCTGGGGGTGGGGGGTGTTATTTTATGGGGACAGAGTTTCCGTTTGGGAAGATGAAAGAGTCCTGGAGATGAGGGTGGTGAAGGTTGCACAACAGTGAAAAGGCGCTTAGTGCCCCTGAGCTGTACACCTAAAAAATGGTTACGGTGGTGAATTCTGTACTGTACACATTTTACCAGAATTAAACTCAGGGCCCTGGAGGCATAGCTGGTCCTGAGCTTGAAGAACCACGCATTCGCAGCCCCTGCGTGTTCTGAAATATCCTCTATGGATAGAATCTCGTTTCTCGGACATTCGTTTATAAGTCTCTCGGCTCAGGCATCCTTCCACGGTTTTGCCTTCCGACATCAACGTCAGGTGTGATGCCACAGCGTCTCAATCTGACAAAAGCCCGACAAAGCAAATCTTGCCCAAAACGTTACACATCCTGATAAATTAGATTATACAACCACAGGTACCATATTTAGAGCATAAACTCCTCGTGTGGGTCCCATACCCACCCGGCCTCACTTATTCTCCGAGCGGGGAGGCGGCTGAGCCTCTGGTGCCCACGAGGAGAGGTGACCCACAGGTACAGCCCTGACAAGCGCTCGCGTGCAGGCCGCCCAGCGCGCTCACACGCAGAAGAATAAGACGTGCCAGCAAACGTGTGAGAGTGGACATTCCCTGCAGAGAAACGCCCTCTGGGAGCTGATAACGGCTTAAATCCTCAGCGGCCCTACCTTTGAATCTTGGGTCCCACCGGCTCCTCTGTGTAGAAGTGAGGCTGGCCAGGCTGTGGCTTCCGGAAAAGACTCCCAGCCCCCAAACAGAGATTCACACAGGAGCCAGGCTCCAGGGAGCCTGGGGCAAAGCTGCCGCAGAATCGCGGGAGCAGCTCCCAGCCCCGCCTCTGTTCCCGCCTTCACCCTCTCGAGAAGTCTCCTCCCTCCTCAGGAGAAACCGGACACACAGTGGCCGGTGGCCGGGCCACACAGGAAGGCAGGACGCTGGCCCACGTGGGAACCCCAGGAACCAGCCGCAGCCTCTGCAGCCGTGGGCCCAGACGGCCGGCCCCAGGCCAGCGACCGCAGCTCCCCCGGGTCTGCCCGCCCCGACTCAGGACCAGCCCCTGCCCCATCCCGTGGGACGTCCCACTGCCGGTCAGCCGCCCTGCCTCCCCACGAGCACCCCTCAGGGTCCCTGGAGCCCACCTCTTGCACTCTCAGGGTCCCCACCCGCCTGCCTGGGGGGCTCCTGATTCGCAGCCCTGTTTGTTCTCACGGGGTGGTCTGAACACAGTGTTCATTCAGTTACATTTCCTGACTTATTTATTATTGACGACAAGCCAGGCTCTGCGGAAGAAGACTGAGTGTCCGCAGCCACCTGATCGCCTCGGAGGGGGTTCTTGGCCTCGTGTGGGAAATGGACCTGTCGACAGATTACATAACGTGTGGAAGATGCCTCTAAGGGAGCGGTGGGGATGCTGGGAGGGAGGACCGGGTTTCCCCAAGTGGGGATCCCCAGGTGGTGGGATGCAGGACAGAGGTCCAGGCAGAGGAGGGGGTGGGCCTGGGAGTTGGGGACGGATGGGAGGGTCGGGCCTGGAGAGCTGGCACAAGAACCTTCACAGGACCAGAGGGTGTCTCAGAAAGTTCTGGGCACCACGCAGGACAGGACGAGAGGCTGGCACTGCTGGACCACTGCAGGGGGTGCTGCCTGGGTGTGTGGGGCGAGGGCACCAGGGACCCAGGCCCACTCTGGGCTCTGGGGACGGGGGTGTGAAGGGCTCAGTTCCACACAGTGTTTCAGGGGTCCACCACTGCCTAGCGGCCCCCAAAACTCAGCGGCCCAAAGGGCAATTGGTGACTGCCTCTCGGGTCCTGTGGGCTGACTGGACTCAGCAGGGTGGTTCTCGCTTGGACTCATGCGGCAAAGGGCAGTCAGATGGCACCGGGCTGGCGAAGTGACCTGAAGCCGCGACTTCTCCACCCGCTTGTCCACGGTGGCTGAATGGCAGGGGCGCCTCCCCAACGTGGCTGCCTCACAGCACTGAGTCCCGGGGGACCAGCCCAGGAGCCAGCATCACCCCAGAGACGCCCAGGTCAGTGTGGGAGGAGGAGTGACCAGAGCCAGGGCTGAACCCAGGAGTGGGCACGACCCCCAGGAGCGGACACGAACCCCCGGGAGTGGACACGACCCCCAGGAGTGGACACGACCCCCCAGGAGCGGACACGAACCCCAGGAGCGGACACGAACCCCTCAGGAGTGGACACGAACCCCCCAGGAGTGGGCACGACCCCCAGGAGCGGACACGAACCCCCCAGGAGCGGACACGACCCCCAGGACTGGACACGACCCCCAGGAGCGGACACAGCCCCCAGGAGTGGATACGACCCCCAGGACTGGACACGACCCCCAGGAGCGGACACGAACCCCCCAGGAGCGGACACGAACCCCCAGGAGCGGACACAGCCCCCAGGAGCGGACACGAACCCCCCAGGAACGGACACGAACCCCCCAGGGGCGGACACGAACCCCCCAGGGGCGGACACGAACCCCCCAGGAGCGGGCACGACCCCCAGGAGCGGACACGAACCCCCCAGGAGCGGACACGACCCCCAGGACTAGACACGACCCCCAGGACTAGACACGACCCCCAGGAGTGGACACAGCCCCCAGGAGTGGACACGACCCCCCGGGAGATGGCAGAAGGTGAGGAGGGGCAGCTGGTGACGGGATATGGTTTCTTACAGGGGTGATGTCTGCGCGACTCTGTAAATTTACTAAAGCAATGAAATATACACTCTAAATGGGCGAATTGTATAGCATGTGAATTTTATCTCAATAAAGCTATTTAGAAAAGGAAATCTATTTGAACTTTTACTTATAACTTCATTGTTTTTACATTGTTCTTTATACGTTTTTAAAATTCTATCCTTGTCAGAGAGTAACATTTCCTTTTAACCAAGGAATTAGAATTCAATTGAATAACTTGCGTTTTTCACTTGTAAAATGCCTTTTTAAGTAAAAAAAGAAAAAAATCAGTCCTCCTAAAACTAATTTCTTTAACTTATTTTTTTTAACCATTTTTTAAATTGAAGTATAGTTGATTTACAATGTTGTGTTTGTTTCTGGTGTACAGCAGTGATTCAATTTTATATATATATGAACTTCCCTGGCAGTCCAGTGTTTAAGATTCCACGCTGCCACTGCAGGGGGCACGGGTTCAATCGTGGTCAGAGAACTAAGATCCCACATGCTGTGCCCCGTGGCCAAAAAAATTATATATATGTATATATTCTTTTTTAGATTATTTTCAATTATAGATTATTACAAGGTATTGAATATAGCTCCCTGTACTATACAGTAGGACCTTGTTGTTTACCTGTTTTATATATAGTAGTGTGTATCTGTTAATCCCAAACTCCTAACTTATCCCTCCCCCACTTTCCCCTTTGGTAACCATAAGTTTGTTCTCTATGTCTGTGAGTCTATTTCAGTTTTGTAAATAAGTTCATTTGTATCATTTTTTTAGATTCCACATATAAGTGATATCACATGATATTTGTCTTTCTCTGTCTGACTTACTTCACTTAGTATGATAATCTCTAGGTCCATCCATGTTGCTGCAAATGCATTAGTTTATTCTTTTTTATGGCTGAGTAATATTCCATTGTATATATGTACCACATCTTCTTTATCCATTCATCTGTTGATGGACACTTAGGTAGCTTCCATGTCTTGGCTATTGTAAATAGTGCTGCAATGAACATAATCTTTTCGAATTATGGTTTACTCTGGATACATGCCCAGGAGTGGGATTGCTGGATCATATGGTAGCTCTATTTTTAGTTTTTTAAGGAACCTCCATAGTGTCCTCCATAGTGGTTGTACCAATTTACATTCCCACCAACAGTGTAGGAGGGTTTTCTTTTCTCCACACCCTCTCCAGCATTTATTGTTTGTAGACTTTTTGATGATGGCCATTCTGACTGGTGTGAGGTGATATCCCACTGCAGTTTTGTTTTTTTTTTCCCACTGTAGTTTTGATTTGCATTTCTCTAATAATTAGTGATGTTGAACATCTTTTCATGTGCCTGTTGGCCATCTGTATGTCTTCTTTGGAGAAATGTCTATTTATGTCTTCTGCCCATTTTTTGATTGGGTTATTTGTTTTGATATTGAGCTGTATGAGATGTTTGTATATTTTGGAGATTAATCCCTTGTCAACTGCATCATTTGCAAATATTTTCTCCCATTCTGCAGGTTGTCTTTTCATTTTGTTTATGGTTTCCTTTGCTGTACAAAAGCTTTTAAGTTTAATTAGGTCCCGTTTGTTTATTTTTGTTTTTATTTCCATTACTCTAGGAGATGGATCCAAAAAGATCTTGCTGTGATTTATGTCAGAGTGACCCGCCTATGTCTTCCTCTAGGAGTTTTATAATATCCGGTCTTACATCTAAGTCTTTAATCCATTTTGAGTTTATTTTTGTGTATGGTGTTAGAGAATGTTCTAATTTCATTCTTTTACATGTAGCTGTCCAGTTTTCCCAGCACCACTATTGAAGAGAATGTCTTTTCTCCATTGTATATTTTTGCCTCCTTTGTCATAGATTAATTGGCCATAAGTGTGTAGGTTTGTTTCTGGGCTCTCTATTCTGTTCTGTTGATCTATGTGTCTGTTTTTGTGCCAGTACCATACTGTTTTGATTACTGTAGCTTTGTAGTATAGTCTGAAGTCAGGGAGCCTGATTTCTCCAGCTCTGTTCTTCTTTCTCTAGATTGCTTTGGCTATTTGGGGTCTTTCGTGTTTCCATACAAACTTTAAAATTTTTTGTTCTAGTTCTGTGAAAAATGCCATTGGTAATTTGATAGAGGTTGCACTGAATCTATAGATTGCCTTGGCTAGTATAGTCATTTTGACAATATTGATTCTTCCAGTCCAAGAACATGGTATATCTTTCTATCTGTTTGTGTCATCTTTGATTTCTTTCATCAGCATCTTATAGTTTTTAGAGTGCAGGTCTGTGTCTCCTTAGATAGGTTTATTCCTAAGTGTCTTATTCTGTTTGATGCGATGGTAAATTGGGATTGCTTCCTTAATTTCCCTTTCTGATATTTCATTGTTCGTGTATAGAAATGCAACAGATTTGTGTGTATTAATTTTTTATCCTGCAACTTTACTGAATTCACTGATGAGCTCTAGTAGTTGTCTAGTAACATCTTTAGGATTTTCTATGTATAGTGTCATGTCATCTGCAGTGACAGTTTTACTTCTTCTTTTCCAGTTTGGAACCCTTTTATTTCTTTTTCTTCTCTTACTGCTATGTCTTGGACTTCCAAAACTGCATTGAATAAAACTGGTGAGAGTGGGCATCCTTGTCTTTTTTTCCTGATCTTAGAGGAAATGCTTTCAACTTTTCACCATTGATGTTAGCTATGGGCTTGTCATATATGGCTTTTATTATGTTGAAGTATATTCTCTCTGTGCCCACTTTCTGAAGAGTTTTTGTCATAAATGGATGTTGAATTTTATGATATTTATAGAGATTTCCATCTGAAAGCAGCAGAATACATGTTCATCTCAAGAGCACATGCAGGGCTTCCCTGGTGGTGCAGTGGTTGAGAGTCTGCCTGCCGATGCAGGGGACACAGGTTCGTGCCCCAGTGCAGGAATATCCCACATGCTGCGGAGCAACTAAGCCCGTGCGTGAGCCATGGCCACTGAGCCTGTGCATCCAGAGCCTGTGCTCCGCAACAGGAGAAGCCACAACAGTCTGTTGTGAGAGGCCCGCGTACCGCAAAAAAAAAAAAAAAAAAAACACATGCAACATTCTCCAGCATAGATCACATGCTGGGCCACAAAGCAGGCCTTGGTAAATTTAAGAAAATTGAAATCATGTCAAGCATCTTTTCCAACCACAATGCTATGTGGCTAGAAATCAACTACAAGATAAAAAATTGCAAAACACACAAACATGTGTCCAGGCTAAACAATATGCTACTAAACAACCAATGGCTCACTGAAGAAATCAAAGAGGAAATCAAAAATACCTAGACAAATGAAAATGAAAACACAATGATCCACAACCTATGGGATGCAGCAAAAGCAGTTCTAAGAGGGAAGTTTACAGCAATAAAAGCTTACCTCAGGAAACAAGAAAAATCTCAAATAAACAACCTAACCTTATGTCTAAAGCAACTAGAGAAAGAAGAAGAAACAAAACCCAAAGTTAGTAGAAGGAAAGAAATCATAAAGATCAGAGCAGAAATAAATGAAATAGAGACTAAAAAAAATAGAAAAGATCAACGAAACTAAAAGCTGGTTCTTTGAAAAGATAAACAAAACTGATAAATCTTGCAAATAGAGATTATCATACTAAGTGAAGTAAGTCAGAAAGAGAAAGACACATACCAGGTGATATCACTTATTTGTGGAATCTAAAATATGACAGAAATGAACTTATCTGTGAAACAAAAAACAGACTCATGGACATAGAGAACAGACTGGTGGTTGCCAAGGGGGAGGAGGGGGTGGGGGAGGGATGGAGTGGGAGGTTGGGGTTAGCAGATGTAAGCTTTTATATATAGAATGAATAAACAACAAGGTCCTACTGTACAGCACAGGGAACTATATTCAATATCCTATGATAAACCATACTGGAAAAGAATATTATATAAAATGTATATACATAGATGAATTAAATTCTTTATGTAATAAAAAAAGAAACAATAATACTTTGGATGTATTAGGTTAAATAAAACATATCAAAATGAAAAAAATATGATAGAACTTTAGCCAAAATCATCAAGAATAAAAGGGAGAGGGTCCAAATCAATAAAATCAGAGATGAAAAAGGAGAATTTACAACCAACACCACAGAAATACAGAGGATCATAAGAGCAACTGTATACCAATAAAATGGACAACCTGGAAGAAATGGATAAATTCTTAGAAAGGTACAATCTTTCAAGACTGAACCAGGAAGAAATGGAAAATATAAACAGACCAATTACCAGTACTGAAATTGAAGCAGTGTTTTTGGCCACGCCACATGGCTTGCCGGATCTTGGTTCCCTGACCAGGGATTGAACCTGGGCCCACGGCAGTGAAAGCACGGAGTCCCAACCACTGGACCACCAGGGAATTCCCTGAGTCAGTAATTTAAAAACTCCCAAGGAACAAATATCCAGGACCAGATGGCTTCACAGGTGAATTGTACCAAACATTTAGAGAAGAGTTAGCATCTATCCTCTGAAACTATTCCAAAAAAATTGCAGAGGAAGGAAAATTTCAAACTCATTCTATGAGGCCACCATCACCAAAATCAGATGAAGATATCACAAAAAAAGCAAATTACAGGCCAGTATCACTGATGAACACAGATGCAAAAATCCTCAACAAAATACTAGCAAACTGACTCCAATAATACATTAAAAGGATCATACACCATGATCAAGTGGGATTTATCCCGGGGATGCAAGGGTTTTTCAATATTGGCAAATCAATCAGTATGATACACCACATTATCATACTGAGGAATAAAAACCATATGATCATCTCAATAGATGCAGAAAAAAGCTTTTGATAAAACTCTTTAACTTATTTAAATATGTTTATGCAGATTGTAGATTTTAACTGACACCTTAACTGTCACCACTGACTCTGTGGTTGGGGCCATGCTTGTTTCCTCCCAGCCTGAAGTTTGCATTAGGACTTTCCACTTTTAATTTTCCTTCCAGGACGCTTCAAGACAACTCACCTGAACCTCACAATGAGCGTTTGGGGTCCAGACACAGGCTTCGCACTGACTTTGAGAGGCTGCTAACGGGAGAGTTCTAATGGGGCGGGTGCACACGGCAAAGCCACCTTCCTGGGGGCACCCTGCAGCTGTCCTGTCGTCCTCAGCATGATCATAACACTCTTCTCAAACAGTGAAAGAAATCACTAAACTCTTGGACAAACGAGATTTTATAACATACCTTTTCTTCTGCGAAAAGATAAGGAAAAAACATTATACGTTTTCAGAAGACAGAACCCCTGCCACAGCTGGCCGGGCAGGACTTTGCCCAGGGGGAGGAGGGTGACCTGCAGGGGAGAAATCTCCCTGTTCGTGTGGGTTTCTTTCTATCCCTGAAACGCCAGTATTTTGCCCTGACATTTTAGGTGTGAACCTTTTTTTTTAATATATAAATTTATTTATTTATTTTTGGCTGTGTTGGGTCTTCGTTTCTGTGCGAGGGCTTTCTCTAGTTGCGGCGAGCGGGGGCCACTCTTCATCGCGGTGCGCGGGCCTCTCACTACCTTGGCCTCTCTTGTTGCGGAGCACAGGCTCCAGACCCACAGGCTCAGTAGTTGTGGCTCACGGGCCTAGTTGCTCTGCGGCATGTGGGATCTTCCCAGACCAGGGCTCGAACCCGTGTCCCCTGAATTGGCAGGCAGACTCTCAACCACTGCACCACCAGGGAAGCCCCAGGTGTGAACCTTTTTAAAAATCCTCTTGCCTGGGGCCCACCAAGTCCATTTATCACTTCTCCCCAGTTTCTCTTCTTTCCTGAACCGTGTGACAGCCTCTCAGAGCTGCTCACACCTCTCCTCCCTCACGACCACTGTTCGTGGGGTCAGTGCCAGATGTTGAATGCCGCAGTTGTTGGGGTCAGGCCACTAGTGGGCCACACACAGCGACCAGCCCCTGGCCAGTGGAGAGCCCTGTACTGTGTGCTCCTGTAACCCGTGCTGGGCAGACTGGCCAGCCACTCCCCTTCAAGGCACAGGGAGAAACCGCCTCTGCTGACAGCAGCATCCGTGGGCCCAGGAGCAGGGCAACACCCCAGGGAAGGGTCTCTGTTGCCTCCAGGTCGCAGGCAACGAGGGAGCAGGGCCGCATCCCACCGTGGCCCCCTGGAGGTCCCAGGGCTCTGTAGCCCTCACTCCCCATCTCCCCCACCCAGTGCCTGGCAACCATTAATCTGCTTTCCAGCTCTATGGATTTGCCTGCTCTGCACATTCCATATGAGTGGATTCATACAACAGGTGGTCTCCAGGGACTCCCTTCTTTCAATGAGCAAAATTTTTTCAAGCTTCACTCACATTGTAACGTAAAAGGTCCTTCATTTTTTTCATTGCAGAGTCATTCTGTTGTATGGATATACCACATACTATTTATTTATCAGTTGATGGACATTTGGGCTCTTTCCAATTTTAACCATTATGGATAATGCTGCCGTGAACACTTCTGTACAAGTTTCCGTGGGGACACGTTTTCGTGTCCTCTGGGTGTTCCACCTAGAAGTGGATTGTTGGGTCCTGTGATAACTCTAGGTTTAACCTTTTGAGAGACTGCCAGACAGTTTTCCAAAGCGGCTGCACCACTGTTCATTCCCACTGGACATAAAAAGTATCTGACTTTTCCACATCCTCACCAACACTTGTTATTATCTTCTTTTCAATTACAGCCATCCTGGTGGGTGTGAAGTGGTCTCTCACTGTGGTTTTGATTTGAATTTCCCTACTAGTGGATGCTGTTGAGTAGAATTTCATATGCTAACTGGCCATTTGTGTATCTTCTGTGGAAAACTTCCTATTCAGATCCTTTGCTCCTTTTTCAAATTGGTTATTTATCATTTTATTATTGAGCTGTAAGAGTTTTTGAGGTACAATCCCTTATCATATTTATGATTTGCAAGTATTTTCTCCCATTCTATGGGTTGTCTTTTTACTTTCTTGATGGTGTCCTTTGAAGCACAAAATTTTTTTGATTTTGGTGAAGTTCAATTTATTTATTTTCTCTATTTGCTTATACTTATGTTATCATTTATAAGAATCCATCACCAAACCTAAGTCCACAAATATTTACACCTATGTTTACTTCTAAGAGTGTTATGGTTTTAGCTTTTACATTTAGGTCTTTAATCTTGAATTAATTTTCATATATGGCGTGAGGTATGGGTCCAAGTTAATTCTTTTGCATGTGGATATACAGTTGTCCCAGCACCATTTGTCGGAAGACTACTCTTTCCCCAATGAATTATTTTGGTATCATTGTCAAAATCAATTTATTTTATTCTGGTTTACATATTTATATTTTCTTTCTTTGTTCTCAATTCAGTTCCATACATCTACATTTCTATCCTTATGCCAGTAAGTGCAAGTGAATTGTTGGGTCCTATGGTAACTGTTCTGATTACTGTAGCTTTGTAGTAAGGTCTGAATTTGGAAATGCGAGTCCTCTAACTTCACTCTGCTTCTTCAAGATTGTTTTGGCTACTCTGGATCCCTTGCATTTTTATATGAATTTTAGGATCAGCTTATTCATTTCTGCCAAGAAGCCACCTGGGATTTTAATAGAGATTGTGCTGAAGTTGTAGGTAAATTCAGGAAGAATTGCTATTTTAACATCATTAAGCCTTTCAATCCATGAACATGGACTGTCTTCCAACTTACTTAGATCTTCTTTAATTAAAAAAAAAAGTTTTATAGGTTTCAGATAAGGTGGGCACTAGTCCTGTTAAATTTATTCCTAAGTATTTTATTCTTTTGAATACTATTGTAATGGAACTCTTTTCTTTTTATTTATTTATTTGTGGCTGTCAGGTCTTAGTCGCAGTGCGGGGTGGGGATGGGGGGCTTAGTTGCCCCGAGGCATGTGGGATCTTAGTTCCCCGACCAGGGATCGAACCCACATCCCTTGCATTGGAAGGCGGATTCTTAACCACTGGACCACCAGGGAAGTTCCTGGAACTGTTTTCTTAATTTTCAGATTGCTCATTGCAAGTGTTGTAAATATAACTGATTTTTATATATTTCTGTTTTTGGCCACACCGCCTGGCTTGCAGGATCTTAGTTCCCCGACCAAGGATTGAACCCAACCCCCCTGCAGTAGAAGTGCAGAGTCTTAACCACTGGACCCTCAGGGAATTCCATATATATATATATATATATATATATATATATATATATATATATGTATATGTATGTATGTTTTTTGGTTTTTGTTTTTTTTTTGCGGTACGCGGGCGTCTCACTGCTGCGGCCTCCTCCGCCGCAGAGCACAGGCTCCGGACGCGCAGGCCCAGCGGCCATGGCTCACGGGCCCAGCCGCTCCGCGGCACGTGGGATCCTCCCGGACCAGGGCACGAACCCGCGTCCCCTGCATCGGCAGGCGGACTCCCAACCACTGCGCCACCAGGGAAGGAAGCCCCTTATATATTTTTTACTGAACCAAACTTGGGTCTTCTCGCCTGCAAACAGTAAAGCCAACCCACTGCCTCCGGGTTGTGATGAAGGAAAGTGCAGCATTTATTGCAGGTACCAAGCGAGGAGTCCAGGGAACTAGTGCTCAAAAGACCTGAACTCCCCGAAGGCTTTCAGGGAAAGGTTTTTAAAGACAGGGTGAGGGAGGGAGGTTGTGGGGTGGGTGATCAGCTCGTGGACCTTCTTCTGATTGGTTGGTGGTGAGGTAATTGGGGGTCAACATCATCAACCTTCAGGTTCCAGCCATTCTGGGGTCTACATGCGTGTAGGCAGCATACAGTTAACTTCCTCCATCTGGTGGGGGTTTCAGTATCTGCAAAACAGCTCAAGGACACGGCTCAGCATAGTATCTACAGCCCTTGAGGAAGAACTAAAGGCCCTTGACTTTGTTTAATGGCTGAAATATTGTTATTTTGTCTTGTTTGACTGTTTTCTTTTCTTTCTGCATTTTCTCACTTCTCTGATTAAATTTGTTCTTTGGAACTAGGGGAAGGCCTAGGAGGCTAAAGTTTTTCTACAGACAAGAGGCAGGCAGAGGACAGGGGAGGGTCTGTCCCAGGAAGGACCCACAGGGTCCTACTCGGTTACGTATTGATCTTGCATCTTGCAACCTTGCTGAACTTGCTTATTAGTTCTAATACGTTTTAGTGGATTCCTTAGGATTTTCTATTTCTATTTTAATTTTGTCCCCATTTTCTTGCTACTTGCCCTGGCTGGAACCTCCAGGACAATGTTGACTAGAGGCACCAAGGGAGGACAACCCCTTCTTGTTCCTGATCTTAGGGAGAAGCATTTATTCTTTTCACCATTAAGAATGATATCAGGGCTTCCCTGGTGGCGCAGTGGTTGAGAGTCCGCCTGCCGATGCAGGGGACACGGGTTCGTGCCCCGGTCCGGGAATGATCCCACACGCCGCGGAGCGGCTGGGCCCGTGAGCCATGGCCGCTGAGCCTGCGCGTCCAGAGCCTGTGCTCCACAACGGGAGAGGCCACAACAGTGAGAGGCCCGCGTAACGCAAAAAAAAAAAAAAAAAGAATGATATCAGCTGTGGGTGTTTTGTAGATACTATTTTTTATCAGGTTGAGAAATTTCCTTTCTAGTCCTAGTTTGTTAAGTGTTGTTATCATGAAGAAATGTTTTAGATTTTGTCAAATGCTTTCTCTGCATCTACTGAGATGATCATGTGGTTTTTGTCCTTTATTTTGTTGATATGGTATATAACTAATTTTTGGATATTAAGTTAACAGTTGGTTTGCTTTTTTTTTGAGATTTTTTTTTTTTTTTTTTTTTTTTGCGGTACGCGGGCCTCTCAGTGTTGTGGCCTCTCCCGTTGCGGAGCACAGGCTCCGGACGCACAGGCTCAGCGGCCATGGCTCACGGGCCTAGCTGCTCCGCGGCATGTGGGATCATTCCCGGACCGGGGCACGAACCCGTGTCCCCTGCATTGGCAGGCAGACTCTCAACCACTGCGCCACCAGGGAAGCCCATTTTTTGAGAATTTTTGCATCTATATTTTAAGGAATTAGTCTGTTCTTGTGATGTCTTCCTTTTTTTTTTTTTTTCCACAGAGCAATGCTAGCTTCATAGAATTAGTTGAGATGTGTTCCCTCCTTTTCTAAATTTTACAAGTTAACATTTAAGGAAGTTAAATTAACATTTAACACCAATCCTGGAAGTTCTAGCCTGAAAAATCAGACAAGAAAAATAAATAAAAGGCATCCAAATCAGAAAAGAAAGTCTCTGTTTGCAGATGACAGGATCTTATATCCAGAAAATCCCAAAGAATCCACAAGAAAACTACTACAACTAATAAATGAGTTCAGCAAAGTTGCAGGGTAGAAGCTCAACCCACAAAAATCAGTTGTGCTTCTACATACCATCAATGAACAATCAGAAAACGAAATGAAGATAATTCTCTCTACAATAGCATCCAAAACAAACCAAAAAACCATAGGAATAGATTTAACCAAGGAAGTGAAAGAGTTGTATAAGAAAAATGAAAAAGCGTTGTTTAAAGAAATTAAAGAAGATGTAAATAAATGTAATGACACCCCATGTTCATGTATTGGAAGACTTACTATTGCTAAGATGGCTATGCTACCCAATGCAAACTGCAGATTCAATGCAACCCCTATCAAGATTCCAATGGCCTTTTCTGCAGAAATGGTACGGCTGCTCCTTAAATCCATATGGCATTGCAAGGGGCACTGAATAACCAAAACAATATTGAAAAAGAACAAAGTTGGAGGACTCACATTTTCCAATTTCAAAATTTTCTATAAAGCTATAGTTATCAAAACAGTATGGTGCTGGCATAAGGATAATACAGATAGGACAATGGAATAGAATAGAAAACCCAGAAATAAACTCTATGTCTATGGCCAGTTGATTTTCAACACAGATGCCAGACCCTCAGTGGGTAAAGAATAGTTTCTTTAACAAATGGTGCAGGGACAACTGAACATCCACGTGCAAAAGAATGAAGTTGGAGCCCTACCTCACACCATAAGCAAAGATTAACTCAAAATAGATCAACAATCTAAATATAACAGCTAAAATCATAAAACTCTTAGAAGAAAACAGGGGTAAATTTTCATGACCTTGGATTTGGCAGTGGATTTTAGAAATGACACCAGAAGCAGAAACAACAAAAGAAAACATAGATAAATTGGACTTCATCAAAATAAAAGACTTCTGGGTTTCCCTGGTGGCGCAGTGGTTGAGAGTCTGCCTGCCGATGCAGGGGACACGGGTTCATGCCCCGGTCCAGGAAGATCCCACATGCCACGGAGCGGCTGGGACCGTGAGCCATGGCCGCTGAGCCTGTGCGTCCGGAGCCTGTGCTCCGCAATGGGAGAGGCCACAGCAGTGAGAGGCCTGAATCCCGCAAAATAAATAAAGACTTTTGTGCATCAAAGGTCATTACCAATAAAGTGAAAAGACAACCTACAATGGGACAAAATATTTGAAAATCATATATCTGATAAGGGTCTACTATCCAGAATACATAAAGAATTCTTACAACTGAACAGCAAAATTTTTTAACCCAATTAAAAAATGGGCAAGGTGGGACTTCCCTGGTGATCCAGGGGTTAAGAATCTGCCTTCCAATGTGGGGGCCATGGGTTCAATCCCTGGTCTGGGAACTAAGATCCCACATACCACGAGGCAACTAAGCCTGCATGCTCTAGGGCTCACATGCCACAACTAGAGAGCCTGTGCGCTGCAACTACTGAGCCTGTGCTCTAACTAGAGAGGAGCCTGCATGCCACAACTAGAGCGAAGCCCACGTGCTGCAACGAAGGGCCCGGGTGCCACAACGAAAGATCCTGCAACTAAGACCCGATGCAGCCAAATAAATAAATATTTTTTAAATGGGCAAGGGACTTGAATAGACATTAATCCAAATAAATTATATAATTTCACCCACTAGGATGGCCATAAGTGAGTGGAAAATAACAAGTGTTGAAAAGGATGTATAGAAACTGGAATCCTTGTATATTGCTAACTGGAATGTAAAATGGTTCAGCTGCTCGGGAGACATTTTGATGGTTCTTCAAAAAGTTAAACACAAAATTACCATATGACCCAGAAATTCCACTCCTAGGCATATACACCAAAGAATTGAAAATAGTTGTTCAAATACTTGTACCCGGATGCTCATAGCAGCACTAGTTACAGTAGCCAAAATATAAAATATAAAAGCTCAAATGTCTATCAGTGGATGAACAGATAAATTGTGGAATATGCATACAGTGCAATATTGGTCTGCCATAAAAGGGGGTGGAGTACTGACACATGCTACAACCCAGATGGACCTTGAAAACATTACGCTAAGTGAAAGAAGTCAAACACAAAAAGGCAAATATTCTACGATTCCATTATTTGAAATATCCAAAGTAGATAAATCCATAGAGAGAAGGTAGATTGGTGGTTGCCAGTATGTGCAAGGAGCAGGGGGACGGGAAGTTCTTGATGGGCATGGGGTTTTATCTGGTGATGATTAGAATGTTTTGGAAGTAGATGATGGTGGTTGCACAATATTGTGAGTGTACTAAACTTCAATGAATTGTTCATTAAAACGGCTAATTAAATGCTATGTGAATTTCACCTCAAAAATGTGTAAAACATTTATCATTTTGTGAAATAGTACGATGTCTGGGATTTGGTCCAAAATAATGAGGTGGGGGTAGAGGTACAAAAAGTAAAAACAAAAACATGTTTCCCCCGAGCTGTATAGGAAACAAAACAAGAGACGGAAATGGGTAGAAGCCTAGAGTGCGGAAATCCAGGTGAGAAACGCGGCGGGGCGCTTTGTGTGTGGGGGAAGGGGCTAGAACCCAACAGCCCTGACGTGTATCTGTAGACAAAAGCGAGAGGACTGTTAGGGCAAAGAAAGAGATCCAGATTTTTTGTCTGAACCCTGGAGGCAGGGGTGCCTTTGCCGAGCTGCGGGGAACCGCGGACACGAATCAAGGATTGCTCTTGGGAAATCATCTCCTTGTGCACCTTAAACTTACAAAACTTCACGCGTCGGTTGTATCCCAACAAAATTGGGTAAATATACATATATTTTTTTAAAGGGATTGCTCTTCGGGTTTAGTGCGCGCTGCGCATCAGACACCGGCGGAGACGCAGAGGAGGCGGGCAGTGCTCTGCCGCGTCTTCCCCCCGAGTTTTAAGTGTCCTCCCGAGGGACGCGAGGGCCTGCACCGTCTTCGCGCCCTCCCTGAGCGGGCTGGGGGCGACGGCTGCCGCGACCCCGACCCTGCCCGCTCGGGGCCCCACCTGGCGACACCTGCCAGGTGCGCTGCGTGTCTACGCCCGGCGCCCCCGCGGCTCGGGGACCGACCTGGGGCGGGGCGAGGCGGGACAGGGCGGGGAGCGCGAGGCCACGCCCGGGAGGCGGCCACGCCGGCGCCCCCCAGCCCGATTTCCTGTCCCAGCAGCTCGGGGCCATGGCGGCGGCCGAGCCCAAGACCCCCGCGGGGACGGCCGCGGCCCGACGCCTGGCCCGGAGCTGCTGGTCCGCGTTCTGGGACTACGAGACGCCCAAGGTGATCGTGGTGAAGAACCGGCGCCTGGGCATCGTGTACCGCACGGTGCAGCTGCTCATTCTGCTCTACTTCGTGTGGTGGGTGCGCACGGGGGGAGACCCGGCGGCAGGGGGTGTCCAGCGGGGTCAGGAGCGTACGGGAGGGCGCCACCGGGACGTCCCAGGTTGGAGGGGCCGCTCTGGGCAGGTGGCGAGGAGAATGCCGGCGGCCGCCGCCAGGCTGGCCCCTCGGGCGCCGCAGAGCCTACCCGGCCGGCCCCCGAGAGACGGTGACGCAGCCTCGATCCCGCCGGAGTCGAGCTGACTCGGCAGGGGAGGGGTCCCGGGCCTGCCGCGGGGTCGCCTCCAGAGCCGGCCCTGCCCGTTCGCACAGGTACGTGTTCATCGTGCAAAAGAGCTACCAGGACAGGGAGACGGGCCCCGAGAGCTCCGTCATCACCAAGGTCAAGGGCATCACTTCGTCCGAGAACAAAGTGTGGGACGTGGAGGAGTACGTGAAACCCCCCGAGGTGCGCCACTCGGGCCCCGCCCCCCCCCCTCCGAGCACCCCGAGGGTGGGACCGAGCGGCGGCCGAGCTGCCCGGCGCCGGCCGACCGTCCCTTGTTTCTGAGCCCAGGGGGGCAGCGTGTTCAGCATCATCACCAGGATCGAGGTCACCCCCTTCCAGACCCTCGGAACCTGCGCCGAGGTGAGGTCGGGTAGAGAGCAGAGCCGGGGCGGGAGGGAGGGGCCCTGCCTGGTCCGCTGTGCCTGGGGGAAAAGAGTGTCGGGCCCCTGACCAAGCAGCCTCCTCCCTAGAGTATGAGGGTCAGAAACGCCACGTGCGACTCGGACGAGGACTGCGTGGCTGGGCAGCTGGACATGCTGGGAAACGGTCAGTGTGTGCCAACTGGGGGCGGGGGCGGGCCGCGCCCCTGAGGGCGCATCTGCCACCTGAGCGCGCGTCTGCCCACAGGCCTGCGGACCGGGCGCTGCGTGCCTTATTACCACGGGTCCTCCAAGACCTGCGAGGTGTCCGCCTGGTGCCCGGTGGAGGACGGGGCCTCAGTCAGGTGTGCACACCCGCTGTCCCCACCCACCTGGGGCCAAGCTCCTTTGCTCCTTTCTCCTACCTGACCGGAGTCGGGGTGTGTGGGGGGAGAAGGACGGGAGGGGCAGCGCAGCAGGGGAGCCTGGGGGACCGGGAGAAGGGGAGACTAAACACACCCGGTTTGTGCCTCCTCAGCCAGTTTCTCGGTAAGATGGCCCCCAATTTCACCATCCTCATCAAGAACAGCATCCACTACCCCAAATTCCAGTTCTCCAAGTAAGAGCCATTAGCGCGTGGCGACAAGGGATGGGCTGCGGGGGGGGGGGGGTTGCCTCTTGGAATGTGTTGTTTGGGGGTGCATGGCTTCTGCTCCCTCCCCATCTGATGCCACTAGGCCTTGTCTTTAGGGGCAACATCGAGAACCGGAAGGATGGCTACCTGAAACACTGCACATTCCATGAGGTCTCTGACCTCTACTGCCCCATTTTCAAGCTGGGCTACATCGTGGAGCAGGCAGGGGAAAACTTCACGCAGCTGGCACACTCGGTGAGGGCACCAGGGAGAGTGGGTGGGACAGCTGTCCGTCCAGGTGCTGGCTCCCACCTGCACACAAAGGGTCTCATTACAGCCGAGTCCGTCTGCAGTCTTGGCCAGCCCTGGCCCTGCTTGGGCAGAGGAAAGAGAAACACGATCGTCTGACCCATCTGGGTGTGCATGGCTCCTGCTAAATTATTGACTCCTGGCATCCCCTTGTGCCTCAGAAGCAGGGCACTCGAGCCCCCTTCCCCAGCTCTCTGCCCTGAGCTGCCCTGGGTGCCTCACAGTATGCACCCCACACATAGCCTCAGCAGGACCTTGGGGCTGTTGAAGGTCCTCTCTGTGAGCCCACCCTGACCCCGTGTCTGTGCCCACTTCTGGACAGGGTGGTGTAATTGGGGTCATTATCAACTGGGACTGTGACCTGGACCTGTCGGCGTCAAAGTGCAACCCCAAATACTCCTTCCGGAGGCTCGACCCCAAGCATGTCCCAGCCTCATCTGGCTACAACTTCAGGTACCTTGGCCTTGGGACACTGGGTCCTCGTCTGCCCTAGCCGTGGAGGTCCAGGAGTCAACAGGGCAGGTGCCCAAAGGTTCAGGGGCGCCAGTGGTCGGCTGAGTCTTGGAGCTGCCCCATTTGGGCAACAGGTGCGCCCCCCGTCATGCTCCTCAGGGTCAGGTGGCCAGGTTTCCTGCACCCGGGTCATTCCCTCCCAGATTCTGACGTGCTTCCGGGTCATTCCGCCCTAGGTTCGCCAAGTACTACAAAGTAAACGGTACCACCACCCGCACACTCATCAAAGCCTACGGGATCCGAATTGACGTCATCGTGCACGGACAGGTAAACCAGCCCACCTTGCCTACCTGAGGCTTGGGCTGGCCCAGCCTCAATCTCTCCTACCACACCCCACGCCTCCCTTGAGCCCCACTCCCGCATCTCAGGCAGCCTCTTTGCCTCCAGGCAGGGAAGTTCAGCCTGATTCCCACCATCATTAACCTGGCCACAGCGCTGACCTCTATCGGGGTGGTAAGGGATGCACACTAGGGTCACGGGGGGTGGGGGGACGGGGGGGCAGGTGCCAGGCTCTAACGCATTGGTCTTGCTGGTCTCAGGGCTCCTTCCTGTGCGACTGGATCTTGCTAACGTTCATGAACAAAAACAAGGTCTACAGCCATAAGAAATTTGACAAGGTGTGTACTCCAGGGCCTTCCTCAGGCAGCTGGCCTGTGACCCTGGCCCTTGTTTTGGGCCAGGGCCCTCCCCCACCCTATCCCTGCTCCGCAGACCCAGGCCAGGCTGGCCAACCGCAAGGTGAGGGGCAGAGCCAGGCCTGGGCTGTCCCACCCCCATTGCCTTGCCCCACCTCTGCCCCGTCTGAGCAGATGGTGGACGCTCCCAAGCGGGGTGCAGGACCAGGGCTTGGCACCTCTGAGCCTTCCCAACAGGACTGCGCTCTCACAGACGCCCGAGGATTGGCCCAGCTCTGAGCCCACTCCCACCTTCTGTCGTGCTGCACTGAAGACCTGGGCCTGTTGGGGGCCCCTGAAGTCTGTGGCCCCAGGAGCGCCCCACTCCCCAGGGCAGCATGGCTTGGACCTTGGACCTGGGCCCTGCCCACACACCTCAACACTGCGTCGCAGCAAAACCAGCAGCCAAAGGGCCCCGTGCAACCAGGCAGTGGGATGACATGAAGGGGACGGCACCTGATCCCGGCCTGTCCATCTTGTCCCCCAACTGCCCAGGGGCCTGTAGGGGGCAAGTCCCCACCTCCACCTTCTCCCTAGCTGTTCTCCTCCCAGGCTCTTTGCTCCTCCCCCCCACCCCCCACCCCCACCCCGACCCTTCACTCACCTCATAGCCAGGAAATCACACATCCAGAATCCAATAAAGCTGTGACCAGACCCTCCTGGCCTCGTCTTCGGGGAAAAGCATGTTCAGGCTCTTAAAAAGACAAACAAACATGCAATGGCAGGTCTTTGCGCACGGGGTCTCTCTTTTGGTGTGCTTGGCCCTCCGTATCGCCCCTCTAGCCAGCCTGCGTGCAGAGTGTGTGGATGTGTCTGCTGCCCCCACGTCCAGCCAGGCTACAGTCATGTCTGACCTGGGGGCCAGTGGAGGTGGGGGACACACAGGCTGAGAGCGCACAAGGACCCCTAGACTCATCCCAGCATGTCTTTCAGGCAGTGCACTTACCAGCTTCCTGCAGGGCTCATCCCGGGCCCCAAACCTCAAAATACAGGAAAAGGCTCCTCCTAGACCCCAAACCTCTCAAGGAGGAAGAAAGCCAGGAGGGAGGCGATGAGAGTTGTACCCAAGGAAAACTGAAAGCTTAGGCTCACACCAAAATGCCCGCCCAGGCCCTGCGGCTCTATTATTTCAAATGGGGATTGGGGTGGAGGAAGGAATTCGGTGCTGGGGAACAGGGGTGGACAGGGCAGAACGAGGTTGGAGGAGTGTGGGAAGCCGGCACTAGCTGGATCAGGCCTACCGGTAATCTGGTTACGGCCTTGGATGCTACAGTGGTCATTCCACTTAGCAGCTCTGCCTGGCCAGGCCCTGCTCTGAAGACACCACGACCTGATTGGACGGTGGTTTCCCCAGCAACGGGTATGATGGTGCACAGACCTGAGGAGGCATAGTCCCTCCCACAGATCCTTTCACCTGTGACCCCGTCACTCCCAAAGTCAGAGCTGGCCTCCCCACCTGCCAACGAGACCAGCACCACTCACTGGAGCCACAAACCCTTGAGAAGCCCCCACCCAGCCGCCCTGCAGATTCTCCTATGCTCGTCAGCTCCCTGGGTCACTCAAATGCCTGTGACATCCAGCTCTAGTTTTACAGAAACCAGCTTTTCCAGTTGGAGCTGGGCTGCAGCTCAAGAACCAGGGCCAGGGGCTCAGGTTTCCCATCCCCAAGCATGAGAGTGACCCTAGGACCTCCACCGCCCCAGATGCCCCCAGCCCCTAAGCTGGCCTCCGCTGGCACCCCCGGCCCCGCTGCAGGGAGCACAGTGGGGTGGGGGGGTGGGCGAGACACGCAGCCCCACCTCCTCGTTCCTCCGTGCTCCCCTGGGACGTCTCCGGCTCTGCTTCCAGGAAGCGCCGTTAGCCCTCCTCCTCCCCAACTCGGCCCTAATTTGATTTGATCTCCATCTGGGGGCTGATGGGCTCCATCCCCTTCCAAGCCGAGTCAGGTTTCTTGCAGTCACTGGGCCTGGATGCGCCTGGTGGGCAGTACCCAGGGGCCAACAAACCCAGAGAGACAGACGTCAGTTACTTAGTCTTCTTTCCTTCCTTCCAGAAACCCAGGCGCAGTGCACAAACATACACACAGTGAAAATTGTAGGAAATGTCAAAGTGTAAAATTAAAACGAAAATCCAAAGTGTAAATTGAGATAACGAGAACAAATTTAAACCAGGCTCCACAGCCAACAGTGGGGCCCCCACTGCCCACCCGTTCGGGGTTTCTGAATTTACGATTCACTTTTTTTTTTTTTTTTTTTTTTTTTTTGCGGTACGCGAGCCTCTCACTGTTGTGGCCTCTCCCGTTGCGGAGCACAGGCTCCGGACAGGCAGGCTCAGCGGCCATGGCTCACGGGCCCAGCCGCTCCGCGGCATGTGGGATCTTCCCGGACCGGGGCACGAACCCGCGTCCCCTGCATCGGCAGGTGGACTCTCAACCACTGCGCCACCTGGGAAGCCCCTGTGATTCACTTTTAACATGTCTGTGTTCTCACCAATTTGGCTGGTTTTCTTTTGCTTCCAGTTGCATTTAGTTAGAAATGAGGTGCACAGAGTTGATCTTATGTTCTGGGGCTGCTGCTGGCAGAACGGAGCGAGAACTCATGCTCAGCAAAGGGTCCCCCAGCCTGGCCCATTCTCCTCTTTCAGCCCCACCCGGGAGGAGAAAACAGCACGGCCCACATCTCTGTGCAGCAAGGGGCACATCTCTGTTCCCCTCTGTTCAGGGCCCTGAACAAGCTGGTGGTGAGTGTCGCATTTTAAAGGGGGTACAGCCCAAGGACCCTCTCTGCCTTGGGGTCACAGGTCTTGTACTGATCCCTGAGGCTGAGAAGCAAGAACAGAACTGCCTCAATCCCGATAAAACTGCTGTTGCCCTTTTCTCCATCCTCTCCCAACCACTTCTTAGACCTGAAGGAAAGAACCTAGTCTGGCATGTGAAGAAATACTTCTCTAGAATCCAGGTGCTAACATATGATGTCGAAGTCCGCGATAATGGCGCGCCTCCTCCCTCCCCGGGGCCCTCAGGCCTCCTGCTGCAGTGGCCCCCTCACAGCACAGGCAGATTCAGAGGGAGAGGTGCCACGCCCCGCTGCGGCTGAGCCCCAGACTGAGATCCTCCCCTTCCTCAGCCTTCCCGCCCCCCACCCAGTCTCGCTGCTGCCGACGAGGTGACTACGCCATGATACGGACACTCCGGCAAAGGCTGCTCTGACTGGGAATCTCCACAGACAGAGGGGCCCAAGCCCCAGAACTCAGTGTGTGAGAGACGCCCAGGTCTCCACAGGTTCAGCCAGGGTCCCCAGGATGCGGCCCGCATGCCGCTGGCGTGGACTGTAGGACAGCCACCTCTCCCGGAAGCAAGGAACTGGAGAGCTGGGGCTGCAGACTCCCACTCAGGTGCCCCTCGCCCTGCGTCTGGCTTCCAGCCACCCTCAGGGGCTCGGCTCAAACAGAAGACCTCCAAGGGCACCTCAGGGCAGCAGAGGAGTGGGCAGGGAGGGCCGTGCAGCAGCAGAGGGGTGTTCATCCAGCGAGAAGGCAGCCCTGGGACCCCTCGCTGGAGACGCTTCTCGGGCCTAGAGAGGGCTGCCCCGACCGAGGCTGGGCCTAGAGAGGGCTGCCCTGGCCGAGGCTGGGCCCCGGGAACCTGGAGGTGGAGCCACTTCCTGCTCTGGCTGGTTCACGCTTCTTCTGGGCTGCATGACCTGCTCCCTGAGGGTCGTCTTCCTGGGTGCCCGTCTTGGATGTGGGTAGTCAGAGAAGAGAATGGGGACGCTGCCCAGCTTGCTAATGTCCCAGCTGGGGGTTCTGCTGCAGCAGCCACTCCAGGGTCTCCATGAGGTACGACATGCCATAGTGCTGGGCAATGTTCTGGAAGGTTCTGATCTGCTCCATGAAGACCTACAGGAATGACCAGTCACAGTGAGAACTAGTCCCAGAGGAGGCACAGAGATGCAAGGCCGAGACCCAGAAGGGGCCAATGGCCGAGGGGCAGCAGGGCTGGCTGTCCACGGGAGGCCCCACCTTGGTGTGGATGGTGAGGGAGAAGGCCCCGGCACAGCTACAGTACGTGGCCATGTTGGTCTCCTTCACACCCCGGCACTTCAGGCAGATCTGCAATGAGAAGCAGCCCCAGTCAGGAGCCTCCCTGGCCCAGGCCACGGCTGGCCAGTCGCTTGGCACCTGACAGGCTTCCCTCCCCCATGGCCTTCACCTCAATTCTGAATAAAATCTGAGACTCGATAATGGGCTTTATCCAAACATCCCAACTGCTTCCCAACACCCTCCCGGTGGACACCCTACCCTTGACTCTGAGTCTGGGGCTCCCCCATCCATCACACCAGGCACCAGCTGTTCCCTGTCTGGACCGCAACACCTTCCTCGGGTCTTTGCTGAGATGTTCCCTCTTGGTGAGACCACTCCTCCAACTAATGCTGAAAGCTTCCCTCTTGCTCACACACTGCCTGTTGGTTCTCTTTACTCTTACCATCACTTAGTTGTCCTGTTTACTGTGTATCTCCCTCCACTAGAATAAAAAAGGTCCATGAAGCCAGCACTTGGCCCCTGTAGGTGCCTAACAGATGCTGTAGGAATGAATGAGTCACCTGGGCTCATGGACAAGGCCTGACCCAAGAGGTGGTTACCTTGGAGGACCAGGTAACGATGTTGAGACCTGTGTACACCTCTAGTTTCCCGTGGGTGTGAACTGCTTATCAACAAACCCTCCACCAACTGGAGGGGCGGTCGGGCTGGGTGCAGAAAAGCCCCAGCACCAGGCCCCGCTGCTCACCAGGTCCTGCAGGGTGAAGGCCATCAGTTTCTTCTGCAGGGCTTCCACCAGGGCCATCTCAATGACTGATGAGTCGTAGGCTACCTGACAGTTGGAGCAGAGCCACTGAGGCAGCACAGACCCATCCTAGGCAGAGAAGGAAAGGGACCAGGTCACCTTCCTCAGCCCCAGTATTGAGAAGGGATGGAAAGAGAAAAGCTCGTGGTGAGAACTGTGGTACTGCTTGCTCACAGCTCCAGGGCACACTCACATCACCACTGTCATCACTTACGTGTTTACCAGGACAAGGCTCTGGCATGTGGCAGCTGAGTGGCCTGAAAAGGGTGTTTGTTTCTAATTCACATCAAAGCTAGCTGGGGGCCCAGGAGGTGTAGCCCAGTAAAGGTGGAGACTGGGGTCACCTGATAGGGAGTACTGCAGGACCCCCTGATCCACTGATGCCTGGATATTCTGGCTTTACCAGCAAGGGGCCTGACGGAGCTGGCCCACCTGAGAGAAGGAGGGCTCTTTGCACAGGTCCAGGTCCCGGCAGAAGTTACAGCTGCGGCAGATGACCTCAGGGAGCACGTAGGAGCGGCAGGGGTCTCGGAACTGGGCCTCCTCCGAGAACTCGCCGACATCTACCAGGCGAAGCAGGTCTCGGTTTAGCTTGTTCACCTGGTTTGTGATGTTCGTGTCCAGAGACAGGACCTGCAGAGAACAGAGCCCACATCAGGGACAGCTCCCGGGGCCTCCCTGCTGCTGTTTGGACCAGAAAACCCCACAGCCAACTCTCTAAGCTACTGTTTCTCAGCATCATCTCAACTCTTCCTGCCTTCTGTACATCAGTGATTCCCCGACTCGGGGCCATAAGAGTGGAGTGGAGGCCCTGCCCCCAGGCCTTGTGGTCTCTGTCAGCTCCGGGGAACTCTGGGACACACCGAAGTGTGCTCTACGTGTTCTCCTTACTGGCTCCTTCTTCCTCAATGACAGGCAGTCCTAAGTCTACCAGAGCTCTACAGTCTCACTGCAAAGGGGTTGACTTCAACCTTCCACGGTGGGGGGGCTCCCAGGCCAGCCGAGAAACGCCTCTGCAGCACACGTGTGTGTCAGTGCCCGCAGTGCTGGCACTGGAAGTCGCTCCTGCAGAGCCACAGGAGACTCGTTAACCCCCCATCTGTAAACAAGAGAAGACAGCACTGGCATGTTTCACTGGCCTCTCCCAGCCCTACAACTCCTGTCCTAGCACAATGCCAAGAGCACAGAACCAAACGCCACTTAGAAGACTTCTTTAGGAGGAGCGTTTATGGTCGATCTGAAACAAAGTGGGTGGATTTGCAAGCACATTTATGAGGATCGACAGCCTACTGGGCAGTATTATTTAAAATATATACATTATACATGTCTTTTACATAGGGAGAACACTGGATGTAATTAAGAGACAGAAAAAAATGAAAGTGAATTCACCAAAACATTAAGGAAGAAGTGATGCTGATTCTACACAGTATCTTCCAGAAAACACAAGAGGGAGAACACTCCTAACTCATCTTGTGAGGCCAGTATCACCCTGATACCAACACCAGACAAAGACAGTACAACTACAGTAAAAAAAAAAAAAAACTGTCACACACACAGACTCAAATATCCTCAACAAAATACTGGCAAATTGAACCCACTGGTATCACGACTAAGTGGGATTTACCCCAGGAATGCAAGGCTGGATCAACATTTGAAAATCAGTGTAATTCACCATATCGAGACTAATGAATAAAAACCAATACAATCATCTCAATTGACACAGAAAAAGCCCTTAACAAAATTCAACATCCATTCATGATTAAAACTCTCAGGATAGGACTTCCCTGGTGGTGCAGTGGTTAAGACTCCATTCCTCTGATGCAGGGGGCGCAGGTTCGATCCCTGGTCAGGGAACTAGATCCCGCATGCTGCAACTAAAGATCCCGCACGCAGCAATGAAGATCCGGCGTGCTGCAACTAAGACCCAGCGCAGCGAAATTTAAAAAAAAAAAATAATCAGTGCCATTACAATAGCACCCAAACCATAAAAACCCGAGGTGCAAATACGTGCACTATTTTTATGCTGAAAGCTCCAAAACACTGATGAAAGACGTCAAAGACAACTTAAATAAATGGGAAGGTGTAGTGGTTCATGGATTGGAAGCCTGAACATTAAGATATCGATTCTCCCTAAATTAATCCAAGACTCCAAACAACTCCAATCAACAATCCAAGAGGATTTTTTTTTTGGTAGAAATTGATATGCTGATTTGAAATTTATAAGGAAAGGCAAAGGAACTAAAATAGTCAAAATAATTTTGAAAAAGAAGAATAAAGTTAAAGCATTCACACTACCTGGTTTCAAGACACATTGATAAAGTTACAGAAATTTAGACAGTGTGGTATTGGAGAACAGACAGATATTCAGATTGATGGAGACCCAGAAACAGACCCACACACATATATATGGCCAGTTAAGTTTTGAAAAAAGCACAAACATATTTAAATGGAGTAAGGCTGATTTTTTCAACAAATAATGCTGGAATAATTGGATATGTTTATGCAGAATATGAACCTCAATTTATAACATGCACATTGCACAAAAATTAACTCAAAATGAATCACAGACTAAATATAAAACCTAAAACTATAAAACTTCTAGAATCTAGAAGAAAACATAAGAGAAAAACTTTGTGACCTTGGTTAAAGCAAAGATTTCTCAGATATGACACCAAAAGCTCAACCCTTAAAAAGTGACAAATTAGATAAAAGTTAAGACCCTCTGCTCACTGAAAAATGGAATTTTGAAAAGGCAAGCCAAATTCTGGGAGGAAGTATTTGGAAGTCACAGATCTGATAAAGGACTTATATACAGAATATATGAAGAACTCTCAAAACTCAACAATAAGAAAAACAACCCTGATTCACTTTGCTGTACACCTGAAACTAACACAGCATTGTAAATCAACTATACTCCAATAAAAATTATTTTAAAAAGAAACAATTTTTAATAATGGGCAAAAGCTCTGGACATTTCACCAAAAACACATGGAGAGCAAACAAGCACATGCATAAAATCTCCACATCATTAGCATTAGGGAAATGCAAGTTAAAACCACAATGATATACCACTACACACCTATCTGGACAGATAAAATCTTGAAAATCAACACCACCAAGTTCTAGCGCGTTGTGGAGCAGCTGGACTGTAGCCATACACCGCTGATGAGGCCTGAAAAGTGGCAAAACGGGGCCACTTTAGAAACAAGCACGACATGACCCAGCCAGTCCCCTGCTACGTTTCTATCAAGATGAAACTTATGTTCACCCCAAACCTTCTCTATGAGAATGTTTACAGCAGCTTTACTAACAGTCACCAAAAACGTGAAAACAACCTGAATGTCCTTCAACCGGGGAACTGCGGTTCTCCCACACAACAAGGGAGAAAAAGACTCAGCGATGGAAAGGAACGAAGCACTGAGACAAGCAATGACATGGAGGAGCCCCAGGTGCATTCTGCTGACTGAAGGAAGTCAGACCTAAAAGGCTACATGACCAACCATTCCACTCGTGTGACATTCTGGAAGCGATCACAACGCAGGGACAGATAACAGATCGGCGGTTCCAGGGCTGCAGGCGCGAGGAGCTGAGCCCGAGGGGAAGCGTGGGGGAGTCTCTGGGGTGGTGACCGCTGTGTACCTACCTGGCTGCTGCTGGCCAGCCCTATCCATGTGTGAAAACTCGAACGACTGCACTGCACGGAGAGTGACTTTTACTGCATGCAACTTTCAAAAAGTAAATGAACACAGGGACAGACAGATCAGAGCGTGCCAGGGGTGGGGACTCTGGTTCTGTATCCTGAAGGCGTGATTGGGTACCTCACGGAATGCACACTAAAATGGTGAATTTTCCTGTATGTAAATTATACTTATTCTTTTAAACATGTATTTATTTCTTTACTTGGCTGCGCCAGCTCTTAGTTGCGGCACGCAGGATCATTGTTGCTGCATGTGGGCTCTTCAGTTGTGGCACGTGGGATCTAGTTCCCTGACCAGGTACTGAATCCGGGCCCCCTGCACTGGGAGGGCAGAGTCTTAGCCACTAGACCACCAGGGAAGTCCCTGTAAATTATACTTTAATAAAAATAAAACTTAAAAATTCTGAAGTCTACCAAGGAATTAAAATGGTACACTAAACCATTTCTTCACCACAATCAGAAGCCAATTGATCACTGTGAAACTGTGATTTGCTGGGAGGTAATTTAACGGACAGGAAAATGCTCCGTAAGGGATAACGCCGGCTGGGTCCTCATCTGGTAATATTATGCCATCGTTTGATGCAGCCTGCCTTTCCCAGAAAGGCATTTAGCATTCGAGCAAGCTCTCCTCTTAGGTTTCACAGCAGCCCAGACGTTTTGGGAGCCCTGTCCAGTTCCTAGTCTGGCCCACCAGCCCCACGTGATCCAGGAGCACCTGCCGTTCCACTACTCACCTTTCACCAGCACCACCAGGTCATCCCTCCCCAGGGTCTCTGCATCCCCTCTGCCCATGGCCAGACCCTCTTAGCCACAGTGGTCTCATTCTCAGCCCCAGGCCCCATCAGAGGGCCTTCCTCACCTGCCCCACCCCTGAGCCCACCTCTCAGCACCTGTGCTCTCTGAGCTCACCTGTCCCTCACTGACTTGTGCCCCCTCAGCGGAGTGAGAACAGAGGTCTTTCCCACAGCGGCTGCATGGAGTGGGCGCAGTGGGTGTTTCTGGAAGAAAGGAGTGACCTGCACACACGTCAATGGGAGTGTCCTCACCTTGCACACATATTTGATGAACTCCAGAGCGGGGTTATTGAGGAGGAGGTGAGAACCGGGGAGGACAGGAAACATTTCTGAGAGCTCAGTCGAGTTCCGAGAGCCTGTGACTTTCTTCTGAATCTTCTGTGTGATGGTGAAGAAGTTCTGAGTGAGTTCGTTCGCCACATAATCTTGTGAGAAGGTGATCATTCCTGGGAAGAGAAGCAACACGATGCCTGCTTCCTATTTTGCACGGCGATCGCGACACCGAGGGAAGGACCCCTGAGGAGCACACAGTGGTGGCCCCCCGTGGCAAGGGCGCTCACCTGGAAGGGCTCCGGCCTCTCCCTGGGCCTCCTGGGAGAGCTGGCTGGCCCCCCTCCTCCTCACAGGGGTGCTGCCCGGGGCGCTGCGCCTCAGCTCCTCCTTCATGCTGTGGTACACAGCCACGATGTACGCTGCAGAGAGAGGGCAGGCTCAGGCCACAGGCCCCGAGATTTGCCATTGCCGCCAACATCCCAGAATCCGGGGGCACCCTGTGGCTAGTCACACTGCCGGCCAGACTGGCTGAAATGTCATTAGTAGCGATGATTCTATTTGCTGCACTAAGATGAACCAAAGTCAATCAGAGAAATGGGGACACGCAGGGCACTCGCTGACGCCCAAGCTCAGGCAACACGTGTCAACCTTCACACTGGACGGCAAGACAGAGGGCTCGCCTCGACCCCCAGGCACAGCACACTTCTCCAAAGTCTCCACCAGGCCCACACATTCCAGAAGAGAACTTAAGAAAGCAAAGGGCTCAAAGACAAGTCGACAAAATATAAATATAAAATATAAAATAACCACAATGGAACTACCTCTGTCGCTATGTACGTGGGTGCACCTATATCTACGTCTATGTGTCTGCTGACAATTTATGATTTAATTTATGATGCTCTTCATCAACTGTTCTAATGATTAGCTCTGAATTATAACAGGTGTTTAATCTACACACTTCGTTTACACATCAAGCTAAATAATTTGATTTGTAACACTAAAACTTTTCCTTCGTTTTAAAAAATTTTGTTGGAGTATAGTTGATTTAAAATGTTGTGTTACTAACACTAAACCTTTAGACCCAGATGAAATATAGGCGTTTCTTACACCGTAAGTTGAGCCTCAAGGACCAGCCAGTGGGGCAGTCGATTCAGGAAGTGTCTAAACTTTTCTACTTGGGGTTTACCTTGATCACTATATGTGCACGCGCACAAACCTCGGGGGCAGGGCCACGAAGCCTTTGTGACGCCCCGGGAAGGGCAGCCTTCCTCACGGTGAGCTTCTGCGAGGGCCGAGGGTCTCCTCCCTGCCTCTCACAGTGCTGTGCAGCCAGGGCGCCCCTCAGGGGCCCCCGACTCTGGGCGTGCTCCCACCAGGGCCACGTTATTCCCAGTGCGTGGCTCAGGCGCTATGGAGAGTGTGGACGACTCACCTGAAACGATCATGAGGAAGTAGCTCTGGCAGGAGGCTGCCTGCGGCAGGAACTGCAGGATGTTCCAGCTGTTTTCCAGCAGGTCCTCGACATCCGGCTCCTGTGCACCTCCCTCCTCCTCTCCCTCCTCAGGTTCCTCCTCAGGCTCCTCCCCCTCCGCTCTGCCCTCTTCGGGGGAGTCTTGCTGGGACACAGAGACAACCCCAGTCACGTCTGCGCACAGCAGCACCGCCCAACGGGTGCCCTGTTCGCCCCCCAAGCCCAGGTGAGATTCCTGCGGGACGGCTTTAAGAATAAGGTCATTTATGGAACGTGCCTGGTGCACAGAAGCACTCAGTACACAGCTGACTGCTACTCTCGTTTGCTCTTTCAGAGGATTCACTTTAACATTATTCAACTCCCACCTCCCAGGAAGGCAAGAATGTTCAACATCTGAACTCTGACGGCCGCCATCCTTCAGAGCAGCAGCCACCACTGCCTTCCCTTGATTCGTCTACATGGCCTGCACTTCCTTCTCTCCCATCGTGGTCTCAGTGGCCCTTCCAACCCCAGCACCAAGGGCAGCCTCTGTTTCCTATCTGCTCTCAGCAGCACGGCTCCTTCCTTCTGGGGCCGCTCTCCCTTTGATGCCTGAGGCCCCATCCCCCCAGTTCCCCTACCCACTGGCAGCTTCCTCCATGGGGACCTGCCCTGGGGGCACTCAGGCCTCTCAACCCACGCTCACCCCCAGGTGTTCTCACCAGCCCCAGCTGCCAGGCTCAGCAGCTGGGATGACCCCAAGTTCCCACCCCCAGCCCCTCCCCTGACGCCCCTGCCACCACCTGACCTCTGCATCTCCACCTTGTGCACGTCAAGCAAACGTCAGGCTCGGCAAACACCACACGCCGCAGCCAAGCACAGCTCCCTTCTCCCCATACTCGCTCTCCTGCCCCGTCCATCGGGGTTCACACACCCAAGCACAGGCCTACCTACAACCTACTCGCCCAGACATCGCCCCTGTGCCCCCGGGCGTCACCCCACATTCATTCTGCTGGCCCATCCACTCCACCTGCAATGCCCCCCAGAGTCCTTCTCCCTGACTCCACCCTGCCCCACATATCCTCCCCGGGGCCGACACTAACCGGGCTCCACTCAGACCTTGACCTCCTGCGGTGCTGTCCACTCAGGATCCAAGTGGAAGTCAGGCCCTGACACTCCCCCACTCAGAATCTCCCCATCACTGAAAGCCAAGTGTCCATCACAGCCCTCAGGCCCAAGTGGCCTGGCCCCGGCCAGCTCTCTGCCCATACCTGTGACCACTGTCTCTGCTTGTCCTGTAACTCACGGCAGCCTAACACTGCAGTTCCGTCACCCCCTCAGAGGACTCCTCGACCTCCCCATCCAAATCGGCCCCTCCCCCGTGGCTCACTCTCTATCTCTACCCTGCTTTTTGTTTACTCCGAGCCCTCATCATTGCTGACACTGGCGTATACATCTACTTGTTTGCTTGTTCATGATCTTTGCCCTCACAGACTCCGTGAAAGCAAGGACTACATGACCGGGGCCTAGAACCGTGTGCCTGGCACTCGGCCTGTGACCCTCAAGTGTGCACTGAAGCGACCAATGTGGACCCCTAAAGTTGCTTCAGATTCCAACCTCTGCTCTCTAAGACTGGTTACCTCTTACCTGTCCACAGTGAATACTAGATGGAACATTTCCTTTGATTCCACCATAGTTAGAGGGATCCATCCAGAGAAGAAATTCCCAGCATCGAGAGAAAGAAATTGTCAAAGAATGGAAGATCTCTTTAGAATGGATGCTAAAACAAGCAAAACAGAAATTGCTTAAATGAAATCAACAGTTTTCCCTTTTTCCCACTTTCCCCACTTCTTTTATTATCTGTTTAACCCTCTACTTATCTAAAGAGGGATATAAAGTAGACGCACATTTTACCATCCCTCAAAGTTTCTAGGGGACACGGGAAACATGATACTAGGGAGGCATCTGCGTCCAGCCACGAGGGGCCAGCGCCACAGGGCTGAGAGGCGAGAGCGGCACAGAGCAAACCCCACACTCAGCAGAGCATGGATCACGCGCAAGTGTGAGAAAACCACACCAGGCCTGGGGTGCTTGCTTCCCGCCGCTCTCAGAACCCCGTAACTCAGAGGCACGTGCAGCTGTGCTCACAAAGTCTTGCTTCAACAGTGGGAATAATGAGCCCTAGACTAAACACTGCTCTGGCTCTGCCTATACATCTCAAAAAATGCCCCAAAGGATCAAACTGTTTCCAAGTAACATAACATAAAGCTCAAGAATATTTACAGGAATGCAAATTACCCAACGGACAAGCCAAGATTCTTAATGTCTGGCATCCCATCCTGTATCACCAGGTGTGCAAAGAAGCAGAGAAAACACAACACATAATAAGGAGAAGAATCTATCAACTGAAGACAAATCAGAGCTGACAGAGACGTAATAACGAGCAGAACAGGAATTAAAACCGTTATTAGGGGGCTTCCCTGGTGGCGCAGTGGTTGAGAGTCTGCCTGCCGATGCAGGGGACACGGGTTCGTGCCCTGGTCCGGGAAGATCCCACATGCCACGGAGCGGCTGGGCCCGTGAGCCATGGCCGCTGAGCCTGCGCGTCCAGAGCCTGTGCTCCGCAATGGGAGAGGCCACAACAGTGAGAGGCCCGCGTACCACACACACACACACAAAAAAAACCCGAACAAACAAAAAAAATCCCTGTTATTAGGGGCTTCCCTGGTGGTGCAGTGGTTAAGAATCCGCCTGCCAATTTAGGGGACAAGGGTTCAAGCCCTGGTCCGGGAAGTTCCCACATGCCGTGGAGCAACGAAGCCCGTGCGCCACAACTACTAAGCCTGCGCTCCAGAACCCGCGGGCCACAACTACAGAAGCCCGCGTGCCTAGAGCCTGTGCTCCACAACAAGAAAAGCCAACGCAATGAGAAGCCCACGCACCGCAAAGACGAGTAGCCCCCGCTCGCCGCAACTAGAGAAAGCACGCATGCAGCAAGGAAGACCCAACGCAGCCAAAAATAATAATAAATTAATTAAAACAAAAACAAAAAACCTGTTATTAGAACAGTATTGCATGTGTTAAACCAGAGGGAAGACTGACCATGTTAAGTAGACTCTAGAGATGTATAAAACCCAAACCAAGCTTCTAGAGATGAAAACTGTCAGTGTGAAATGAAAAATATACTAGATGGGATTAATGGCTGATTAAACACTGCAGAAGATCAGTGAATTTAAAGACATAACAACAGAAATTATCCAAAAAGAAACAAAGAGGAAAAAAAAGACTTTCAAAAAAGATCCATCTGCAATTCTATGCCCAGCAAAAATATCCTTCAAAAACAAAGGTGAAATAAAGGCTTTTTCAGATACCCAAAGGCAGAAAGCATTCGTTACCAACAGAGCCATGCTACGAGACACGTTAAGGCTGTCAGCAGCAGGTGAATGGATCAGATAAGACACAGATGAATGAAGGGTACAGGAATGCTGACACCTGTTGGTGATGTACTCCACGTAGGCAAGGGCATCCTCCACCCGCCGCTTCTTGGTGCACAGGATGATGCGGTTGAAGTTGGCATACACGACTGATGACCCCAGGCGCTTGAACTCAGCAATGAGCCTGCAGACCAAGTTCAGAATCAACGGTCAAGACACCAGAGAAGACCAGAAGACACTGTGAGAAAAAAGCTGATCGTCCTGAAGCAGAAAACATACTTAGAACCCAGAAGCAACAAAGAACAAAGAGGTCTGCATTGCAAAACCCTACCGTAAACAAAACCAAAGACAAAGACTGAGGAAAAAGTGTGCAACTCACATCACAGAAAAATGGCTAATTTTTATCTAGAAAGAACTCATACAAATTAATGAGGGAAAAAAAACCCCAAATCTACAGAAAAATGGGCAAAGGATATGAAAAGGAAGTCCAATTTCATTCATAATAAGGACTGCATATTAAGGGTATACCAAGAGAGCATTTTATCCCATCTGGTTGGCAATAATACCCCGCATGGCGGCGTGGCCTGGAGTGGGGACATACATTCCCAATCATATCTAATAGCACAATGAACTGTACGACCTTTACAGGGAGGTAAAGAATACATACCTTTACAGTATTATCTCCCTGATAATACTGATCAAATTGGTGTTCACCCATCTAGATTTATCTGATAATATCGATCAGATCTGCAACAACGTCACTTCCTGAAGACTATTCTACAGACATGTTTGCACGACCTCATCACGTACAAGGCCACTCCACGTTGGTCACTGTGACAGCAAAAGTTGTGGAAGCAGCCTAAATGTCCATTAGCGTGGTACATCCACACACAGCTCTCTAAGATCTACTGTTAACGAAGGCAAGCGAGGTGCAGAACAGTAAGCACAGTGTACAATGACTTATGAAAAAGCAACAAAGACTATGCATCGCACAGCGTGTCTCTGGAAGCTGCGATGGCAGCTAAGCTCTTCCTGGGACCCATCTGATCGCTATGGTTCAAGTGGGCTCTTGACTCCCAGAGGTGCTGACTGCCATCTTTCTGGCTTGGGGACTGAGGGATCAGCATAGCCCGGAGAAGGCCACGGGCAGCACTCACTGCAAGAAGAGCTTCTTCATCATGCTGTGCAGTGTGCGGTGCAGGGTGGGGTCGTGAAGCAGCGAGGACGGGGACCGGAGCCAGCGGTAGAAGTGCACCACCTGGTTGTCGGCGTAGATGTTGCGGTACTGCGTGATCTCCTTCACCCAGCCCACCACCATGCTCTTCAGGATCCTGCAGGAGGGGTTCAGAGGGCGCCCCCTCTGTTGCTGGCACCAGCTCTTCCCTGTTTTGCTGTCACCTTTGCCCCCTCCCTTCTCACTGTTCAGATCCATTCCTCGGCCCTCTGTGACTCATCTGCACCCCTCAACACCACCACACTCAACACAACCTTCCAAGTTTTCCCTACGGCTGGTGCCAGGACAGAGCTGAGAAGACGGGGGTGCCCCACAAGAAGGCACCTCACCTGCTGGGAGAACCAGGAGAAGACTGACCACAGAGACCTGCAGGGCCCTCCTCCCTTGGGCCAGTCATGGGCCTAACGATCTGCTTCACCACGACTGCCCTGGTTGTGTCGCCCCAGGTGGCTCACAGCCATCCCCGCCCCGTGGCAGCTCTGCTGCCAGCACCTCTCGGGACACAGCGGCCGCTTCCCTGCCCAGCAGCCCTCGGCCCTGACCACACCGTGCCTTCGGGCCCTGAGCCTCTTCTCCACCAGCCCCCTGGCCTGCAGCCTGCTCCTTCCAGCTCTGCCCGCCTTCTGTGAGAATGCAACAGGAGTGGCGGTTGGAGAAAACCATTCTTGAATCCCAAGACTTGCTCCTGAGCACCAACCCTTCCCCTCAACTGCAGCACGACCACAAGCACGGGGCCTCAGTTTCCTCATCTTTACAACGGGCCACAGTCATATCACCCGGTGGGCTGTGGAGAGCACACGTGCTCCCTGCCCGTGTCACCGCTGCAATTCGCACCCCCTTCTGTGTGGCTTAACCCACTGTGCATGTCCTGCTGTGCATCCCACAGCAGATACTCGATACACACCCGCACCCCAAGTAAACTGGCGATTTCCTGCAGGCACGCCTCTGGCCACAGGAACTGTCAACCCATACCTGGAGGGCAGCAAAAGACCCATGAGCAGAGGAAGGAGCCTGGCCCTATGCTGGTTTCTGGCAAGGCGGAGGGAAACCCCACTGACACTGTCTTAGCTCTTAGTTTCCGAAACAAGGACAGAAGATAAAAGGATTTCTACTGCTCCTTCTAGAACCCAAACTGTTGTTCAGCCTTTGGAGAGGAGAGGGCACAAGAAGAAGAAAAGGTCAGGTGACGTTCTCAGGGTCGCAAGCCCCTGGGTACCTGAAGGTGCTGGAGCAGAGGGCCGTCTCGTCGTAGCTGGTGGGAGCGCTGGCAGCCTGATTGCCCGTGATCATGTCCTCCAGGGAGGCCTGCTGGATCACATCGAAGCTGATGCCCATGCTGTTGGCCCCCTCCATGTCATTGACATGGTGAGATTGCAGGATGGTGTTGACAGCCAGGTTCTGAATGTCCAGCTCCACGCACACTGCACACAGACACCACCGCTTATGCACTGACCCCTCCTGGGTGCGGAGCCTGACCCCAGCAAGCACTATCTCAGAAAAATCCCTGAGGCTGCTGTTGGGGGCGGCCAACTGCAGAGCACACACCCGCAGAGCCCTGCAGGCTCGGCTCCCAGGCTCTCGGCCCAACAGGGCTGAGCGTTCCCAGCAGCACAGAACGGCAACAAGCGGCAGAGGCAGCAGCCCAGGCCCCCAAGCGCCTCACCCACCCACCTGTGGAGTAACAGCCTGAACTGTTGACCTCCACAGGGGCTCGGTCATCGAACTCCACGACAAGGCGGTTGTCATCAGCCTCCTTCCCGCCCAGGTCAGGCCGTGATGTGGAAGACAGCCAGAGCAGGTGGTTGTGGCGCTGGAGATGGCGGGCAAAGAAGAGGTCGGAGCCAAACGTAGAGATGTCCTCTGGCAGATTCCCAACGGGGATGTGGAAGTACCTGCAGGGGCACGGGGTCAGCCAGCCCCAGAGGGGACAACGACCAGGGAAGCGGGGAAGGCCGACTTGCCACCAGAGACCCGTGAGGCCAGCCACGACCAAGATGGGCAGAGACACCCCTCCACTCGGCTCACCTGCTCATCTCGAAGGCCTGTGACAGACAAGTGTCCAGGTTGAGGTAGTGCCGGATCATGCGCCGGGCTCCGTGGCGCTGCCAATCCAGGACCCCGTAGTTGACCTTATCAGCCACACGGACAGGCACTAGCGGGAACTCCTCCAAGACGGGCACTTCGCCAGCCAGCCTCTTCAGCTCCCAGTTGGACTGAACAGCGATGAGTGTGGGCCCACGGCGCTCCTCCTGGGCGCAGGGAAGGAGACAGCTAGGTGGACCTGGCCCGGGGGAGGGAGTGAAGGAGGGAAGGAGGGAGGGGGCTCCCGCAGTGTGGGACCCCGACGGCACGCACTTTGTAGGCCAGCAGGAAGCGCTGGATGGCTCTGCAGATGACCTTCAAGTCTGTTTCAGCCCGAACTTCAAAAGTGTGTTTGCTGGGGGGCAGGAGCTCAGGGCCCACTTTCTCCAGCAGAAGGCTGTGCTCGGCTGAGTACAGGGCACTGAGGCTGGGCATCTGGTTGCTTCGCACCTAGACAAACAAGGGCTGGGTCGGCGCCTCTCCCCACAGGGAAGGAAGTGGGCAGCCCGGAGTGGACATGGGTGGCCGGGCTATCTCTGCGGATCCACTTCTAATTGCTGGGTGAAGGCTTTTGGAAACAAGGCAGCAGTGGGGTCAGGGGTGCGAGAGTTCCGTGCCCAGGGATATGCTCCTCCCCCAGCGAGGCTCGCCCACAGCCTAGCCCAGAACTCACGGTATCCAACACAAACACAGACGCCTTGCGCTGTGCGGGCACGAAGATGCCGAAGAGAGCTTTGTGGCCCTGCGCGTGGTGATACAGGTAGATGTGGCGGATGCTCCCTGCAGGAGGACATGGCCTGTCACCCTGAGATAAGCAGGAGGTGGGTCAAGCAAGGGCGGCTGGCACATGCCATACCTGGTTCCAGGTAGCTGAACTGGGCCAGAGAGCGCATCTCCAGGTGCTCAAGAGCGAAGGTTTCTGCTTCCCAGCCTGAGTGATGCCTCACCAACTGTTTATTGACCACACACACACAGCCCAGCTGCACCAGGGCCCGAAACAATAACGGAACCTGGAAGGGGGGCAGACAGAGTGGTGTGAGGGCTGACGGGGGAGAGCACAGGCCCGTGGCCATCTTCGGCCGACATGCTGCTGAAATTCACTGTGTCCATGAAGTCCACAGCCAATGCTGCTAGCCTGTCCATGCCTCTGTGGGGTTTGTTTCCCTCTATTCCATCCGGATAGATCCTTGCACAGTTCAGCTGGGAAAACAGTTACCTGAGTCTCGTACACGCCCTCGATGTCCGGCGCCGCCAGCTCAGTGTTGATCTCGTTGATGTGCTCTTGGTACATGTCCTCTGGCACCGAGTACTCATAGAGATTGTAGACCACGTTGGAGCGAGGAAGGACCCGATTCACCTGGTGACACAATATGGCGATGATCTCACCCCACAACTGAGCTAAGTCGTAACGTGTGCTACAATGCACAGGCAAACACATGTGCGCACACTCTTACAGCCATGCATCGTTTAAACAGGCCTAGAGCCTCTGGTGCCCACAACCATGGAGTAAACCCCTACAGCCCATCTCTCCCAATGAGTAAAATGAAAAGGTCTGGGCATAACTTCAAGAAGCTGCCCGAGGCTTCTAAAAAGCAGACAAGCTCCCAGACTGTGAGGGGCAGGTGTTCCCGCTTTATATTCCTCTTTTCTCTCCTGGGTTTAACCTTAAGGGTGCAGGAAGCAAAAACCGCGAGAGAAGCCATGTTTTCCTGGACAGAAGACTAGGAAAGGAGTGTGGGAATCCTGGCGAGGACGGAGCAGGAGAGGGGTGCCCAAAGGGGAAAATATCCTACAAGGAAGGATGTCCTCCTACAAACTTACATCACATCACATCCAAGAAAGCTACAGAATTCCAGATCATCTGTCCTCTGCTGCCCAACACCCACCCTGTCCTCTCTCTAGATCCATATTTTGCTGAATATTCTGGTCAGAATCGAGTTTCACCTTCTCCAGAAGGCTCCTCTGTCTAGTTGCCAGTTACCAATACTCGAATCTCATCTCCTCAACTAGATATCAACCTGTTAATCGGTTCCTAGCACCCAACCAAGAAACGTGCTCATTTGCTCAGTGAACGAGCTCTGGGTGGAGCTGACTGGGAGCTCGGCCTCTGAAGACACCACAGCTGAGAGGAGGACGCCTGCTGTAGGACCCCACGTATGTGAAATGTCCACAAGAGGCTAATCTAGAGGTAGAATGTGGACCAGTGCTTACTGAGGGCTGGGAGAGGGGAGAGACTGCTAAGGGGCCCGGGGTTTCTTTGGGAGTAATGAAAACGTTCTAAGATTGACAGTGGAGATGGCTGCATAACTCTGTGAATACACTAAAAGCCAACGAATCGTACACTTTAGATGAGTGAACTGTATGGCATGTGAATTAGACCCCAATGAAGCCGTTAACATCAAAAGAGCCTATGGAGACAGAGCCTGCAGCCTCTGACTAATGTCCACCCAGTCCTTTCCCTGCTACATGGACGTCAGATGCAAGAGGACGGCGCAGCAAGGACAATGACACCCACAGCTTCCATCATTGAGCATTCACTTGGCGCTTCACAGCACCATTTCAATTAATTTTTACAGCATCCCAAGAAGGTTCTCAGGAGATGGAGGCTCCAGAACACCTCGCTCAAGGTCACAAAGCTCACTAGGTCTTTGCGTGGCCTCCTCCATAGTGGAGACAACCTCAGAGGCTGAGCAGACAGCTGACCTCAGTGATCAGCAACGCCAGCTGCCCCCCGTACCTTCCGATAGGAAGGGCCCTCCTCCGCTTTGGCCACCCGCTGGTTCACGTAGAATACCCGGGGAATGTTCAGCTTGATGCAATACAGGTCACTGCTGATGACAGCCCACAGCCTGAACAAGCCAGCCTGGCCGGTCTCGCTGATCTGAAAGGAAACACAGGTCGCACAACAGTGCGTGTCTCACCGTGTCACAGAAGGCACTCAATACCTGTGGACAGGCCATCTCCCAGGTGGCCTCCAGCACCAGGCCCTGTCACAGAGGCACAAAGGTAAAGCCCTGCCCTTCCTGCTCCATTCCAGACCAGGTCCCCAGGATCGTGAGCCATCCAGATACCCCTTCGTTCCCATAAGCCATGCTCCCGCCCTCAGGGGTGTCCCGCCCTCCCACTGCTGGCTGTCCGCACTTGCACGATCTGCCACGGGAGGTCCAGAATGCTGCGAGCAGTTCTTCGCAAGAAGCCCCCCAGCCCTCTGGAGGGCCCCTCTCGGACGGTCCTAGGCCTCGGTGCACCTTCTGGCCCCGCCAGACGCCGCCTCTTCTTGTGAGCGAGGCGCTGTCGAGCCTGTAGCTGCCACTTCTTCTTGTGGAACTGGAGCCAGACCAGCCACTCTTCCTGGGATAGGGCAAGAGGAGGAGACGGGAAATACAGTTGAGCACGAGTGAAACAGAAACACCCTTCCACAGTCCCCAGGTGCTCTGTAAGAACTGGGTACATCTTGCCAATTTGCTCAGGGGTCAAGGCCCAGTTCAGGGCCCAGACCCTGCAGGGAGACGGCTCGTCACAGGTCAGGCCTGACCAGCGTCCCTGCTTCCTCCCCCTGAGGATTCTTGCCTGGGTGGATCCAAGCCCCGGAGGCTGCCCCAAGATCTCCTGCCAGGGCACCGTCAGCTCCAGGTCCTGCGACTCCTCCTGGCTCTCCCAGTGGCTACGCCTCCTCTTGGTAGCAACGGGCACTGCCGAGTGCAGCGGCTTCACAAGGCCGAAGTCCTCCATGTCGGGGGCGCCAAGGCTCTGGGCACCTTCTGAAGCTTGTGCCACGCCCACCTGCAAAGATCCAAAGGAGCCTTAGAACAGCTCTCTCTAGAAATCACCGTAAGTGCACCTCTGAATAAGGTAAAATACTTGTATGCAAACGTATTCATTTACAGACTAATCTATTTTTAAACTTTTAAGAGTGAAAAGGTCAGACAGAAAATGTCACTCAGGCATCACCATTATGAAGTGAATGTTTACATTTTTCTGTGCTTGCTTCAGAACTCTCTCCTCTTCATAAGAAATAAAATACTGCAAAGAATAGGTAAACGCCCCGTTTCTCCCTCCCAGCCCCCAAGCACAGTGCCTACCACTCCCCACACATTTTGAATTTTTACTCCGTACCTATAAACCCATATACCATTACTTTAAGCTGCAGGTTTATATGAACAGAGACACATGGTACACAACCTACTGCAACTTGTTTTACTCAATAACGTATTTTTGAAATTGATCCCTATTGATGCATGTGGACATTGTCCATTCATTCTAACTGTAGGATATTCCATTATGCAAATAAATCAGCTTACCTATCCATGACATTCTAAAATGAAGAATGGTTAATTTCTACTCTTTCAGAACTAGAAACTGGGTTCGTCAACAACCATCCTTCCACATGCTGCCTGAAGACCTTGTGTTCACACTCCCACCAGAAATACAGATAAGCTCCTACTTCCCCACATGTGCTAATAGTTGGTGTCACCATACTCATTTTTTGGTGTGATGTGGTATCTAAATACTTCATTTTTCATTCACCTAACTGACAGTGGGGTTGACCCTGGGGCAGTCAGTCTTCTAAAATGGCCCTGATGACCCCCACCTCCAGCTGTTCATGCCCCTGTATGACTCCCTCCTGAGTGTGGGCTGGACCCAGTGACCTGCCTCAAATGAACAGATTACAACGAAAGTGACAGGATGTCATTCTGAGATTAGATTATAAAACACAGTGACCTCTGAACTGCTGGCACTCTGGCTCTTATCCAGTGCTTGCTCTGAAGTCAGCTGCCAGGCTGTGACCTGCCCTCTGGATAGGTCCATGGAGCAAGGAAATGAGGACGGCTCCACTAGTGAATCCTGCCACCAGCTACCAGAGTGAAGCACCTCCTTCCCCAGTTGCTGGGGAAGGCTTCAGATGAGACCACAGTCCTGATGACACCTGACTGTAGTCTGTGGGAGACCTTGAGCCAGGGGACCTTGATAAGCTGTCCCCAGATTCCAGAACCACAGGCCACAGAAAGTGCAAGATAATAACACACCTGTGGGACCTCCCTGGTGGTGCAGTGGTTAAGAATCCACCTGCCAATGCAGGGGACACAGGTTCGATTCCTGGTCCAGGAAGATCACACATGCTGCAGGGCAACTAAGCCCGTGCGCCACAACTACTGAGCCTGAGCCCTAGAGCCCGCGAGCTGCAACTACTGAGCCCGCGTGCTGCAAACACTACTAAAACCCATGCATTCTGGGGCCTGCATGCCGCAACAAGAGAAGCCACCACAATGAGAAGCCTGCACACTGCCACGAAGGGTAGCCCTCGCTCGACACAACTAGAAAAAGCCCGTACGCAGCAACAAAGACCCGGCGCAGCCAAAACAAAAAACAAAAACACCTGTGTTACTTAAGCTGCTACGTTCTCGGATTACTTGCTACATAGCAACAGAAAAATATACACATGCTTATGGACCATTCCTAACTTTCGTACATTCCAAATATCTTCTTCGAATTATGACTTGTCTCTTTATGGTGACTTCTGTACTATAAAAATGTGTGTGTTTTTTACTTTTTATTATAGAAATTACAAAAGTAATGAATATCCATGGTTCTTATAACTCAGATTCAATAAATACCAACGTTCTGCCATTCTTGTTTCAGACTACAGAAAATTTACATTTTAATTAATTGAATGTATCTGTCTTTCCCTTTGTGATCGTTTTTTATGCATGCCTTAAGAAGCTCTTTCTACCTCAGCATCATAAAGATAGCCTCCTGTGTTTTTTTCTAAACAGTTGTTTTCTTTTTCAATTTAGATCTGTATTTGGAATTTGTTTTCATACTCAGTGTGAGATAGCTACTTACTTCTTGAAATATGAAAAAACATTTCCCCCAATATCATTTATTGAATAAGCACTCCGTTCTCCTTAATAATGTATAACGCTACCTCTGTGACAGACCAAGCTCCCATACGTATTTGGATCTGTTTCTAGGGTACCTATGAGCGCTACTGCTGTATGGTCTTGCCTTAATAAGACTTTCTTGTGTGTCTTGTTACATACTAAGACAAGCTTCCTCTTGTTAATCTTCAAAATTGTTTCTGTTTTTCTTATACTTGTTCTTCATATGAATTTTAGGATTAGACTTTCACGTTACATGAAAAAACTTTTTGCAGGACTTCCCTGGTGGTCCAGTGGTTAAGAATCCGCCTTTCACTGCAGGAGGCGCAGGTTCAATACCTGGTTGGGGAATTAAGAGCCTGCATGCCGGCCTTCCCTGGTGGCACAGTCGTTAAGGATCCGCCTGCCAATGCAGGGGACATGGGTTCGAGCCCTGGTTCGGGAAGATCCCACATGCCACGGAGCAACTAAGCCCATGTGCCACAACTACTGAGCCTGTGCTCTAGAGTCCAAGAGCCACAACTACTGAGCCCACACGCCACAACTACTGAAGACCGCACGCCTAGAGCCCATGTTCTGCAACAAGAGAAGCCATTGCAATGAGAAGCCCACACACCGCAATGAAGAGTAGCCCTCGCTCACTGCAACTAAAGAAAGCCTGCACACAGCAACAAAGACCCAACGCAGCCAAAAATCAACAACAGCAACAACAACAAAATCCTAATTGTTTCTAGTATAAGATAAAGCTACAGATTTTTATATATCAGCTTTGTATCTAATGATCTTGCTGAAATGTCTTATTAGTTAAAACAATTCCTGGGTTTCCTTACATTTTCTGTGTTAACAATTATATCACCTGCAAATGATGAGTTTTATGCCTTTCTATCCTTAAAATTTAACTTCTTTTCCTTGTTGAATTATGCTGGCCAGGACTTCCAAACAATTTTGAATAGAAGTGATGGTAACAGGCATCCATCTCCTGTTCCTCAACTTTAATGATTCTAATGTGCCATTAAATAAGATGTGTGCTATTGAGTTTCGACAGACTTTATCAGAGAAACATCTCATCTTTTATGATTTTGCTTGCTCAAAGTTTTATCACGAACAGACATTAAAGTTTATCAAATGTTCTTTCTTGCCTCTATTGGAAATGATCCCATAAGTCTTCTCTTTTGATGATGATGATGAACAGATTTTTCCTAAAATTAACTGAATTAGCAGATCTCTGAAGTTAACACCTGCCATTCCTTGCATAAGTCCTGCTTGTACACAATGTTACTGTTTTTATACGGTGCAAAATTTAGTTTGTTACTATTTTTGTACCTGTTGTTTGTTACTGCCAATGGCCTATAACACTCCTTCCTTTTCCTGGCCTGTCAGTTTGTTATCAAGGTAACAAGTGTTATCAAGATTACCAAATGAGCTAAGGAGCCTCTTTTTTTATTCTCTGGAATAATTTGTTTAAAAAGTTCGGTAAAATCCCTCTGAGAAACCATTTGGGTCCAGTGTTTGTTTCTTTCTAATTATGATTCTTTTTTTTTTTTTTTTGCGGTACGCGGGCCTCTCACTGTTGTGGCCTCTCCCGTTGCGGAGCACAGGCTCCGGACGTGCAGGCTCAGCAGCCATGGCTCACGGGCCCAGCCGCTCCGCGGCACGTGGGATCTTCCCGGACCGGGGCACGAACCCGTGTCCCCCGCATCGGCAGGCGGACTCTCAACCACTGCACCACCAGGGAAGCCCTATGATTCATTTTTTAATGGTTAAAGTTCTATTCAGTTTTTCTCTTTTTTTCTTAGGTTAATTTGAATAATTCTTCTATGATACTATCCATTCCATCTAAGTTTTCCAATTGTTTAGGAAAGGTAACTACTTATTTATTTTCAGGCTTTATTATATCTGCAATGATAATGTTTTCATTAAAACAAAACCTGAAATACCTATCTTGACAAAGATTTGTCTATTTCATAAGTCTTTTCAAAGATCAAGGTTTTGGTTTTACTGTTTGTTCGTTCATTTCTGCTCTTGCCTTTATAACTTCTTTCTTTCTACTTTCTTGGTTTACTCTACTGTTTTCGAATTTTTCACAGCTATAAGCTTACTTAATTTTCTACTGGTTTTTCTTTTCTATTATATGCATTTAAATAGATTATGTGTTATTTGTAGTCCTCTTTAGCTGCATACTACAAATTTTGATAGTATTTTCATTCAGTAAGTACTTCTAATTTCCATTGTGACTTCTTTGATCCATGAGTTACTTATAAATCTGTTTCTTTTTAGTTTCCAAACAATATGGTCTGTATATAAATTATTTGGAATCTGTCGCAATGCACTTTGCAGCATACAGACAGTCTTATTTTAGGTGTTCTTGAAAAGAATGTGTATCCTTTAATTACTGGGTGCAAGGTTCTATTTGTTAACTAAATCTAGTTAGCTACTAAATCTAGTTAGCAATTGTGTCATTCCAACTGTACACATTTTTACTAGTTTTTGGTCTGCTAGATCTATCAATTGAGAGAGATGTGTCAAAATCCCAAACTGATTAGATGTCAATTTCTTCTACCTTAGGTAATTTTTACATTAATTAATTTGAAACTAAACTATTAGAATTGTTATATATTTCTAGTGAATTGTGATTTTCAGTATAGTTTAATACCATCCTTATCCCTACTAATATTTTTTGGCCTAAATATTTTTTTGGTCTGGCATTAATATAGCTACATCAGCTTTGTTTTGGTTAATATTTACCTGATATATATGTTTTTTCATCCTTTTAATCATTTTGAGCCCTTTTAAGTATAGCTCTTATAAATAAGATAGTTAGACTGTAAAAATTCAACCTGAGAGTCTGCTTTTAGCAGGTGAGTTTGTTTACTGCTCTGGTCGAAGCTCACTTTCCATTTTCAGCACCTCAGAATTTTCTTCTTGCTCTTCTGATTTTAGCTGTGCTTTTCATTACACTGTCTTCAGTATTTTTTGGAGTTTCTAACAGAATTTTTTTTTTTTTTTTTTTTTTTTTTTACAGTTTAGACAACTGAGGTCTCAAGGTATAGTGATGCATTCCAAGTTACTGAGTCTAATTAGTATATCCTCCATTTACACATAGTTCTTCACCCTAAACTGATGATTCACAAAGTTTCTTATCACAAAAGAAGAACATTGGGAGGAATTAAAGGATAAAGTATCAATGTGTACATTTTTAGAAAGAAAAAAAACATTGTAAATGCCTGAATGGAAGGAAGCATCCAAAATTATGGACAGCAGTGTGGAGACTTTGGTGCCCTGTGTGCCCGTGGGACACTGCCCAGCACCAACCGTCACAGCCTCTGTTGGCCTGGGCCAGGCCCCATTACCTGTCTCTTGCCCTCAAGGACGAAGAGCTCACTGATCTTCTTCTGCTTGTAGACATCGTTCTTCTCCAGCAGTTTTTTGTGCAGCCAGTCAGGGTGCTTGACACGTGGTACTGGGTTCTTCACCTACATAAAGGTGAGATCGATCACTTGTCTGATGCTGTTAGTCTGGGCCAGGCCCAGGTTTCTGTAGCTTTTAGGTCACACTGCGCCCTGTTTCCACCAGTTCTCAACCTCACCTGCTGCAGAGCCGCAGGGATTGTGATGATCTTCTGTATGGCACTCCCCAGTCGCTCGATGTAGTAGTCCCAGTCCAGAATCTGAGCGCGCAGGAAGCCAGCAACAAGCGGGGTGTGCGAGAGAAAAGCAGCAGCGGTGGCATGCTTCACGTGTCTTACTTAACCCTCTCAGAAATTCTAAGGTAAAAGGTCCCATTTCGCAGAGGAGGAAACTGAAGTGGAGAGTGTAAACGACTCTCCCGGGATCAGAGCTGGTAGGGGGCCAAGCCAGCACTGGAAGGCTGTGCCAAACCCCAAGCCTTGGTCCATCCAAGAGAACAGTTAAACGGGCCTCCCCAACATTTAGCTTCTCCAGTTTTGCCCTAAAATGTAACTATTTCCTCATTCATTACATAACAGAAAGGAGGAAATCAAGAGTGAAGTCTCCAGCCAAAAAGGAGACCTGAGTCAGGGATACTCTGCCCTGTCTAGTTTTCCTCCTAAACTTCTGAGAGTAGGAAAAAACCAGCACTCACTGTCCGAATATCAAAGTCTTGAAGGGAAGAACTCTTAAGCCATTTCCGGAGAAAGTGCTTCCTCACCGTGGGCTCTGCCTGGAAAATGGCGAGTGGAATGGCCCTGGGCAAGAAGAGACACAAAACTCAACAATGTGAAAACCTCCCTAAACCAGGTCATAGCACTTATCAAGTACACACATATTCTACATGGAAATAAGTTATTATGACCTACTTTGTAACCTATGTTTCTATTTATTGTAGTTATTTGTATAAACTATACCTATATCTGATGTTTATCATACTTAATAACTAAAGAATACTTCATCATATTAAAATACCACGGTTTAATGTACAATCCCCTACCATTGGCCATCTGGTCTGTGTTTGGCCACTGTTAACAGAGCTATTTATACAAGTGTCCTTACATAAGTTATATATTCATGTGCATGTATGTAATTAAACACTTAAAAAATTATTATTCATTGGGTAAAATATTAGAGAGCCCACCTGCTCACCTGAAAATGAAGCCAGTTTTCACATCATTATCAAAGCAATAGGGCAACTGTCACTACCCCTTTCTTTCATTGGAGGAAGTATTTGTTATTGTGAAATATCATGAAGAAACTTAGAAAGAACACAACAGACACCTGTGCACCCACCACCCAGTCCTATCAAACTGGCCCTGCCATTTTTATTTCATGGATGAAAAAATAAAGATGACGATGAAGTCCCCAGTGCAGCTCTCCTGACCCTCCTCATATAGAAGTAAACACCATATTTTTCTTGGTGTTTATCAATCCCATGCATGCTTTATAGAACTATTTTGTGTACCCATAAAAAAATAAGAGTACGTTCTATGTGTGTAAACTTAAACAGGTGGAAGTACACTGCATGTGTCGCCCTGCAGTCTGCTTTTCTTGCTCTATCAGTGATGTAACACGTAGCTGTGATTCAATCATCCCAACTCGAAAAGCACAGCATCAGTCTCCTCGGGGGTGTGAGTGATCTGGAGTCCTGTCCTAAACCTGAAATGGACCTTGTGATGGGGCCCATCGTAGCAGACCCTCCAAGACATCCCCACTCCCCTATGCCTGACTGAGAGGGTGCTCTCAGTCTGGTCTCCCAAGAACCCAGATTCTCCGAGCTCCAGGTGGATGGGCTCACCACGCTCTCTCAGGGGTCCCACCAGGGCCCCAGAAAGCCTTCCTGTCATCTGATCTGCAGGGGGTCTGAGGCCTAGTTCCTCCCTTTTCTAAATCCAGACTATCCCTACACTGTTTTTTTAAATATTTATTTATTTTTGGCTGCATCAGGTCTTAGTTGCAGCACAGGGGATCTTTTCTTGCGGCGAGCAGGCTCTACAGCGCACAGGCTCAGTAGCTGCGGCATGCGGGCTTAGTTGCCCCACGGCATGTGGGATCTTAGTTCTTCGACCAGGGATCGAACCCACGTCCCCTGCACTGGAAGGCGGATTCTTAACCACTGCACCACCAGGGAAATCCCTCCCTGTACTGTTTAAGGAAGCTCATCTCTCTATGGAAGGACAGAGGTTCCACAACAGATGCAGGTTTTCAATGTGAGCATACGAGACCCTTAAGGAATTCCTTCCTCAACACTGGAAACCCTTACCTCTCTGTGACCGGAGACCCCTCAGGCTTCCGGGAGATGATGTAGCGGCAGCTCAGCCCTGCATCCTTCACCATCTGATCCCCCAGGAACTCAGCCAGGCGCCTGGCCGTGCTGATGGACGTAGACTTCTGCTCCCCATAATCTTCCAGCTTCCGAGACATGGAACGGTTCTCAGAGATCAGCTCGAACAGCTCGGAATCAGGCATGTTAGCTGCCTGGAGAAAGAGGCAGTGGGCAAAACGTCACGCAGAAGGAAGGGAGCACCACCGTGAGGCTACCCGAGACTTTCCTCCAAGTGAAAGTCTGCGTTTCTCTAGCCTGATGAGCTGAAGGCAGCAGTGTAATAGGGCTGTCTCATACCAGCATACAGCAACACTTACACCACACACAAAACCGTACCTTTTATTAAAGTGTGCAGAAAAATATCAAGAAACGTTTATTGAGCTATTAGCACAAAGACTGCAGAAAAAGAGAAAAGACAGAGAATTGATTTTTCTCCTAAAAGGAAAAGAAAGATGGGGAAAGGAGGAACCAGCAGGGAGAAGAGGCATAGGCCAGCCGGACAGCAGCTGGACCAACTGAGGAGCCAGCAGCTTCCTTCAGCGATGAGGAGTCCAGGGGACCTATCTGAGGACAAACAGCTTACAATTCGTTCATTATCATGCTATTTGTTTCCTTCACAGAATTCTGTCACTGGTTATAGAAGTTAAGGGGGGGATTCTGAGAGGCCCTGGAACTAAGGAAGTAGTGGGAGCCCATCAGAATTATTAGCCTTGAGTTCACCTGTCACCTTGCTCACCAGGACCCTCTCTGACTGCAGGACCCTCAGAGCCAGGTGAGGAGGGTGGCCTTACCTTGCTGTACAGCACGTCCAGCCAGTAATCGGCCACCTTGGCAACAGAGCCATACGCCTCCTCTAGGGTGCTGCCCTTAAGGAAGGCCTCGAATACTGAGGACTGGAAGATTTTAATCAGCTGCAGCTCCCCACGGCGTTTGACCTCGAAGCCCTTGAGCTCAGCCAGGGAACCATCCTCATTGAATACGGCATACCTAGAAACACAGGCAAGCACAGCAGAGAGGGAAAGCCTGGGATGCTGGCTGCTTCTCCTCGCCCTCGGCCTTCCCCCTGCTCTTACCCACCCCTCTAGCATCCATCAAGCAGCAAACATCTCTCCATCCTGAGGTTTATGCTTCTCCAAACTAAAAATGACTTAAGGGCCTGCCATCTGTAGAACCAGAATATAACAGGTGGAGAACAGAGTTGGTAGCATCAGTGTCGAGAACAGCTTTCCAAATTGAATCAAAAAGGCCAAAAAACTAGAACTGGGGTCTGTTCCCATCCTGGCTCCTGGTCCACTTCCTGGAGGAGTTGTTAAACCTAGTCTATCCATTTCCTTTCCTAAGCATAAAGTCTGTGGGATTCCTACCTCTTCTTCAGCTTCTTGCCTTCTTCCTTGGAGGCTGGAAGGATCATGGCAAGGTAGGGTCCGTCAACCTCAAAAAAGATGCTGTTCTCTGAGCGGGAGACATAGGTGAGCGAGGAAGGCTCAGCCAGCTCCTGGTACTGCTCATTGGTGAAGCCTTCCTGCACAGCAAGAATGAAGAGGGGCTCAGCCTCACTTGTGATCGTCCAAACCTGGAAACCACCAGCTGCCCTCCAAGGGGTGGACAGATCAGCCAAGAGCTGGGGCTCTTCCATACAATGGACACCACTTGGCAAGAGAAAGGGATCAAGTTCTGACACGTGTCCAACGTGGATAAAATGAAGTGCATCCTGCTTGGTCCAGAAAGTCACACGCATGTTTCCTTTCATAGGACACGCTGGAAAAGGCAAAACTATCACACAAAGGACATGCTGGGGAGCCAGGCTTGGGTGTAAGGAGAAGGGCTGACAACAAAGGGGCAGCACCCAGGAACCTCTGGGGTAGTGGGCTATTCTGTGTTGCGCTGTGGTGGTGGACACACACCTCTATGTGTGAATCAAAACCCACAGAACCTCACCCTGTAAAAAGTGAATTTTACTGTAGGCAAATTAAAAAACGTTCAACCAGGATCTAGGGTGACCCCAAGAGAGCCTGCAGACTGGGACAAACGAGTTTAACTTCATTATCGCTGCATGACAGAACCCTGCCAGAGGGCTGGCTTAAGAAACTCTGGCAAACCTTGTGTTGCCTGGGTGGTGTAAGACTAAAGATAAAACACTCGACTGCAGCTGGTGAGCTTACTGCTCACAGACACATGGTTCTGAACCTATTTTACACAAATACTAGGGTTGAACAAATAAATAAATACATTAGGAAAACTAGAAACAGGAGAAAGAAGTTACTAATAAGGAAAAGAGAATAGATTGGAGCTGGATATATCAATAGACTCAGGTCATATATTTTTAAATATATATGCAGATAAAGAGAGAAATAAACGTACATTCATGCGTGCAGGGTTATCATACACACACACATTTCCTAGCCAATCTGCTGTGAGCAGCAGTGACACCTCAGACCCCATCTCGGTTTCTAACACCACTCTCCAATAAAAGGAAGCCAGGCTCCTTGGGGAAATGGCTGATTCCAGGGTGGGACGGGGAAATACAAGATGAGGCTGGAGTGGCTTGTAGCCCCAGGAAGTGAGAAAGTACTCCAAAAAAAGCCAGACCCAAAGCCCAGAACGGGGCATGTCTCAAGGACACGCGGGAGAATACGGAGGAGCCCCCAGCGGCCAAAGGGGAACAAGCTGAGTAACAAAACATGCCAGGACAGAACTGGGTTGTGGCCCAACAGAACAAACATGCGCAAACCCACACTGACCTAACAAATGACTCAATGAAGAGACAAGCAAGGCAGTAAGTGGGAGGGAAGGGTGGCAGCTCTTCCTTACAGAAGGTTCCGATGAATAATTTTCAAGGAATGAGGGAACTAGAGTCGCCTTGGGCAGAGTGATGCCTGCTGTAACCACTGCTGAGACCACTGCTAGCGCTAAAACCAGGGGGCGAAGGTTCCAAGCGAAACGGCACATCTGCAGAATCTCGAAAGTATCTCCTCCACTGTCTTTACTAATTACAGTGGTGGCTTTGCTATGTGGCCAGACTCTGCCACTCCTCCTGGGAGTGTGGACTCACTGGCTCACTCCAATAACGCGACATTGGGAAGCCAGCAGGCAGCGGGAGTGCAGGTCCCAACACCATGCCCTGACAGAATGCCAACACGGGGCATGTACTCTGGAGTGTTCCTCCAAAAACCCCAAATAACCTCAGTCTAATAACAAACAACAACAGACAAATTCAAATTAAGGGTCAGTTAGCAAAGCACCGGACCAGTATTGAAGTGTCCTGGTCATAACAGACCAGAGAGACCAAGGGGCTGCCAGGCTGGAGGGGACTAAGGAGACAGGACGCCCAAACGCAGTGCACAAAAAGTGGGGAATCCAAATACAGCTGTAGTTGAGTTACGGTGTGGTGCCAAGGTGACTTCTTAATTCTGACAATTACACTGCGGTTTATAAAAGATCTTACTTAACATTAAGGGAAGCAGGCTGAAGGATATACAGAAATCCTCTATTCTATTTTTGCATTTTTTCTGTAAGTCTGGGTATTACGCTGAAGGCGAATGTAGACTCAGGTAACTTTTGAGCATAGCGTTTTCTGGACAGATGCTCAGGCTAGCGAAAAACAATCTGAACGTTGGAGACAGGGAGGCCTGAAGTCAGGATGGGAGCATGTCAGTGACAGCCAGCCCAGCCCCCTTTCCCAAATCCCCGTCAGAGCAGTGGCACGAGGAAGCCAAGCCCAGGCGGTAGCCCCCTACTGGAGGCGCAGGCTCACCTTGACCATGATGTTTAGCATAGCCCCAGGGTAGGAGATGGTCACCTTGGGCCTTTTCACACTGGTCGTCTTGATGACAAAGTTTTCCGGGAAGCTGTTGGGCAGGACACACCATATTCCATCTGTGTCCAGCTCTAAGGGCCTCCTTCAGGGAAACAGAGAAATGAGACCACATGGATGGTGGACATCGACGCCTACAGAGCAAGAACCCCCTTGTCAAGTCCTTACGGTGGACAAGGCTCCCCCGGTCGTGAACCCACAGAACGAAACACCTGCCCCTCTCCAGCTCTATCTTCATCAACCTGTCCCTTCTCTCCCCCAGCCATCCGGCCTCCCCACCAGGCCGCGGCCCACCCAGCCTCAGCAGCTGACCAAGTGCAGCACTCACCCAATCTGCTCAATCAGCTCCCGTGCCTGGGTGATAATGTTGGCCCCCGTGAAGCAGACGATGCCAGCCATCTCCATTGAGTACCAGCGGGCCCTGGGAGGGACAGTCACAGCAGAGGGGGTGGGAGGGGCTCCCTCTAGAGGGTCATTAGAGTTGGGGCTGGGAGGAGGGGACATCTGAAGCAGGGAAGAACTAAGGCTGAATTTAGCTCTGTGCTGAGGACACTCCTCTGTTCCTACTTCAAGGTGCAGGGCTCCGCTCAGGAAAGTTCTGGAAGGATGCCACATGCTGCCACTGCAACAGCTCACAACCTCAGCTCAGCAGGACTCTCAATACCAGCCAGATGGCCGTGTGTCCCTGAGTCCCCTCCCACTCTCCCCAGCACCGTCTCACGCCTCCTCCGTTTTCCCAAAGCCCACTCTCATCCCCTGACTTCTCAGGGAAAACACCAGCCCACCTGGCTCAGTGTTCACACCGGGTCTCAGAGGTGTCAAGCGACCTGAGGCCAGGCCCTCCTGCCCCAGGGAACTCTGCTCCGGTTCTAGCCCTGCTCTTAGCCCCTCCCTCTCTGCCATTAAAAAGCAGCAACAGAGAATCAAGGCCTCTCCCCCTCAGACCAGTCCCTGGCCCCATCACCACCTTTCCCCTTCTCCAGGCCGCCATGCCGACCCTCCCAGTCTCCAACCACAGGGGCTAGGCCTCACCTTCGATCACCTGCTCTCCCGAGGCCCCCACCCACCTGGCTGTCGGTCCAATGGACACAGGCCCCACCTTGCCTCATCTCCCTTTGGCCTCTGATCATGGGCACAGTCTCTATGGGGCTTTAGGACACCCGGCCCTGGCTTTCTCGACTTCTCAGAAGGCTTTATTTACACCCCTCACTGGTCGTATGCCAGAAACTACCACACCGCTGTCTGCAGCCCAGGATGCTCAGAAGAACACGCCCAGCAGTACTGACCCCGCTGATGCCCAGGACCCTCTGAGCCAGCGTGACCTCCACCCCTACCCAACCTGCTCTGCCACATTCCTTGAACTGGGGCCCTGCCTCTCCCCTCTCACTCGTGCCCATGGGCCCCACGCATCTCAGCTCCTCCCTTCGTCCACTAGCCCCACCGGCCCCACCAGGCACCCAGGCAGGAGCCTACCCCTTGCGCATGACGTAGCCGTAGAAGGAGTTGAGGATGCACTTGTGAGCCAGCTGCAGGGAGTCGTACAGGACCTCCATGTTCCTGCAGCGCTTTGCTTCCGCTGCCTCTCCCACCTCCACCGCCGCAGATAGCTTCTTTCTCCACACCTGAGACCCACACAAGGTGATCATCCCCCACTCTTCCAGCTCACATTCTCTATGGCCAGTGGCCCAAGGTTTACTATGTTGCAAATTTCCAGTCTATAGGAAACTTGAAAAAAAGTAGAGTGAAGACCATATGCAAGAGGGGCCACTGTTGATATTCTGTGCCATATTTCCTTTATTCCATTCTCTCTCTCTCTCTCTCTCTCGGCACAAACAATGGGAAGATGTAGCTCTCATGACCAGAGCCCCCTAAATACCTAAGCATACAACTTCCAGGAACAAGCACACTCTCCCACAGAACCTCAATACTGCTATCACACCCGAGAAACTTAACACGGAAACAACATCAACTTGTTCCTCACAGGGTTGGCATGCTTGGTTCTCACCAATCCGGAATCACCTTCAATCTAGAACTGCCCCATGTAAGACAGATATCCTGAAAGGAGTGCTGAACACAAAGGAATATATTGATATTACATTTTTATTTCTTGTGAGACTATGGCCTAAGAGAAAATACTCTATGACAGCAACAACTCACTTGGACACCTCAGACGTGGGGCAACTTCAGCCTCCTGGGACAGAACCCAGAACCCGGCAGCTACCTGGAGAAGGGGATGAAATCCACGCCTGAAGACCAGTGACAGAGGCAGGGGTTTCGCTCCACTAGAGGCCCAGGGGCTCCCAGTCCAAGTCCTGTCATTCCATTTACTCTCTTATTAATAGACTGGACAAGCTGAGTGACAGGGTCTCTCAAACTACGTAACTCACAAACCACTGACTGAAAGCAAAGTGCACGTCATTAGAGGCAACATCTTAGAATAACAATTTACCCCTTAGCCAATACTTATGAACACACAACTGTTTACCAGACACTAGACCAAGCGGTGGAAGATGGACACCGCAACGCTAACCAGGACCGTGTGCTACTGTAATTGGTTGCAAAGGAAATGTTCTCATCACTGTGGTGGTGGTTACACAGCTGTATGCGTTTGTCAAAATCCATAGAACTGCCCACCTGAAAGGGTCAGATTTATCCCACGTCAATGTTACCTCAATGAAGTAGACACAGCCACTAGGGACGGTGACAGACATGGACGCTCGGGGGCGTATGAACTCACTTCCTGCCCGAGCAGCATTTCTTTCCGTTTGCTAGGCTACATGCTGTCACAGTGGTCAAACACCGGACATTCTCCTTGCATCTCAGAACATTTCACCTTTACTCCCCCAGCTGATACCTTTTCAGTACCTAGAAGAATGTCGGGCACATAACAGGCACTCCGTAAACGTGCTGAGCGAATGAAAGGCTTCCCAGGATTTGTATCACACGGGAAGACATCAGGCTGTTAGTGCTGAGGGGGTGGGGAGGGGGCACGCAGGACTCCAGGAGCGCCCAGTGCCAGCCGGGGTCGGGGTGGGAGGCTCAACACGGTGACACCTGGCCCTCGTGTCAACACAGGCTGTACCTCCCGGGACGCTGAGCCTCAAGGAGGCCGACAGGCAGCTCAGCTCCCCCAGCTCAGCCCCAGCAGCTGTGAGGCTGGCGTTTGGCAGCTTAGTTCCCCCTGCTCCATCGAAATGAAGCGAGTCTCAGCTAACAGGAAGTGTGGGGGGCCGGCGACACCGCACTGCCAAGCTTCCGCGATGCGAATGGCCGTCCTGAGGTACCCTAGGACAAGAAGCCAGGCCCATCTGTGTCTTATTAACTAGGGAAACAAGAGCTACTCAGGAGGTCCCTAGTAAGAGCAACTGATAAAGAAATGCAAAGAAGGTCAGAAATATTTCAGCAAATTCCCCGTCCAATGTGAGAAGAAATTCTTTTAAAGGTCTGGTATTTAAAGAACAAAAAAAATTAAGAAATTTATTGAGTGCCTACTATGTGCCAGGTAATATGTTAGACTCTAAAGAACAAGACAGTCACTACACTTTCGGCACTCTGAGGAGGCAGACAGATGAACAAGTAACTCAACAGTTTAATTAAAATAAAGTGAGAAGGTATGGTGGTTCCTCAAAAGATTAAAAATACAATTACCGGGACTTCCCTGGTGGTCCAGTGGTTAAGACTCCGCACTCCAAACGCAGGGGACCCAGGTTCGATCCCTGGTCAGGGAACTAGATCCCACACGCATGCCGCAACTAAGGAGCCAGCGGGCCTCAATTAAGACCCAGCACAACCAAATAAATTAATTAAAAATTTAGAAGTAGGGCTTCCCTGGTGGTGCAGTAGTTGAGAATCTGCCTGCCAATGCAAGGGACACGGGTTTGAGCCCTGGTCTGGGAAGATCCCACATGCCACGGAGCAACTGGGCCCGTGAGCCACAACTACTGAGCCTGTGCGTCTGGAGCCTGTGCTCCGCAACGATAGAGGCCGCGATAGTGAGAGGGCCATGCACCGCGATGAAGAGTGGCCCCCGCTCGCCACAACTAGAGAAAGCCCTCACACAGAAACAAAGACCCAACACAGCCAAAAATAATTAATTAATTAATTTAAAAAAGAAAAAAAGAGTTCTGAAACTCTTATTAAATATTTTTTAAAAAATTTTAAAGTAAAATAAAATTTTTCTCCTTTAAGAAAAAAAATACAATTACCATACGATTCAGCAATTCCACTTCCGGATATATACCCAAAAGAACTGCAAGCAGGATCTCAAAAAGATGCCTGTACACCATGGGTGAATAATTCACAGCAGAAATATTCACAATACCCAAAACATGGAAGCAACCCAACTGTCCACCGATGGATGACTGAATAAACAAAATGTGTTATGTCCATACAATGGAATATTATTCAGCCTTAAAAAGGAAATTCTGACATAAGCTACAACATGAATGAACCTTGACAACATTAGGCTAAGAGAAATAACCTAGTCACAGAAGGACAAATCCTGTGGAACTCCACTTATATGAGGTCCCTAGAGTGACCAAAGTCCACAGAAGGTACAGAATGGAGGGTTATTGTTAAGGTAGAACAGAGTTTCATTTTTGCAAGATGAAGAGTTCTGGAGAGGGATGGTGGTGATACCTGCACAACAATGTGCATTTGCTTAATGCCACTGAACTGTACACTTAAAAATGTTAGATTTCATGTTGTGTATATTTTATCATAATAAAAAGCCAAAAAAGTTAAAAATGATAATAAAGCACAATGATGACAGTCTATCAAGGCAGGGTGGGATGTGAAGACTCACTGAGTCTAGCAGTGAAGGAAGGTCTGTCAGAAAAAAATGATTTGCTTAAATAAAACACAATTATTTGTTGATATTACAACTGAGGTATTGCTATGTATTTCTATGTATTTCCCTTAATCCTAATCCTAATCCTGGATCAAACATGTCAGTAAAAACACCCCCCTCACTCCTCCTGGTCAGAGGTTGGCAAAGTAAAGGGCCACATGGTGTGTACTGTACACATGCAGGCCTCAGTTTCTGCTGCGGGCAAATGCAGCTCAGTTCCAATAAAACTTTATTTATAAAAATGACTGGCCCAGCCATAGTTTGCTGACCCACTGCTCTAGATAATTACTTTAAAAGCAATCATTCAGAATAGTTGCGAGGCCCCAGGCCCTTAATTCTTCAAAGTTAAGAACAACTGCACATTTATTGTCTGAATGCAGGTACCAGCCCAGAGGTGGGGAGTAACACATCCAGACAGCGCCAAGCAAGGATTTTCACCTCAGAAACTAGACTCTGTTCCGACCTCACAAAGGTCAGCCTCACCTTGTGGAGACCTTTGAACTCGTAGCGCCTGTCCCGAAAGGCACGCACTGTGTCCACATAGAAGGAGTTCTCCCGCTGGCAGATGGTGGTAAGACGTTCTTCCACCTTGGTCACGTGGATTTTCTTGTATGCCTTCCGGCAGTAATCTGAGGCACAATTGAGAGTAGGGGGCACGTGAGACTCCACACAGCAGACAGGCCTCCTGGACACAGCCAAGAAAGCTAGGCAATGGATGCCAACAAACGTGGCTTTTTAGGTTAATGCAAAGGAGCAGAAAACGCAGAAAGACGTGCTAGCGAAGCATATCAAAGAAACGGCAGCCCTGTATGAACGGACCAAACACATGAAGACCACAGGGAGGGTTTGGTAGCTGAACACGCACCGAAGGATAAATGACAAAAAGAAGCCTATAGGAAGAACTAGTTCCCAGTGGTCTCATCTAGTTCAACAACTGGTTCGACTGACCTCAAGGGGTGACACACCAACACAGCCCAACGAAGACTCAAGTCAGAGAAAACGCAGTCTGTGGAGATGCGCGCTGTCCCAACTGCTCACCTGCCAGCCTCCGCTTCTCGTATTTAGCCTGCTCCTCGCGGGACAGCTCGTGAAAGGCCCGGGCTGGGCCCTCTGGGGTCAAGGGAGGGAACTTCTCTGACTCCAGCTGGTGCTGGATCCGATGATACTCGCTGCGACTGGCTGGCACTGGGAAGGGTGATGGGAAGAGAGTGTGTGATAGAGACCCAGCCCCTGCTGGGCTCCCTGCTGAGCAGCACCACCCAGGGCGGACACTCACTGAACTCGCCCCTCCACTGCCAGGCCATCTTCCTCTGGCAGTTTGCTCCAGGCTTGTTGAAGTCACAGGCAGCACAGGTGGCCTCATCCACCATGGCAGAGGGCTGTGAGGGGACAGGAAGGGAGCAATTAGGGTTTGGGCAAAAGAGCTTGATTCTGATGTGAGAATCTCTCTCACCTGCAGGCGGTTCGTCAAGATGATGTTGGGGTACATGGCCCCCACGTCCAGGTGGTAGATAAGGGGACACTCAATTCGGTTAGGAACATCTTTCAGGGAGGTGAGCTTGGCCTTAATCTGATCACACACCTACAGAGAAAGGGGAAAGAAGTGGAGGCTGGCGACCAAGACGAAAACTTGGAGACTGTACAGAGTGACAGAGAAAGCACCATGGGTTGCAGACGGACGACAGATGACAGGCACCAACACCAGGCCCTGGATGTGCAGGGGACTTGCAAGAAAAGACAGGACAGCATCACGGGAAGCAGCAGCCTCCACCCCAAAGAACTCTGGGGTTCGGGAGAAAAGTGCAGAGTCTGTGGCCTCACATGGCACGGCCCATCTGCTAGCAAGTAGGGGACCCAGCTAGATTATCAAGAGCCACACTTCCTGGGTGCCCCGAGTGCCCCCATGGTGCAGGTGTGTGACACAACATCAACATCCCAGCAATCCCTCATCTGATGGATGAGAAGTTTCAAGAGGTGAGTATGGGCTCAAGAACGGGCCCTCTTAGACCAAACACCTGCTCTGAACTGTGATGCTAGACTGTTTCCAGCATTACTTTATAAACCAATGAATCAGATTCTGTTTCCAGCCAAGGCTATTAGCTTAAAAACCTTCCTAATGCCAAACACCTAGAAATCCTAAATGAAATGTGAAAAATAATCCCTGTAAATGCAGTTCTGAGCTTCTAAGTCATCCCCAGAGAACAAAAGTGATGAGCAGACTCAAAACCAGAGCAGTGAGTTGACTCAATGGGTGCCTGGCAGGGCCGGGCCCTGTGTTGGGGTCCCCAAGACCATCCCCAGGTTTGGTGACTCACAGGGAAAAGACACAGAGCTCAATCAGCAAAGGAAAAAGGCGCTTGGGGAGAGCCCAGGCTCAAGCTTGGATGAGCTGAATTCTTCCAGCATCAAGCCATGACAACACATGAGAAGCGCTGTCTCCCAGAGAAGCTCGTGGAGACCCACTGCCCAGGGTTCTTACTGGGGGCCGTTCACGTAGGCAGCTCTGCCTGCATGGACCAAAACCCGGAATCCCAGAAGGAAAGCAGGTGCTCACACAGACCACCTTGTTTGCACAAGCAACTGAGCTTCCGTGCGGCCTTCCTATCAGAGGGAAGCGAGAAACCTGCTGGAACCCGAGTTCCCAGGCGCCAAGGGCAGCCGAGCAGCAGGCCTTTCCGAGGTCAGCGGCCTCAGGCCTGTGCTGTGAGCTCTTTCCTTCACACTTCTCATGCCTCCTCAGGGAGGGGCAGGCTACACACAACAGGGAGACAAAACACAGAGCCCCAAATAAAGGCAGGACTCTCAAAGGCCACCTCCATAAAAGAATAAACTAGAACAAGTCTGCTCACCAAAACCATGTGCATTCTGGGCTCTGGGCAAAGAAAGCATCTTCCCTGAGCATCTGTCATCACGGGTGCTAAGAGGTCTGTGATTTGCATTAAACTCTCCACTAAGACTGAGACCCTCCAGCCAAGGAACCAGATAAGAAGGGACATCAGGCCTGTGTCACTTTTGTGGAACCAGGAAGAAACTGTAAAATTACCTGACAGTCCTCCTACTGAAGAGGAATTCACATTCCAAAACTGCTGAGCATGGGGAAAAAACACCCACCGTGACTGAGAGAAGACACAGTGGGAGGAGACCCCTGAGAAGGTCAGAGAAGTAACCTCCTGGAGTAAACATGCTAAAATGAGGCTAATTAAAGACAATAAAGACCAAAAATCTAAAACACAGGAAGAGAAACAACAAAGACCTACTGTATAGCACAGGGAATTATATTCAATATCCTGTAATAACCTATAATTGGAAAGAATATGAAAAAATATATATATATATATAGGGAATTCCCTGGCAGTCCAGTGGTTAGGACTCTGCACCTCTACTGCAGGGGCATGGGTTCAATCCCTGGTTGGGGAACTAAGATCCTGCAAGCCACGCGGCACAAGCCAAAAAAAAAAAAAAAGAATATATGCATATGTATGTACATACGTATGCGTATGTGTGTATATGTATATATATGTATATATATAACTGAATCACACTGCTGTACACCTGAAACATAAATCACTATACTTCAAAAAAAAATTAAAATTAGAAAATAAATAAAACAGCAAGAGAAAAAGTCCACTTTAAAGAAATAAAGCACATTTGAAAAAGAACCAATAGAGCTTCTAGAAATAAAAATATTGTCCTAAAAAACAAAAACAGTCACTGAAACTATAAAAGGCTAAACAGGCTCTGATAGCCGCGTATTTTTGTTTTATTTTTATTCACTCCCCAAATGTAACACCTAGTTAAACCAGAACATTAGGTATGTACTTATTTGATCCAAAATGTATATGCAGCACTAAAATTTGAGAACTACTGTATTTAGGAGTTATCTAACACTCATTAGATAACTTAATTGAATACACTGGCATTCTTAGACAAGCTGGCTAAAAAAAAAACCTTTAGATCTGGGGTCGGCAAACCTCTGTGAAGGGCCAGATAATAAATACTTCAGGTTTTGTGGCCACAATCTATCACATATTTTTTTACAACATTTAAAAAATATGAAAACCATTCTTAGCTTGCTGACTGTACAAAAACAGGCCTTATGGGCTATAGTTTGCCAATCTCTAGACATTCAAGTATAAACTGGAAAACATCTAAATTATGCAAAAATTAACCAGAAGAAAAACATCAATCAGAAGGGTAGCCATATTTTATGAAATACATTAACTTTGGTAAAGTCACGTTAGAAAATCACTTGAATGCAAAATTGCCCTTAGTATTAAAAAATTCCTTAAAATCCTCCAAAGAAGTCAAACTCAAGCTAGTAAGGAAAAAATGACTAAAAGGAACATCTATCAAGTAGAACAGGAAATACCAGAAACGTAATACTCATTGTTTCTAACTGAATCTCTGGCAAATGAGCCATTTGGAGAACAATCCCCCATCCATCTCTGCGCTAAGGCAAGGTCTGAAATGCTGCTCTGGAGGGAAGATGAAGACGACCCAAACAAGGGGCGGAAGGCTGGGATGACAGGATGACACCTGGACAGGCCAGACGTCGCTGTGAGCCCCCAGCTGACACCTCCCACCAGCTGTCATCATACCACTGCCCGGATGATCACTCAGGAACAAAAAGGTGAACCTGCTGCCCTTCCCCTAAAGACCCTGGGCCACCCTATAGAGAAGTTTCAGGGACTTTGGAGACAGCTACTAAGACATACTACCTGTCACCTAGAAAGAGTTCACATCCAGATTCACTAAGGTGTCTGGAGTCCCTCCAGTTAGCATACCTTAAGCCTCACTCCTCACTCATTTCATTGGTTCTTGGACGTGAAAGTAGTATCTTTTGGGAACTCCCTGGTGGCCCAGTGGTTAGGACCCAGTGCTCTCACTGCCAGGGGCCTGGGTTTGACCCCTGGTCGTCTGGGAACTAAGATCCCGCCTGCTGCGCCCACACCCACACCGACCCCTCAAAAAAGAAAGTAGTAACTTTGTTCCTTTCAAGTTGTTCTTTAACTCCTATTTGTTATTCAGCCTAGACTCCCTTCTCAGGTTGGTTCACAGAGAGTTCCCAAAGTACACGATAGCTGCAGCTGACAAGAGCTGCACAGTACTTCATAGTTTGCAGAGCATGTGCACACGTTCTTGTTTGAATTTTGCCTGGTGAATCTGTCATAAGGCGTTTCTTGAAATCAATCCTAGAAATGGTAAGAACTGCAAAGTACTAAAGTAGCTGAATATGTTAAAGTGTTGAGCAGGACCTGACAGAGACCCAAGATGTGCCGCATCCAAAGGAACAGGACAGCGAAGCGGGAGGCGCCTGGGGCCTCCAGTCATGTGACACGTTTTGCATATGGCATTTTCTAACCATTATGTGATGGACTTTACAGTCACTATATTCTGCCCTGTAATTTGTAGGAACTCCTACCATCATTTTTTAAAGTCTCTTGACAATAAAAAGTTAAAATTCTCCAATGGCTCCTCATTGCCTACAAAATACAGTTCAGGTAAACTGGCACCAAACCCTTCACTTGCCTTCCTCTCTCCCACATCACACCACTTTGTCCCGAAAGCCTTCGCCATCTCTGTGAAATTCTCCCACCTCACCAAATCGAGTCACTCACTGCGAGCACCACGCTCTCCTGTCCTAACTAGACCAGACCAGGCCCCGTGTTCTCTGTCTCGGCGCCCAAGCGCCACCACACAATAGGTGCACAATAAACATGCCGATGAAAGAAGCCAATGTGCAAGGCGAGACGTGTAAGCGGACTGTCCCCCCTCCAGCCCCCCGTGCGTCACCTCTTGGAAGTTGGTGACCTGCTCCATGGGCACCTTCTCCTCTTCCTCGATGGCGTGACGCATGGTCTTCTCCACCCGCTGCAGCAGGAAGTCAAAGGCAGCAGGATTCTAACACAAACAACCAAGAGAGGACATGAGTAAGAGAGGAAAATGCCCTCGCACCAAGTAACCTGCCTCAGGTGGGACGCTACAAAGAGAATGCTCCAGAAGGAGCCAAGTGCTCGCCCTACAGCACCCTAAAGGGCAAGCCAGACAAAGGACGGCTGGCAAGGGGCCCAAGGGGCAAGGGCTTTATTTCAGCCCTTGTGGGCTGGGTCCTTCCTGGGTCCGCCCACAGCACTGGCGGGAAGAGGCCCAGCTTCAGGAGCCTCAGGAGGGGCGCACCATCCGGAACCGGCAGGGGATATCGCTGCGGAACACGCCCGACTCCAGGGCTTCCACGTGGCCACCCACGTAGGTCTCGGCATCCAGCACGTGGCCATCATCTGTCAGCTTGCTGAACTCTGGCTCCTGCTTGTTGGGGAAGACGATGTTGGCGTGGAAGGCCTGTACCATCAGCAAGGCCTCACACAGCGTCCCGGAGCCCTTCCGCAGCACCTACGGGGGAAACGCCAGGCTTTAAGCCAAACACCAAACTCCAACGGCTGCGTCCGCATCAGCTGCCTGGGACCACCCCTGGCAGGCAGCGGGCCAGGAGAGGCACTGACCTCATCGGGCTCCATGGGGATAATGGTGCACAGGGCGAATATAAAGGGGTGGACGTACTTCATGTACAGGTAGTATGTGGCCACTGCGTCTGACACCGAGTAGGTGGCCAGCGTCTAAGGAGAGAATATCAGAGAGTAAGGTCAATGAGGCGCCCAGCAGGCCACGACCGCCAGCCAAAGGGCGACTCAGCGAGGCAGGGCACGTGCCTGGGGCTGCTCAGTGGCCATCCGGCACATGTCCTCGGGGTCCAGCTCCACGGGGTCATAGCCCAGCTTGGCTTTGGCAGCTGCTTTGAGGTTGTGGCTGCCCACGGGAAGATAACTGTCCCTCTTCACCCACCTGGGAATGAGAAAGAGCAAAAGCCAGAAATGATTCTGAGACGAAGCCCAGGAACCTGTGAGAGGCTGCAAAGCCGGACACACCACAGGAAGATGCAGGGTCCTGATGGGCACTCAAAGATCTCCAAGGCGTCACGTGGTGCAGGCCCCTTGTAAAAAGCTTTCACCCGGATCCAGTCAATTTCACAGACAAACCCACCAACAAGGAGATGCCAGAGCCAGTCCTTCCAGCCCCACGGCCTTCCTCTCAGCCTCACAGAGAAACGCAAAGGGGGGCAGGCAGGAACCTGCGCCCTCTGGCGTTCTGGATCCCTCCACAGCTTGTCCCCTCTACAGCCAGGCTCTGCCCTGCTCTCCCCGCCCCTCACACCCTGTCGTCAAACTCTCCTCATCCTCTTGCACCATCCCTTTAGCACAGAAACACTCCAGGCCACCTCGCGCCCATCTCCACCTCTTCCCCCATGACACACACCGTTGTCTCTCTAGGACCTACATCTTCTTACTGGCAGCATCCAATCTCACCTTCCTTGGCCTCTCTGCCCTGTGGGCCGTCCTCTCCCTCAGAAATGCCCCACTGGGGCCTCCATGGCGCTGCTGCCTCCACTGAGGGTGCCCGCTTCTCTTTTACTTCTCTTCTTGAGAATCTATCAACTATCACTTTTTTTTTTTTTTTTTTTTTTTACCACATCACAGTGCCCCACAGTCTCCAGGCCCTCCACGTGGGTAGGGCTCCCAGGCCTGCTGCTACTCGGAACCTGAGCTGTGTTCTATTCCCCCATAAGCCCACCCCAAGCCCTGAGAACCAGAGTTCGCCATGCCTCCTGCACCTGTCCCCAAATCTAGAGATCCCCAAGTCCTCGGCTCTCAAATATCTCTAGTCCAGCCCTCTTCACTCCTGTGCACGTTATGACCCAGCCTGCCCCTTCAATCCACGTGCCGTAACACCAGGGCTAAAGAGAAAACGCATCAATGGCTCCCCATGACCACCAAGATAAAAACCCCTCCCCACCAGGCACAGAAAGCCCACGAGACCTCCTTCCACTCCAGCCTTGCCCCTCAGCACTCTGGGCCACTTTGCACACTTGTCCTCAGCCTGGACACCCCAGCCTGCCTGGACACCATGCACGAGCCCGACTGCCACACCCCAACCTCGTGTGGGAAGCCAAGGCCCCTCCACGAGCTCCCATCGCACCAGGCCTCACTCTACCAGGTCTTTCTGGTCTGGTTCCCACACCCTGAGGACCAGGGCTCAGCATGTGTCTGCTGACTGAATGAAGGGTGAACAAATGATGAAAGACACATCCCGGGACCTGGGCAGAGCCGGCAGCCACTGTTCTCTCAGATGATGGGAGCTACGTCTTGTGGACAGGACCAGCGTGTGCGAGGAGGGAACCTTGGACCTCACTCACAGGAAGCCCTCATGAGACACTGTGACCAGCTGCCAGGTGAGCTGTGGGGCCTACCTGAGACAGTCCATGTGGATGCACTGGGGTGCTTTGTACTCCCCCTGGCTGTCCTTCTGGAACCCAACCTCCTGGTACATGCTCAGTCCATGGACCGCTGCTCTGGCCTCCACAAACGGCCTAATGACGAGAGGATGGACAAGCACGTGGGGCAGTGAGTCTCTAATTCCTAAGAGACCGGGAAGACTGCCCCTAGGGGACGCCTCACGCGAGCTCCTCTCAATTACAGTGCGGAGCCCGCCCGCGCCACCCAGCGGTGCTCCTCCCCCCCCACCCCCAACCCCCGTTCTGACTCACCAGTCAAAAAAGTCCCCATTATAGGTGACCATGATGTTGGGTTTGGTCTCCTGGATGTGTTCGAACCATCTTTGGATTAGATGAACCTGAATTCAACAAATCTTAGCAGTCAGAGGGTTGCTTTTACTCTCCTTCAAGCGATTTCCAGGCAGCTCTCCAAAGCTGAGGAGCAGCAACCTCACGTGAGCCTGTTATTTCCAACCCAACAGGGCCTCCAGGTGAACGAGGACCAACCACTGGGGACTGAGTCCAGCTGCTGCTATGATTAGAGGAATGCTGAGGCCTAAGAGGGTCACCAGGCCTGCCTCCCCTTCCCACTCTACCCCAAACATCAGGCAGTTTCCCAAGTGACACCTCTACCTCATCAGGCGCATTGAAGACATAGAAGGGCCCTTCATATTCTGGCTTGGGGGTGAACTCGAAATCTTCTATATCTTCTGAGACGATCTCCCTGTTGGTGATGAGGTAGCCCTGGGAAGTTCATTAGCAGTCAGTATGAGTTAGAGACACAAAGCCAAAGACACGCCTCTCACACGCAGCCCAGAGACTCTCGCTACAAAATCTCTGCAGCAGCTTGAAGCGCCCTGGCTTTCCCAAGAAGAGACACTCCACCTAATCCTCAGATTTGCCTGGAAGGCAGGGCGTGGCTGGATGTTAGAACAGGTTCTGTGGACTCCACTCACTCATTATTCACAAAAAAAGTACTAACCAAGGGTGGACACTGTTCTGGTTTGGGGACCAGCTATGGTCCTTGTTCACAGAGAGCTTACATCCCAGAAGGCACCACTCACCTGACCGTCAATCATATAGGAAATCATCATAATCTGATCAGTCTCAGCATCGGGAAACTTGAGGGGCAGTTTGGTCGTCTCAATGTCAAATGCTAAAACCACAGGGTCCTGAAGGGACAAAATGTAGCATTAAGTTGGCCACAAACCAAGCTGAGCTCTGGAGACCCTGTGGTCCTCTTGACACCCACCACCTCCACCTCTACTGCCAGTTACTAAAAGTAAGAGTCAAGCTGCTGCCGGGAAAGGTTCAGGAGGAAGTGGGACTGGCATCTTGGGGATGAATGACCTATGTCCAGAATACCATGAGGATATGACAACTTAAACATATGAAAAAATGCTAGAGTAGCTGTTCACAGGAAAAGTCTAGAATTACAGAACACCTGAGTCTCAAAGCTCTTTAAAATGCATCACTCATTTTGTCCTTTATGGCAACCCTGACAGGAGATTATGATACAGAACTGACAACTTCATTTTGGATGTGAGAAAAGAGAGTATAGACTTTCCCAAGATCACAAAGCTGTCCCCAAACCAGTTATGAATCCACTTTTCAACATATCACTTTACTATTAACCACCCAAAATGGAAGTCAGAGCTTTCCCTCAAATGTTCCGATCCAGCCTAGCTCAAATACTGACGTCACGTGATGATGTCTGTGTGCAAAGTCAAATTATACTGTCAGGTCAGAAACTGATGAAAAAAACAACTACCCCATAATTCTTTTAAGAAGGTATCTGAGGAAAAAGAAGCAAACAAACCTTTGAATCAAATTCACCTTTCAGCGCAGAATTCACTCTCCAAAAACAACTGGAAAGTTTAAGATGGAAGAAATACAAGTAGTACTTACGGGTCGTTCAACAAGGTCATCGCGGCGGGCAATTTCCACTGGAAAGGCACTTCCTCGGTACCGGATGTTGTACCAGTGAGCCTGCAGGACGTGTGGTGCATTAACTAAAGACTTCTACATCTGTCCAAGGAAGTCAAATCTATGGATCTATCCTTCAGTATCACCTCCTGGCTATCAGGAACTGCCCACATGCAATAGCCCACTCACCACATGGATCTTCAGGTCAATGGAGAGGCGGATGTGGTAGGGCACATCGTACTCTCGCATGTCCACAATGTTGTCCAATTGGTCAGAAATCTTCTTAGAGGCTTCCTCTTCGTCAGTAATCACACTGCCCCCTTGTAGAACACTGCAAAATAAAGACAGCAGCTTTTTCAACTATGCTCTGCTAGGGGCTGGAGGGGGGAAGACCAGTGTCCATACAATGAAAACACTAAAGTTTTACAACGTGGCTGAGATGATCAGGACAGGCCCTTCGTAAGGAATGACCTTGGATGAACCCCACCCCACCAAGCAGCAGGCCACAGACACAAGGAAATTCAGTATACTTAGGACATTCATTTTATAGGACGTAAGTTACACCCCATTTAAAAGAGCAAAGAAAGGAAACTGTTACTTGGGAGGCATGTCTACAGATGTGACCCACCCTCACTGAGCTTATTTCTTCAACAAGAAAACGAGGATGACAGTAACAGGCCCACCCTGCAAGAGCGTCACGAGGTACTAGCCACAAAGCTGTAGGCATGGTGCAGTGACAGGTAAACAGTGACTATTTCTGTATCATAATTATTCTTACCATATCAAAGAGGGAATCATTGTCACTAGAATATTCACTCCAATATTAGCCCACTAAGCTTTCAAATACCGAATGGACTATTAAGGGGGGAAAGAAAGGCAATGGGTTTTAGAGAAGGCAGGCCTCTGGGGACTCGGTCTCTGGTTACAACTTGCAATATTCTGAAAAGTAATTAATGGGCCACTGTGGGGGGGTAGTGTGCAGAAATGTTCAGGGTCCCAAACTGATCAACTTTTGTCAGAGGATACAATTAGTTCTTCTGAAGTCATCTTAACTTTTTGTGTGCCTTTTTTAAAAATTGAAGTAGAGCTGATTTACAATGTTGTGTTAATTTCTGCTGTACAGCAAAATGATTCAGTTATACATATATAAACATTCTTTTAAAAATTCTTTTCCATTATTGTTTACCACAGGGTATTAAATATAGTTCCCTATGCTATACAGTAGGTCTTATTGTTTATCCATTCTATATATAATAGTTTGCATCTGCTAACGCCAATCTCCCAATCCATCCCTCCCCCCCCACCTCCCCCTTGGCAACCACAAGTCTGTTCTGTATGTCCATGAGTCTGTTTTTGTTTCGTAGATAAGTTCATTTGTGTCATATTTTGGATTCCACATTATCAGTGATATATAGTATTTTCTTTCCCTTTCTGACTTACTTCGCTTAGTATGATAATCTCTAAGTCCATCCATGCTGCTGCAAATGGCATTATTCTATTCTTTTTTATGGCTGAGTTGTATTCCACTGTATATATGTACCACATCTTCTTTATCCATTCATCTGTCGATGGACATTTAGGTTGTTTCCATGTCTTGGCCATTGTGAATAATGCAGCTATGAACATAGGGGTGCATGTATCTTTTGGAATTATGGTTTTGTCCGGATATATGCCCAGGAGTGGGATGGCTGAGTCATATGGCACTCTATTTTTTAGTTTTTTGAGGAAACTCCATACTGTTCTCCATAATGACTGCACCAATTTACATTCCTACCAACAGGGTAGGAGGGTTCCCTTTTCTCCACACTCTCTCCAGCATTTGTTATTTGTAGTTTTTTTTGTTTGTTTGTTTGTTTTGCAGTACGCGGGCCTCTCACTGTTGTGGCCTCTCCCGTTGCGGAGCACAGGCTCCGGACGCGCAGGCTCAGTGGCCATGGCTCACGGGCCCAGCCGCTCCGCGGCACGTGGGATCTTCCCGGACCGGGGCACGAACCCATGTCCCCTGCATCGGCAGGCGGACTCTCAACCACTGCGCCACCAGGGAAGCCCTGTAGACTTTTTAATGATGGCCATTCTGACTAGTGTGAGGTGGTACCTCACTGTAGTTTTGCTTTGCATTTCCCTAATAGAGATGTTGAGCATCTTTTCATGCGCCTGTTGGCCATCTGTATGTGGAAGTCATCATAACTTTTAATTAGCCAAGATTTCTTCTTAATCTCTTACCCTGTTTCTTATTACTGTTGCTGTCTAAATATTTAATGAACAGTGTTTGTTGTCCTATATTTAAATTTCTCTGTATAATACCCAGGGATCTCTGGAGAAGATGTGCTATGTAAATATAGGTATTTAATAAAAATTGCAGACATCTTAACACTTACTAAAAACCATGAAAACAGACTGTGTTAAGATGGTGGGATTAGAAATCTAAAATGTCTACTGTTACAGCAACTAAATTTGGAGCCACAAATCTACCCTCTATGTAAGAAAAAAGGGACAGCTAAAATACAGCCTGGGAATCCACCATTTATTTAACACAAAGGGAACATATAAGAAAGTCTACCAGGGCTTCCCTGGTGGCGCAGTGGTTGAGAGTCCGCCTGCCGATGCAGGGGACATGGGTTCATGCCCTGGTCCGGGAGGATCCCACGTGCCGCGGAGCGGCTGGGCCCATGAGCCATGGCCGCTGAGCCTGCGCGTCCGGAGCCTGTGCTCCGCAACGGGAGAGGCCACAACAGTGAGAGGCCCGCGTACCGCAAAAAAAAAAAAAAAAAAAAAAAGAAAAGAAAGAAAGTCTACCTAATTGCTCAAAACTGTTTCCACATTGAATGGAGCCAATCATTAAGGTAATTTTATTGCTGAGTTTTCCCACCTCCTACCCATCTTGTAAACGTAGGAAAAATGGGAAACAGTCCTTGTGGACTGACTGGCTGCTCTGCTTATGTGAATGAAGCTTACCTGGTGAGCATAGCCGTATAGGCATCACTGGTGTGGCCCTGTTCCCGGTTTTTCTTCACAGCAGGGGAGATCTCCTTCCTCACTTTGACAAGGTCCTCCACGGTGTTGAAGGACAGCTTAATGTAATTTCGTTTCAACCCAACCAAGTGATTTGGCTACAGAGTGAAGAGATGGTGCTCATGAATTCAAAGAGAAAAAAAATACTACATTGGGGAGAGGAAATAAGGCGAGACGATTCAAAGGTAAATAAATGATTTGAAGAGTTGGCAACTCCAAAGCACCGTGTTCAACTCTGCATGTGGCACCAACTATGCCACTAGAATTCTCTAAGAGGATACAGGGACAGTCACCAAAGCCCATCATCTATACTGTCCCACAGGTGTGGAACTTGTCCTCTTCCCATCTCACCCCATGGGCAGGGTGGACCCGGCCTCACTTACCCTGAAAGGGCTGGGTGATACTCACCAAGTCCAGATCCTCTTTAGGGACAGTCTCTACTTTAGCGATTTTACCCTGAAACTTCTTAGAGAGAAAAGACGAAACTTCTCGCTCACAACCCTAAATCAGGATCAGAATGAAAGGACTTCCCATTAGTAAAATCTATTTCCTTCCTTGCTTATTTCTCTTGAAGCCTCTTTATTTCCAGTTTTAAATCCCCCCACAAAACGAGGCACAGGTCGTTTGACCTGATGCCATGAACCACAGACTTACCTTTCTGGTTGCAATGTAGAAATATGGCTTATAGGGCAAGGCCACCTGCAAGAGTCACACCCATTCAGGGGGGTGATGAGAAAGAAAAAAGGAAGAAAAATGAAGACAGGCTGTTTGCTGTTATACCCGTGATATAGCCTAGCCTAGATCCAATGCATCCTTGACCTTGACATATCTTAAGAGAGACAGTGCAACAGAAAATTAGGACCTGCACATATCACAGGGGCAAGAGTCTAAGAGACACAATGCTGCTCATCTTTCAGTCTTTCTGAGCTAGCTTCTCTTAGGACAACTTAAGTGGTGACTAATGTGGCTCCAAGGGGCCCATGTCCCTAAAGGGCTTCAGGAAGCTGCACACCGCAAGCCTCCCAATCCCTCTCCTCACAGTTGCAGAGCTAAAAGGACACTTGCCATTTCGAGCCCAGCTATGCCTCATTACTGAGTGGTTGTTAGCTTCTTGGATGTCAAGGGCTTACCTTAAATCGGCTCCCATCATCTTGAATAAAGTAGTAATCCACTGCACTAACCAAGCGTTTATCTTCATCTAAAATCTCCGTCTACAAGAGAAGCAGTCAACATGGGCACAAAGTTATCCTCTACACAGCACAAGAGCCTTTTCCTCCTTCTCTGGGAAACTGAGCACTTTAAAAACAAAATCTTTCTCTACCCTTTTGCATAAACACTACTGGCCCCATTCACAAGAACCGCATCATAACAGCCTCCAAATGGGAATTTCTGTTCCCCCCTCATCTTTGAAAGCTTTATTCTTATGGGTAACAGGGATGCCCCTTACCTCAGTCTTCCCAGTGGCCTCTTTATGACCCAAAGAAGTTAGAGAGGAAAGCAGGAGAGCTACGAACAATCCCATCTCTACCTGTATTGCCCAGACAACAGGTTCCCACTGGGGGTCACCTACTCTTCAGACAAGGGCTATGCCACAAGGGGTGCAGCCACCCTCCTGAATGGAAAGAGGAAGATGGAGGAAAAGCACAGGTGCTTACAGGGTGCATGTTGATAAGCCAGCCTGTCTTCTCACCAGGCTCCTTGAGTCTCTCAAAACCAAACCGCAGATCCATCTTATCTGTCCATTGACTGCGCTCCAGGCGCTTGAGTGCCGAGACAGAGGTAGAGGGGCCATCGTCCCTGAGTGAAAGGAGAGAAATCCGGTCTCCGCTGATCATGACACTATCTACTCCCGCAGCCCTCAGTCTGCCTAGTGTAAGAATTTCGTTTGTGACATGGTAGGAGCATCCCTGAAAAACCTCACATTTGGCAAAATAGCTCATTAAGATAACAGGTCTCAGGAAAAAGATGACTGGGGCAGAACCCTCAAAACTTGTTTACCTGTGCAACCAGAACACTAATAAAAACAACAATCTTGGCTGGACACTGCTGCCTCGTGGGATATTAAAAATGCACAAAGTCCAGTACTGCAATCCTGGGCTTTTATCCCAGAGAAAAGTCGTGCTCATACCAAAAACTTGCATGTGAATGTTCATTGCAGCTTTGTTCATTACAGACAAAAAGCCGAAACAACCCAGATATTCTTCAACAGGTGAATATTTAACCCATGTTTTATCCTTCCCATGGAATACAATTCATTGATAACAAACTTACTGATACATGCAATAACCTGGATGGGTCTCAAGGGAATTATGCTGAGTGAAAAAGCCAACTCCCCCAAATTGCATATTTTATTCCACTTATACAGCATTCTTAAAATAACAGTTAGAGATGGAGAACAGATTAGTAGCTGCCATGAATGGGGGAAGGGAGGTGGCTGTGGCTATAAGAAGGTAGCACGAGGGATCCTTGGGACAGAACTGTTCTGCGTCTTGATTGTGGTGGTGGTGGGCATGAATACACAGAGTGCACAAAACTAAATACACACACATAAATAAGTGTACATGCATTGTTGTATCACGTCAATTTTCTGGTTGTGACATTGCACTCTAGTTACATCAGATGTTACCACTGGGGGAAACTGGGTTAAGGGATCTCTGTGTAATTTCTTACAACTGCATAAGAATCTACCACTATCTCAAAATAAAAAGTTGTTTCTTTATTTTTCAAATGTTAGTTCCCAAATTTAGTTTGTTTCTTGGAAAATGCAATTAACGGTATCTACCACACAGGATTTTCATGAGCATTAGAGACAATGAATGTAAAAGCACTTTGAAAAGTGCCAAGTTGGCAGCACAGTATTATGTATGAAAAAATGAATGACCAATGGAGGGGAGTCTAGTTCTACCAAAAAGGAGCAGTGATGATTAAATCACATGATGCATATGATGTGAGGATAGGATTTTTCGTAGCTGAGTGGGTGCTTGACATAGTATGTGTGATATTTACTGAAGATCAATAGAAACAGAGGGGAATATCTGTTTTTTGTCATCTACAAGGTAAAATTCTGTAATGTCAGAGTTATTTGAAATAACTTGAATGAACTAATTCATCTGTGTTTTCAAGTCGTGTAATTTGAGTTGGAAAAATATTGACTGAACACTTTTCAGGTACTACCCTGTGCAAGGCACATGTAAATAAAGCACAGTACTCCTACACACACTGAAGTGGCTACAGCACATCTGGGAAAGCGCATTTCACACTAGCAAAGTGCAACAAGGAGGTCTGCAGTGCCTGAGTGTATAGAGACAGCAGTGACCCAGGCTAGGCCGTTTTCTCTTTTACCTGGTTTATAAACATTGTAAGGTAGCTTTAATTTCTACACAGCAACGTCATTAACCACGTTTTTAAAGAGCTGTTTGTTTTAAATGCACAACATGAGAGGAGAGGTCCTGGTTTATGACTGCTGAGCACAGGAGAAAAGTGTAGCCTGCCACCCGAGATGGGAGGGAGGCCCTGGTGCAGGCGCTCAGATGAAATTTTCTTCAAACAGAGCCAACAGTGCACATGTCTGTGCAACACTCCAGCCAAGAGCTCTTTCCTTCCCTACTGCGGATTCCAACCCCCTTGCCTACAGAAAATTGCAAATGAACCAATATAATCTCCACATGTTACTGATATTCTCCTGTTTACCAACTACATATGAGCAAACTGGGGTTACAGAAACTCACCTGTTGTGGCAGAATAAAGTGTACCTTAAAAACACGATGTATCTTCTGGGACGCCTGAGTCTAGATGTCAGTAGAACCACATATGGATAAAAGTGGGGATATAATATTGTTCTGTGTGAGAGGAACTATCTCAACTGAGAAGGGAAATCACTTCTCAGCTCAGTACATCTGCTTCAAACTTCCCAAGCCTTTCTCTGGTTAGGATTTTGTAAATAACTCTTCATACAGATTTGATCATAAACCTTAAATTAAGTACTTGACGAAGACTTTCCACCAACAGAACTATCCAAAACTGTTCTGATTCCAGAGGCTGGGATGATCCCAAATTGTTCACAATCTTTAACTCCACAGGTGTGATCCCATCTAGATCGACCAGAGTAATTATGGCTTATCTATCTTCAAAACAGAACAATTATTTTATTAGCATCCCAACTTAAAACACAAATGCTAGGGCTTCCCTGGTGGAGCAGTGGTTAAGAATCGGCCTGCTAAGGCAGGGGACACCAGTGCGAGCCCTGGTCCGGGAAGATCCCACGTGTCGCGGAGCAATTAAGCCTGTGCACCACAACTACTGAGCCCTCGTGCCACGACTACTGAAGCCCGCGTGCCTAAAGCCCGTGCTCCGCAACAAAAGAAGCCACCGCAATGAGAAGCCCGTGCACTGCAACGAAGAGTAGCCCCCGCTCTCTGCAACTAGAAAAGCCCACGTGCAGCAACGAAGACCCAACACAGCCCCCCCCCCCAAAAAAAAAAAAGCTAGTCTCTTCTTTAAACTGCAGTTCTGAGATTCTGGACCCTATATATTTTTGGCAGAAGGCCTATTTATTAGCTAAGCCAACTATATTCTGCACTCCTCAAAAATGTACAGCTAAGAATCGAGATCCCTTGCCTTTTTGTCTTTTTTTTATTTTATTTATTTTTGGTTGCATTGGGTCTTCATTGCTGTGCTTCATTGCTTCATTGCTTTCTCTAGTTGCGGCAAGCAAGGGCTTCTCATTGCGGTGGCTTCTCTTGTGTGGAGCATGGGCTCTAGCTGCACGGGCTTCAGTAGTTGTGGCACGAGGGCTCAGTAGTTGTGGCTCACGGGCTCTAGAGCACAGGCTCAGTAGTTGTGGTGCACAGGCTCAGTTGCTCCGCGACATGTGGGATCTTCCCGGACCAGGGCTCGAACCCGTGTCCCCTGCGTTGGCAGGCGGATTCTTAACCACTGCACCACCAGGGAAGTCCTGCCTTTTTGTCTTAATGTAAATAAATGAGCTACTTTATAAACCAGTGAGCAGAGAAAAATATGTCTGTGCAATCCAAGAAAGGAAGCAGTCTAAGAAAGCTAAGTATACAAAATAGAGACCAGATTAAAAAGAAAAAAAAAGATCTGAACTAAGCCTGTGCAGAATTCATGCCTTTAATTACTGCAACACATTTCACTAGTTATTAACTTATAAACAAAAGTGGTCAGAGAGTTGTTTAAGAAAAACTCCTTTGCCTGAAGGTAGTCCTTGGGTCTATCACCTCCACTTGAAGAACAGAATGACCTATTTCAAGATTAGGATCCTTATTTTTCACAAAAGATTACAGCCACCTGTTGTAGGCAGGACACTTGACAACCCTCCCCCCTCAGACGTCTATGTCCTAATGCAAGGAACCTGTGTTATCCTACATGACAAAAGGGAGTCTGCAGGTGTGACTACGTTCAGGAATTTGAGATGGGGATCACCTGGATGGGCCCACTGCAATCATAAAGGGTCCTTACGCGAGGGAGCCAGAAATCAGAGCGAGAGACTGGAGATCCGACAGTGTTGCTTTTGAACGTGGAGGAAGAAGCCTCTACGAACTACAAAGGGCAAGAGAACAGATTCTCCCCTCAAGCCTTCAGAACGAAAGAAGCCCTGCCCCATCTTGAGTTTTAGAACTTCTGACCTGAGAATACACTGGTACAGTGTAAGCCACTAAGTGGTCGTCTGTTACAGCAGCAGTGGGAAACCAACACACCACCGCACGGTATGGCTTTAAAATCTCTGGATCCACCTTCAGTCAAAACCGCAGAAAAACTGTATTCCAGGCCCTGCTAGAGAACACAGGTAACTTCAGTCTGAGGCCCAGATCTTTACCCAGTCAAGACTGAATGAAGGGCTACTTACGGAGAATTGCTCCCGGGCGTGCGGCGCTCTGTACTAGTAATACGTTCCTCCAAATACCCTGGGTTCTATCTTGGCATCAAGTGTTGGATTAAGTGGACTCGAAAACTGCTCACTTGGACCACACCGCCTCTCAAAACTTTTCTCAGGAGCCGCATAACTCACTTTTAACCCCGTGATAGTACAAAACCCGAACGACGGAGGCAACCGTAATAAAGACAACCACCGTTACTGACCGCTTACGACAGGACCGACACTGTCCGAGCGCTGCGCCCAAAGTCCACAGCGGCTCTTCCTATTCGGCAGCGGCGCCACACCGCGCTCAGGGCCGCCGGGCCCGCGCCAGGCAGCGGGCGGGACCGGGAGGCCGACGCTGCGCGCCTTCCACCGCCGCGACTCGAGCACACAACGCGCCGACCACAGCGCGCGCCCGGGGCTTGGGCGCCGACCCCAGGTTAGGCTACACCGCCTCGGCGCGCTCCTGGCGTGGCCCCGGGCTTCTCCCCCGAGGAGAACGCACCCGCAGCGCAGCCCCGCACGAGCCCCGCTCCGGCGCGTCCCTCCCCACGGCCCCGTCCCAGAGACGCATAGTCTCCGCTGAGCCGCCGCCAGGCCGCTGGCCGAGGGCCCCGGACACGGCGCCGACAAGGCGGCACCACCGGGACGAGGGGCGGCGGCGGAGAGACGCCTGACTCTTAATCCGGAGCCCACGTCGGGCGGCCGTGGGGAGCGCCCCAGGCGCTCTCGCCGCTGCTCGCGGAAGCCCCGCGCGCTGAGGAGGGGCGCTCCCGTGCCGCCCGCCCCCCGCCCGGGAGGCCGGGCCCCCCCCTCACCGGCTGGCCTCGCCGTCCGAGCCCGGCTCCGCGCGCCGCCGCCCGCTGTTCCTCAGAACCATAGCTTCGAGCTGGCGCCAACTCCTCCGCCGCAGCTTCCCCGTAAAAATTTGGCGCGCTCCCACCAACTCTCGCGAGAGACCGGAAGCACACCATCGCCCAATCAGAAGGTTCGATGCGCCCCGCCCCGCCGAGCTCCAATCGCCGCCGGCGCCCGAGGCGGAGGTGGCCCGTTAGGAACTCCCGGAAAAGTGCGCGGGTGCTCACGCGGCGCGCCGAGGGGTGTGTCCCGGGGGCCCCTGCGGCTCGCGGCGGGGCGGAAAATGTCCGGCCGTCCCAGCCCCTTGCCCCGCACCCGGAGCCCAGTGGGGTCGGTGTCCCCGGCCCGCGCTGCGCCGGGAAGGCGATGGCGCCGGCAGCGTCGAAGCTGAGGGCCGAGGCCGACGTCGGGGCATTCCCGCGGCGGGCGCTCGCCCAGTACCTGCGCCTCCTGCGGCTCTACCCGGTGCTCACCAAGGCGACCACTAGGTCGGCGCGGAGCGGCGGCGGAGGGGACGGGCCTGGGCGGGGGGCCGGAGCTCGGACGGCCCGGTGACGCAGCCCCATAGGTGCATCCAACGTGGGGGTTTGAGCGTGAAAGGCAAAATCTGGTGCGTCCAAACGACCCTCCAGAGGCCTTAAATTAACCAGAAAGCTCAGCACGTGCCGTACTGTATATTCGGTTCCGAACCGTAACTCTTAGACACCCTAAAATGTGGACCCAGGGACCAGACTAAAGGAGTGCACGAGCCGAAGGACCCTGCAGACCTCGGGGCCTCCAGCCCCTCTGCCCCGGAGGTGACGGCCATCCGGGGTGAATGGGGCCCCGGGGGAGAAGTCTGTCACCAGCCAGCCTGCGCGGCGTCCGCTGCTACCTTCCGGCTTGTTAGTACCTGCTCTTGTTTTGAGCACTAGAATGAACTAGAATGGGTTGAGGTGAACGCCTTTAGGAAGTGCGCGGGAAGCCTGGACGGGGTGGGAGGTGTTAAGGCTTGTTTTCTTTGGCAGCTTTGCATGTGGGAGAAAGCCGACACAGCGCTCTCGGTGCTCGGTTAGGTCGGCCCTTTGATTTGGAGTACTGAGCTTTTTGTGAGACATCCCCCCTTCATTACTTTCAATTAGTCGACTTTATAAGTTTGTCCCCTTTTATTAATTTAGCCGTTCATACTTGTGCACAGCTGCTTCCTGTGTGGGGAGCATTAGCGGTGATTAAGGTAAGTAAGTTCCTACCCTGACGGAGCTTGTATTCTAGTAAAGAACTAGACAAAAAGCAGATAAATGTATAACACAGATAAAGTGGTCAGGGCAGTTTTTATCTGAGGAGGTGACATTTAAAGAGCGGGTGCAGAGGTCCTGAGGGAGGAGCTAGCTAGTAATGGTGGAGTGGAAGGTGGGTCTGTGTCCCTGGAGAACATGAACAGTGAGCAAGGGGGACGATGAGAAAGAAGTAGCCAAGGACCAGATCAAGAGGCTCCTTACTGTCCCTTCTAAGAATTTTGGATTTTATAGCTTAGCGAGCTTCTCAGAACGCAGCTGTAGACCAAGCCTTTGAGCAACTGGGCCTGTCTCCACCTTTTTATTTGAAAATTTTATTGTGATAATTGTAGATTCACATACAGTTGTAAGAAATAATACAGGGAGATCCCTTGTATACTTTTCCCAGTTTTCCTCATTGGCAACATTCTGTAAAACTGTAGTACAGTAACCCAACAAGGACACTGGCGTGGATACAGCCCATAGGTCATATTCAGATTCCCCCAGCTTTTCTTGTACTCGTCCATGAGTGACTGTGTGTTTAATTCCATGCAGTTTTATCACATGTATAGGTTTGTGTATCCACCACCATAGTCAAAATACAGAAAAGTTTCATCATAAGGATCCCTCCTGTTGCCCTTTTATAACCACACACGGTAACCTTTTGCAAAATTATAGGATAACATCACAATCAGGATATGACACTGATACCACCCACCAGATGGAAATCTTACTGTGCTCCTGTGTGTGTATATTAAATTCTGCCGTCTCCACCTTTTCATGTAGGGACCTCACATTTCGGCTGCTCTGATAAGGGTTCATCTCTACCCATCCCCAGCATGTTCTTAGAACCGCCATGCTAATTACGTGCAAGAACAGATGCCCTCCTGCACGTTTTCTGAATACCTCTCTGTCCACAGTGGCATTTTGTCAGCACTTGGGAACTTCCTGGCCCAGTTGATTGAGAAGAATCAGGAAAAAGAAGACTGCTCTCAAAAGCTAGATGTCAGAGGGCCTCTCAGATATGCCATTTACAGGTGAGTTCCATAAAGGGGCTGGTTTACCCAGTAGCAGGCTAAGTGTGACAAAGCTAGGATATCAAGACCTGGAATTATCTACCTCAGAAAAAGTTTTTTAAGAAGCATCGAAGTCATCATGGGAGAAAGTTAGAATGGTGAATAACATTAGCTTCACTTATTTTATAGTTTCATTTGGTTTTTGTTTTGAATTGCATGGGTGAGGGTGGCCATTGTAATTGGGCTGAGAAACCTGAGAGCAGATAGGTCACCTGAACCTAAAATCAGACTTCAAGACCCAAAGACCCTGAAAGAGGAAAACAGACTCGAATATGGCCAGTTAGTTTCTGTTGTTATTTTCATAGCATAAACATCCAGAAGAGAAATACGTACGTATCCTGAAAACTGTCGTTTCTGAACCACTTTTTGAATTGCAGAAGCACAGAGATTCAGAAGCTTTACCTATTAAATCCACCCTGAGTTCTCTGGCGAACAGTAGTGTTTGTATAGATGGATTATTTTGAAGTCTTTTGCAACAAGAGTGATTTTTTTCAGTTCAGAATTCACAAATAACATTTTGTAAGCATGCTAACTCGAGTTATCTCAGCTTTTTCCATAACATATTTAAAGTCCTAATCCCCCCAGAGAGGGGGAGTGTATCAGAATCACCTGGGAGGTCATCCAATCACAATCTTCCATCCTCAAGACTTCCGTTCTCTTCCTCCTGAGCAGCCCTGCCCTGGGCCACTTAACATTCCGTGAAAGGGTGGGGAAAGACAGGGGAGAACTGCTCGTTTAAAGACTCTTCACTGCCGAGCTGGGAGGCCCCTGGGCCCTCGCCCATCTTTTGATTCTGGACTCTGTGGGGCCTCAGGTCTGTTTTCCCCGTAGGCATGGTGGCTGGGTTCAGTTCTCTCCTGAGTGCTCTGTGCTCTTTGCAATGAATAATCCTGATACAGACAAGCCAGTGCACAGCACCAGGTTTCAGCCCTGATAATGATCCAAGAGAGACTGATGACAAGTTCTGACACCAGGGATGCTCCCATTATCTACCGAGCACCTTCTCTGAGCCAGGCCCTGTTCTAGGCACTGCAGACACAGCAGTGGACAGACAGACGCGATCCTGTCTTGTGGCGTTTACCTTCTAGGGGTGAAGAGAGGGCACTATATAACTAAGCAAATGAGACCATGACAGTCAGTGATCAGTGCTCTGAAGAAAATGAGACAGGGCCTGGAGTAGAGAGTGGCTGTGATGGTGGTGGGTTCATTATTCAGGACAGTCGGAAGGAACTCTCCAAGCCAACGCGTTGAGAAGGAGCCAGCCATGTGACAGCTGGGGTCAGGAACGAGCCTGGTCTGTCAGAGGCAAAAAAGAATGCCTGGAGAGGAGTCATAGAAAGCGTATTTTCTAGAAGGGCCACACAGACCTGTGTGGTCAGTGCTGAGGGACTCAGGGTTTAGGGTCTGGGGTTTGGGGGTGAAGCTGGCCCCAGGATGGGTGTGTCCAGCTCAGCCCCACCGCGGGCCTCAGGTTCTTTTTCACAGGGCCGCTGGGTCACTCCTTCCACCTCTTCGTGGGGACTGGATCCCTCCCGAGGCCCCCTCGGCAGGCGTCACGAGGCTGCTGCTGGGCCGCCTCCTCTTCGCACCCGCCTTCCTGTCATCGTTCTTCCTCATCGTGAACTCCCTGGAGGTTGGTCTCTGCCATATAGCACTCATGCAGGCCAGCTCTTCTTTGGACAGGGATGCTGTGGTTGGAATGCAGAGGCTCTGAACTTTACACTCAAACTTAAGTTTCACATTGTCCTCTGTGAACGTCAGAAGCAAAGCACAGTCGTATTAGCAGCACCTGTTGGCCTGCGGTGGCCGTCCCAGAGAGTGGGCTGTCACACGTCCATTGTCACAGTTATAGCCCAGAGTATCAGTGATGCTTATCACTCCTTACACCTGCTGGCAAGTCTCAGCACTGAATGTGTTAGTAAAGAAGCATATATACTGGTCTGTCATAAAATTTTTTCTGAATATTTTGATAGCTGTACTTCAGTATAATTGGTTTCTTTGTAGTCCCACATATTTTATTTTATACGTTACAAAACATGATTCTGAGAAGTGGGTCCGTGGGCTTCACCAGACTGCCAGAGAGATCCATGGCACAGAAGTTCCAGCCCCCTAGTGGCCTTGCAGAAGCCTGTGGTCACTCAGGGTCTGGACATCACAAGTGCTCTGAAGAGGCAACTTACCAGTGTAGACTTAACATCACAACGGAAGACCTGGGAGGTGTGTTTGCCCAACCTCACTCCACTAACTGGCTCCCTCACCATCCCCTCTCCACCTCCGTGCCCGAGACGTGTCATGTTCTGCCCTGAAAGTAATTCGTTCAACCAGTCACAGCAGGTGAATGCTTCTCACTTGGGTTTTATTTTGAAACCTCACCTCAAGTTCTTATTAGTAAGGAGAACACCCATGCTGTCTAAAGTGACCCTGGTGGGCAGTAGAAAAGATGTTTAAACTTCACTGTGATTGCTAATAAATCCCTGATAGTAAAAAGAAATATTTGGGAAGTCCTTGGGAAATCAGAGGTAGGAGAAAGTAGAGGGTGCCCATATTAGGAGTGAGGGTACCACAGCAGTTTCTCCCTTTTTTTCCTTCCAAATAGGAAGGGAGTATATTTCCATTAAAGAACAAAAACATTTGCCTCTACGTATATGGCAAATGTTACCAAAGTGCATAAAGTACCCACCACATCATGAGACACGTGGGACCGCACTATCCATACGGCACACACACTACAGGTGCTTCTGCATCCAGCATTCTGTGATGCAGACGTTGTGTTACAGACTGCAGACCGTTCCACCCACCGTATGCCTGTCCCTTTTGTGTAAGGATTCCTGCTTGGTTAATTCCTAGAATTGTTGTCCCAAAAAGGCTGTCGTTTTCTGTCCTCCCTGCAGTGGTGCAGAATAATAGCATCAGCAGACATTTATTGAGCACTTGCCTTGTTCCAAGCTCTGCATCCAGTGCTTCAGGTCTTTGAGCCTCACATCAACCCCACCTGACGGTTGAGGAAGCTGAGGCCTTCAGTTATTTGCAGGGTAAACACTGGCCTGAGGTCGTGTAACGAGTCCGTGAGTCAGGATTCAGACACAGGTTTTGTGACTCTTGAGAGCTCCTAACCCTTGTGGCTTTTCCCTCTGTGTGAAGTTTGTTTCCCTACACTTTTTTATTTTAATTAATTAATTTATTTACTTTTGGCTGCGTTGGGTCTTCATTGCTGCGTGCAGGCTTTCTCTAGTTGCGGCGAGCGGGGCTAGTCTTCGTTGCGGTGCGTGGGCTTCTCATTGCAGGGGCTTCTCTTGTTGCGGAGCATGGGCTCTAGGCACGGGGGCTTCAGTAGTTGTGGCTCGCGTGCTCTAGAGCGCAGGCTCAGTAGTTGTGGTGCACAGGCTTAGTTGCTCCGCAGCATGTGGGATCTTCCCGGGCCAGGGCTCGAACCCGTGTCCCCTGCATTGGCAGGCGGATTCTTAACCGCTGTGCCACCAGGAAGTCCCAGGTGTTTGTCTTTTAACTTCATATAAAGTTAAATTGCTTGCATAAGTTATATAAATAAAGGGTGTTATGGTGGCTTTCTCCATACAGGAGTTTAAAAAATTCATGCATTCAAATCTGTCATTCTTTTCCTTTGGAGGCTTCCTTAAAGGAAGATAATGGAAATATTCTCCTATATTTTCTTCTTCTACTCTTGTGATTTTTTTTTGTACATTTTGATAGGCCAAAAGATAATAGAAATATTCTCCTATACTTTCCTCTAGTATTATGTGTTTGTTTTTAATATAGTGAGAGATATACTTCAGTCTTAGTTTTTTCCACTTAGATAGCAAACTGTCTCGTTACCATTTATTGAACAGTCCCCAGTATAGGAAAATGTTAACTTTATCATATTCTCATTCCCATGTGTACAGGCCATTATCTGGGCTCTTTGTTCTTTGCTGGATTCTATTCATTTCCACATTTCCATGATTTGGTTTGTTTTGGGCTGTTGCTACTAGACTTTTTAATTGCCATAATTTTACAGCATTTTAAAAAATTTCTAGTAAGGTAAGCCTTCCTTTCTTATTCTTTTTCAAGATGGCTATTCTTATGCATTTATCCTTCCAGATGACAATTAGAATCAATTTACTGGGGTCCATTTTTTAAAAGCTCCTGACAACTTTCGATTGGAAATGCATCAGCTTTGGAGATTATTTTGGAAAGAATTGACAGCTGAGCCATCAGCAGAGCAGTTCTGGTGCCCAGACCAGCAGCGTGAATCACATCGTCAGCTCAGCTCTCAGGGGTCATTGGGCGAAGGTCGCGCACAGTGTGAGCGCTGTTCTGATGATTTTCCTGCTGGATTGTTAGCTCCTTGCTGCACCGCTGCTCAAGCACACGTGTGTGCTGTGTCCATATAAATGGAACACACTGCAGTTTTAAAGAAATCACTGTGTCAGGCTTTGGGGCCCCGGTATTGCTCACGGTCTGCGTTTCCCCCTGCGTTCCCCACTCTCCAGGGGAAGGACGCGGCCGCCTTCACTGCGAAGATGAAGAGAGGATTCTGGCCGGCGCTGCAGATGAACTGGCGAGTCTGGACTCCAGTGCAGTTTATTAACGTCAACTAAGTCCCTTTGCAAGTAAGGCCAGCCCGGCACCGCAGGGCCAGAGAGGGGCTTCGAGCTCCCCCAAAGCCCACCCCCGCCAGCCTTCTTTTCGAGCCTCAGGGTCACCCCACGTTCCGGATTCCTCCTGGGGCTTTCCTCTTCACCCGGAATCGTTACCGGTCTGGATTCTGGCAGGCAAAGTGACATAGAAGGAGGGGCCTCCCAAGCGGCGTCCACGCTGCGCCCTTTCCTCCCGGGCAGCGCTCGGCTTTCTAGGGCTGGATTGCAGCCCGCGCCCACGAAGCTGCGGGAGGGCAGCCTCCCCTGCAGGGACGTCAGGGCCACAGCGGGGCGGGGCAAGGGGCTCTGAGCCGAGGGTCGGAGCGTCTGGGTGGGGAACCTCTGTAAGCGGGACCGCAGGCCGCAGGCAGGCTGCGGTGAGGCCGCCCTCCGGTTTGCTGAAGGCCCTGCCGGTGTCCACTGCCTCCACACGCAGTACAGCCCATCTGTGTCTGGGTCCCAAGACCACTGCCGGGTGGACGGGCTCACAGCCTAAGTTTATGAGGGCCACGCAGCCAGGATGCACAGCTGGATCCTGGGAATCCATTGCTGGCATCCTGTGCTCCCTCCCTCCCTCCCCTGAGGACCACACAGAGCAATCCCTCACCCACCCGCAAAACGCAGGCACGTGGCGTTTCTGCCCAGGGTTTAATGGGGGCTGGACACATGGGCACCGCCCCCTGCACCAGAGTTCCCTACACCCCGGGAGGAAAGGCAGGAACCCCACATGAAATCCAAGTTCCCAGACACCAGCCGAGCACCAGCCTCTCAAACAGGCCTTTCCAGGGATTCCCAGGCCTCAGGCCTGCTGTGTTAACCCTTTTCTGCACACCATTTAAGTAACCTACCTGAAACTAGCTCATACAGGCTGATTTCCATCCTGCTTTAGGGAGAGGAGAGAAAGAGACCTGGAGCAGGAGCCCCCTTGGGAAAGAGGTACCTTGCAAGGGTGGGAAGAGGGAGGGGACGGGCTTGGTAATCACACACACACCCCCCAAGGGGTAGCAGAAAACCAGAGGCAGCGATGGACAGCAATAGCTGATGCTGCAGGAAGTTAAATCAAAATAAAAATCGGAATGTTTCCATTGGCTTTAAAAATGGCCTTCCCAAGAGCAGCTTCAGTGGCTCGATGGGGCTGAAGCCAGATGGCTGAGAACTGATGAGTGGGTGGGGAGGTAGAAGGTAAACTACAAGTCTCAAAAAGTCTCTCGGACTGTTGGGAAGCGGAGGGGAAAATGGCAGTTAGCCGTGGGCCAGGGGAGGAGAAGGTTTTGCAGCTAGGAGAAGAATGGCCACGCTGCATGCAGGTGGCACCCCAGGCTGCCCCAGTGCCGGGGGTGGGCGTGGGACTGCAGCGTAAGCAGAGAGGCACTTCAGGTGGAAGGCTCGCCTCCCCTGTGAGCACAGCAGAGAGAGGAGGTCACTGTTCACTGGGGACCCCGGCCACACCTTGTCTTCCCTCTGGGAGGGGGAGGGGTGGGGAGGCTTGAGGGGATGGATATTTTGAGGGGAGTAAAGAAGTGGTCACCTTGGTGCTGCGGAGGATAGGAGAGGAAGCTGATTGGAGACGGGGGAGCCAGGAGAGGCTGAAGACTTACGTGCAGGGGCCTGGGGCCTGAGGCAGGTGAGAAGGCAGGAGGATCTAGGTTTTTCCAGGGATTGCCTCTGAGGAACAAGAAGGGAAGGAAACCAGGGCTATGCACTGTGGTTCTAAGGCATATAGAAGATGAAGTAAAGACATGAGAAGACAGACCGGCTGAGGACGTGGAAGGGTCTATGGCAGGGAAAGTAGAGAGGCTGGAAAATGGAGTCCTTCTGACTAGTGTAGGGACAGTGCTGCAAGCCTGGGGTTAGAGACCTTCCTAAAAGGTGGTTGCCGGCGCGTGCTTAAGGGGCAGGGAGTTTATTCAACACATATGTATTGAGCACCTGCTGTATGCCCTGCTGCTCTAGACTCTGGGGCTACAGTGACTAATGAGATAGACCAGACTGCTACTTTCATGGAGCTTATGTGCCTGGGAGACCCAGTAATTGACTACAGGTGATTTCAGGTGCGAGTATGCCTGCCAGATCATAGAAGCAGGGTAGTGGCATAGGATGGGTTAGGGTGAAGAGCAGGTCGTGGGGTTGTCAGGGAGGAGCCGGGTGAGGCCACCTGCATGACTGGTCCTGGGGTGAGAGGCTGAGCCAGGAGCCGAAGTGCTCAGTGAAGGAGTATTTTCCCTGCTGTCCCGTAAACACCATCAGGCAGGGACTGTCCTCACCCCTCTCTGCTGGGCCCCATCACAGTGCCCTGTACGCAGTAAAGGCTCAGCAGGTACGGCGGTGGGTGCGTGACTGGCCCGCGACTGAGCTCTGTCCTGGGGGGTGGGTGCCTGATGAGTGTGCCCAGGGCCCTGCTCTTGCTGCAGCCCGTGTTCTCTCCGGCAGTTCCGGGTGCTCTGTGCCGACTTGGCAGCTCTGTTCTGGCACACCTACCTGGCCTCTCTGCGGAAGTGAAGATGACCGGGAGAGGTCCTCAGACACACTGATGACGTGGGGGGAGGGGGGAGGGGGGTGCGGGTGAGAGAGCAGGAACAACCCAGCCTGCCTCTAGATCATGTGATTCAAGATGACCCTAAAATGACGGATGGAGAAACAGAAATCTCTGAATGTCAGAATCCGTTTTTAAAAAGGTGGTCCCTGTCCTCAGGTGGTGCTCCCCTAAGAAACTTAAAATACAGTAGAGGTGATTTCACCTCTCACCTTGGATTGAATTAGGATCACAATAAACTATAACGTAGTTTTTTCAGTGGTGATTTTAATTTCTCAGAATAATTGCTGTTGCTTTGAAAGAAATGGGTGATCAGAGGGCTGCCCTCAGATTTGTTAAAACGTTTAAGAAATTGTGGTAACATATATCACAGTACTACTGCTTGGCTACCTGGTCCCATAGGACGCGGGCCCCTCTAGACCAGGGCTTGCCCTGACCTGCTGAGCGGCCCTGTATGCCACCCTTTCAGCAGCGGGGTCTGCTTTCCCGTTGGTCATTTACATTAGCCCTCCCTCCCTGCTTTTTCATTCTTAGAACATTGCTTCCTGATTGCCTCCCATCCTTATTTCATGGATACAATATCTCTTGGGATCCTAATTATATATTTTTTGAATTTTTTTCTGTCTCGCGTGCTGCTTCTATTTTCTCAGGGTTTTTTGCTTTTTGTTTTTCCCCTGTTTGATCTTTGTGTTACCCTATCGGGATTTCCTGAAATGTCTATCGATCCTTTTCTTTCTCTTTTTTTTTTAAGATTTTTTTTTGAAGTGGAGCATTTTTAAAGTCTTTATTGAATATGTTACAATATTGCTTCTGTTTTATGTTTTGGTTTTTTGGCTGAGAGGCATAGCTCCCTGACCAGGGATCAAAACCACACCCCCTGCACTGGAAGACGAAGTTTTTGTTGTTGTCGTCATTGTTGTGCCGGGTCTTAGTTGCAGCGTGCCGGGTCTTAGTTGCAGCTTGCCGGCTCCTTAGTTACAGCATAGGGGATCTAGTTCCCTGACCAGGGATCAAACCCGGGCCCCCTGCATTGGGAGTGCAGAGTCTTAACCACTGTGCCACCAGGGAAGTTGCTGAAAGTCAAAGTCTTAACCACTGGACCGCCAGGGAAGTCCACATTGATCTTTTTTTTCTTTTTTTAAAATTAATTAATTTATTTTTGACTGCGTTGGGTCTTCTTTGCGGTGCATGGGCTTCTCATTGCAGTGGCTTCTCTTGTTGCGGAGCACGGGCTCTAGGCGTGCAGACTTCAGTAGTTGTGGCTAGTGGGCTCTAGAGCACAGACTCAGTAGTTGTGGCGCACGGGCTTAGTTGCTCCACGGCATGTGGGATCTTCCTGGATCAGGGCTTGAACCCGTGTCCCCTGCATTGGCAGGCGGATTCTTAACCATTGCGCCACCAGGGAAGCCTGGGACCCAGTTTTGTTGGGGACCACCCATTTTCAATAACTGAGGTATTTTCTCCTGGGCTGGTCAGTTTACCCAGAGAGGAATCTTTTCATTTCTTGCCCAGGGTTGGGGGGTGGGGCAGGGAGAGTGGTGGCTGTAGGGGAGCATGGTATAAGCACAGTGGCCAACATTCTTGTGGCTAACTGGAGAAAAGGGGTTAGAGTCCTACTATTAGTATGTGAACTTCATATAATTTCATCTTTATTACTGCAGCCCAGTCTCACCTGTCAGGTGTTCTCAGATCCAGAGGCCTTCTGGTTCAGATCCTCTGTAATGAAAGTTCTCTAGTCTTCTGCCATGTTGGAGGTGAGGTAGTCACCTGAATACACTGGTGATGGAGGGGATGAAAAGTGCAACCTCTCAGGTTTTCAGTCAGTCCTGCTGTGTCCTCAGAGCTCAGAGGTGGGGCTAGTAACTGTAACTGGCCAGGCTCTGCCAGACTCACCGGAATAGATGAACTTGCTTCTTGGCTTCCCTCAGTGCAGGCGACAGATATTCCATCTCCTCAGATCAATAACAATCTGATTTACAGCTTCCAAAATTTTGTCAGCTGATCTCTTGGCTTTGTTTCTTCTGTGGACTCAAGTATGTCCTTGTAGATTTGTCTTTTTAAATTTTTTTGCTATCATTTTAATAAGCGACCTTCTGGAAGAAGGAGACATAAATATATGGGTTCAAGACACCATGCTTAAGCAGAGGTCTGGGTATTTCTGTGGAATACATTTATTCTTCAAAATCCAGAGTGACTTAAAAATGTAAATCAGATCGTATCACTTCCCCATTTAAAAGTCTGTCAAGATGATCCAGCAATTCCACTTCTGTGTATACACCCAAGAGAACAGAAAGCAGGGACTTGAAGAGATATTGCACACCCATGTTCACAGCAGTGTTATTCACAATAGTAGCTAAAACTGGGAAACAACCCAAATGTCCATTGATGGATGAATGCATAAACAAAATGTCATCCATCCATACAATGGAATATTATTCATCCTTAAAAAAACGGAAGGACATTCTGACACATGCTACGACTCAGATGAACCTTGAGGACATTAAGTGACATAATCCAGTCCGCAAAGGACAATACTGTCTGACTCTACTTCTTTGGGGTCCCTGGAGCAAATTCATAGAGACAGGAAGTAGGGTGGTGGGTGCCAGGGGCTGAGGGAAGGGGATGGGGAGTTAAGTGTTTAACGGGGACAGAATTTTAGTTTGGGAAGATGAGAAAGTTCTGGAGAGGGATGGTGGTGATACTTGCACAACAAAGAGAATGTCCTTAATGCCCCTGAGCTGTACACCTAAAAGACGGTTACGATGGTAAATTTTGCGTTATGTGTATTTTGCCACAGTAAAAACAAGGCAACCAGCAAACCCTGCGGGAGTTTCCCAGTTCACTTAAACCAGAACCCCAAGTCATCTGCGGGGCACGGGTTCCCCATGGGCTCTTCCCGCATTTGACTCGGCCCAGCCGCTCGGCGCCGGCTTCGGTCCTCCCGTTGCGCCCCCGCCCAAGCGGCTCCCCGGGGGCGCCGCGTAAGCACTAGCTGCTCGAAGGCAGGAACGACTCCCGCCCCGGGCCCCCCGCAGCGGGTCGAGGGAAGGGTCTCAGAACCACCGCCTACCACCGGGCTCCGCCTTCGTTCCCGGAAGTCGCCCGCGGCAGGCAGGGCCATCCCGGCGACTCCCGCGCAGCCCGGCGGCCGGAAGCGCGCGCCCGCCGAAGCCTGTCCCTTGCGGCGCGCCGTCCGCGCCCGAAGGCGCCTGCGCGGAGTCGACGCGGCCCCGCGTGGGACGGGCCGGCATGGCGTTCCGGCAGGCGCTGCAGCTGGCGGCCTGCGGCCTGGCCGGGGGCTCGGCCGCGGTGTTCTTCTCGGCGGTGGCAGTGGGGAAGCCCCGCGCGGGCGGGGACGCGGAGCCGCGCGTGGTCGAGCCGCCGACGTGGGCGGGGGCCGCGCGCCCCGGGCCCGGCGTCTGGGACCCCAACTGGGACAGGTGCGGGGCCGGCGGCGGGAGCCTTCCCGGGCCCCGGCCGTCCCGGCCGGTCGGTGTGGTCGGTTCCGCGGAGGGGCGGGCGGGGCAGGCTTGCGTGCGGGTTTCTCTTTCGGTTCTGGCCACAAGGGTGGCTGTGGACGTGGGCCGTCCTTCGACCCCTCTTCTGAGCGCCAGTTTCCTCGTCTGCCCAGGGAGTCGTTCTGAGGAAGGAGCACCGTGATGCCAGGGACAGTGCCTGGCGCACAGGGAAGCCCAAAGTGGTCGTTTTCAGTCCTAGACGGAGGGCTTGGACCTTTGTAGGGCTCTTGTCCTTGTTTCCGTTTCCCAACTTCTGAATCCTCAGATTGGGTGACGGCACGTTGGTCCCATATTTGCGATACAGCTGAGACGGCGAGGTGGAGATGGGCCCTGGAAGGGGCCTCCGCGAGGCGGCCTCGCGGGGACAGGACCAGCAGCCATCTTGAGTAGGAACGTGAGGTCCAGGGGTCCCGGTCCCACCTGGCCGCGCGCTGTCAGTGTTCTTATTGAGCCCTTTGAGTGTGGCTCCTGTGATCAGGAAGCAATTTTTAGTCTTACTTAACGTTAATTAAATTTGAAAACCAGAGCAGTGCAGATCTTAAAATACTGTATTGAAACACGATAGTAGTTTTGGTATGCTGGAGTAAATAAAGTGAGTTACTGAAATTTCACCAGTTTCTTCCTGCTTTGTAAATGTGGCCACTTGGAAATTTTAAATTACGTATGTTGCCGGTGTTCTGTTTCTATTGGACAGCCCTGCTCTGGGTTGTGGGATGGTTTACCCAGTCCCAGCTCTTCACTCCTTGACACTCTTGAGTGTGGGGCACAGATCCAATATTTATTGCTGGCCTAGTTGTATCGGGAACTAAATAGGTATTCTTTCTAACCTTTAATTTTTGAAAAGTAAACTTATCTTAGAATCATCTTGTATTTACAGAAAAAGATGATAGAGTACCTGTATACTCCACACTTAATTCCCTCTGTTGTTAACACCTCACACTAATATGGGACACTTGTCACAATCAGTGAACCAGTATAGATACGATATTTTTAACTGACGTCCGTACTTTATTGAAATTTCCTCAGTTTTTACATGTTGTCCGTTGTGTCTTCCCGGATCCCACAGGACAGTCAGGCTTTGACGGTTTCTCAGACTTGACTTGTTTTGATGACCTTGACAGTTTTGAGCAGGGCTGATCAGGGATTTTATAGAATGTTCCTCAATTGGGATAAGACTGGGGTCATATTCTCTTTTTCAAACATCAGTACAATCTTGTGAATTTCTTGGGCCTTTTTAAGGAAACAGAGTCACTCAGGTTAAAGGACTGACTTGAGGTAGAGCCGGACTCCAGCCTTGTATGAGGCCAACATTGCTGTATTTACTTGCCAAGTCTAGATTTATGGGGGGGTGAGGGGGGTGGTGTCCATGCTAGAAAGTTCCAGGGCCTCATCCAGTGAAATCTCCAGCCTCTTTCTGAGGAGCCAGGCTTCCTGCATCTGTGCCTGTAGGTCCCAGATGTCTTCTCTGGCTCAGCCCCAGCTCCCACGTGACCGCCAGTGTGGCATCTCGGCCTGGCCATGTTACAGGCACCCCAGGTTCCCCAGGTTCGCACGGCCCAAGCAGAACCCGTGAATTCACCATTATTCCCCTCAAAACTTATTCTTCCAGCACTGCCTCAGCTGAGTACATTCTTTTCCCAGCTCTGCCGGTCTCACAGGCATGTAATTTCTGTTGGCTTGAGGCCAATGAGCCGTCAGAGTGCCTGTCTTCACCAGACTTGCTGGTGTCTCAGCATCTTTTCTGCTGCAGCTCCCTCCCAGCATTCCAGCAGGGCCATCCAGGGGGTTTCCGTGGTAACGGGAGCATTTTCCTCACTGTCCCATGTGATGCCTACTATCCCATGTGCTACTAAGCATTGAAAATGTGTTTAGTGTGATTGGGGAAATGGAGTTTTAATTGTATTTAATTTTCATGATTTTGAATTTAAGTAGCCACATGGTCAGTGGCTACTGTTGGGCAGCACAGCGTCCCCGTCAGTGAGGCCACCCTGTGGGCATTTCGCACCTGCCCTTCCACAGACACTCCTTCCTCCTCTCTGCGTCCCTGGTCCCCTTGCTGTGACTGTCAGTCTCCTCACAAGGACGTGGGCAGCACAATAGCTTCGCCTGTCTGTTCTGTTCACATCCAGCCGCCCAGGGCGGGCCTGGCGCCAAGAGAAGGGGGGCGCTGGCTCCTCCCCTGTGCCTCACCAACCCAGGAAGCCCCTCTGTCAGAAAGACTGGGGGTGACTTGTGAGCAGGGGCACAGGACATACCATCTCGTATTTCTGCATCAGGAGAGAACCACTGTCCCTGGTCAACCTGCGGAAGAGGAACCTGGAGCCCGGAGAAGAAGAGCTGGCGTCCAGGCTGGACCACTACAAGGCCAAGGCCACACGGCACATCTTCCTCATCAGGCATTCGCAGTACCACGTGGACGCCTCCCTGGAGAAGGACCGCACGCTGACGCCCCTGGGTACGTGGCTGGGCCTCCTTGAAGGTGCCCTTGGGGCGCTGGGCCTCTTTGGACCTGTGTCGGGTGTTCTCGACCCAGATGCGAGCCTTGTCATTATTAGTAATAATCAGCCAAATCTGACACAGGCTTTGAAAACGTCCTCGTTAAGGTGGATCCTGCCCGCAGGCCCGAGGCTCTCGGAGGCGCCCCGCCCGGTGCTCCTTCTGGCTTGACCTCGTTGCTGGAGAGCCTTCCTCATAAACGGTGGCGGCGGGTCTCAGCCGCCCCCGCCGGGCGGGACCGCCTCGGTCTTTGTGCTCATGTGTCTGTAGGAGAAATTCCTAGCAAGGAAACGGCAGGGAGGTTGGAGATAGAGTTTACATTTAAAAAAATCTCTCTGTTGAATGAGATAGCACCCACTTGTGTGAAGGGGCTTGCTGGCCTGTCCTCAGGCCCGGGTGGAAGTAAAGCTGCATCTGTGGTATCGTGCATCCAGCTGAGACTGACTTTCCAAGGGCGTTTCGACTGGATTCTAAGATACATTTGAGGAAAAGCATTTGTATTTGCACCCAGGCTGCAGCAGTGCTGAGGCTGTCCGTCCTCACGTGTTAACACCTGGTGGTGGTGATTGAGCGGCAGGTGGTCACTGGCGCACTGACACCCAATCTTTGGACAAAGTTGAGTAGGAATGGTGTGGGGGACCCAGAAATAGTAAACAGGACCCCACCCAAACTTCAGCCAGCCTCCACCATGGCCGTTGTCTTCAATGTTTCTTCCTTATGGGGCTGAAGGTGGCTGGTTTGTCTCATTGATTTTACCTGTTGAAAGCCTGACCCCTTCCTTAGGCCTGAGCCCCGGGAGGGGCTGCCCGTCTTGTCCCCCAAACCTAGTGGTGCTTGGTAAGGACTGAAGTATTTGTGAAGTAAACAAACAGGGACTCCGGCGACGTGTAATTCTCCAGTGTATTCCACCTTCAAGGTCGTGAGCAGGCTGAACTAACCGGTCTCCGACTTGCAAGCTTGGGGTTGAAGTTTAATAAAATCGTCCATTCCTCCATGACCCGTGCAATAGAGACCACTGACATCATCAGCAAACACCTGCCAGGTGAGTGCCAGGCGCCCCCCGGGCCGGCTGCTCCTGAAGGGGCCCTGAGTCCTGTGTCTCTCCGCAGGCGTCTGCAAGGTCAGCACAGACCTGCTGAGGGAAGGCGCCCCCATCGAGCCTGACCCCCCCGTGTCTCACTGGAAGCCGGAGGCTGTGGTAAAAACTCCCCCCGGGCGGCCTTCCCTCCACCCCTGGGCTCCTGGCGGCCCCTGGGCTCCTGGCGGCCCCTGGGCCCGCGCACTGCCTCCATACGGACGATCCCTCCCTCTGCCCCCAGCAGTATTATGAGGACGGGGCGCGGATCGAGGCCGCCTTCCGGAACTACATCCACCGGGCGGACACCAAGCAGCAGGAGGACAGCTACGAGATCTTCATCTGCCACGCCAACGTCATCCGCTATATCGTGTGCAGGTGAGGCCCCAACGGGGCGCCCGCGGCCCCGCCTCCCCCCTCCCCCGCCGGCCTGTGCCCCCAGCGCGGCTCCCCCTCCTCTTGTCTGATGGTGCCCGCCAGGCCCAGCCGGTGGTCTGGTAGAACGGCTTTCTCACGACTGCATGTTTTTGCTGGGAACAGACCAGACTGAGGTGCCCCCCGTGGGCGGCCTTTCCCGGGCGATGCTGACGTGGTCGCTTGGTTTAGGCGCTGTGCGCTGCCATTCCCAACGCGAAGTCCCACTTTGTAGGAGGCAACGCGAGCGCCCGTTTCCCTGAGGTCCCCCAGCTGGTTTCAGCACCTGTCGATGGCTCCTGCCCCCGTGGTTGTGCGTGGTGTTTGCTTAATGGTTTCGTATGTCCCTTTGTTTGTTAATTGGAATGTGTGTGACGAAGGACCCACGGATCTGTTTTGTGCAGGGTGATAACCTGTGAGCGCCTTAGTCCCTGGCAGCTCCAGCTGCTCCTGCGGGGCTCCTGTGTCCGTGGGGCAACCAGGTCCCTTCGTCCTGGCACCAGAGGTGCAGGGCCCTCACAGTGATGCCTGCGCTGAGCCCCAGGCAGAGTCACGGAGGGCCCTGGACCTGGGAAGGCCAGCTGGGTGCTAGTGTGTTTGACCACATCCCACTTAGTGCAAGTGGGGACCCAGCCTCCCCCGGGGCCATTCAAGGTGCTCCGCAGGTGCTTCAGGAGCTGAGGGGGTCCCCCTTCTCACGAGGGCCCATTCGCTTGCCCTCAGAAGCCGCCCACGTGGCCCGGGGCGAGCAGCCCTGCGCCGGAGGAGCAGGCTGCGGCGCCAGGTTCCCGGCCGGGTTGAGAGCTGCTGGGAGGAGGGGCTGGGCTTCGGGGGCAGCCTCAGCCCGTGTGCCGCTCAGGGCGACTTCGGGGCTGTGTGAACACGCGTCCTCCCATATCCCGGGACAGCACTGACCCCAGTGCTGAGGGCCGGCTGGAGACGTCAGGGCTGGGAGCGGCCTGTGCCCCCAGGACACGTGAGGGCGCTCTGCTCCCTAACTTAGGGCAGTTTTGAAAGCGGTGAGGGTGACGCTGAGCCTTGAAAAATCAGCGTGTAGGTAGTTAATCCTTCAAGTCGGCAAAACTCTCGACAGAGGGCGTGCCAGTTGAAGGCGAGCCACAGGGGTGCCGCTTGTTCACCCCAGTGTCCTGGGGCACAAAGGGGTCCGGTGGCTCGGACGGAGGCCATAGTCCTGCTGGGCTCTTCAGCAGACACCAACTGTGCCTAAGAAGAGTTAAGCAGATGGAAATGCTCCGGGGTTGTGGGTTGCCCCTGCCGCACCTTCTGGCTGCCCCCGTCCCCTTTTGGTGACACTGGAAGAACAATTCAGTTGCATGCATTTGTTAACTAGTGTGTTTGTGACTCACATGCAAGCCTTGAGTTGGGTTGATCCCCCGTCCCAGAGGGTCTGGGCTGTCACCTCCCCCTTGTTTGATTGATGGGTTGGCATCCACCCGACAGTTCCTTCCTCTGAGAAACCCCATTTGAAAATGGGAGGGACTTGCAGGTGTTGGCCCCAGCCCCAGGGAAGTCCCCTGAGGCCTTGTCATCTGGGGTGGGCCCCTTCCCAGCCTGTGCTCTCTCCTCCAGGGCGCTGCAGTTCCCTCCAGAAGGCTGGCTCCGCCTTTCCCTCAACAACGGCAGCATTACGCACCTGGTAGTCCGGCCAGATGGCCGAGTGGCGCTCAGGACCCTCGGGGACACGGGATTCATGCCTCCTGACAAGATCTCTCGCTCCTGAGGGCCACCTCGAGGCCCCGCTCTCCTCCTCAGCCCCATGCCGGCCTGGTGTGGGTGCCACCGAGACCGCGGGCTCCTCCCCTGCCCCCACACAGGCCGCGCCGCAGGGCCAGGGCTCCAGGGCGCAGCAGCCGGAGAGAAGGATCCACGAAGCAGTGCTGCAGCGCTGAGCTTCTGGCCCAGGATGCAGAAGGGAAGCACTCAGGTCAGATCAGCTTCGTCTCTCGCAGTGTCTCTGCCTCACTCTTGTCCACCAGGATGAGCCTGTTTCAGGAACAGGAACGAGCAGGCCTGTTTCAGGGACTGGACGAGGCCCCCAGATGCCGTCCCCACAGGGGCCGCGGCAGACGCCGCAGCGAGCTGTCCGTCAGTAGAGCCCGTCAGGCAGGAGGAGGTGGGCACCAGCGCTCTTCCATTCGTAACTTATTTCGCTGCTTTTTACACTCTTTTCATTTCCTAGAACTCTTTGTCACTTAAGTTTTCATCGATTGAAGATTTTCCTCAACTGGTTCTTGTTTTGAAAACCCATTTCTCACTCCCGAGTCACACAGCCCTGACACTGTTGGATCTGAACTCACGTGTGTTGCTAGGCCTTTCCGACACAGAGGAGGGGCACCTTAGCAGGTGAGGGAGGTGACTCGACCTGCTGCTCTCGTGGGAGGGGCTGGGCAGTGACGGACCAGGAGGGGCCCTGTTTCAATAAAGTGTCTGGCTGACAGTTCAGTCCTTGTTTACCTGTGGCTATTAATCTTTTATGCTTGTGGATTAAAATATTTAGATACAACACGTCCATCCCAAATCTCCATTTATTTAGACGGAAGTACAATTTCTATGAAGTGGTTGTGAACATTTTTGCAATCAGTGCAACTAATTGGGATATTCGATCCATTTCTGTCAATTTTGGAAATACCTACAAAACGAAATTGTGTTTTACTGGTTTTTCAAAGTACTAATTGTGAGTGTTTTAAAGGAAGCAGGAAGCCTGTGCAGCATAACAGCCGCAACCTTGCTGAGACAGATTGGGCAGAAGGCTCTTTCCCCAGTATTTTGTGCGCCCTGGGCTGACAGTTTTGCAGGGTGTCTGCCCGCCAGGGGCCTCAGTGAGAGGCCCTGACCCAGGACAGTGAGCTCGGTAAGTAAAAGCAGCAGGCACACACCATTCTGCGAAATAGTTGAGACCAGTTACCCAGGGGCTGTGCTAACGGCTGAGACCAGAAAAGCCAGAGGCGGTACCGTGTCTGGCCTCGGGCGCTGTGAGGCCCCGCGGCCAGGCCCTGGGCCCCTGGACCCTCGGGCTTGCGCGGCCACCCTGCTGTCCTGTCTGCAGACCTGGCTTTTCCGTGGCGTGTCCACCCTTTACACTTGACCTTTGAGAAGCAAGGCAGCATTTTAGAAACAGGAAAGGAGCCCAGGAGCAGGACAGTGGTGTTTGGACGGGGTCAGTTAGTTACAGGGGCCCAGGGAGGTCGCACTGGAAACCGCCCCGAGGTAGGACAGATGACCGAGAACTTCTGAAACGTCGGGAACGTCATCCTAAGCTTGACCAAGGTGGAAAACCACCCCAAGAGCCCGTGTGACAGGAGGGATCCTGAGCTGACAGCAGTGGGAACAGTAGTGGTTCCTACTGACCGTGTTGCTGTTTGTTCCACAATATTTCCTTTCTTTTGAGACGGCTGAGGAAGGAGGCCGAGGGCACGTGTAAGAAGAAACCCCTCCCTGCGGGCCTTGCGCGCACACAGACCTGTGTGGTTCCAGCAGCCTGGGGGGCAAACCCGGCTGGGGACGCCTGACGAGGCAGTCACCCCACAGCTGTTCCCTCTGAGCTGCAAATGCCTCTGGAAACATCCAAACACTATCCCGGAGGGTCCGTCTGGATCCAGGAGCGGGGAACCTTCCGGAGCCGCCTGCATGCAGCCCGTGGCACCTTAGCCGCTGCCCCCCGCTCAGAGGGTTCCTGTCACCTCTTCCCAACTGAAGAAGCGACACACTGTCAATGTCAGAAAAAGGTTCCCCATTTCCCAGGGCAGTTATAAAATATTCGATAGTTGAACTGATGCCAAGGTTTTTCACAACCGTGTTGTTAGGAAGGAAAGGGCCCCAAACAGCAGATAAACCACTCTCAGATCAATGTTCTGTTTAACCAAAACACTGCTTAAAAGTTTGCTAAAAAGGACACTTTGCCTGGGCACAGGCGAGAGAGGTCTTCCTGAAAGCTCAGAATGATGATCACATGGTTTTAAAAATAATTTATTTCATTAAGTAGTTTTAAAAAGACAAAATCACCACAGGACACATGACTATGCATTCAGTGGAACCGGGGCCAACTTACGCAAACAAATGGAGAAACAATCAAAGAAGGCCTGAACTTCAGAAAACAGGAGCAGAAGTCTGCAAACTACGGGCAAATCACTTTAGCTTCCATCTGAATATTTACAGAAATATATAGGACGGCACGGTCAAATTTTAGACAAAACAGATCATCACTATGACTACATCTGTGTTCTGATTTCTTTGAGAATAGAGATGTCTTTTAAATGCCATTTGGTTTTTAGAACAGAATGTATTTTTCTGTCTTAGGCTTAAGTCGTCTGCTACACAAGTGAAAACACCCTGTGTAACAACCTTTTGAATTTTAAAATCCAAATCTTGGTTCCAATATTCCTGACCTGCCTCTCGTTATCGTGTGAAAGAAATAAGTTTCTGGGTTTTTTTTTTACATAAATTTAAATTCAGAATATTTACAACTAAAAAATCTCACGTCTACTTGCTATCACTGTATATTCTCAAAAAGTAAGTTCGGGAAAACCAAAAGTGATTTACAAAAGGCACTGAACTCCGCAGAAGCGTTAGAAGTTTTCACTTTGGATAAAACGCTGGCAGTGTCCCCAGAACACCGCTGTGAGCAGTCGTTGGTGACACCCAGAGAAACAGCCCTCAGCTCAGCTGCAGCGTCCTGGCACAGAAAGCTCTGTGCGCAGACCCTCCAGCAGGTACAGCCAAGGGGGAGGGACGACAAACTGCACTAAAGGAACGGAGCTGGGATCAGATACGTCCCCCAAAGTAAACCTTTCTTTTCTGTACCAAAACGCAATGCTCTTTCATAAAGCAAATCCAACTGAAATGTGTTCTAAAATATGGGGTACATTTCGAAACTAGGCGACGCCGTTCAGATTATTTTATTACCCCTGCACTGGCAGCTAAATAAGGTGCACCGTGAAAGGTCAAGTGCTGGTGAAAAGGAAATCACCTTCCAGTGCCTGCTGGTGAGGGAGCTGTGTGTGACTCTTTGCATGGCTCCCAACGGCTAGACTTTTTCCAAGAGAAAAGCTAGTTTCATCCTCTGGTCACTCACTTAAATGACTCAACTTGTAACTGTCGCTGCAAGTCTCCAACACGTTGAAGGCTCGTTCACTCCTGGATGCCCACCTCGCCACTGTCTAACCAGCGGGGCTGAGCAGCAAAGCAGAGAGGCTTTTCTGTCACGAGCCAGGAAGTCAAACACCCTCCCCAGGAAAGGAAGAGGCACGAAAGTCACCTGTGTTTTAGGAACAAAGCTGAAGTGAATGCAGCTACTCTCGGGGGACGGGGGCCTGCGGGGCGCCCCGGCTTCTCTGGTGCCCTCCTGTGCCCCTGGGGCAGCTAACGAGCCTGTCGCCACCACACTGACGGTTTCCAGGAAATCTGCGTCTGAGTTCGCTTTCACCCACTTCTCTCCAAGTATCAGAAAGCGACATTTTATACAGGACACCTGCATCTTCTAAAATTCTTTTACCCTCTAAATGAGGACTGATATTCTTTCTCTGGGTAAAACTTTAGCAATAAACACATTACCTTTCCTTGTTCCTTTTTTCCTTTTGTTTTTTTTTTTTAAACCCAAAGAAAAAGCTGACCGCCCCAGCAGCGCGCACGGGCCCTACAAGGTGGCGAGCTGGGCCAGGCGCGCCATCCGGTGGAGGTGGCCCCTGCGAGCGGGGCTGTAGCGCCCGGGGCTGCAGCGCCCGGGGCTGCAGCGCCCGGGGCTGCCGCCGCTAGGAGGGCCACCGGTGTCCAGCAGCTGAGACTTCACCTTCCCTTTCAGCGAGGGGCTGGGCCAGCTGAGGAAACGAAGAACGGGCGGTCAGCAGGGACGGCGGGGCGGGGTAGGGAGAGCGGAGGCCACAGACCGGAGCCGCGCCCCCGACCCGGGGACCACTGGGGCTCCGGGAAGAGACGCCTCCCACGTGACTGCAAGCTCACACTACTGCGTCCCGCACGAGGGGCGCGGGACCGGAGCGGAACCCTGGCTGCCCCACCCCGCCCCCCTCAGCTCTCAGCAGCACCCCTTCTGCTCCGCCACCCCCGGCCAAGGGCGGGGAGCTCCCCCGTGAACCTGGCGACACCGTCCGCCGGGCTGCAGGTACCTCTGTCTGTCCGCGGGCGAGTAGCGCAGCACGGCACTCCTCCACCTGTGCAGGGCCGGGTACTGGTGAGGGTCCACGTCCGCACACTCCAGGGCCGCCAGAACATCGCGATCCAGTTTTGACGGCTCTTCTCTAGAAGGTGCGAGAGAAGCAGAACAGCCGTGACCACACACGCACCTGGTGCCACCGCCCCCTTCAGAACCAGCAGAGCAACAGAGGCGTGTGTGAGGCCCCAGCACCGCCACCGCAGGCTCCGGCGGTCCGGCCGACATCCAGGCAGCGGGGGGGACGCACTGCCCGCGGGAAGAGACTCCGGCCCCAGCCCTGCTGGGAAGATGCGCTCTGCGTACCCCCCCTCCAGGATGATGGAGCAGAAGGTGGGACGGGCCATCAGCCGGGCAACTGAGACCGACCCCAAGACGACCTTTCTTCCAAAAACAAACTAAACCCACAGGACAGCTCAGTGATTGTGGGAAGCAAAGAGGCTGCAAGGACGAGTGAGCAAGGAGACCGCCATCTCCCACCGGCCTGGAGGACACCCGAGGAGCCACACAGACTCGCGAGGGAGACGGAACCACAAGTGCCCGTCAGGCAGGCCAGGGTGGAGGGAACTGTCTGGGAATCACACAGTGGCGCCCGTGCCCACTGCCCCTCGACGTGTGTGTGCTTCCCGACTCATACCCAAAAAGGAAGAGGCTCTGGACGGACTCTTTCGAGGCAGGGACCCCCGAGGGCTCAGAACTGCCACCGTGACGGGCCTCTTGCGTGGGACTGTCGGGGTCCAGGCACATGTCAGCCATTCCGGCTGACATTCCGTGCTCTGTCCTTCCTTGGTCATTCCCGAGTTTGTCAGCAGCAAGAGGTCCTAACATGTCACTTTCTGCTGGGTTCACTCTTGATGTCAGGATCTTCTTATCTCTAGTTTTCACAGTTGGACGGGGTGTCTTATAAGAAAAGCTACTTTGTAGATTCTGCAAATTCAGTTTATCAAACTCCACAGTCAAGCCGGAGACAGGTGACAGGAAGGCGTCCTCCCCACTTGGGGCCTTTGGCCTCTTCCCACCCAGGGTCTTGCTGTCACTCGGGGGGCTGCAAAACCCATTTCTGCTGCTGCGGGGACTGGTCGGGGCTGAGGCTTCTATGAGGTCTGTCTTCTGCTCCAAGGGAAGGATGTCACACCCCGAGTCTCCAAAAGCAGCCACCGTGGGCTGGGTGTTGTTTCGGGCTGTGTTTTGCCGGTTTTTGATCTCTTCCAAGCTCATGTCATCATCTTCATCTAGAAACGCCCTCACGGAGATGGAATTGCTGCACTTCCTGTGACGGCCTGTGAGGGAGAGACGGTATGGATGGGGGCTGTGGGGTGTCACCCCGCACAGCGCAAACCCTGCGACGAGTCACTCCCGCATTCCAAGCCTCCTCCCTCCTCAGATTCCACGACAGAAAACCACTTGCAACATGCCTTGGGAAAGGCAAGCAGGAGCCCGCAGACAGAATGCCAGGCTCCAGGCCCAGCTGTTCCCCCTCACAGGCAGGAAAAGGAGAAGGAAGCCGGCTGGTTGCCACGGATGCGGCCACAGGACGGGCTGCCAGTCCCGCCGGCCGCAGACGCACTGCATGCTCTTACCGAGGGCTGAGGCGTCCTCCTGCAGACAGGCGGCATTTTCCCCCATGTCTTGTTGGGTCTTTTTGCCCACTTCCTGCTGGGTGAGATATTCTTCTAGTTTTTGCAGGCCCGCCTGGGAAGACAGATCAACAAAACAGCCCAGAAAGTCCCAGTATTCGACCCAGGGATACCCCAGCTCATGAGCCAGCTGCCTGTAAGAATAAAGCAAATTAACCAGTTGTGAGACCAGAAGAAAAACTCACAGAACTAACTAAACAGAAAAGGGCCATTTGACACTGGAAGTGCCAAAACGGCACCTGCAACCTTGGCTACAATTCCATGTTATCCTAAATTTGGGGCTGAATTAGTGCACTCCACTTCCTGAAGCAGCACTCCATCACTGGGTAGGAGCCTGTTACAGAGCAAGCCAGGGTCACGGGGAGAAAGGAGACGCCAGCCGAAGTGTAGTGCTCACACCGACACTCACGAGCCATCAAAAAAAGGGCAAACGGTAAAACTCCACTAACAGGACATTTCGGTTCTCATGAAACCGTACAAAGTCGGAGATGATTCGGGTTTGGGCCAGACATGAACATTTAGAGGTCCTTTTCACTTTCAAGTCGTAAACCTAAGGCTGGGCACATATTTTGAGAAAAAGTTCTAAAATGATTCAATTGAGCTTTATTTGCTCACACTGTAAATTGGCTTCTGAACTGTGGAAAACACTCTTCAGGGGCTTCTTTCACTAGCAGCTTCTGGCCACGCCCCCCTCTTGTGTTGGATCTTCTCCATGGCTGTGCGGCACCTTCTCCCACACACCGTCATGCCCCTCGGCCACCCCACCCCCGGGAGGGACTGTCCTAACGGAGACCTTTGCTGCACAAGCTGCAGGGGGCACGTTCGCAAGGAATTAGACCTTAGTGAAAAGGCCTTCAAAGTCTCCAGTCGACGCCTTCTGGGAACTGCTGTTTTGAAAGCCCCAGTCAGCACACGAGGGCACAGCACGCGAGGTGACACCAGCACTTGGCCCTCTGTCACTTCGTGCCCTTGAAGTACCTTCCCACTCTCTCGATGCCTCTCTCCGGATCAGACTTCCTGACGCTGTGGAAGAAGCCTGCTTTCTCTCGAGGCGGGGTTTTCCAGAGTCGGCGAAAATCTTCTGCCTAGAACAGAAGTGTGTTAAGCTGCGCTAGGCATCCACGTCACCAGGCAGCCCTCCCCCACCAACCCAGCGCGCGCAACATGCCCACTGCCCTGGAGCTAAGGGGCCGTGGCTGCGTCCCGGTGAGGCCAGGAGGGACCCTGGCAAGGCCTGGGCTGGGCTGAGGATCAGAGCTGACCCAGGAGGCCCCGAGGGAGACACTGCAGAGCTGTCACCCCAAGGGCCTTGAGTCACCTTGCCATCACATGACAGGAAAATAAATATTTGTGCTTTCGGTATTTCATGCAGCTGAATCTAATCCTAACGTTTTTATAGTTTCAGGGAACTAACTATCGATAGTCACAACTTTCTTTTCTTTTCTTTTCTTTTCTTTTTTTGCGGGCCTCTCACTGTTGCAGCCTCTCCCGTCGTGGAACACAGGCTCCGGACGCGCAGCCTCAGCAGCCATGGCTCACGGGCCCAGCCACTCCGCGGCATGTGGGATCTTCCTGGACCGGGGCATGAACCCACATCCCCTGCATCGGCAGCTGGACTCTCAACCACTGCGCCACCAGGGAAGCCACAACTTTCTTTTAAGAGGAAAGATTATATACAGGTCAGTGTATGAAGTACCTCAGTCTGCAAGGTGAACACCGGAGTCTGCAAATGGAAGTTTCCTAGTGACAGTACAAATCCAAGGACCCTGGAATGGACAGCCTAGCCACCTGGGCAATATGGTGTGCAAAGGGCCATGGGCACCTGGGGGAGGGGAGTCAGGTGACGCTGGTGTGAGGAGCGTTAGCCCAGGTAAACCTCGCTTCTCGGAAGCACGGCTCATCACATACCTGCCCTGGCTAATGAAAACAGGGGCAGGCTTCCCTGGTGGCACAGTGGTTAGGAATCCGCCTGCCAATGCAGGGGACGTGGGTTTGAGCCCTGGTGTGGGAAGATCCCACGTGCTGCGGAGCAACTAAGCCCGTGCATCACAACTACTGAACCTGCGCTCTAGAGCCCACGAGCCACAACTACTGAGCCCACGTGCCGCAACTACTGAAGCCTGAGCGCCTAGAGCCTGTGCTCCACAACAAGAGAAGCCACCGCTACCTGCAACTAGAGAAAGCCCATGTGCAGCAACAAAGACCCAACACAGCCAAAAATAAAATAAAAATAATAAAATAAATTTAAAAATAAGTAAATAAATGTTAAAAAATAAAGAAAGAAAGAAAGAACAGGGTCAAGACACTCGTTTCTCCAGGGAAGTTCTGAAGCCTCACTGACAACTCTCTGGGGTCCTGGTCTCCAGGACCAAACACAAAGCAAGAGGCTGGAACAACCCAGCATGCTGGTGGGATGGCCAGGAGCTATTCCAGAAGCTTCCACAGATGCTCACCTTGGACGGACTCAGGGGCCCTGCAAAGGCTCGCAGGGTCAGAACGGGGTCTCTGGGGCCACCTCCACCGTGGCTGATGTGAGAGACCTCGCCCGGGTGGTCTGAAGACCACAGCTCCCCGATCACGGGAGAAGACGTGTCCTCTGCCCTCAGGAGGGGCACGTAGTAGTGACCTGGGAGAGGAAACACACCAGGGCTGGACCATCTGCGTGGACAGCCCCACACCCAGTGGATGTCAGGCACCTGGGAACCAGCCTGGGCAACAGCGCGGTTGCTACCCCACGGGCTCTGCACGTGAGCCAGCGATGCTAACGGTGAATGAAAAGGCCGCCACAGCCCCGGAGCCAAAGGACCCGGGCAAGAGGCCAGTCCACGCCAGACTCCTGCACATAACGAGCCCTGCGTTCTTCCTCTGCAGGGAAGTAAAATGAAGGAGGGGGGGGCGGCAAACACCTGCTCACCCCCAGGTTCTTACGAGGCAGGACCTGTGAACCAGAGCAGCGGAAGCCAAGCAGAGGAACATTACAAAGAAGACACGTTTGACCCCCTCCCTCCCCAGCTCCCTCTTCTGTTTCGTACGTTACAGTTTTGTATCATTGAACACCCGTCTCCAAACAGACCTAGAATCACAACCTGGAAAGAAGAAAGGCAGCGAGGCCACAGGGATGGGGCGGGGGGCAGGAAAGGCCCAGAGACATCGGGCGAGCGACAGTGGTGGCCGCTGGGCGCCACCGCAGGCCTGGCCGACCCCTGCACTAAACGGAGACCAACGGGGAGTCGGGTAGGAATGGCAGCCGAGAGAGAAGTAAGGACGGGCAGACGGGGGAGGCCGAAGAGCCTCAAGCATCCGAGGCCAGGCCCTCCAGCGCGCGGGGCCAACTCCTCAAACTGCCCGGAAACAAGGCAGAGGAAGGGCTGGGAAATGCCTCCCGCCCCTGGCTGCCTTCGCGCCCCTGCGGCCTGCGAGCCGGGAGCTTGGGTCCAGAGGCGCCAGGCCCCGAAAGCCGAGTGCGAAGCGCTGCCCCGCAGGCCACGGTCTGAAAGGCCCTCGGCCTGGAGTGTGGCGATCCAGGGCGGCGAGGCCGCAGGGCGGGGGACCGGCTGGCCAAGGGACTCCAGGCAGGCCCCTCCCACCTCCCCGCCACCCTGCAGGCTGTGCCCGAGGAAGAGGGCCGCGGAGGTCGAGGGGCAAGGCCGTGAGCAACAGACAAATGACAGGCAAGTCGGTCTCCCAGGAGCGGGAGGTGCAGCACAGGGTAACTCGGAGGCTCCCAGCGGCCCCTGCTTCACTCCTGCACACAAGGCCTGGCCTAGATGCCGCCCAGGACTTGCCCCACCGTGGGCCACACCTCGGGCGCCCACTCCCCACTTACCCTTTAAATAGTCTCTAATCCGCTCCTTCAGTTCCACAGATTTATTTTTGCTTCTTTCACAAATAACCTGTTTTAAAAAAACAGAGTACGTAAACGCTCTAAATCTGATTGATCACATCTTATCATTAAAATGATTTCATAAGGGCAACTTGTAAAGTCGGTGAAACAAGGGTAGTGTCCTAACGCTGAGCATCTCATAAAGCCCACAATAAAAGCGCGTGTGGAACAGCGGAGCCCTCCTTCTCGTTCTGTAACGGCTTCGAGGGGCCAGGACAAAGAAGAACCAGCTCTGAGATTACAGGCGAATTTTGTCTTCTTTCTTCATGCTGCTCTCCATTTCCTACTTTTCTGCAAGGAAAGGAAATCTTAAGGTACACCATCAAGTCAGAGCAGAGATGCAGACACGCCCGCACCTTCGGTCTGGGCGCCTCCCTGGCTAGGAGCCTGTCTGCTATGGTTTGGCTGGGTTGATATACAACTCCCATCTAACACGAACACAAGTTTTATTCTTGCAACTACAGGAATCGATGTTCTCAGCCATTAGAGAACTGTGAACATTTTAGCTACAAACAATAAAAAAAAAAACAAAAGAACCAATAACCTTAAAATAAGAAGGAAGGAACCACAAAATTACCACCTCCTGCCAGCCTGTGACAGAAACAAACTACAACCGCACAGTGGACCCTTCAAGTAGTGCAAGCATTTTCTTCTAACTTCTGTGACTGATTGTGAGAGATGCCCAGCGCTCTAAAAACGTGTTACCAGATAGCACTTTATATGGAGAAAATACACATACCCATGCACACAAAAGTTGAGTCAGATTTATGCAAAATAATGGTAATTTCTGAGTTGCGGAATTGTCCGGTAAATTTTATCCTTTTTACCTGTATTCTAAACTTTCTACAGAAGTGGGCACGACTTATATAATCCCAGCAACTACAGAGGAAGTGGCACTGCCAGAATCGGATCTTACAGATTCTACTTCCAAAGGGCTGGCAGGTCCAGGCCAGCTCACAACTCCAATGCCTGGTACAAATGAACCATCTTCCAGTTCTTTTCAGGCCCACTCTCCTCTCCACCTCACTGCACAGAGGCACCTCTGCCCTCTCTAAGGCACATGTGCCCAACTGCTGACAGATCACGACAAGGCCTGCTTCCTAAGGCTTGTATGGGCCAGGTGAGAATACCGGGGAGGGGCTCAGGACAGCGCCTGGTGCACACTGAGCTCAACACATGTCAGCTACTTGCAGCAGCAGCATCCTCACCAGCACGCTACCCCACCATCATCGCCATCTCCACCATCCATCAGTCAGTCACCACCATCCTCACCAGCACCATCCTCACCAGCAGCAGCAGCAGCGTGAGTGCCACCTCCTCTGCTCTCTCTGACCCTGGTCAGCTGAAGGACTCACAGAGGGAACTTGACAAAAGACAGTGAGCTGCTGAGAACAACCTGACCACCAGTTTCAGGAAAATAAAATCAGCAAACAGGCAGTTCACTCCCTCCTGGCTTTACAGAGGCAGCGTCTTCACAGAGTGCATCTTACTCAACAATTAGGGCTCTAAGGTGTGCCACAAGGCACACACAGTCACACAGAGTTACCTGCGTGGTCACAACAGCTGTGATCGCAGACTGTAATTTTATGTATTTTCATTTCTAACACTATGTAGTAATAGCATTTTAATAGGTACTTACATCTTCAGGTGTTTTATCATATTTATTTCTTGGGTTTTTTACAATCAAAGGGTGTGAAGAGAGCACATTGACCACATCTGCGTTTCCAAACTTACAAGCAAAATGCAATGGTGTGTCGTAGCCCTGAGAGAGACGAAAAGGAAGAACACTTACTTCTTATACACACTTTTTTGCTTCCTAAGGTTGCTTTAAGGTAAAAATAGGTATTTAGTAAAACAAACAATCAAACAAAAACACTCAAAAATAAAAGACTATAAAAAGACAGTGCTTTTATAACTGAAAAGCAACTGGCATGCTAGCACACACCCACTTTATGCCAGGGCGTGAGCCCGGCACAACGTCCCAGTTCCTGCGTGTCTAGTGCCTGTGGGAAGCTTACAACAGAGCTAGGGTGTAACACCTGCTCAGCAAACGGCAGCTTTAACAACTCAGGGCCCTGTACAATGTCTTAAAATCAATGTTCAAAAAGCAAAATAGGGCTTCCCTGGTGGCGCAGTGGTTGAGTGTCTGCCTGCCGATGCAGGGGACAGGGGTTCGTGCCCGGTCCGGGAAGATCCCACATGCCGCGGAGCGGCTGGGCCCGTGAGCCATGGCCGCTGAGCCTGCGCGTCCGGAGCCTGTGCTCCGCAACGGGAGAGGCCACAACAGTGAGAGGCCCGCGTACCGCAAAAACAAAAACAAACAAAAACAAACAAACAAACAAAAGCAAAATAAACAGATGAAGACAACCTCCAGAATGAAGCAAAGACCACGATCCGATCCGGTCTGTGCTGAGAACTTTCTCTAGTCGCTAGTGTTGCAGCAAACGAAACTCTCCCCTCCTGACTTCACGAGGTTTTCCAGTGCGGACCTGCCCCTGGTGGCATCCTTCCCCGGGCTGCCCGCAGGCCAGCAGCCCCCGAGCTGTGGAACCACCACCTCCGGCACCTTCACCTGGACAGCCTCAGGCTCAGAGGCAGCTCATCCCAAACAGAACTCGCTCAAGTCCACCTGCGGCCACCGCACGTTCCAGCCCTCAGGTCCCTCCCTCCGGACGCCATGCTGCATTCGCCCAGAGTTTCTCCCCCAGCTCCAGCCCCCACTCCACTAGGCGACCCCGGGGCCTTGTGCAAGCAAATACCCTCAGGCCGGCTCCGATCCCTGCTCCACACCTTCTAGGGGCATCTCGCTACCTCAACATCCTGTCGGCACCACCACACCCTCTCCCACACAGTCAGCCGCCGGGGCTCCGTGGGCCACCCAGGCCCTGTCAGCACCTCCCGCCGGCCTTCCACAGCTGCAGACGGCACAGGAAGAACGAGCAGAGCTATGCTCCAGTCAGGCGCTTCCTGGTCCATGGTCTACCTGAGTCGCCTCCAGCCCTGCGGCCCAGGCTCCAGCATCGGCACAGCTCCCGGCCAGCCCCACGGGGCCGGGGCCGCTGCACATCGGGGCGGCCGCGTCCACTCGGCGTTCAGGGCATCAGACCGCAACATGCCCCCCACACCCCTTTCCTCCTGGCCACCCCTCTCCCTCACCCACACAACGTCCTTCTCTAACCTGCTCCGAGCCCCGCCAACTTGACCCCAGCCTCTGCCCCATTCCCGCGCAGCCGGCAGGCTGTGGGCCCTCCCACCACGCCTGGTGACCCCGCTTTTCCTCCACACCACACCCTCTGGGGAGCCCCCGGCCTTGCTGCACAGTCCAGGCGCTTGAGGCGATTCCTACTCTTAGCGCCTATGGTCAGGGGACGTGACCTGTAACATCTAGTTTCCAGAATTTATTCAGCGGTCTCTGTGGATCCACAGATGCGTATTTTCAACAAGCGCTGCAGGCGTTAAGACAAGACTGTATTTCCCGCCGGGCACGTGTCCTGCATCGCGTGTAGGAGCTACACTTCCCGACTGAAGTGTCGCACAGCCTTACTGTGTTCACACTTAGTCTCATACACTTGGATTTGGTTCCTTCTGCCCTATTTCACACTTACTATTGCTTTCATGTAGCTACCGTTTTCTCTTTTATGCCCTTCTTTAATTTTGCTAGCATGGCCAAATTTATCTCCATTCCCCCTTTTCTTTCTTGCTAATTGAGAAGTTATTCTTGCTTGCAGTTCTGGGGTTCAATGTATCATATTCAGTATGTTACGAAATAATACAATAGGCTTTTTAAAATTCCCTCTCCTGCCCACCACGACTTCTCACACCCCTAGGTTTCTCTCAGAAACAATCCTTGGTTCTCAGCCATCTCTGGGTTTTCCCTCATACAAATATGTAAAAACTCTTCTGTTTCAAGAATCCTTACTTAAGCTTTGTGCACCATCTCCCCACTGGAACTTCCCTGGTTATCCAGGGGTAAAGAATTCGCCTTCCAATGCAGGGCACATGGGTTCGATCCCTGGTCGGGGAGCTAAGATGCCACGTGCCACGGGGCAACTAATCCCGCATGCTGCAGCTACTGAGCCCACACGTCTTAGAGAGAGAAAAACCCAATGCCACAACTAGAGAGAAGCTCGGGCGCCGCAACGAAAGATCCCGCATGCCGCAACTAAGACCTGACGCGGCCAAAATAAATAAATAAATGAAATAAAAATTTAAAGAAAGACATATCTAGGACACTAGACTACAAGGCACCAAAACCTTCCTACGTCCTTCTCCCTTTAGCTTTGTGGCACTCGCCCACCCTCCTATCAGCTTGGGACTCTCTGAACAAAGGCCAGGAGGGACGTGTCCTGGGGATGGCTCCACCCCAGCTGGGACCCCGGCGCGCCAGCCAGCGGGGTGCACTTCTCACGTGTGAGCGGGTCTGGGTCCAACCGTATCTTTCTGAGTTCTCTGACCTCAACAAACGCACATCTCCTCTGAGCTGACGCAGTGCAGAGACACGGTAAATAAACACCCGAACACTGTTTCCACCCTGAGCCCGGCTACGAGGCGCACCACTCTGTCAGGGGTGTTGAGGTACAGGTCCACCACGTAGCAGATGCGTTTCTCCAGCATATGCGGCTCGTCGTCCGGGTACATGAGCCGCATGAACTCGGGGTTCTCCAGCGTCTCCAGGGTCAGCTGGCACAGGGCAGCCTGGTTCTCTCTGGCAGCAACATGCATGGCATTGTACCGACACCCTTCCTGGAACAAAACCACAGATTCGGGCTTCGCTTTCATCACCGCAGTCTCGACGCTACGATGCTGGAAGCAGGCTTACCTGTACGATGGTCGGGTTGTCCCCCGAACCAATCAGATACCGGGGATTACTCCAGATAAGGTCGGAAAAGGTGTCTTCCTCTCCCTTCTCCACAGCTTTCCGAAGTTTGGCCGTGAGATCTTGTGTGCGAGGACTTTTATAACTGTTTGCTCGCTCTCTGCTTGCTGTTTCTGAATCAGACAAGTACAACCCATCTGTTAAGAGACAGAATTTAAGAACATTTAAGTTCACATTTTCTCATCATCCACTATGCGCTTCACTGAGGGCAAGGAAATCTTTCCCACAGAGGCTGACGATCTCCTCGTAGTGAAAAGTAAGCAACAAGCTGATCCACAGCAGACGGACGTGTGTCCCAGCCCGCAGCAGCGAGGGGAGGGCTCTGCGGAGAAGGCGGGGGGGGGAGTGCGAGGGCACGCGGCCAGGACGCCACCCACACTCGCGAGGGGCCTTCCAAGAGCCAGGAGCACCCCCAGAAAGGCAGGGAGCCAGGAGGGACTTCTGCTGAATCACGACACCTGCGGAGGTAGGAAGGCTATCTTGAGGAACCTTCACCAAGTGTGAGGGGCCTCTAAGCGCCCCAAATCACTCTGGCCTCCGTGAGGTGGCACACGGACTCTCGATCCAAGGCCAACCGTCTGCAAGGAAAGGTGCATCCTCGGGAGCCCCAGCCAGCCTGGGGAGCAGAGCAGCCGTGAGCCCATGGAGTGGAGGGGACCAGACGAGGCTGGGATGCCGGGGTTCTGTACGATGCTGACAGCAAAGGCCCCTCACAAGACCCTGGTCCTGAGCTAGGAGTGGCGCTGGCCAGCTTTCTGGCTGGACGGTTCAGCCACCGCAGAATCGTCTGCAGCCAAGCAGGTGCCACAGTCCTAGAAGGAAGTGTAGCTTCACGGGGGGAAGTAGAAAGGTCTCAGCACCTAAAAAGGCCCTGAACCCAACAGGCCACAGGGACAAGAGTGTGACAAAGGGGACAGGACAGAAGGCGATGGAGGCCCTTTTGCGGCTTCTCCCACGGTCCCCTCAGCAGCTGCCTGACCCACTTGGCCCCTGCCACTTCCACCCAGACCAGCCTACTGACCCACCCTCCTCCAGCTGCTCCATGGCCTGGGCCTCAGCTCTCTGTTCCCAGCAAACCAGGCTGCTCTCAAAGGTGGAGAGAACTAGTTACCAGGAAAGAGGGAACAAAATACCCAGGAGTAAATCTGACAGTCATGCCAGACAATTTACCTCTTAACCCACCACTGCTGAAGAGCGGCACTGTTTTCACAGGAGAAAGTGGTGAAGAGCTTTTGCTTGGAGAAGGGAAATAATCACAAGTTCCTCTAGCAAATTTCTCTGCATCTTCTCTGCTTGTAAAAGCCTTAAATCGGGATCCTTTGATCATTCTGACAGCTTGCAAGGCTTCCTTCTTGTCTTCATAAACATGAATCCTTTCTGTGTGGGAAAAGCAGAGACGAGGAACTGCAGCCACCGTCACTTAGTTCACACTTGAAGCCCTGGGTTTGGTAACTAACGACTGTTAGCCAGTGGTCTGGTTTTTCTCTTATTAATATTTCAGAGTTTTAATCTTCAAGAAAAAAGGGTTTACTTAGTGAAAAGAACACAATAACTTTGATCATATGTATGTACGTGGATATAAATGATACACATCTTGTACCTGTATATGTAGTTTTTATATCCAAGTATACTATTCCATACCAAAAAGTAAAATTTTTGGACTAACGATCTAAATAAAAATAATTTTAAAAAGTAAGTAAAAAACTATGACTAGGGACTTCCCTGGTGGTCCAGTGGTTAAGAATCTGCCTTCCAATGCAGGGGATGTGGGTTTGATCCCTGGTCAGGGAAGTAAGATCCCACAGGCCGTGGGGCAACTAAGCCCATGCGCCACAACTACTGAGCCTGTGCTCTAGAGCCCGCGAGCCACAACTACTGAGCCCATGAGCCACAACTACTGAGCCCGCGAGCCACAACTACTGAGCCCACGTGCCTAGAGCCCGTGCTCCGCAACAAGAGAAGCTACCACAATGAGAAGCCCGTGCACCGCAACAAAGAGCAGCCCCCTGCTCGCCCCAACTAGAGAAAGCCCGCGCGCAGCAACGAAGACCAAATGCAGCCAAAAATAAATAAATAAATAAATTTATTTACTTATTTAAAAAAAAAGGTCAATAGGGGCTTCCCTGGTGGCGCAGTGGTTGGGAGTCCACCTGCCAATGCAGGGGGCACGGGTTCCTGCCCCGGTTCGGGAAGATCCCACATGCCGCGGGGCGGCTGGACCCGTGAGCCATGGCCGCTGGGCCTGCGCGTCCAGAGCCCGTGCTCCGCAACGGGAGAGGCCACGGCAGTGAGAGGCCCGCATGCCACAAATAAAGAAAGAAAGAAAGAATGAAGTCTTGCCACTTGCGGCAATATGGATGGACAAGGAGGGTATTATGCTGAGTGAAATAAGTCAGACAGAGAAAGACAAATACCATATGATTTCACTTATGTGGAATCTAAAAAACAAAACAAACAAAACAGAAACTGAGTAACAGATACAGAAAACAAGTGGTTGCCAGAGGTGGGTGGGTGGATTAACGGAAAAGTTGAGGGAAATTAAGAAGCACAAACTTCCAGTTACAAAATACATGAGTCACAGGAATGAAATACACAAGGAAAAAAAGAAAAAAAAAGGTAATAGACCTAAATCAAGACAGAGATTTCCCTTATTTGAAAGACAAAAAGGGAAGTTTAATAACATGCAGTATGGTTGATGGAATAGAAACAAGACGCCCGTTTTCTGTTTTTAGATAGATAAGAATGTACATTCCATATTGTATAGCAGAGAGACTGGAAAAGTTACTCTCTCATCCACAGTGAATGGTAACACCGTTTGGAGGGCAGTAGCCCTCAAAGTTTTAAAAATGCATACCTTTTGACCGGACACTTACAGTTACCAATTTTATAAAAATAAAAACAATGTACATACATACAGATATATTTTTTTCTTAAATTTAAATATATTAAAAATAATGTAAATTTATATATACGAATAAAACAGAGTAAGTAGGGTGAGGAATGATACACAAAAGTACTTATTAAGTGGTTACTTCTACAGAGTAAGATTCTGGTGGGGAGGAAGAAATTTCACTTTTACTTTACAGACTATAAAATGTATACATCATATATACTTTGTTTTACAAAATGCAACTTCATTCTGATCAACATCAAGCTTTCATTACTTCTTTCCAATCCTATCTATTTTAGTCTTGTTTAAAATTACAACTCTTTAATGTTGAAAATTATTTATACCTTCATTGGCCATTTGCATTCATTAATATAAGAGGTGGTCAGGTTACAGTGAATTTGAAAAAAAAGGAAAAAGGAGAAAGGAGGAGAGGAACTTCCCTGGTGGCGCAGTGGTTAAGAATCTGCCTGCCAATGCAGGGGACGTGGGTTTCAGCCCTGGTCCAGGAAGATGCCACATGCCATGGAGCAACTAAGCCCGCGTGCCACAACTACTGAGCCTGTGCTCTAGAGCCCGCGAGCCACAACTACTGAAGCCCGTGCACCTACAGCCCGTGCTCCACAACAAGAGAAGCCACCGCAATGAGAAGCCCGCGCACTGCAATGAAGAGTAGCCCCCGCTCGCCGCAACTAGAGAAAGCCCGCGTGCAGCAACAAAGACCCAATGCAGCCAAAAATAAATAAATTTATTTTTAAAAAAAGGGAGGGAGATGGTTAATCAAAAAATGGAACCAGCCCATAAATATCTGTAAGTGAAGTATATCTCCACAGAATCCAATTTTCTTAATTTCTAAAACTTTCTATATAGATTTACAAAAAATTCAGGAACATACTATACAAAAATGCTAACAATGGTTAATTTGGAGTGATAAGATTATGGTGTTTAAAGTCTTCTTTCTTCTCCTCTGTAGTCTGTGATTTTCAAAACCCCTCTCCCCCTGCTGTCCACGCACCACCTGTGTAAGAACCACGGCGCTGGTCACATTACCATTTCTCGCCGGGGCGTCCTCGTACGCTGGGCACACCCCATAGTATAGAGGCGGCTCTGCAGAGGCCCGCAGCATGGCTTCGTGGCTGCCGACCCCGGCCAAGGCACTGAAAGGCACTGAGCAGGTCTCAGACGTCACGGCATCTTCCTCCGGAGGATTCAAGCCCACACTATAACCAAAATCTCTGTCTTCAGAAAAGCTGACCCGCTCAGCCGGGCTCCCTACCGCAGACTTCACAACCCTTTGTGTGTCCTGGCCCAGGGCTGGGGCACCTGCAGTGGCGTGGTCTGGAGGGTGCGAAGGCAGTGTACCGTGCTCTAATAAAGCCCGAGCCAACTTTTTCTCAAAAATAAACCTTGTGGTTGATGTAATGGGTCCACATTTCAATCCAGCTTTGATAACTTCTTCTCTAAGGTCATCTGGATTCAGGAGTTTCAATCGAGCCAAGATGGTATCCATTGTCATTTCACCTAGGCCCAAGACAACAAAAATCAATCTGATGGCTGTAAAGTACATCTTCTCTTAAACGAATTCAGCAAAGTTGCAGGATGCAAGATTAATGCACAGAAATCTGTTACTTTTTTATACACTGATAATGAACTACCAGAAAGAGAAAGTAAAAAATAAATCCCGTTTAAAATCACATCAAAAAGAATAAAATGCCTAGGAATAAACTTAACCAAGGAGGTGAAGACCTGAATAGACAGTTCTCCAAAGAAGACATACAGATGGCCAACAGGCACATGCAAAGGTGCTCAACAGCACTAATTATTAGAGAAATTCAAGTCAAAACCACAATGAGATATCACCTCACACTGGTCAGAACGGCCATCATTAAAAAGCCTACAAATGATAAATGCTGGAGAGGGTGTGGAGAAAAGGGAACCCTCTTGCACTGTTGGTGGGAATGTGAATTGGTGCAGCCACTATGGAGAACAGTATGGAGGTTCCTCAAAAAACTAAAAATAGGGACTTCCCTGGTGGTCCGCCTTCCAATGCAGGGGATGTGGGTTCAATCCCTGGTCAGGGAACTAAGATCCCACATGCCGCCAGGCAACTAAGCCCATGCACTCTTGAGCCCTCACGCCACAACTAGAGAGAAGCCTATGCACCGCAACGAAAGGTCCCGCATGCTGCAATAAAGATCCCAAGTGCTGCAACTAAGACCGATGCAGCCAAATTAAATAAATAAATAGATAGAACTACCATATGATCCAGCAATTCCACTCTTAGAAAGAAAACAAAAACATTAATTTGAAAAACTATGTGCACCCCAATGTTCATAGCAGCATTATTTACAATAGCCAAGATATGGAAGCAACCCAAGTGTCCATCAACAGATCAATGGATAAAGATGTGGCATGTACACACAATGGAATACTACTCAGCTATAAAAAAGAATGAAATCCTGCCATTGGCGGCAACATGGATGGACAAGGAGGGTATTATGCTGAGTGAAGTACGTCAGGCAGAGAAAGACAAATACTGCGTGTAATCACGAATGTGTGGAATCTAAAAAACAAAACGAACTAGTGAATACAACAAAAAAGAAACAGACTCACAGATTTAGGGACCTAGTGGTTACTAGTGGGGAGAAAAGAGAGGGGAGGGGCAAGACAGGGGTATGGGATTAAGAGATGTCTATGTATAAACTAGACAAGGAACGAGGATAGATGGTACAGCACAGGAAATTATAGCCATTATCTTGTAATAACTTTAACTTTTAATGGAGTACAATCTAAAACTACTGAATCACTATGCTGTAACCTGAACCTAATATGATATTGTAAATCAACTATACTTCAATTTTTTAAAAAGTGGCAAAAACGCTCGCTTCAGGGAATTCCCTGGCGGTAGTGGTTAGGACTCCATGCTTCCATTGCAGGGGGTTCAATCCCTAGTCGTGGAACTAAGATCCTGCAAGCCTCGTGGCACAGCCAAAAAAAAAAAAAAACCTGGCTTCAAATTTTCATTTCAATCCACTATTTCCCCATATTCTCTGGAGTCTATGAACTTTCTATGAGAATTTTCATTAGGTTTTTGTTTCCGGATTTATAACAATCTAAACAAGATTAAGATAGGCAGTGTCTGGTTCATTCGGACAAGAATCTTACAGCCCAGTGTCATGACATGATCCGATCACACCAACATTCTAGGGAGGTCAGCATGCTGGGGAAACAGGCACACCCATCAGCTGTCACCTGCAGTGTGATTAGGAACAAATTCCCAGGAAAGCAACTGGATAATATGCGTCAAAACTCCAACTGCAGAAAGTTATCCTACGGATACATTTGCACTTTATTTCATAAGTCATGAGAAATTATGCAAAGATTTAAACAGAAGAGCATACAGATAGCTCCACAGTCATTTTGCTAATACTGAAAACAAACAGCTAATGTTTAACGTCTGGGGGGCTTCCCACATGCCTGGCTCTGTCCTAAGCACCCTGCCTGCACGAAATTATTTAAAATTCACGATAACTCCACATGGAGATTTTTCACCACTGCTCACTCCTGCTGTACAGATGGAGATCCTAAATCAGAGAAGCTAAGTAAACTTGTTCAAGTTATTCAGCCACCAAGCAAGCGGATGTGAACTGCAGCTGGAGCTTTAATCAGTATATTTACAGGAAGAGCAGTTAAATCTATGGGGTAGAGGTTTAAGCATGGTCAGCCAGAATTGGGGAGAAGGTAAGAAATGACAGGGTACAGGCCACTGCTGCAGTTAATGGGGCTGGAGATGAGTGCTCAGACTAGAGAAAAAGGATGTCTCGACCACAGATTAGATGCTGGGGTCGGTGGGTGGGGGGGTGTCTGAGGGATTGCAGTCAGCCTACGATAGATAATACCTAGGTTTCCAGCCTGGACGCTTAGAAAGAGATTCTGCCCAAGGCAGAGAATATGAAAGAACAAATGGGGATTTAGGCGTTGAGCATTAGAAACACCCACTGCACATCAAGTGGGCATTCTGATTTTCAAGTCTGAGATTCAGAAGATAAGCTCAGAGTGAGAAAAACAGCTCCGGGAGTCATGAGCCCATAGGCGGTGGCTATAACCCAGGGATAACAAGGAACACACATGGCCAGTAAGACAAGAATGGGATCTGAGTAACAACAGAGATTGAAAGACAGGTGAGAAAGAAGACAGACTTGAAGAGGCGATCAAGAAAGAACCGGACGTGTTAATACTGTTTATCAGTGAAGCTAGAGTAGAGGCTTTTAGGAGGTGTTTACAGATGAAATTATAGGATATCCCAGGATTGCCTTTAAATTACTCCAGGAGAGCAAAACAGAGGGGGCAGTGACAGATAAAACAAGACTCAAAATACTAATACCTAATACTTGCAGCTGGATGGAAATTTCTGCATATTTCTTTTTTAATAACTTTTTATGATACCCCCCTCCAAGATTTCAAAAATGGCTATTACTTATTTTAAACAGTGAATGTATTGCACAGCCCCCTCTAGAGCTGCCAAAGAACATGAAGGGGGAGGCCAACTGACCACAGGATTCCACTCAGGGAGCACCCCTAAGGGTAGTCTCTGAATATTGGGTATAAGGGCAACAGAAGTGATAAGGAACTGATATGAAAGGTATAGGACAGGCTGAAGCCACATGCAAGGCAAAGTCTGAGGAGTAGGGGCGACTAGGGCAGATGCCAGGAATAAACAGAGAGGAATCCACCCAATCCTGGTAATATTCTCTTCTGCATACCCTCCCTGTGTGTTTACTCAAAAGCTACCTTTTTTCCCAGTAAATTTATGTATTTATTTATTTATTTATGGCTGTGTTGGGTCTTCATTGCTGCAAGTGGGCTTTTCTCTAGTTGAAGCGAGCAGGGGCCACTCTTCGTTGTGGTGCGCGGGCTTCTCATTGTGGTGGCTTCTCTTGTTGCGGAGCATGGGCTCTAGGCACGCGGGCTTCAGTAGTTGTGGCTCGCGGGCTCTAGAACACAGGCTCAGTAGTTGTGGCGCACGGGCTTAGTTACTCTGTGGCACCTGGGATATCCTTCCAAACCAGAGCTCGAACCCATGTCCCCTACATTGGCAGGCGGATTCTTAACCACTGCACCACCAGGGAAGTCCTAAAAGCTACCTTTTTAAGACAGGCTAGTCTGAGGGGGTTCTGTCCTTGTAATCAAGCAAGCCCCAAATGGAACAATTACATTACATTATATCACTAACTGGGTGAGCTTGGGCAAGTTATGTAACTCTAAGCCACAGTTTCCTCATCTATAAAAAAGACATAACAGCTCTACTTCTTAGCTTGTAATGAGAATTAGATAAAATAATGGATGTGTCTGACACTGACAAATTATCCATTAATGTCAGTGAGGGCTATGAAGTTATCAAGTAATACAGACTTATCAGCCTTGGAGAATACATAGCATGCTAGAAAGTCAACTTGAATAAAGACAAACATGTACACTCTGTTTCTAATATTCTTTTCTTTTTTTTAATTTTTGGCTGCGTTGGGTCTTCGTTGCTGCGTGCGGGGCTTTCTCTAATTGCGGCTAGTGGGGGCTGCTCTTCCTTGCGGTGCGTGGGCTCTAGACACGCGGACTTCAGTAATTGTGGCACATGGGCTTAGTAGTTGTGGCTTGCAGGCTCAGTAGTTGTGGAGCACGGGCTTATTAGTTGCTCCGCGGCACGTGGGATCTTCCCGGACCAGGGCTCGAACCCGCGTCCCCGGCATTGGCAGGTGGATTCTTAACCGCTGCGCCACCAGGGACACCCTGTTACTAATATTCTTAATACAATAAACAAGTATCTGCTCACGTGTGGAAAAGAAACAAAGGATAAAGCAGAAAATAATGAGACTGCTTAGCTTCAGGGGAGGGTGTGAACCAGACAAGTAAGGACAGAGGGCAGGGGGAGCAGCACTTCTGAATACGCCTTTACATGTTCTGACCTTTAGAAGCATGTTTAATTCACATACACAAAAAATACGTGGATAAACAAATAGACAGGGGGAGACCCCCAAGTGGAACGCAAACCAAAACAAGTTCGCTCAAGGGTGTTACAAGTTCGTATCATAATGAGTGGGAGAGAAGGAACGTACTAACTGAAAGATAACAGCACGTGACCACGTCCTCTAAGGGTAAAGACAGAGGAAGGACAGACAAACACTATACTCTAGCTGGCAGGTGGGTTTTCACAGTGGTATAGGTGAGCAATTCCGAAGCTATCTTATGTGTGCTCTAGGAACCAGCAAATAATTGGGTACACTGTGGCTAATGAGAGCCAGTCTCCTCACTGAGAAGGGAGAAGCCCTCAGCAAACTTCTGTAAAGGGCTGGGGAGTAAATTTTGAGTCTTTGTGAGCCTAAGTCCCCCCAAACACTCAAGAGCCACAGAAGGAAGAATATGGCTGTGTTTCAAAAACAGGTGCGGGCAGGATCTGGCCCGTGGGCCACAGTTTGCTGACCCTGGGCTGGAATTAGAAGTGTCTGCCAGACCTCCATCCACTGACTGATAGATAGACAGAGATGTAAAGGTACAGGTATAGGAAACTGATGTAGGTCTGCAGACTGGATAATACTTCCTGGCTTTCCTACTTGTAGTGATTATGTAAGATACTAACATTGGGGAACCTAAGTGGATTTCATTAACTGCTTATTTTGTAATAATAATAAACACAAGAAGTTGAAAAACAGTACAGAGAGGTCCTGTGGACCCATCACGTGGCTTCCCTCAGTGGCACACCGTAAACACTGCAGTGCGTCATCCAAACCAGGCAGCTGACCCTGGCGCAGCATAGCGAACTAGACCGTGGCCTCACCAGGTTCTGCAGCCACTCTCCTCTTGTGGCTTTCTGTATGTAATTCCATGATCGTTTATCACACGTATAGCTTCACATGGACATGACTGGTTCCTGAACTGTTCTATCACCACAAAGATCTCCCTCCTGCTGACCTTCTACTGTCATATCCAACCTCCGCCACTGTCCCCTACCCTCGGCAACCACTGACTTGTCCTCTGTCGTTATAATACTTCCGTTTCAAGAATGTTACATAAATGGAATTGTACACTACAGACTTTCTGAGACCGGCTTTTTTCACTCAGCGTGATGCCCTTGAGCTCCACCCAAGCTGCTGATGGATCAACAGTTCTGCCTCACTGCTGAGCAGCATTCCACAGCTCGGAGGTGCCAGTTTTACCATTCACCCCTCGAGACACAACTGGGCTGTTTCCAGTTTTGGGCAATTACAAATAAAGCTATAAACAATCGCATATGGGTTTTTGTGTGAAAGTAAGTTTTCGTCCTTCTAGGATAATGCGCAGGAGTGCAGTACAGGTTCGACTATTTGAGAAACTGGCAGTCTGACCTCAGAATGGCTGCACCTTTAAAATTTCTACCAGCAGTAAATGAGACCCAGTTTCTCAGCATTTCCACCAGCATTACCAAATGTCGTCGGTATTTTTTATCTTAGCCATTCTCATAGGTGTGTGGTGGTATCTCATTGTAAGTTCGATTTGTATTTCACTACTGGCTGGTGATGTCGAACATCTTTTCACATGTGTTTATTTGCTCTGTATTAATGACTTAGAAATGAAAGCTAAAAATTAAAAAAGAATTTAATGAATAAGTCACTCGAAACTCTAATCTCGTAGCCCCAGACCCCACTGGCCTCACACGTCCTTTAGCTTTAGGGTCTGTCTGCAAGCCTTTCGACTCTGGCGTCCTGCGCTGGGTTCTCTGGCACGGTGTTGACAGTGTAACTGGACAACTGAGCATGCTGTCTCCTAAAAGTACCACCTGAAACTTTCTTAAGGGGATGAGAGAAGGTAGGACAATCAGCATCTCAACAGGGTGGAAGGCAAGCTGGACCTCGTGTCAACAGGCCTACGTCCCCACCTGGCTTCTGCCTTGGACCTGTGTCATCTCTGCCGAGCAGGACCTTCCTGGAGCCTGTTTCCCCAGCTGTAAAAACTAAGTCACCCATAAGGACGGCTTTAGCCCTCAGAGTTCAAGGTAGGTCATCAACTATGCTTTCTGCTAGTAAAATTTCATCTTATCAGGGTACTTGAGGAGCTCTTGCTTATCCTCCAGGAAGAAACCAGACTTGCGGGTAAGAGGGTGAATGAAAACTGAACGAAGGCGCGTTCCGGAAGCGCGCAGGGCGCACACGGTCTTCTCAGTCAAATCAGGGGGTCAAACCAGCAAAACTGCGCACAGACGCGGCACCCAGGCTCCCACCCTCTACCCTCTCCCACCGTCTGTGCGCGGAGGACTCGTGACTTTTACTCCAGGTCTTTTCCCAGAACCCCCGACTCAGGCCGGGGAGGAGAGCCCCGGGAGGCGGGAGGGGAGGGGAGGGGTCCCGGCCTGGGGAAGAGGGGGCTGAGGATCCAGGCCGGGGAGGGGCGCGGGCCCACCGGCGGACCGGCCTTACCTGGATCAGGGACTGGGCCCGCGGCCGCGCAGGGCGGGTCGGGGGGCCCGCTCCGGCCCAGGCCCCGCGGCCGCCTATCCAGCCGCCGCACCAGCCAGCGCACCGCGATCAGCAGCACCGAGGCGCCCAGCAGCTCCCAGGCCAGCGCCGCCCACTCGGCCGCCGCCAGCCGCGGCCACAGCATCGCCGCCGTTCGTCCTGTCGCCGTTGCCGTCGCCGCAGCCGCCGCCGCCGCCCAGGTCCGCCCGCCCGAGGACCCCGCGTGCCGGGCTGCCTGCGCCACTGCCTGACGGCGCCGCGCACGGGGACGGCCGGCGCGGGGCCGGGTCTGCACGCACGAGACAGGGCGCTCGCCTCCGCGCCCGGCGGCCCGACGGAGGAGCGCGACCGCAGCCCCTGCAGGCGCGGGGCCGGTGAGGACGCTGTCAGGCAGTGGCGCGGGCAGCCGGCACGCGGGGTCCTCGGGCGGGCGGACGGCCCCCCGGGGCGGGTCCAGCGGTCCCAGAGGCCCGGGGCGGGGTGTCCGGGGGAGGGGTCGTCCTGGGCGGGCTTCGGCGCGCGGCCATGCGGTCCGCGAGGATTCCGCGCTGGGGCTTCAGCCCGCAGGCTGGCCGGGCCCAGGTTACGGTCTCGGCGGGACCACAAATGAACCGCTCCGGTTTCCCTGGAAACAACCAGCTTTGTGTTGCGCTGGGTGGAAACTTGGCTGCTTCGGCAGGTAAAAGCGACCAAGATCCTACAGGCGACCGTCGGGTATGTTACTCACACGGACACACTTTCAAACAGCAGAGGTTCTGACAGCTTGGGATTCTAGAGAACGAGTTTCTCGGCCGAAGCAAGCCGACTTTCCAGCCGCAGCGTGACTCCTGTTAACTTTGCAGCAGACTCGTGTCTGCGTCTGGCTTATCGGGCTCGGATTACTCTCTTAGCCGGAGTAGGTTACTTTCTCACCACCCTAGCCCTGTGGGCACCCACGGCTTCCCAGAAACGGATGCACAGCTGTACCTAAGGTGTCAGGCTCCACGCTGTGTGACCCCATTCACTGGACGTTCACGCAAAGGGACAGGCAGGGGAGTGGTCGCCGCGGGCGGGGGAGGGGCTGACTATAAAGTGGCTTAGGGAATTTTAAAGACTGCTGGAAGCTTTTGTCTTAATTGTGGTAGTGTCACACAACTACATATGCTTGTCAAAACTCTCAGGCATGTACAATAAAAAGGGTTAATTTTACTGTGTGATTCATACATTAACTTTTTAAATAGAAACCTAAAGAAATAAAGTTGACATCCTTGGTTAAAAACAATTGGATGGGACTAACAGTCAATCGAGCACAACAGAAGAATCAGTGAATTTGAGGACGGGTGAGATGCAGATTAAACCCAGCACGATAGTACTTTACACCCACCAGGATGGTTAAAATGAGAAGACAGTATCAGATTTTGCTGAGAATGTGGAGCAGTTTTATAATTCTCATACACTGCTGGTAGGAGTGTATAATGAGCCAACCACTTTGAAAACTATGAGGCAGTTTCTTGTAAAGTTAAACGTAGGCCTCCCTATGGTTCAGCAGTGCAGCCCTAGGTGTGAAAAAGAAAGTTCACAGAATGTTCACAGCAGCTTTATTCATAATAGCCAAACGAGAAACACCCAGATGTTTGGATAAACCCCATAAGAATGGATAAACAAATTTGGAATCATCATATGATAATCCTATGGAGGTTTGTTATTAGCAACAAGGTGGCTGAATCTGAAAACCATGCTAAGCAAAACAACCCCACACGAAAGTGGTAAGGCAGAGCTTATGGTGATAGAAATCAGAACAGGGGTTGCCTCTGAGTGGGGTGGTGAGCTGGGAGGGACATGAGGGGACATTCACTGTGAAAGAGACGCTCTGCATCTTATTGTGTTGACAGTAATACAGGTACACATTGGTTGACATTTGTCAAAACTGACCAAAATATACACTTAAAATCGGTGCCTATTTTAGTGTAAATTCTGTCTACATTTAAAAAGGAAGAGGGGGGCTTCCCTGGTGGCGCAGTGGTTGAGAGTCCGCCTGCCGATGCAGGGGACACGGGTTCGTGCCCCGGTCCGGGGAGATCCCACATGCCGCGGAGCGGCTGGCCCCGTGAGCCGTGGCCGCTGAGCCTGCGCTTCCGGAGCCTGTGCTTCACAACGGGAGAGGCCACAACAGTGAGAGGCCCGCGTACCGCAAAAAAAAAAAAAAAAGGAAGAGGGGCTTCCCTGGTGGTCCAGTGGGTGGGACTCCGCGCTCCCAGTGCAGGGGGCCCGGGTTCAATCCCTGGTCAGAGAACTAGATCCCACATGCATGCCGCAACTAAGAGCCCGCATGCGGCAACTAAAAAAAGATCCCGTGTGCCACAAGTGAGATCCAGCGCAACCTAAATAAATAAAAAGGAAGAGCAAGCACCATGTTAGAATGAAATCTTACCATTTGTTGTTTTTAACTTCTAAGTACCTGAGAACAGACCGCAGTCCCCAGCTGCTCCCCAGCCTTGACCTTTCTGTGAATCTGTGCCACTGTGCAGTGATGAGTGCCAGGCCCTGGGCAGACCTTCCCTGCCTGCTGGGTAACTGTAGGTGGATTCTTTCATCTCCCTGTGCTGCAGTTTTCTCAGGGATAACATGGGATAACTGCCCCTGTCTCAGAGATGAGGATTAATATGTGCCAGGCTCTTGCTACAGAGCAAGGTGAGGACTTCGTAAACGTTAGCTGTTATTACCACTTCTTTCATGCTTCAAAACCATAAAAGTTGTATATATATACATGCCTTTCAAGGACAGCAGGGTCAGCCCCCATCATGAGGGGTTTTGTTATAGTAATCATAAATCCCAGGAATTCAGAGCACAGGGGACTGATTTGAGAGATTGTGTATTGCGATAGAGGCCGCTGCCAGTAGCATCCATCCTCTTGATAACAGAAAGTCCCAGCTGGAGCTGGACACACTGCTACAAACACACATCCTGTGGCCTGGTGGCTTAGTGGAGGCAACGGACGGTGTACACAGCTAGTGAGTGACACCCTTGAACGAGGGTGTGCGACGTGCCTTCCACCTGGGAAAATGCAGACAGTAACAAGTGGAACCTGGGGCAGCTGTCCGAGGCCACAGATGGGACTGGAGGTTAGAAGGCACTTGTGTCCTCGGCACCAGAAGCTGCCCTCATCAGTCCTGTTTTTCTGCTTCGGCTGTTACACGAAAGAGAAACCTCTCTCATTTAAGCCATTGAATTTCGGGGTCTCATAGCCTTTACCAGCCTAACCAGTATCTTAATACCACGATTTTCTGTGGAATCCAGCTAACAATAGGTATGCTATTATGGCTGGATTCTCCTCACCACCATCTAATGCAGTCTACACTCCATTAAACAAGACTGGGATAAAAGCAGGGGTGGGGGGAAACACAATTCCACTATTAAGAAGCCAACCCTACAGGTGGCCAAGAAGCACATGAAAGGATGCTCAACATCACTAATCATTAGAGAAATGCAAATCAAAACTACAATGAGGTGTCACCTCACACCAGTCAGAATGGGCATCATCAGAAAACCTACAAACACAAATGCCGGAGAGGGTGTGGAGAAAAGGGAACCCTCTTGCACTGTTGGTGGGAATATAAATTGGCGCAGCCACTATGGAGAACAGTATGGAGGTTCCTTAAAAAAGTAAAAACAGAATTACCCTATGAACCACCAATCCCACTACTGGGCATATACCCAGAGAAAACCACAATTGAAAAAGACACGTGCACCCCAATGTTCATTGCAGCTCTATTTACAATAGCCAGGTCATGGAAGCAACATAAATGCCCATCAACAGAGAAATGCATAAAGAAGATGTGGCACATGTATGCAATGGAGTATTACTCAGCCATAAAAAGGAACGAAATTGGGTCATTTGCAGAGACGTGGATGGACCTAGAGACTGTCATACAGAGTGAAGTAAGTCAGAAAGAGAAAAATATTGTATATTAAAGTATATATGTGGAATCTAGAAAAATGGTATAGATGTATTTGCAAAGCAGAAATAGAGACACAGACGTAGAGAACAAGGGGAAAGCAGGGGTATGTGATGAACTGGGAGATTGGGATTGACACATATACACTATTGATACTATGTATAAAATAGACAACTGATGAGAACCTGCTGTATAGCACAGGGAACCTGCCTCAGTGCTCTGTGGGGACCTACATGGGAAGGAAATCCAAAGAAGAGGGGACATATGTGCATATGTAGCTGATTCACTTTGCTGTACAGCAGAAACTAACACAACACTGTAAAGCAACTGTACTCCAATAAAAATAATAATAAAAAAAGCAGCCAACCCTATACGGGCCACTATTCACCTGTGAGGTAGAAATGAGAGAATTTGAGATGTAAACCCCTGCAGGTAGAAGTGGATTTCCACGAATGAAGAGGAATTAAGTTTAGGGGAACTGATGGTCTTTGGGAAAGGAGCAGGTTTAACCTAATTGCTGATTGCAGTCGGTCTCCTAACTTCACTCCTGATCCCAGATCACGAGAGGGCCAGGGTCCGAGCCAGCCCCGGAGGCCGAGGGGGGAGGTCTAGTTTCACATGTATTGTGAACAGCCTTCAATGAGAGGAGGAAAAATGTGCATGCTGTTGCACACGGTGGGGGTCTGGTCAGGAAAGCAGCCCATCCCAGGTGATTCGAGAGGGGAAGTGCAGCCCTGCGAGCGGCGAGGGGCGGCCACAGCAGGAAGCCACCGAGATCCTCGGAGCCCTGAGATGGCAAAGATGCAGCCACTGAGGAAGCTGCAGTGGCAAGGGAGCCTGGACATTTCATTTGCAGATTAGCAAAGGGATTATTTTACACAAAGCTGTCAGGATCTTGCAGAATTTTAAGATCTTGAAGGGTATTTATTCCTAATTCATGAGTGCTCTGTGAGCAGTGTTTTGTTGTGGTACTATATGTAGCCACCATTTCTACACCAAATTAGCGCGGAAGGAAACCCAGCTGGTGTTTGTTTACATGTCTTTCAGTTACTGAACTAGGCTAACTGAGGCTCATTGTCAATGAAATCCACCTGCTGAGTGTTCCCCATGCCCCTGATGCCCTGTAATCTAATAGGAGAAACAGGGACTCTCCAGAAATAACATTGCTGAAAAGAAACATGATGTAAAGTGCTATAAACTTATACCTATCTGTATAAACTTACACCTATCTGTAAGTGCACACAGGTTCAAGGGTCATTCGGGGTTGGGATCAGGGAAGGTTTTACGAAGCTGACCCAGGTCTGTTTTCTGCTCACTTGTCGCATCCCTAGGGGACAGTCTGCTGGGCCAGAGTCCCCTACCTGCGACAGCCCACACCCCTTCCCAGCTGCAATGACTGCACAGTGGGAGCGTCCCATGTGCCCCAGTGGGGTATTTACACCTGGGAATCACCAAACGCTGCGAATCAGGCTTCTTCCTCCTGCGGAGCTGCTCTTAGATAGCTCTAGGAACAGTGAGCGCCAGCCCGACTCAGACACGTGCTCAGTGAGCAGAGACAAGGCAGGGGCAGCTCAGGGCAAGCGAAGCGGGCAAGACGTCCGGGCAAGGCCAGGGCACTCCTGGCCTGTCGTGGGCACGCGGACTGGCCAGGAGAGGCCGAGTCACATCGCAGGAACAGGTCACCCCAGTCTCCAGAGGCTTGAGCGGACAGGTTCATCGCTTGCCCCCATCTGCCGGCCCTTGTGGGTCAGCTGCTGGCACTGTTCCTCAGGTAGGTGCTCACGCTGACCAGAGCACCGGCCGAGGACAAGGCTGTCGCCATGCGGGAGGGCTTCGCAGCAGCCGGTCAATGCCGTGCACCATCTCACCAGCTTGAGGAGCTGTGCCTGCTGCCCCATGGCGCACATCTACGTCACGGGCGAGTGCTGGCGGGGCCTGCAGAGCCCACCCAGTGCACGCGGACCAGCTAAGAAGGGAAGCCAGAGAGGCTGCTCCTGGCCAGATGGTAGCGGGCTGGGAGGCTGGGCCATGTGCGCGGCACTCGGGCCACTGGAAGGCTTGGGCAGCAGCGGGAGGACGACGACCCTGAAGGCTGGACAGCGTTAAGGGGCTGCCTCCACAGCTAAGCCAGGCTCCGGCTGATGCGGAGAAAGGCGGGGCACGGAACAGAGACAGGGAAGAAGCCGTGGGCCAGGCTGGGCCGGCGAGAACGGTGCCGAGGGTGGGAAACCCTGAGGTTTAGAGACCAGGGGACTGTATCACGATCAGAGTCGGTCAAAGGAAGGGACTCTTTTCTGGATGGAAATGAGGCGTTCCAGCTTTCAACACACCAAGGCTTAAGCACCGGGAAAATCGCTCCGCAATGTCCATCAGGTCTTTAGAAATGCACACGGAAAGCTCACAGACGAAACAAAGGCCCTGAGGCCCCAGGAGCCGAGAATTACCCCCGAGTGCTGCCTCTCCAGCAAGTGCCAGACCAGGCGAAGGAGGGCCGAGCGCGCAAACCTCGAGGTGCTTCCGGCCCGAGCCAGAAGCACGCTGTTCGGGAGGGGGTGCCCACTCCGCCTGGAGATGGGCTGGCGCGCAGGAGCGCCGCCCTCCGCACCCCACCGAACAGGCAGACAAAGGGGTCAGCAGCCCAGTGTCACATCTCCCGTGTTTCCAGGAAAAAGTCATTGCCAAAGAATGCTTCTTACGAGAACCCGCAACACTCTTCGTGACGTGAAAGCTAGCATGAAGGCAAGCAGAAGGATTCCAATAAATGCTGCTTCTGGGGCGGGCAGTTACTGATTGCTAAGAACTCCTCCTCATTTAGGGAAAGGCTCGGAGACTCTCCCAACAGCTAGCACGCTTGTCTACCACACTGGACGTCGGTGGCATAAAGAATCCTACTTCTGTCCCCACCTAGCCGGCTGCAGGACGGATGAGACCGCGTGACCGGAAGGGCTGAGACCAAGTCCTCGGGCCACACTCAGTGCGCACTGCTGCCCATACTCGCACCCCCTCTGAGCCGGGGAGCAGCTGCCCGGGAGTCTGCACCTGGACCACTCCGGTAGCACCCACTGCACTACCGTTAAGAGGGTGCAGCACGGAACAGCTATCCGACGGAGAGACAACTTAAAAATAAACCCATCAACTCGTTAGTTTAGCGCCTGCAAGTGTTTAGCAGCTTTACAGGAAAAGGAAAAAGTTCCGATACATATAATCACCCTCTTCATGATTACTGTAAGAAAGGAAATTTGCATCCTCAGTACTTCAGGAAGTTAAGGCCACGAAAGGCGGCGGTCAGAGCATCTTCATTTAGGTCTGGGTGGTACACGTAATACCTGACCCTTGGTTATAGAAGCTCACGAGGTGGGGAAACAAGAAAACATGTGTCCAACCCACCACAAAATCGAATTCTGTGACCACTGGTTTACTGCTCCTTTTCTGTACGTTTTTTACCATGCTGGTTAAGTGATAACATTTAACTGAAGAATCTACATCCGGTCTACTCTCGCTGATCAAAAATGAAGTATGGATGAAGGCGGCGGGTGAGACTGGGGAGCCACAAGATTGCAACTCGGAGTCACGGTCCCACTGCTGCAGGCGAGGGACAGTCAGTGGAGGCTGGGGGCTGGACGACACCGGAAGCACGCGTGCGGTGCGTCCGCACCCTCAGGAGCGGTTCCCCGTGAAGGAGCGTTACTCCTGTGAACGCTTCCCACCTCCGTACTTACTGGCGTGTGGTAACAAGTGAAGTGCGGGTGAAGAAGGAAGCAACACGGCGAGACGCTACGCTCCTGCTGTGGTCAACAGCAGCCACAAGGAGTTAGACTTCACGACCATCTGAAACTCTGGCAGAACAATAAAATTTTCTTCAGTTATCTGAACAGAGTTGGTAACAACATGAGATAAAAGTTACTCCCAGTTATGAAAAAATATATATATGAAAATGAAAGCACCCCAAGGAAATATAAAAATCTTTAACAAAAAATAGTTTATTGCACAAAATTCAAGGAATTCCCAAGCACACTTAAATTTATAAAAAATCAACATGCTTTTTAAGTTACAATTCATTGTGCATGGTGACACTTTTCCCCTGAATAGCCCCAACCTGAGGACTCCCTTTTAACGAGGAAATTTTTATTAAACATGAATAACTTAAAACCACCGAGTTTTCTAGATCCTCTGAAGCATTCCTGTCAAGGATCCTATTGTAACCTGAGACCACCATACACTGAGAGGCGCCCTGCGGGGAGTGAGTGAACTTGAGTGAGGCTCTGAGAAGACTCTCACAAGCCCCGCCCTGTGCACATCACGGCCCTTGGGGATGCTCCAGGACAGTTCTCTTTCAGATCCGCTGGTCCCTTTCACTACTGGCAATCTTTACACGCGACATTTAATTTTCGTTAAAAAAATACTCAGAAAAGTAGGAATATATGTCACGGTGCCCTTGCAGGCCCATGGCTTTTGCAGTATCCCTATACCAATAAAAGTCTTTAAACTGAGGAGCAGTTGAATGAGAATTTTCCTAATGCAGCATTCCACAGGCTGTCTTCCTCGAGGCCCACCCTGGCACCTGGACCCCAGGCCAGAGTGTGAGCCAGTTTCACATCTCATCAAAGACACTGCCTGTTACAGCTTCCAAATAGTAGAACAAAGGCATGTAAGTCTAAAAGATCCGTGGCATCTATCTGACGTGTACCGTGGAAAAATCAACAACAACCACTCACAGTAAGTTATTTTAGGAGCATAAGAAAATCAAGTCATAACATCACGAAGTGTCCAAGCTGACATGCTCTCCAGTGAGGACACGAGGATGAACAACATACACAAATACAGCGCAACAGCAAACGTGTTTCTACACGTGCTCCAGAGTGGACCGCTGTTTTCCATGAGGAAGTTCCTAATTCCCACTTCTGCCCACAGTGGAAGAGTATTTCCAATGCTGCTCCCTAAAGAATCAAGCTCTGGGAGACAGGAGCGCCAGTAAAGCCCCTCAGAGAAAAAACCCGCAGCAAACGAAGAGCAGGCGATTCAGTCCAACGTCCCCCTTCAGGGTGATTTGTTAAGGAAGCCCGGACACAAGGGCCCCTGGTCGGGAACTACAGGCCAGACGTGACAGCACGAGGGGCACACACAGGACATGGGAGGGCAGAGGCAGGCCGGGCGCGCACAGAACTAGAGGATGAAGCTGGCACAGGATGACAGCAGGAGCCCAGACGAGGCACTGCTGCTAAAGGCGCGCGCGCGCGCACGTACACGCGCACGTACACGCGCAGACGCACGTACACACACAGAGGTGACTCGACAAAGGAAAAAGGGGTGGGGAACAGAGATTGCTTTCTCTTGATGGATATACTCAGGATTCCTTTATCCTTTCCTAAGGAAGATACACTGTGATTTTCTGGAAGACCTCAGCAAGGAGAGAGAAAGCGGCTCTAAAATTAAAACAAAAGATATCGCAGCCAAAATAAATAAGAACATAAATTACCATTTTTCTTTTCCAATGGTACAAAAACAATTTTGTCAAAAACGATTTCCAACTTAAAATGAAGAGCAGAATAAAGTTTTCAAGTATAATTTCCAAGATTAACCCTGTACAAATGATATACATATTTCAGACGTTCCAATACTTGCTGGGGAATTTTTTTAAACACTAAACATCTTTGTGATTAATGTTACTTTAATATTATCAATTAACCTTCTAACAGCATATTGTGAGAGAACACAAGCAGGTTAAAAACACCACGCTGTCTTCTCCACAAGAGAGACCCAGGTGATGCGGTGATACGAGCATGTCTGGCCTGATCAGTAACACCGCACACTTCATCTTCAGACCAGCCGACCTGCACAGGGGGCCACACAGACCCGTTCTCTCTCTCTTCTCTAACTTGGAACAATAAACATTATTTTAGATCATCTTAGCAAACTAGGGGCAAGCTTACAAACCTCGAGTCTCACAGTCACTCTAGGCGGGACCTCGCACACTTGGGGTGTCTGATTTCAGGTAAACCTCGGGAGACCCTCTCATGCTGACCTGCCCCTTTCGCTGCTTTCCAGATGAGAGGGTCAAGGGCCTTCTCCCCCTTCTGAAGGCTGTCACCACACAGAGGCCAGCATATCTCTTGACGACCACACAGGCGCTGGTGGACGTTGCCACACAGGGCAAAGTGCTCCCTGGTCTGGAGCCCACGGAAGCCCTGGCCCTGCCCCTCCTCCTTGCTCCCCCACCCCCACCTCTTGAGGCCTCTCCCCATGCCTCATGCATCAGGTCAGCGTGTGCTGACCGTGGTGTCTATGTGGGCGTCCTGGTGGCCATCAGGCCTGCCCGGGGGTTGGCCAAGGTGAGCGAGGCCATGCAGGGCCAGGGGTCAAACAGGTGGGCATTGTGCACTCATGGCAAGGAAAGACCCTCAAAATTAAGTGAAACTAAAATAACAAAGAACTTCTGCCTAAGAATATTTGGCTTTAGAAGGTAAATAAAATAATTACATTTCTTAAAACATAATTTTCTGACATTCCTAAATCCTACACATACGTTACTTCCTAACTGCAGATTTTCAAAAGGCAATCAATAAAAAGACAATTCGGGTCATTCTTAAATAATACGAGCATATACTTTTTAAAGATTAGATGATGATTTCCGGTATTTATATATACATTCTACGGAGAGATGGCTATTGAAAACAAAACAAAATAAAATAAAAACCAAAGGTGCAAACGAGGTCTCACTCCTGCAGGGAGGAAAGCTCTTTCTGAATCAGACAGGAAAGTGAGAAGCCGGACGCAGCCACGCAACGCCTCCGCCAGCGGCCGTCCGAGAGCAGCGGCTACGGTCAGGCCTAAGATGCCTCCTTCCGCAGATAACCCTTCAGACACATGCAAAATGTCTCGCTGAGCCCTAGATTAGGTTTTTAAGATTTGGTCACTTCGTGGGAAAAGCTGGCTGCGACCTGCAAATGACTGTCATCAATTCTCGACTCTCGCTTTGTTATTTTACTCCTTGTAACGGCCAATGCAAAACTTAACTTCCATCTCTTAGAAAGACAATAGAGCACACAGTCAAATAAATAACACGGAGGAGAGAGCATTCCTGCAGTCAGCTACAAACACTCGGGGTGGGGATGCTCGGCGGTCACCGCTCCAAAGTGCTCTCTCGTGGCCCCGCTCTGCCCGTGTTGCTCCGTGTCTCCTCTGGGGTTGGCGTGATCGCCCAGGCGGGAGGGGCTGGCGGGGTCCCCCTGCGTCCACGAGGACAACGACTGGTGCACAGTGACCGCATGAGCCTCCATCTGGCGCTGCAGGCTGTCCATCTCCTGCCTGGGGAGACAGGGGAGGTGCGCGGTCAGACGACAGCCGGGGGCGCTGTCCCCCCCAGAGACAGCTGGCCACCTCGGACCCGGCCCTGACGGCAGGTCGCTCACACACACCCTCGGGGGCCCGTCGAGCCTCTCTCCTGGAACAGCACGGAAGAGACTCTGGCCATTTTCCTGTGCACCACACAGAGGCCGACAGGCCGATTGGGGAGAACGTGGGAAACACAGAGCCGAGGGTCTGTCCTGCAGGGCATCCGCTCACAGGGCCAGAGCCACACCTGCCCTTGCCTCAGACACAGGCCTCCCACTGCCCGGTGTGCAGGGTCATTTAGCCCCGGTCAGCTCCCACCTTGGAGATGGAGGGAGAGGCACGGGACCAGCCCACCGCCAAGAGACACTACGGAGCCGCTCGCCAAGCGAGCGCACCACAGTGCGGTGCTGGCAACAGGGAAGATTCTTCCAACTGAGACCTGCAGCTTATTTGTAAAGACTACGAGACGGAACCCAGAGCAGAGTCATACTTGAGTTGCTGCAGGCAGCTGTTGAGGTTCTTGAGGGGCTCCTTGCTCACGGCAGGCGGGGGCCGCAGCAGCTCCTCCAAAAGCGAGGCTGGCACGGGGCAGTCAGGGATCTTCACCGGCGTCACGGGGCTGGAAGAGCTGGCTTCTCCCTTCGGCTCCTTTCTCTGTTTTTAAAAGCACACGGTTAGGTGCTTCCCCAGTGGCACAGTGATTAAGAATCCGCCTGCCAATGCAGGGGACACGGGTTCGAGCCCTGGTCCGGGAAGATCCCACATGCCACGGAGCAACTAAGCCTGTGCACCACAACTACTGAGCCTGCGCTCTAGAGCCCACAAGCCACAACTACCGAGCCCATGTACCACAACTACTGAAGCCCATGAGCCACATCTACTGAGCCTGCACGCCACAACTATTGAGCCTGCACTCTAGAGTCTGCGAGCCACAACTACTGAGCCCGCGTGCCACAACTACTGAAGCCAGCACACCTAGAGCCCATGCTCCGCAACAAGAGAAACCACCGCAATAAGAAGCCCGCGCGCTGCAACGAAGAGTAGCCCCCGCTCACCGGAAACTAGGGAAAGTCCGCGCAGCCACGAAGACCCAACATGGCCAAAATAAATAAATAAAATAAAAAATGAATAAATTTATTAAAAAAGAAAAAAGACACACAGTTAGCTCTCCCACTCGGAGGCTGACGCCCCTGCCCCTTCCCCGAGGGTCTCCGCCATCACACGTGGTCTTCGAGGTGCCTCCCCAGCTCCCCTTGGGCCTCTGGGGAAGCACTTTCCACTCGTTCTAAATCGGCAGAGCTGGCAGCCACGGGGGTTCAAGAAATGTTGGCTGAATAGAAAACCTTCTTCCTAAGGCATGAAGCAACACTACAATCCTGGCTCCTCAGGAGGCCGGAGCTGCCGAGAGCCCCCTAAATGAGAGCTCACGGTGGGAGCTTTCCAGAGAGACCATGGCCTTGCCTCTGAGTTTCCCTAAGAAATTAAGTCAATTTTCCAAGTCATAAGACTCCCCTTCCTAGGACTTCAAACTTTTTCCACAGATAAACAAACCGTGCTAAATAAACCTCTGAATCTAAGCGACTTCTTTGCACCTGCAAAATATTTACACAGACTGGTAGAAAAACAGACGGTGGGTAAACAGATAACCTGAACAGAGCTCATGACGGCTGCTTCGGGCTCCCCGGGCCCCTGAGCCTGTTCTGGCAGCTGTTGTGTCCCAGCTGGTCTCGCCTAGAGGCCCAGGGGCTCTTGTTAACACAAGCAAACCATGCCCTCATTTGCTTTATAAAGCATAGTACAATAAAATGGCATCTAAATTCATAGAAAGAGGCAAACACTCTGTTGGAAAAAGCTCTAAATTAAAAAGATTTGGGCTGTGGTCCAAGGAGAACATCCCATCGTCATCTATCTTCACACAACCGTCACTCAGTGTTGGTTAATGTAACTCTGTGACTGGCTGACCGACTGGAAAGCCTGCCAGCCTCCCGCCAGCACATCCCTGGAGCCCCACCAGCCGCCCGGTGGCCCAGTACCGTCTTGGCTGCTCCCCGCCGCAGGTCCAGCTTGAGCTGCTGGTTTTGCTGGAGCAGTGTCTTCATGTTGCTCTTCAGTTCCGACACTTTAGCTTGAAGCATGAATTTATCTTTCTGGGTCAGGGACAGATCTTCCCGTACCATCTCCAGCTCAGATTTAATATTCTAAAGAAAGTAAAAAAGTCATAGATTTTTAAAACTGAAAGGTCTTGGGCTTCCCTGGTGGCGCAGTGGTTAAGAATCTGCCTGCCAATGCAGGGGACACGTGGTTCGAGCCCTGGTCCGGGAAGATCCCACATGCTGCAGAGCAACTAAGCCCGTGCACCACAACTACTGAGCCTGCGAGCCACAACTACTGAAGCCCGCGAGTCTAGAGCCTGTGTTCTGCAACCCACCACAGTGAGAAGCCCGCGCACCGCAATGAAGAGTAGCCCCGGGCTTCCCTGGTGGCGCAGTGGTTGAGAGTCCGCCTGCCGATGCAGGGGACACGGGTTCGTGCCCTGGTCCGGGAAGATCCCACATGCCGCGGAGCGGCTGCGCCCGTGAGCCATGGCCGCTGAGCCTGTGCGTCCGGAGCCTGTACTCCGCAACAGGAGGGGCCACAACAGTGAGAGGCCCGTGTACCGCAAAAAAGAAAAAAAAAAAAAAGAAGAGTAGCCCCACCTCGCCACAACTAGAGAAAGCCCGCGCACAGCAACAAAGACCCAATGCAGCCAAAAATAAATAAACTAAATAATTTTTTTTTAAAAAGTGGTAAATGTATAACTCACATTAGTTTAAAAAAAAACCTGAAAGGTCTTAAACACACTGCACAAATCTTAGTTCGTACATCACAATTCCAAGGGGCTGGAACTCTCAGCCTTCATGAGTCGCTCCCCTCCCCCTGCCACTCCTCTCCAAGGGTCTACACTGCGGAGAATCTGGTTACAGTCCTGTCCTCAACGTTCCCATCCACACTTCAGAGCCTCTACCGAGGGGCCGGTAACATTCCCATGTCCACATCTGACAGTGAACCCAACCCTTGTTTAAACTCCAAGATCAGCTACTAGAATAAGCCTAACTGTTCCTAAGACAGAATACAAGTCAGTTCTGGTTATCTCAAGCTGTCCACCTACAAGCAGGAATCCCAGTCAGAGTCACATTCCCGACCCTTTCCTCGAGCAGTCAAGACTGTGCCTAGATTTCTTCATAGAGAAGCTTATCACAGATTGGCGAATGGAACCGTCTCATTTTTTGGACTTAATGAGATCCCGTTTCTGGGACACACCGCACAGCTCAGCCCAGGGTGGGGCCCTGGGGCTCTGGTCTCTGCTCAGCGTCCCTCAGCTGCCTGACCTGGGCTTCTCTCTGAAATGGGATAATGTCTGCAGAACGGTTTGGTGGGAGCATTCAAGCCATTGAGAACTGCTGCTGCGCACCTAGCACGCTGCCTGGCACAGTCCAGGGAGGAGCTGCTGCAGTGCTGCCAGGGGCTCGTACACGCTCCATACACACCCCGTACACGCCCTGTACACACCGCGTACCTGCATTGACTGCTGTATCCCATCCAACTCCTGTTTACTCTGCCGCTCAGTCACGTCCAGCTGCTGCTTCAAGGACTGGATTTCTCTCTCTTTCTGATCCACCTCCCATTTGAGATTTTCCATCTAGAGAAGGGAAAAAGTCACACAACCAAAAGAATTTTAAAATGGCTTTCTTGCATTATAACATTGCTCTAACTATATCTCTGCGTAACATTTAATATCATACTTAGAAAAAATAAATATCCCTTTCCAAGAAGGCAGAGAATGAAGTGAAAGTGTCAACCAGCAGAGTCTAGCTCTGTCAGTCCTGTTAACTGGAGATGTAAAGCCGCCCCGGCGGGTCACCTCTTGGTTTCCTACAGGCTCTTTGCTCAGCTGCTCATCCAGCTGCTTCTGCAGGAGCTGGAGCTGGGTCCGGGCCTCTGCCAGCTCTGCCTGGAACTGTGCTATTTCCTGGGAATGTTTCCCCTCCTGAATCCTAGCATAAAAAACAAGGAAGAGTGAAATTACAGCGTTCTTCCAATTACCTTCCCACTCAAAAATGTTGTTAGTTGAACGTTACATGTCCTGGGTGGACACGCATCATGACAAAAACTCCCATACTGCTCACCCTGGGCAGGGACTGTTCTAGGAGCTCTGCAATGCACTAGCTCAACGAATCCTCACAACCCCCGGGGAGGGACGCTTTGTGAGCCCAGTTCACGGATTATGGTGGCAGGGACCGATGCACGTGCAGTGCCCAACACATGTGCCTGCACGGGTGCGAGCCAAGGCCACTCCAACGGGAGCCGCGCACCACAACGAAGGGAAGCCCGAGGGGAGCTGGGGAGGCGCCTCGAAGACCACGTGTGACGGTGGGGACCCTCAGGGAAGGGGCGGGGGCGTTAGCCTCTGAGTGGGAGAGCTGTGTGCCTTTTTTTAATAAATTTATTCATTGTTTATTTTTTTAAATTTATTTTTGTCTGCGCTGGGTCTTCTCTGAGAAGAGGGCTCAAGATCTCTTCTCAGAGAAGAACCAGCAGGGCACAGAGTGGGAGCACACGGCATCAAGGCCAAAGCTTCAGACGGAAGCTGCGGCATCCTGAGATAGCAATCGGATCTCTCTCTCCTTCTCAGATCTGCCTGCAGAGTACTCAGCGATCTGCCAGGACACCGGGGCCCTGGTGCGCTGAAGGCACTAACTGGAGATGGAGGGGGTGGTGGCGCCCGGCCCCGCCCTCTCGCACTCACTGGAGCCCATCTGCCTCCGCCTGCAGCCTCTGCACCTCCCGCTCCTTGGCCTGCAGCTCCTTCTTCACCTCGCTCAGCTCTAAGGTGGCAGCCTTAAAATGGCGGCGGTTGTGCCCCGCTTCCCCCTGGGCGGCAGCAACCTGGGAAGAAGAACACGGCGTCATCGAGGACAGAGGCGCAGCCTCACAGGACGTGCCCGGGTTCGTGGAGGCCGCCGCCCAACCCCTTGCATCCTAGCTGCTCTTGCAGGCCTTCCTTCCAAAGCCTTCCAAGGTCCCCATCAAGGATGAAAGTACTGAACACACGCTTGGCCCTCAAGCATGCAACGTGGTAGCAGCACCTGCTGAGCGAACAAATGTGCCCAACTTTCTTGGTCTGAGCAGTGGTTACAGTCTTCCTCAAGTATATCTGCATGTTTCTCATTACATGCATTCACAATTCACGTATCTGGGAGGAACCCGCCTCTCCATCACATACCATCTAATAACTGTAAGAAAGCTATTGCTCGTCATCCATTAGGACGCAACTAGCTTTCTGCATAGTTAACGACAGTTTATCTCAAGGTTTCTGAGAAAACAAACAAATTCTCAGAATGTAACGAAATTTTCCATTTTCCTTTCCAACAGTTTAGTTTTCTTGTCTAATTGCACTAGCAAGCACTTCATTTCAAAGAAGTTTAGTAAAAATATTTATAGTATATTACAGATGAATATAGAAAGAACTCATACATGAATGGAAAAAAAAACTCCAATAGAAGACATTAGCCGTGGTTGTCACTAGGTAGAGATTCAAGATGATCTGTACTTTAATCTCCGTGCACACTAAAAATTTTTACTACGTGTACTATTTTTACAATCAAGACAATCAGACCAAACGCACTCAGAGGAATAAATAAGCATCATTTACAATTACTGCCCTTAAAAAAAGAAATCAAAGTGAAATATACATTATCCCTCCAGCACCTTTAGTTAAAAATCTCCTAGTTACGTCTTTAAGGTGAGAATAAAACTATTAAGTGATACCTGAGTACAGAGCAAAAGATAGGAAGGTGGGGATAGAAAAGTAGGGAGTGTTGCTGACTCAGTTCGGAACCACAAGACGTGCAGCAACTCCACGCAAGGATAAAATGTCAGCTGCAGGCGAGGCAACCGTGGGTCAAGAACAAGCCAATAATTGTTCACGTTAAAATATTCGTAACGTATCTTAAAACTAGTCCTACTTTAAAAGAATGTCTTACTGTCTCACCCAGGAAATTAAGAACTATCTCCTTCTATCTCTAGTGTACTTTCGTGGAGAAATTTTTAAAGAATGTGGCAAAGCCCAGGTCACATGCACCTACACACGCATGAATGCGCCAATGACAAACGTGTTCTGAGCATCTGCTCTGTGCAGGCACTGGGGACATGAGGGTAAGCAAGCCGCAGACCTCGTCCCAGGAAGCTGACAGTCTAACAAGGAAAGAGCTTTACAGAAACCACAGACGAGGCATCATGACAGTAAAAATTTTAAAGTGCACGGCCTGAGGCCCACTCCAGCTCGCAGGGTGGCCAGGGCAGGGCCCTCTGCGGGATGAGCCACCTGATGCACTGGTGAACACATGAGCCAGGAAGACTGCTCCAAATGCAGAACATGGCCACGGGCCTCCAGAACCACCTATCTGGGTTGCATTTTTAACACAAATAAACATATACTACTCTGCAGTTTGCTTTTTGACTCCACACTACGTGCAGGGCATCCTTCCCCAGCAAAATACGTAGCTACGGAGCTCTGTGCACGTATCTTAGAGCTGCACGACGGCACACACTCTTTCACTGATGAGCGCAGGGAGGGGGCCCTCTCCAGCCTCGCTGTCGTCAACCCCATGACGATACCCTGTCCTTGGACACGTCAGTAAAGGTATTCACACGCTAAGTTCCTGGAAGGGAACTCATGTCAAGGGTACTAATACTCAGTTTTCGGACATTTAAAAATTACATTCCAGAGGCTCTATGAGGCTGCAATCTGGAGCCGGTTGGAAGACACACACCTGCTCCTTGAGGCTGTGCACCGTCACCCTTTCCTTCTGTAGCGCGGCCTGCAAGGCCTGGACGAGCTGCTTCATCTGGCGGTCCTCCTCCTCTTTACGCTGCAAAACTGCCTGCACCTACAGCACGTTCCAAGAGTGGTAAGGAAGGAAGGACGTCAGATTTCCAAAGCCTGAAGAGCCCTGGGAACAAGCAGGGGCCACTCTGATCAGTGCCAATGGAGATGGAGGGGGTGGTGGCGCCCGGGGAGTCTAGTGTCACGGGGGCTCAAGACATCATGACATGTTGCCAACAAGGGTACAAGCCAGGAAAGGAGTGAGAATCCCATCTCTGGAGAACGCCGTGTGCAAAACCGGAATCTCAGATCACAGGAGTATCATCAATCATATGATCATATTCAAGCATCTCGTTAGGAACCCAAAAGATGCATATAAACCCAGGGTTATCAACGCAATCGCCTCCGTAGCAAGGCTGCCAGGGGCAGGAGTGGTGGGAACTAAGGAAGCGCTCTAAAATCTGGTGAATTCAAGGCATGGGCTGGGATGGGCTGTTGAACACCATTTGAAGACTTCCCTGAAACGCCCAGAGGGGCTGCAGAGAGGAGGAGCTAACAACGGGGTCTGCAGGGAGAGCCCCGCTGGGATTTGAACCCCGGTGCTGAATCACAGGAGGCCCTCGGGTCAGAGTCCCTTACGCACAGCATGACTGCCTTGAGCTGGGAAAGGTCCCCTCTACCCTCCGGGAGTCACCCACCCACAAGGAACCTCATGGGCTGAGCCTAGTCCCTCCACAGCTCAGCTGCGGGGAGACACAGGCTCCCCGGATCCACCCCCGCCTCAGGGCTGGCAGAGGGGCTGCGACTCCAGCAGATTCTCTGGCCTTTACCCTGCAGGTGGCTGTGATGACCAAGTGCAGACCACACAGCCGAAGCCCTCGGAGGGCTGCCCCGCCTGCAGCAAGTCTCCTGCTGCAAAGGAGTTTCCATACCTGCAGGTTCAGCTGGACCAGGTCTGCTTCCCTCTTGGCTAAAGCTGTCTCTAAGATGCCGTTGTGTTCCCTCAGGGCCGCGCTGGACTGTCCAAGGCCCATAAGCTTCCCTCTCTCATGCTCTAAGTCCAGAGCCAACTTCTTATTCGACTCCTCAAGGCACTTTATCTTCCTCCTGAAGCCTCTGGACTCTTGCAGCTGAAACAAACCAAAGTCACCGTGACATCAGGGAGTTGCCCATTCTGGCTCATGGAGCGCTCGCACATCAGGAACTGAACAGCTAACACCACCAGCAAGAACGCACAGGCGAGCACTGCCCCGGACACGAGGGCCCTCGTCTCACAGCTGGGAAGGTTGCCGCGGCCACGTCCCTTCTCTCGTGGACCCACAGCCGACAGCCCAGCCCTCCCCCGGGGACCGTGGGTTTGCAGAGAAGCACACCCAGGGTCGGAGCCCAGGCGGGCCCGGACTGAGAGTGAGAGACAACTGTCAACGGTGCACGCAGCCCCACAGCTCCCGACAGCCACCTTGGGACCCTGTGCAGAGCCCTAGGTGACACCACCACGCTGCTCGTGTGGCACCACCCAAAGCCATGACCGTCTGGGACTGAGAGTTACGTGGAGTTCCTCTAAAGGGTCGAGCCCCTTTGAGTCGGGTGTCTCATCTGCCACACCAGAGAGGCAGCGGGCACAGCGGGCCCCGCTGCAGCGCGTGCATGCGCGGCTCCAGCAGGGCGGGTGCTCAGAGACCCGGGCAAGCGGCCGATGGCCCCGGAAACGCAGGGCGGAGGCCGAGCGCCCCGGCCAGCAGTACCGCCCTGCACATGGGGCCGCGCGGCGCCCGCCTACCTCGTCCTCCAGCTCCAGCACCCTCTCCCGCTGCTCCTCCAGCTGCTGGCTGGTCAGCGCGATGACCTCCTGCAGCTCCCCCTCCAGCATCCTCTTGCTGTGGCCCACAGCCTGCAGCTCCGCCTCCAGGGCCTGGACCCGCTCCTGAATGCCGGGACGGAAGGTGGGTTTGGTCACGGGTCCCAGCACGTAGCCCGGCTCGGACTGACCGCGCAAGGCTGCAACCAAGGTGATCGGCTCTCTGCAGTCTTCCCTCTCCCTTACAGGACGCAGTCAGCTACCGGGTAGCCACACAGTAACGACTCACAAACTCACTTTTTCACTTAATGCTTTGAAAACACAGAAAGATAAGAACTACCAATTACCGTCTGTGGCAACTAAGCTGCACCAGGCACGATGTAACCAATGCCACACGCGTGTGCACACACACGCGCTCACACACACACACACACACACAAATGCACACGCACACACACTCTTCCTGCTGCTGCTGTGGGGCAGGCGCTGATCTAAGCACCTCACAGGTGTCTCTCCACAGAGCCGTCCTAATGAGGGAGGCTCTACCATTTACCTCATTTCGGCCTCGTTTTTTTTTTTTAATAAATTTATTTATTTTTGGCCGAGTTGGGTCTTCGTTGCTGCGCACGGGCTTTCTCTAGTTGCGGCGAGCGGGCTTCTCATTGCGTTGGCTTTCCTTGTTGAGGAGCACGGGCTCTAGGCACGCGGGCTTCAGTAGTTGTGGCACGTGGGCTCAGCAGTTGTGGCTCATGGACTCTAGAGCGCAGGCTCAGTAGTTGTGGCGCACGGGGTTAGTTGCTCTGCGGCATGTGGGATCTTCCCGGACCAGGGCTCGAACCCGTGTCCCCTGCACTGGCAGGTGGATTCTCAACCACTGCGCCACCAAGGAAGCCCCATCGGCCTCATTTTTTTTTTTTTTTTTTTTGCCTTTTAGTTTATACTGGAGTAGAGTTGATCAACAATGTTGTGTTAGTTTCGGGTGTACAGCAAGGTGATTCAGTTACATATACCTGTATCTATCCGTTTTCAAATTCTTTTCCCATTTAGGTTGTTACAGAATATTGAGCAGAGTTCCCTGTGCTGCACAGTAGGCCCTTGTTGGTTCTCCTCGGCCTCCGTTTTACTGAGGATCAGCAAGGTGAGTGAGCTGCCTGAGACCCCACCGCACCAGGGCCGAAGCACAGGCTGAACCAGGATTTTGGCTCCCAGGCTGTGCTTCTGCCCAGCTGCCACCGGCTGTGCAGCAAGGGGGTGACAGACTGCATGGCAGTGACACCCACTGCTGGTACCATGTAAGTCAAAGAATTAAACAGTGAGAGATTTTAAAGTAAAAAGGAAATTGCAATTGAGTAAGTTCTCCCGCTCCCAATGTAAAAAGTAAGCATGTGACAGGGAATACCGAATTTATGTATTTTACAAGAGACCACGCTATGCTACAGTGTCCTCCAACTTACGAATTCTTAAACTGAGAGGAGAGAGGAACAAAGATGAGAAAAAAATACGATTACTAAGCATAAGGGAAATGACTCAAATCGGTGGGTGATAAACAAAACACAGAATTTTATACCCACTAGCCAAAGTAAAAGGAGGTGGTCAGATCCAGACTGCAGGGATCTGGGGATCAGGACACTCGTGACTGACAGAGTGACAGTGTGACGCCCAGAGGAGACCTGAGAGCCTCCACCACGTGCATACACCCCCTACACACACACACACACACACACACACACACACACACACACACACACACACACACACACACACACACACACACACACAAGCGTGCCCACCCTGCTGCCGGTCCCCCACCCTAAACAATAACCCAAAGCAAAAGGCTCTCTCTCGCCTCAGGACGCCATGGGGGGAGGAGCAGTTCCCGCGGCTCTCAGCCCTCACCGCGTGCAGGTCCCTCTTCCTCCTGGACCCGAGCGTTTCACAGGCACTTCCCTCCACTACGTCGCACATGCTGTCCACCTCAAGGGCCGTCTGTCGCAGAGCCATCAGCAACCCGCCCCGCCTTGGTGCTGGCCTCCGAGACGCCTCCCACCGCCTCCTGCACTTGGCTCCCATCACCTCAGCTACCGTCGCAGCCTCTCCTGGCCTTAGGTCGTCCCGACAGGATGGTGGCCAGGTCTCGGCTCGTTCTCTGTCACATGGAAGCTCCACTCCAAACCCCCCGACCCTGGCTCCCAGCCCCTCCAGCCAGACCCCTACTTGGCCTCGTGCCCCCAGACCCAGCACACAGGAGCAGCGCTCTGCTGAGATGCCCGCCGTCGCGCAAGACCATTTCAGACGCCACCTGTCCAAAAGGCTGTCCTGGACCCCTCGACCCTCACCCCAAGCCCTCTCACACCCCACGCATGGCGCTCACAGAACCTCCTCCTCAGACGTGAGGAGGGCCGGGGCCAGCAGGGCGAGCGCCCCGCACGCGTTCGCAGGGGTCAAACGCAGCGTCAGAGCCCCCGGTCACATTGCTACCGCGAGGTATTCTGAAGAAACGCTGCCCACACACCTCCTTTCTAGACCCTCCTAGAAGGGTTTTGGAGGGGAGGTGCCTGTACACGTCATGCCCCTGCAGCCCCCTGCACCGATTCTCCGCAACCAGCGGAGTAAGCAGGTTACCCACGTGCAGGGTGTGGTCACTGCCGCCACCGGCCACCCGGGCTCTCAGCTGGCTCAGCTCGGCCTCGGCCGCCTCCTTGGCCGCGAGGGCCTCCTGCAGGCGGCGGCTGAGGATGCCCACGGCGTTCTCGTAGGCCTTGTGCTTGGTCTTCATCTCCTTCTGTGCGCTGCTCAGGTCTGAGCCCAGCTGCTTCATCTTCTGCTTCTGTTCGGTGATGGCCCTGGGGCGTGGCAGAGACAGAAGGAAGTCTCAGCTCACCTCCGACCCACTTGCCACACCAAGCAAAGGCCAAGTGCGTTTCCATCCAAGCTCCACCCTCATCTGCCCCCAGCGCCACCCTCTCCAGCACTGCGCTGCCCAGAACCCAGCTCCCCAGGATGCGGTCGGTGGGTATCCCCTACAGAGCCCATCACCGTGCTTTCGTCTGTCCTGCTCCCCTCTCGGAGCTGCTTAAACCACCTTGTGGAGACAGAGAAGACTCCTCTCCTACCAAATGGAAGCTTCCAGCGCTCTTCCTGACCAGCAGCAAGGAACCCAACACTCAGGCTCACAGTACATCAGCGGCGGACAGAGCAGAGTGGTGTGGGACACGCAATGGGAGTGAAAGGTCTGGCGCGGGCCGGGCGGGGACGGGCACAGGTGTCCGCCCTGGGCAGTGCACTGGGGGTGCGAAGGGCGCTGCCACAGGCGCTTGACACGAAAAGGCAAATGAAAACAAAAACAAATGGGGAGTGTTTGTGAAAGGATGTGTTAGCACATCCACGTGTAACCGTCAGATCACGACGGAATCACTTTTCCAGCTTTAAACGTGGACTCTGACTTCCTAGGCCACCTGTTGTAGACCGGCAAGGGCTGGACAGCCACCGCCCGGCGTCCCGCCAGCGCGCACCCCGCGCCCGCGTACCTTGCGGCTTCTTGCTGCAGCTCTTCTATTTGTTTCTTGAGCACCTCGTTGGCCTCCGTAAGAGCAGCCATCTGCTCTTTATCGAACTGCAAAGACTTCAAATAAAGGGAGGACGAGACAAAATGAGGAGTGCCAAGTCTTCCACCTGAAGCCCAAATGTGGGACTGGCTTCCTCTCAAGGCCGCCTTGCAGGGCACGGGCTTTGAGGAAGACCCTGGCCAAGGACCCCGCGATAAGCGGTCATTGCACGGAGGCCGAGGGTCCTGCACCACCCGTGTCAAGGCCGCTGGTGGGACAGGCGGGAAGAGCTGCCAACGAGAACGCCTCAGGCGACGGCTCCCGCCCGGTCCCCTCCCCAGCTTCTCCCAGCACCTCGGGGTAGCCTCACGCCCCCCTCCTGGACTTGCCCGCTGCCCCGTCTCCCCCTGTGCAATGAGCACCGTCCCCCCAGGACCGGCTCGGCCCTCGCAGCCGCGAGCCCTGCGTCCCACAGCTGCAGGGGTCCCACCAGCCCCTGGCTCCCCACAGCCTCCGGGCCCTCTTGTCCTGCCTGCACTCTCATGGCTCTCAGCTGCAGCCTCCAGCCTACCTGCCTCCCTGGACCCTGCCCGGCCCTCCGTGGGACTTCTGACACGTCACACGTTAAGATGCAGCCCTCAGTCTGACACCCTGCCATAGCTCTCCCCAGGTCTGCCGCCTGCCTCAGAAACACTCCTCAGCTGCCTCGGCCTGAGGGCTCCCTCTCCCTGGCCCCGTGCCAGACACCCTCAGCGGCACAGCCACCACTGTCTCTCACAGACTCCACCGGCCATGGGGGCCCTGGTGCGTGCACAGCAAATCTGGCCCCACCGCCCTTAAAGCCCGGAGCCCAAAGCAGCTGCTGCAGGCGGCCCAGCCCACGTCCCCGTGCCCCCTGCTGCCTCTCTCCAGCGCCCACTCAAACGCCCGCTCAGACCATCTCAGGAACCCCCCCACAGCTCTCCTCCGCCTGGATCTGAGCTCCACAGGCCCCGCCCCACCCACGGTACAGCCCCAGGCCCGTTCGGCTGAACCTTCACAAGTCAAAGGCGTCCCCAGACCTGTAAGTGTGTCTCCATCTCGTCGCGCTCCCTCTGCGTGGACTGGAGATGCCCTTCGAGATCCACCACCTGCTGACGGGCCTGCGACGCCTCCCTCTGCAGGTGCAAGCGCTGCACCTCCGCGGCCCTCTTCTCCCCCTGAAGTCTGACGGCCTCCTGCCGCTGCTCCTTCACCTCCGAGTCCAGCCTCCTCTTTGCGGCCTTCAGCTCGCCGATGAGCTGGTCTTTGGAGGTGGCGTCCCGGCGGTAGGCCTCCACCATCACCTGCCCAACAGGCCGGAAGCTGCAGCCCGCGGGGCGGGTCTTCCAAGGGGTCAAGCCGTTTAAACAAAAATGCTCACCACTTATCTATATAACTTTCTGGGGCTGAAGATATATATTTCACCAAATCTGTGATACCACTCACTGAGACACACACCTAAACAGGACTGGGTAATGGACAGGGGAGCCATGCCAGCCACTGGGGGCCTGACTGCTTCACTTCCTCGGGGGAATGCGGCCACTCCTTCCCACTCCACTTGCCCTGCCTGGCTTCTGACAGGCACTCCGCTCGCATCTCAAGTGATAAAACCCACCACCGCTTACAACGTCCTCGGCTGCCCCTTCCTCAGACCCTTGGTGGTGCTCTGCACTCATTCCTCAGACAGCAGAACCAGCTTCACTAATGTGAAGAGCCTTATTTCAGTGCTGGGTCGTGGTGCGACATTTTTCAAAGCAACGTTACGCAGGAGTCCCGGCCGCTGTGGAAGCAGCACGCACTCACTCTGATGTCCCAGCAGGGCATGTCCGCATGATCCGGATGCCAACCCCACCCTGAAAATGCACCTGACTTCAGAAGCATAAAAACGGGAGGGGTGAGGAGTGTATCTCAGAATCAGTGAGGTCTCTTAAAAAAGCTGGAGTCTAGCTGTTACCTTCCTCTTGAATTGTTTCCTTCCAGTGAAGAGATTAAACGTACAGGATTTTCTTCATGCACTTGTTTCACAGAAAGCAAGCTAACCCCACGTTCTCACCTTCTGTTGAAGAAACTGCTCCTTTGTCTTCTGTGCCTGCTTTTTCAGGGAGGCAGCTTCTTGTTGCAGGTGCTCCACCTGTGAGGGACACGTGTGCAGACATTACACGGATGGCTCCGGGAGGGCCCTGTGCCTCAGGGGGACACGGGTGCACAGACCTGCCTCTGTGCCTCCTGTCCTAGAAGGGTACAGACGGGTCAGCACCTGCAGAGAAATCGCACCTACTTCCTGGAGGGAAAACGTGCCGACTTCCTCTTGTCCTCGACGCTCATGGAGCTGGATTCGAAGACAAAACCACTCCCGACACTAACTCTACTTCCTCCACACCCTGCAGCTTTCTCGTTCCGTCTGTATTTGTTTACTGTCCACCCACATCATAGCATGGCAGCTCCCGGGTGTGGCGTGCTAGGTCACGTGCGCACACACCCGGACCCTCGGCCGTCTCCCACCCTCACCCACCGTCATGCCGACACGTCCAGGGCGTTGCACTGGGTCAGGCAGTCAGGAAGGAAAGAACCAAAGCCCCACGCTGCTTCTCCCAGGTCTGAGCTCCTCCTCACAGGTGCACTGAAGCTGGTGTTTCTTGGCAGATTACTTTCAAAGCCCCAAACAACTCGGTTCCCAGTTCCCAGCCAGGTATCTACACACCCAGCCACTAACCTAGGACCGGAAGTACCCCATCAGCTGCTGTGGGCCCCTTCCCCAGCTGAGCCCTGGGCCTCCCCCCGGAAGCGTTCTTCCATGTTTCAAAAAAAGAACAAAACAAAGGACCAAACAATCAGCGTTACTTCTTGTATATGTGATTTCCACGCGTAAAAGAGTGACAGCAAACTGCACTACCTGGCTGGACTTGATGGCTAATTCCTGTGTCAACTGCTCTAAGGTTGCTGACGTGTCCTGGGCACCCTCTTCCAGGCATTCTGCCTCTCTATCAAACTCCTCCCTGCCGCTCTGGGCTGCCTGCACAGCCACCTCCAAGACGATCTTCTCGTTCTGCAGGAAACGGATGGCGTCGTCCCTTGCGGCGGCCTCCCCCCGCAGCTCATCCAGCCTGGCCTGCAGCTCGTCGTGGTGTAGCTGCAGGTCCCCGAGGGCCTGCTCCCTGCTCTGCAAAGTCTCCTGCGTCGAGGTGAACTGCTTCAACAGGTCCAGGTGCTCCTGCTGCAAAGCCTCAAGCTGCTGGTCTCGCTGATGCAAAGTCAGCTTCACCTAGGAAAAAAGGAACTGTAGTCAATGTAACCGCGCTTGAACGAAAACACCGCGTGTCCCAAGAGTTTGTACTTCTTCCGTGCTTGGGTTTTAAACAGTCTGGACGATGCTCTGGAGGCAGCCTTCTGCGTAAAGCTGCGGCACAGAAGACCACGAGCTGAAGTGAACCCCCGCCGGGTCTGACGACGTGACGGACAGACCAGCGCCAACGAGCCCCGTGAGGCTGGCCGCGGCCCCAGGGCAGCGACAAGAGCGCCCGAGGGGCTTGCCTGCTCCAGCTGCTGCTCCAGGGCCGCCGCCGAGGCCGCCGTCATCTGCAGCTGCTGTTTCTCCTCTTCGAACTCCTCCAGCCTCCTCTGCAGGTCCTCCTCCACCATCGTCTTCGCCTCCTGAATCTGCACAAAGGCAGCTTCCTGGTCCAACATGTCAGCCTGGGCCCAGAAGACAGAGCATTTTTTAAAAAGCAGGATAACCTGTAGCTACAGCCTCGGCGGGCAAGCCCACCACCCTGGAGAGAGGCCATCGTCCCCGTCACCATCCTGTCCATGACCCACAGAGAGAGGGCCCGAGGGGACGGGGGCAGAAAGCTGGTGCCCTCCCACTGCCAAGACAGGCCACCAGCCGATTCCTCCACCCGTGGCTACCCTGCTGACCCTCGGGCCTGGCTGAAGAGAGAAGCAAGCAGACAGCCCAGTTTTAAGAACTGGGATAAAGTGGTGAATGAAACTCCACAGCCGCCACCGCCGCCACCTGCGTGAAGACAGGCTGTTCGGGGTGATGCACGGCACATTCTCTTTCACAAGATTACTTCCTTTTTTTTTTTTTTTAAAGATTATTTATTTATTTTTGGCTGCATCGGGTCTTAGTCGTGGCATGCAGGATCTTTCGTTGCGACACGCAGGCTCTCTAGTTGAGGCGTGCGAGCTCAGTAGCTGTGGTGCGCAGGCTTAGTTGCCCCACGGCATGTGGAATCTTAGTTCCGTCACCAGGGATAGAACCCGGGTCCTCTGCACTGGAAGGCGGATTCTTTACCACTGGACCACCAGGGAAGTCCCACAAGATTACTTCCGGATGCCACTTGGCAAGACTAGAGACCAGGGGCCGTGGGGTAAATATGGCATTCCTTACGTCCTGACTATGTAGATAAGACGCAACATCTAGGAGTTTTCTTAGGGAAAAAACATTAGCTTATAACTTAGAATTTTTTTAGTTCTTTGACACTGAGCCCTTGAAGCATGTGTTTGACACAACACAACTGTCTTTCATCATCCACGTCATCCGTGAGGACAAAGGAGCACGTGCAGATAAGTGGGGATATGGGAGACCACAGTCACAGAACACCAACCTTCTGTGTGACCGTGAGGTTCTCGGTACACAATGCCAGGATGCCGTGTACCCCTTTTCTTCTTTACTTTTCCCAACAAGCCTATTAAGTAGGTATTATTATCCATATTTAATGAAAAGGGAACAAAGTCCAGAGAGTTAAGATATTAAATCCAGGGTCTCACAGCTGACAAAGACCACAGGTCAAAGCCACTGCATCTCCCTACCCTGGGATAATCCACAGAGGAGGCTGGACACGGTCCTAACCAGTCCACGTGGCTGTTGGAGCGTGAAATGGCAACGCAGGCTGAGGCCGGAACTAGGCAGTTCAGAGGAAGGCCCAGGTTACCTCTGAGCGTGCAGAGATGAGGGAGGGGGGATGAGCATACAGGGAACACGAGGAACAGAATTCCGAAACCTTAAATCACTGCACATGGCTCAAAGGAGTATTTTTAAAGATATGCATACGTACGCACGTATGTAGTACTAATGTTTACGTATAAAAAAAAACCCCAAACCCCCAAACCCCAAGACAACACTGACACCCCGCAGCCCCAGAAGCACGGCCCCACCTCGATGCCCTGGAGCTGGGCGGCAATGCGCTCCTTCTCCTTGATCGACCTCTGCTGGGTCTCCGTCAGCTGGTGGGACAGGGACACATTCTCAAGCTTCAGGTGCTCCAGGAGGCCCGCCTGGCTCATCTGTCCAATCTTCAAAGAAAAACACACAAGTCGAAGGTTGCTAGACTCCAAGCACAAGCACAGCCCAGCCAGTCCCTGAGGCCACCAGGGTGAGGGTCTCTGTACAGCGCTGGCCCCTGGGAGGGCCGCTCCCCAGGACCACCGCCCCCGCAGGGCCTCCCTGCCCACCCTCCTGGCAGCCACCATGACACTCAGGCCATCTGTGTTCTGTGTACTTAAGAGGAGCCAGCCAGCAGCCCAGAAGTCAGCGCTCATCACCCCCACGATGGTGCGGTCTGTTGTAAGACCTACGTGACAGTTCCCACTGAAGGGGCATCCCTGAGCCCCTGAGTCCGGAGGTTAGGGGCCTCAACTGGGCGGCAGGGACAGCCAGGAATCTGCCCATCAGATAAACTGACCCACGGCCAGACACACCTTAGGCCCTGCCCTCTCAGTCCCCGACTGTCCTGGTCACGCACCAGGCTGACCCTGGCCACTCCCAGGAAGTGGCACTGGCATCCGCCCCGGTCTGACCCAGGCCATGCAGACCTGCGAGCACGTCCCTTCCAGAGCCGACGCGAACGCTCCTAGACCTACAGGTGCCCAATGCGACCAGAAGCTGTGAGCTTCAGGGTCTAAGATGGAAGCTGCCCAGAGCAAGGAAAGGCGTCATTCGCCGGGACTTCATCTCAAGGCAACAAAAGAATAAAGACTACCCTGCGTTCTTCTCCAACCTGAACATTCCTGGGACGCTTCCATGTTACTGGAGAAAGAGGGTGAAAATGTACCACACACGGTAATTAAGGAACGCTGACCTGGATTAAGGAACGCTGACCTGGGTGTCAAAGGAATTTGAAAAAAGCAGTTATGGTTCTCAAACTGCCATTCCCTTGGACTCTTTCTCCACTTCTGTCTTCCAAATGCCATTTCTGACTTAGCTCAGGATATAAATCTGGATTCTTTAAATATTTCATGCCTCAAATAAATGCACGACAGCTTCAAAATTGCATTGACTTGCAATTATTTCCAAGCACATGGTAAGTAGAACAAACGCTTATTTATGCTAAGGACGTATTTAAGCCAGGTCCTCTAGCTTAAAAAATACACAACATAAGGACTTCCCTGGTGGCGCAGTGCTTAAGAATCCGCCTGCCAATGCAGGGGACATGGGTTAGAGCCCTGGTCCGGGAAGATCCCATACGCCGTGGGGCAACAACTGTGCGCACGCCGTGCGCCACAACTACTGAGCCTGCGCTCGGGAGCCCGTGAGCCACAACTACTGAAGCCTGCGTGCCTAGAGCTCGTGCTCCGCAACAAGAGAAGCCACCGCAATGAGAAGCCCATGCACCGCAACGAAGAGTAGCCCCAGATCACCGCAACTAGAGAAAGCCTGCATGCAGCAACGAAGACACAACGTAGCCAAAAATAAATAAATTTATTTTAAAAATAGATACAACAAATTTTTTTAAATTCTATTTTTTTTTTTTTTTTTTGCATTATGCGGGCCTCTCACTGTTGTGGCCTCTCTCGTTGCGGAGCACAGGCTCCGGACGCGCAGGCTCAGCGGCCATGGCTCACGGGCCCAGCCGCTCCGCGGCATGTGGGATCTTCCCGGACCGGGGCACGAACCCGTGTCCCCTGCATCGGCAGGTGGACTCTCAACCACTGCGCCACCAGGGAAGCCCTAAAATTCTATTTTGTATATTTGTAGACTTTAGATTTTTTTAAAAAGGAGGATTTGGTGGAGTTAGTACTTTACATCCTCTACTTGAGAAGTAAAGTTTCAATGTTTTGAATATTGTAACAAAAAAGGTACGATATTTTACTTGGATAAAAAAAAAGTGGGGAGATAAAATAAAACCCACAGCAAAATTCAAAAAGAAGACAGGCTGACCAAGGCACCATCAGCACCCTCACAATCGGTCCAATTAGTCCAAACACTGAGATTTGGAGCAAAGTGCATTTCAGCATCTTGCCTACTGCTCCCAAGAGCATGCCTCGGCCCCGGTCACCCTGCAGACCTGGACTCACACCTGTTCCCACTCACGCAGAATTAGAGGCTGACACTCTGGTGTCAGCCTAACAACACAGGAAGAAAGCGAGGATATGGGAATTGAGTGTTCTCTGGGAGGATCTGGTGACCAGGCAGCTGGAGAGCTCTGCCAGGAGGTGGCGTGTGCCGCGCTCTGTGCACGTAAGAAACGCACCACAGGAGGCGGTGACGGCGCAGGAGAGCCGGGGAGCAAGCGGCCCGAGACCCCCGCAGGTGTGGATTTGACAGCTGGGTTCCAACGACAAAAGGCGACCCCAGAGAGGGGACGGGGTGTACGACTCGGAGCGAGGAACACAGGACGTCCCAGAGAGGGGGATTTTAGTATTTAAAATGCTCAAGCAGAAGCTGTGAAACTCCCTGTGTCAGAAGGTCATAGAATGCGGTGACCCCTCCCCGCAGGGCCTCCCTGCCCACGTGGTGGGGTGTGGGCTAGACGGGTGCTCAGCAGATTTTCAAACAACCTATGGGTGAAGTCTAAACTCAGAAAAGTCGCTTCAATTTAGGGAAAAAGCAAGTGTTCACACCAGATGTGCAGCATGAGCCGCTGGCCACGGCAGGGGCTGTACCTGGATGTGGGCCATCTCGCCCTGCAGCCGGACCCGGGCCTCCTGGGCCAGAGCAAGCTGCTGCTGGTACCACTGCCGGACACTCTGCAGGGACGCAATCTCGGCCTGGGACGCCTTCAGCTTGCTGGTCAGCGTAGTGCGCTCCAGCTGCACCTGCTGCAGTTGGCTCTGCAAGGCTGTCATCTGCTGCCGCAGGTCATGCACTGAAACAAGCAAGCAGAGACGCTCAGGGGAGCCCGGCCGCGCCAAAGGTCCCGTCAAGCCGGCTCCGCAGACAGCGGCGCACGCTGGGTCCCCTCCTCCTCGGCACGACGCCTTACATGCAACCTCAAGCGCCGAGCCACAGGTCCCGGGCATCCCGGTTAGGGTCTGGTCACTGCTCATCAACTGATCAACACACAGCCTTGTTTTGCGTGTGCTTCTGCTGAAAGACACCTTGCTCCACTTGCTTTTGATTCATTAACGCTGAACTGACAGTCGACAGCGCTGTGCCTCGTGCCTGTGCAAAGCTTGTCTATCACCCATGCTTTCTCCACAAAGCACATCACGGCCTTCCTGCACTTAGGAACACCACACAGTGTTTGGGGTTAATCGTAAAGAGCAAAGCCACCCCAAAAAGCACAAAAATGTAAAAAACGTGGCACTAAATCGACCATTAAAGGACACTTGTGGTACAAGAGCTGAACCAGGAAGGCTGAGCCTTTTTGCACATCAGGTGACCGCAACCCTTCTCTGCTCTGCACCTATCTGCAAATGACCAGAAAAACCTGTGAGTACTGGTGGGGGTACAAATACATTTAGTGAATCGGAGAATTCACAATTAGCAAATCTACAAACAATGAGATCGACTGTGTGTCCACAACGTTGCCATGGGAGCTTTCTGGCTCAAGACTTCGGCATGATGACGTCTGTGAGTCATCAACAAGCTCAGGAATGGTATACACACTAAACCCTGCTGGTCTGCTGATATGGCCAACACTGTTGAGGGCAGGGCAGGAAGGGGAGCAGACAGGAAATCATAGCAGAAACCCAACTCATAGTACAAACAAAACCAGTCGATTATTTAAAAAATAAATTACACCAGGTATTTAAGAAAACACTTAGGATTCTCATGATAGTTTCCAAAATTTTAAAATAGAACAAAAAGCACGATAGGATCCATGACCCCTGATGTGAAATCCTTGGGGACAGATGTGCCTCAGAGCAGTGGGGCTTTAGGATGGCAACAGGAGCATCTCCCCCGCATCCCCAAATCCCCCAGCCAGCAGACACACCGACAGCAAGGCGTGGGGAGGCTGGCACTGCGCTGGGTGCAGGTCAGTCTGATGCCTGCCGAGCTCTGGTCTGGCCATGCCTTGCAACCCAGAGCAATACAGAACTTCTTGGATTTTATAATTTTCTTAAGGGATTGGGTACCATAAAATGCTCAGAGACTAAAGTCAGTTGGCTGTTTTATTTCTCAGCTGGTGCTTTCCCCGCCCAGGATCCGGATAAAGTTTTTGCCACAGAGGTTTGTCACTTTTCCTTTATTTCATCAGACCTGAAACCTCGTCTCACAAGTCTTACGGCCAAGACTCCACGTCGGCAGACACCGTGGTCCTTCACAGAAGCCCCGCCGCACCCCACTCACGTCGCTCAGACGCCCAGACCTTGGGGACAAGAACGTCATCTCTGCAGCCTGCACTGGAGGACCAGGGTCTGGGCTGACACGTCCTGGGCTCTGAGCGCCATTCTCCCACCCCCTCTCCCCCTCCTCCCGTCAGCACAGTGAGATGTCGTGAGCCCACAGACCACACTTCTTGGCGCCGGCCGTGTGTGGAGCGTGGGCTCTGGGAATGGAGTACGGCGCCCCCAGGATGAGCAGAAAGCACGAGGGAAGGACACACAGGTCCGCTGTGCCTGGCCCACCAGCAACGTTCCCTGACTCCACTGTTCCATCTGTCTATCGTTCCAGAGGGGGTTCCCACGGGGATCCAGCTAGACCCAAAACCTGAACTTATGGAAGGGAAAATAAAGATCTACTACTCAAGTGACGCTTCTAAATATTTTAAATGGCGCCTGCCATTCTGGAATAAGCAGGCAGATCTAGCCCCCAAACACCAATGGACTGAGAAGGCAGAAGAGTGGAAACGATTACTTCTGACAGTCAGGGGTCCGCAGTCCATTTCTAAGACCTAAGCCGCCCCCGATGCGCATGCAGAAACGTGCAGGATTCCTCAAGCTGAGCCAAAAACAACACTACTTTAGGCAAGTGGACGCTTCCTGTATAAATCACAAGGGAGGGTAACCCCCAGCACACTGATGTGACAAAGGTCAGTCCTCAGAGCAGACGAGACAACCCCTACCAGGGGCACAGCCCCTGGGAGCCTGCGCGCGACTGAGGGACAGACATGCAGACGCGGGATGCTCACCTGTGTTGTCCTTGCTGAGGATGCTCCTCTGCATCTCCTCCACTTTGGCCATGAGTCTCTGGTACTGCCCCTCTGCCAACCGCAGGTCGCTGTTGGAGGAGGCCAGGCTAGCATTCTTGGCTTCCAGCATGTTCTGCAGAGCGCTCATTGCCTGCTCGAGGTCCCAGCAAGACTGCTTTAAGGTGTCCACCTCCGAACTGAGCGAGTCCTGCCTCTGCTGGCTGCTGTGGCTGTGCTCCAGCTGTGCCCGCAGCTTCGTGTGCAGGGCGGCCAGCTGCGCTTGCAGCTCGGCCTTTTCTTTAAGTGCCTGGAAAGACCCACACACAGCCACGCTGACATTCAGGAAAATAAGTCGCTTCCACCCTGCGTATTAAGAGGGCTGCCAAAACACAGCCAATGAGACAGAGGAACGTGTCCAACAGGTGAACTTTACAGGAAAGCACCATGTTTTCCAAAACATTCAGTCACCTCTAGCATTACAGTTATCCAAAAAGAAGGGGTTTCTCCAAACAGGCGCAAGAGGTAGGAGGGGTGAATACAGAGTCTGCCTGCTTTCCGCACAGTGGCACCTGGGCAGGACAGCACGTGGGAAAAGCTCTGCAAGCACCCACTCACCCACAAGGACGCTGGAAAACATATTTGTCCAAAAAACAAAAAAGCGCACAAGCATGCACAAACACACAGTGTAAGAATGCCCGGAGTGCTGAGGGGTCTCTAAAAGATGAAGAGCAGCCAGATTCAGATCTGGGGAAAACAAAACCCACAGAAAACGTCTGTGGGGAAAGGGTGCCATCACATAGGAGAGGCTCGGAGGGGCTGCGGCCAGGGCTGCCGGGCGCGGAGCAGCCTGAGGCACAGTCTGTGCTACACGGCAGGGCCGCGGGGACCACTGTCCGCGGCACCCAGCAGGGAGAGGAGAGGTGGGGCCTCGAGAAGCCCTAGGCCCCAGGGGCAGCTGAGAACAGACACTGAGCAAAGGGCACGACCCCTACCCACTCATCAGCACTCATCAGCACTCATCAGCACCCACCCTGAAGTCAGCCTATCAGGGCGTGTACAGCAATTTCAAAATGCAAAGAAGAGCAGACAGCTGCACGTCAACACGCAATAGCAGAAGACCAATGTCGTGAAGACAATAAATTCAACAAACGGAAGAATACCCAAAAAAGTGAGTTAACTGAGCAAACGCAGTAAGATTTTGTAATAAGTATAATCAGCATATTCACAGAAATACCAAAAAGTTTTGCACCCGTAACAATCCACAAAGATCCTGGCTTGGACACAACTGAAGAGCTATTCAAATCCCAGGAGGATAAGGAGGTAAAGTAAAAGCCAGCTAAGGTGCTTCGATTGTTCAGGGCGTCAAACTCAGGGGAGGTGGACATGCACTTGCTGAGGTCACGTTCTACAGGAGGACAAAGTGAAAATCGTGTGCAACTAAAATTAACCCCGACACCTCGGTAATCACCTCTTCAGTTTAGAGTTTTATGTACAGAGTCTGTGTCCCAGGACCGTGTGAACAAAAAAGTCATCAGACGTGAGAAGCACGTTCAGCAGAGCAAGCACTCTCGTGTGCACGGCTCCCCCGCCCGCACAGCGCAGGCTCCTGAGGGGAAGGGAGAGCCCCCTGCCTCGATCTCACACCCCCCAGTGCTTTGTGCTCTCCCCCGTCTCCGTGCCAAGTGCAGAGGATCAAAGGCAGCTGAACTGAGTTACTCTAATTGTTGATCGGAAAGCTGAAAATTAAGGGATGGAAAATGATTCTTTAGGCATATGCTAACCAGACAAAGCAAAATTCGTATCAGAAAAAGTAAAGAAGTACTAAAGGGGCAAAGATGACAATTTCACCAGGCCAGAAAAAGGTGAAATCCACCCCAAAGATTTCATTGCCATGGACTGTTAGGTCTCTGACAGCAGAGCTAGGAAGCCTCCCAGGCAGATCCTGACGGAGATACAAGGAGAAACCACACAGAGCGGAAAACCAGCACACCTCTTTCTGTGGCTGACAAATCAAGTGGACAAAAATGTACAGCTACAGAAGACGAAGCTGCTGCGCTGCTGCTGCTGCTGCTGCTGAAGCTTATTCCTAAAGACACATGTAAAGCTGTACGCACGAACAGGAGCTGCACATTCTTCTCAAAGACATGGCACATTGATACATCCATCAAATCTCCATTACCTGACTAGCCTCTAATGATAAAGCTTCCAGCTGTCCTTCGAGTCTCATTTTTTCTTTAAGAACCTGCAACATTTCATCATGAGTTTCAGCAACAGAGCTTTCCATGGACACGCTGGAGGATAAAGGCACAAAGGATCAGGCAGTGGGAAGATGACCGATCATTGTCTTTCCTTTACACCATCCATACTCTCCAAATTCCACACCCCTCTGCTCCTCTCCCCCAATTAAAAAAAAATAAGTAAGTAAAAAACATTTAGCAGCTTCCCTGGTGGCACAGTGGTTGAGAGTCCGCCTGTCGATGCAGGGGACACGGGTTCGTGCCCCGGTCCGGGAAGATCCCACATGCCGCGGAGCGGCTGGGCCCGTGGGCCATGGCCGCTGAGCCTGTGCGTCTGGAGCCGGTGCTCCGCAACGGGAGAGGCCACAGCAGTGAGAGGCCCGCGTACCGCAAAAAAAAAAAAAAAAAAAGATTTAGGTAGCGAGCCAAAGCTCTTAGGAATGCTACCGATACACCCCCGCCCACAGCATGGCCTTTTCAGCCACCACATGGCCAGAATGTCCTCATGGAGACATGAGCCCCCATCACATCTGTGCAGTTTTAGAGACAGGTCTACACAGATCCTGGAAGGCAGAATATCTTAACACTGCAGGTGATTACTCATTCGACCCAATTCCACTTCTTACAAAGAGACAGAGTGCATATAAATGAAGCATTAAAGACCAAGGGGGGACTCGGAGAGGAAGGCAGTGCCTCGCAGGCCCGGCGTCACCCACCTGCTGCAGATGCTGTCAGCCCGGCGCCGCGTCTCCCCATTGACCTTCTGCCTCTGCTCTTGGCGCTCGGCGGCTGCGGCCTGGAGGACATCCGAGATGGAGGGCAGCTGGCCCAGGGCGCTGGCGGCGATCTCCTGGCTGCTGACCCCACAGGGGGCCTGGCGCACGCCCCCCGTGTTCACTGGAAGGCCGGCCGTCCCTCGGGCAGAGACGCTGCTATAGGAGGAGCTGTCACTCTCGGTCCCGTCAGCCTCGGACACATTGTCCCCCGTCAGGGACGCATCCTCCAGGCGGTCATCGGCCTCGGGACACAGGCTGAGCTCAGACACCACTGACGTCCCACTGCCTCGGTTCTGCTCCAGGGAGGCCCTGGCAGAGTCCGGAGCCGGAACATTTCCACCAGAATTCCGAGCGTCTGAATCTTCAGTTCTGTAATCAGCCAGAGACCGAATTTTGCTTGATTTGAAACTTTTTTTCTCCTTAGGATGTGCCAGGAGCCCTAAGCTGCCCACCTTCGGCCCCCGAGGGACGCTGGTGCGCAGGAAGGAATATTCTTTGGTCATAGCCACGGCACTGGCCCTCGGTAAGGTTTCTGGGTTCAACATGAGTTCAGGATCAAGTGTGCTAAAAAGTCTCGTTTTAGTTACAGGTTGACTTGACTGAGAAGGAAAAGAAAGTACAAAAATTATGTTTAAAATTGACAAGCAGCATTCAGAAATCGCCATCCAGAGAGGCCACGCCGATTACGCAACGAGGGCTCCCTGCACGCGGCCGCGGCACGGGCGTCCCGTGCTCTGTGACTCGCTGCCTCCACGGGGCCCCGGGTGAGAGCCAAGCGCACGCCTGACTCTGACCCGACGGCGTTTCCAAACACCCACCAGAGCACGTCCTTCCTCCTCACATCTGCTTCACACAATATTCCTGGCTATCCTCCCATGATAATTCTTTTACATAAACCTTGAAATTTTTCTTCAAGTTAAGAAAAAAGTCCTGTTGAATTAGAACTACCTTAAATTTATAATTACTGAGGGGATAATGAGCCACTTCCCCCCATTTATTTATATCTGTTGCCTGACCCTCGACAGAGGAAGTTATGTAGTGTTTTAGAGTCTAAACCATTTTTGTTGTCATTTAAATTTAATACTTAGATATTTTGTTATTTTGTTGATATTATAAATATTATCTTTTCCCACTAATTTCATAACTGGTGATACTAGGACAACTTGATTTTTCATATTTGTATTTGAAACTGACAATTTCTAAACCCCAATTATTTTAATAATTTTATATTTTTATAAATTTATAATGATAGCAATTTTTCAGTTGATTCTCCAGCATTTTTCCAAGGTGTTACCAACACCTGCAAATAACATTTCTCCTATTTTTTCAATATTTATATCTCTTACTTCTTTTTCTCATATCTTCATGTTAGCTAGAACTTCCCAAGTGGCCTTGAATGAGGCTGGAGATGAGGGGAGACACCATTCCTTGGCGCTGAATCAACAAGACTTTCTCTTACGATTAATATTCTATGTTACTCTACAAAGTTAGTGCAATCCCAAAGTGGCAAGGAACAAGGTGGGCGAGGAGCATCTCAAAACGATGCTGGGATACAAGAGGAAGGATAAATGAGCCAGAGCAGCAAGGAAGAGTTAGGGGCGTGGTGCGTTGGACATGCCAGGCCTCCCAGATGGTAACACACACTATAAAGCTGCCATGATTAGATCCACTGAGAATGAGAAAAGAGTAGGTGGGCTGATGACACAGAACACAGCCCAGGAACTGGTCCAAGCATAGGTGGGGTCTATAGATATTTAAGAAGCACCACAATAAGGTAGCATTCCAACCAGTGGGGAAAAGAGAGACTACAAAATAAGCAATTTGAGATAACTGGCCAGCTGTCCACAAAGAGGCTCACTCCCACCTCTCACCTCCATCCAAAACATTGCAAGTGGATTAGATTTACACAGAAAAAAACACAACTTTTTAATACTTTTTATACTATCTCTTACTTATAGCATAAGAAGAAAACAGAGGTGAATTTACTTATATCCTTCAAACGGGGAGATCCTCTCAAATATGACATGAACCCCAAAAGAAGTAACAGCAAAAACTGAAAGTTCTGACTGTAAACATTCAAATCTGATGTGCAGGGAATTCCCTGGCAGTCCAGTGGTTAAAACTGCACTTCCGGGACATCCCTGGGGGTCCAGTGGTTAAGACTCCGCACTCCCAATGGAGGGGGCTTGGGTTCAATCCCTGGTCAGGGAACTAGGTCCTGCATGCTGCAACTCAGAGCCCACATGCCACAACTAAAGAGCCCGCGTTCGGCAACTAAAGATCCCGCATGCCACAACGAAGAGCCTGCACTCAGCAATGAAGACCCCATGTGCCACAACTAAGACCTGGCACAGCCAAATAAATAAATATTTTTTAAATTGAATTAAAAAAAAAAAAGACTGTGCTTCCACTGCAGTGGGCACGGGTTCGATCCCTGGTCAGGGAACTAAGATCCTGCAAGCTGCGCGACACAGCCAAAAACAAACAAACAAAAAAACTGATGTGCAGCAAAAAGTATGCCAGAAAAGAAGTCACGGAGAACTAAGAAGAAATTGTTTGCAAAAATACTAGAAGGGGGTAACTTCCTCATATACAGTACCAACATAACAAAAAGACAACCAACAGAAAGACAGACAAAGACCGACAAAGACACCCAAACAGCCAACACGCAAAGAGGCGCTGACTGTTAGGAAGTACTGGGTTTTTTCACCTATCAGAGGACGAACATTCAATTTTCATTATTTCTAATGCTACCAAGGATCTTACAGACTGCTAACCGGAATGTAAACCAGTCCACCCTACGTGGAGGGCAATATATATCAACTAACATAAAGCCTTTTACCCAATAATTTGACAGTTAAGGATTTACCCACAAAGGTATACCAAGACACAAAACATTCCCTGCAACATTGTTTGCAATTTCAAAAAATTAGAAACCACCTAAAGTCAATCACTATGGGTTGGTTAATGCAATGCTGGTACATACACATGGTCACGAAGGATGAGGAGGGCCTCCACTGTGTTGATGGAGAAGGAGCTAAGGACAGGGGAGTGAGAAAGGTCGTGTGAAGAGCAGTGCAGAGAGGGGGCTCCCCCGCATAAAAATTATCACCACCTCTACGTGAAGGCACATGAGTGGAGATGCTCTCAAACAGGGGAGGACTTTCATCCATCATGTCTACCATTTAAACATGAGGTTTGAACTACATTCCTAAATAAGTATCTTTCTACTCCTAGTTTGTTTTTGCTTGCCTGTTTTGCATTTTTTGAATCGAGAATTCTGCGTTTTATCAAATACCTTTTCAGCACCTACTGAGATGGTCATTAAGTCTTGCCACATGGAACGACCATTATGATGAGTTCTATCAACAGATTCTCCCATTTTGAACTAACCTGTACTCTTAAAGAAAATCTCACTCAGTTTATGCTACTCCATGAACCGACCGGCCATGCTGATGGGTCACAAGCACAGCAGTGGAGAGCACAGCTCTGTGCTCAGATAGGCAGGTTCAAGTCCCAGCTCAGCCGGGGGCACTGGCGGTCACTTCAGCTCTGAGCTCCCCTGGGTCATGGGGAGAACCCACCCAGATGCCGATCCGCATGAGGACGGCACCTGCCAGGCTGCACTCTCCGCAGCCGGCCCTGCCCCGAGGGTCTCCAGAGCTGGGGACAGGTGGGGGCCAAAGTAGCCGGCATCTTGCTGCCTGCCTTCCTTAGTGCGGCGCAGGGCGGGGAAGGCGGGGTGACCAAGCAAGTGGGCCTGTCAGGTTGCTCAGACCAGTGTGTGATGAGCCCAGCAGCTGGACAGAAGTTATCTTACTGAGGCTAAGGTTTTATACACATATATGCATACATATAATTTTTAAAGATGGGAAATGATGTGAAACTTCACACTGAACTCCTGACACATTGCCTAACGTTGGATGACCCAGGCAGAGCTTGGACTTGTGGTGCAAACCCTTGGGAGGCAAGCTGTGGACAAGCTCGGCACAGACACTGTCTGGTCTGTATCTTGGCTCTGCTACTTTACCACAAGTTCCTTACCTGTCCGAGCCTCACTATAATGTCCGTGGGGAATTTAACACAGTGCCTAGCACACGTAATTACTACTGACTATTGACCATCATTGTAATGTTTTCTGGCAGGCCATCTGGACAGATCCCTAGAAGCCCCTGACCGGGTGGGAGCCTCTGTCAGTGCAGAGCCTGGTGCTGTCCCTTCCAGTCCGTTTACATTGGCTTCAGAGCCCTGACGCTCGAAAAGCCAAGGTTCTCTCTTGGGAAAACAAATGGCCAACCTTGATGAGGACCCGTCACTACTAAATCAATCCCCAAAAGCGTTTTTTAAGTTTGTTTAGTTTTAAATTCCTTTAATTTGACATTTTTCAAGTCCACAGAAAACTTGGATGAAGAGTGAAATGAACCTTCATACCCCCCTTTCTTAGAGTCACTCGATGTGATTAAAAAGACTGCTTTCATTGGTATCCTAACGAGAGTTTCATACCTGAACACAACTGATTTTAGCAAAGCATATGGACATACTTATCATATGTGTGGGACGTGGCACATATTCTAACACTGTACAGCAAAGTTCAGTAGAAACTGTGCCACTTATGCAGTAAACAAGCCAAACCCAGGACTGGCCGCTCAAGCACAGACAGCAGTTCTGCCCAAGTATTTGTTGCCCCTGCTTTTCTAAAGGCAGCCTTAGAGGGAAGAAGGACCAGATGGGGTGGGAACCAAAGGGTGGGAACTACGTGACAAAAATGATCCTTGCAGAGAAGCACAGAAGCCCACCCCCCCAGAGAGAGAAATAAACAGCAGATCCTGGAATTATGTCTGACCAATTGCTGTTTTTCACACGTGAGGTTTTCCACTAGCTCGTCCGAGAGAGGGAGACTCACTCTTTCCTGCTGGCGCTTCGCCCTGTACTGTCTGAGCTGCTCTTCCAGCTGCTTCCGAGCCTGCAGTCGGACCTGCTGTTCCTTCTCCAGGAGCACTGGAGCCTCTGTTGAGCCTGAGGTGGGGAAATGGCCATTTAGAAACTCACAATGCACCAGGGTACAGAGGACCAATCAGAACAGCAGCCTGGCTATTTTGTGTTTTATTACCGATACGATTTAGCTTTGAACGACACATGGCTGTCTAGTTTGAAAGAAGTGTTTGCAGATGGAGAGAAAACTGCGAGCCTTGGACACTGACCACAGAGAGGACCCACCTGGTGGCAGACACACTGGCCAAGCACAGGGGCCGTGCTCGTGCCACGAGTGCATCGCCCCCTATGGGCACCCGGCTGGTAAAACAGGACACGCGCGGGGCTTTCCTGGTGGTGCAGTGGTTGAGAATCTGCCTGCTAATGCAGGGAACAAGGGTTCGAGCCCTGGTCTGGGAGGATCCCACATGCCGCGGAGCAGCTAGGCCCGTGAGCCACAACTACTGAGCCTGCGCGTCTCGAGCCTGTGCTCCGCAACAAGAGAGGCCGTGATAGTGAGAGGCCCGTGCACCGTGATGAAGAGTGGCCCCCACTTGCCACAGCTAGAGGAAGCCCTCGCACAGAAACGAAGACCCAACACAGCAAAAATAAATAAAATTAATTAATATATATTTAGCCTGAAATTAAAAAAAATAAAACAGGACACGGGCAACCTGTGCCTTTTAGTAACAAAAGAACTGAACTTGAAATTGGTGCCAGTGTGAGTGTTCTGAGGTTCTCACCAAGCTCCAAGTCCGCTCCCTGACAGTACAGAGGAACGTGAGAAGCAATCCTGACGGGACAACGGCCGCTGAACTCGTCTTCTTCATGCAGTTATGTCTGGGCCCCTCACCTCAGTTTCCTGCCTGAGGCGACTCCAGTCCAGGGTCTCTGCTCAAGGACAGGAGGGGAACTACTCTGACAACTTTCTGGCTAATAACAAAATTTTAAATATCTAAAATCCAAACCTTTCACTTTGGGTAAGAAAAGGGCCAAACAGCGAGTGAAAGGGAGGAGAGCCCCAGGTCTCCCCAGGGGGGTCAGACAGCAGGCTGACAGGAGCAGAGAAACGCCGTAACTGAGCCCCTTTATGGGCGGAAGCATCTTCAACTGTGGATCCTAGGAGGTACGTAGCTGCTGCTGAATTTCACTAGGAATTCAGCAGTGTTGTCACTAACTGTGCACTCATCACTCAAGAGGTCTCTCATACTTTTCACAACGCTGAGTGGTCCAGACAGCAGAGACCTAGGAGCTCTGGCCTCAGGCAGGGAACCCAAATCAGCAAGCGCAGCACCAGAGACATGGCCTCGGGGCTGGGCTGGGGGCAGGCGAGCCGGGTGGGTACCTCGGGCCAGAGCTAACATACCCCTCAGGTCAGGACCCAGGATTTCACACAACATCTTGGCTGACATGCTAACAGTTAGTTTACAGAGATGTTTAAAGTACGCTGTGGCCCTAACAAAATAATGCCTGTGAAGAACCCTCTAGTAACCAGGGAAGTGGGAGCTGCAAGTGAAACTATCAAGGCAGCATCACAGCACACCCATCAGACTGGTAGACTCAGAGGAAACAGCCTCTGTGTCCTCTCACAGGGCGTCAGCGCCCTGGCAATGTGACCACACATGATGGAGGTAAACACAGCTGTTGCTTCTGACCATGAATTCTGCTTCTAGGGTGGAGCCCACAGAAACGAAAGCACCAATGCTGCAAACATGCATGGGGAGATGCTCACTGCAGTACTGGTCACGTGGCTCTTACCGGCCACACGCGGGGCTCCTACCAGCCTTAAGAGAATAGATACGGAGTTGCATCAGCTGATCAGCTGATGTGGGGCAATATCCATGTGATAAAGCTAGGTGAGGAAAGCACACAATAATGTGAGGGACATTAACCCCATTTTAAAAAACAATGACCCCCAAACCTGGCTGTTTCCAGACGCCTGTAAAGGACTATGTGAGAATGTGGCTGACCTGGACGGGAGGGGAGGGGAAGAGGTACTAAAGGGAGGATGAGGCTTAAAAACAGCACGTGTGAAATGACCCCATTAAGTAAAATCACACAAGTCTGTGTATGAAAACCTACATGTTAGAAAAAGGCCTGGAGGTTTCTAGGGCTCAGAGGCTGCCAGTTTGCAACTTGTTCACCCATGAATCCCCAGGGATTGCACAAAATGTACACTGATTAAAGTAACTCATAAAAGAAAGCCTTCAAAGTGTAACTGTCGGGCTTCCCTGGCGGCGCAGTGGTTGAGAGTCCGCCTGCTGATGCAGGGGACACGGGTTCGTGCCCCGGTCCGGGAAGATCCCACATGCCGTGGCCGCGGAGCGGCTGGGCCCGTGAGCCATGGCCGCTGAGCCTGCGCGTCCGGAGCCTGTGCTGCGCAACAGGAGAGGCCACAGCAGTGAGAGGTCCGCGTACCGCAAAAAAAAAAAAAAAAAAAAGTGTAACTGTCAAGATCAAAACCCCACTGGCTGCTTGCTCACCACCCAGGGTGACAAAAGACACGCATGCACAGGCCCTTTAAACTTGGGCCTCAAGCCCAAGTCACCATCAGGCCATGATGAAGTGTATCTTGTCTCTGAAATGGAGCTAACTGTTAAATGTACGACCCACCACAGTGATAAAACAGCAAATGGAAGGGGGGTGCAGGGCCTGTGCCTCTGAAGGATGGTGGGTGACAAGGGCCCTGGGGTGGGGGGAGAGGGGGGAAGAGCCCAGTGGGAAGATGCTTACACAGTTGCGTTTCTTGCATAGGAAGACTGAGTCTGAGGGACTGCAAAGCTTCTTTTCTAACACTGCCCTCAGCACTAGTCCCCTGAGACTTCCTTAGGTTGTCATGGAAATCAGCCACACCTGGAGAGGCTTCAGGACCCACTGACAGCGGAGGGTCTGGGAACTGTGGCGCCGGCCCATTCAGACAGGTGTCCCCTTGGCTTCCTCCTTCATCTGAAGCTCTGTCTACCTCGACACCGGCACCTGGAAAAGACGGTGTGCTGGGCCATCACGGTTTTAACAACTCAAGCAGGACAAGAGGGGATCTAGATACGTGAGCAATCTCCACATGCCATGGATCTGTTCACTCTGAGAGGACAGCAGGATCGTCCCCTCCCGTGGGCGGTGAGGTGGGACAAGTCACTCGACCTCGCAGAGCCTGACACACTCACCTGCAGGATGCCCTCCTCACCCTCCGCGCTACGGCTGTGGAATTTAAGTAGTAATGTTTCCTTTGCATTTAAACAAGACCAACAAGAAATCTTACGAAAGTCTGTTTTTTAAAAAATAGCAAAAAAAACCTTACACATGCTTAAAACACAGTTGACGATGTTTCTAACAGGCGTTGTTAACAGCAGTGCTAACCCGTGTCACAGCCTCACGTTTTCAACGGGCTGATTCCAAATGAGAAATCAAAGGCAGAGTCAGAATAGCTGCTGAGAACGATTATGGCAAAGCTGAGCACAGAACCCAGAGTCCGTGCTCATGGCTGACAAACACCTGACGGATACAAAGCCAAGTAGACCAGTGGTGACTATACACGGCTACCAAGCTCACTCTCCTCCACTAACACTGTTACGAGTAGACTTGTTTATGCTCTAACTGAAACCTATTTCTGTGCCAAAAGGAAACTAGAAAGAAAGCACTCTCCCCGTGACAGACCGGCCAGTTGGCAGCCAAAGAGCCAGGGAGACGTGTGGAGGGGCTTCCAGGCAGGTGCCAGGGCCCCAGCACTGCAATGCCCCAGCCTCGCACAGGGTCAGCATCACTTGGCTCTCATGACGTACCCAGTATGCATCCAGGAAGTTCTCTCTGTGCCCAAGCAAATTTAAAATGGGTTTCTGTCACTTGAAATGTGACTCCCAACTAACATAGCTACTGTCATGCCTCTCTGAAAGGAAAACCAGAATATAAACGGGGCACCCCAGACACAAAGCAGAGCGGGGAGACCCAGCACCACCCTGAAACAACCATCTGTTGTTTTACACAAACAGCCCTTCAGTCTCCTGCTGGGGTCAGGGTTGGGGTCGGGGGAGGAATCCTGCATCTCAGATCCAAGTTAATCGGGTCAGTTCTGCTCTCTGACAGGCTTACTTACGGATCTAGGAGAGTCTCTAAACCTTCCTGTTTACAAAACAAAGTCATTTTTTGAGCATCATATTGCACTTTAAAAGAAACCTAAAAGAAGGCCCAATAAATAATAAGACTTGATTGTTTCCAAACACAAGGCTAATTATGGATAAACAAATAACGATGACCACACACACACGGCCAGCACCGCTTCCCAGGTGCTTGCATTTCACATGGGCCCTCACGACCATCCCGAGATGCAGGTACCATTCATCTTTCCGTTTTCTCAAGAGGAGAGTGAGACTGAGATAAATCAAGGATCTTGCTTGAGGGCTCCTTGCTGTTAGTGGCAGACCTAGGAGCCGTCCCACTGTAGAGCTCTTGGTCTCGGGCCGAGCCACACTGGCCTCACCCGGCGTATAAGGAGCAGTAACCAGCAAAGCCATTTCAGGTGCTTGAGCACTGTTTTACAAGAACAGGAATGCAGTTTCTGCTAGTAAATCAGTAAATACACATGGTAACGATTTTCAAGCACACACCGACCAGGAAGGGGCATGGAATGGAGTGGGTAATTCACCCTGTACTTCCGATGCACAAATAACACATCAGCTAACATGCAAATGTGATCCAATAATCCTCAGATCACTAGTGGACCATTTCTGGATCCCAGTTAGTAAAATTCTGGCAACCAACCAGAAAGGTAGAATGTTAGGGCACAATGATGTGTCAGTGAAGACCTACAGAAGCCTTAACGGTAACCATGCTGCTCTGTCCTGCTGGAGCAGAAAGTTCCACAAAGTTCCCGTTCTATTTAACACGCGTGGTGCTTGATTCAAGGTTGGCATCAACTAAAAAACAAAACCAAACCCTCATCTGATTACTAAAAACACACTCTGAATGAATTAAAAAGTTCATTACGGTCTTAAGACACCACAGGCTTCCTCCAAAATGCACGCTGACCCACGTTCTCCTGTTTGAAGGCAGAAAGTCAGCAGCACACAGAGTAACTGGTGACTTACACTGGGCTTCATCCCACTGGTCCAGTGATGTCAGGGAGCCAGTGGGCTCTGGGGGGGCCTCGGGGCAAGCTGAGATCCCACTGCCGGGTTTGTCCTCCAGCATGCCTTCCTGTACGGCCGCTGCACCGTCCATGGCTAGGGTGACACGGGCTGGGCTGACAGTCAGGGGCTGCAAGTGAACTGCGAGCGAGCTTGGTTTCTGCCATCAGCAACGGCCGAGAGCTCCTGGGATGGGAAGCACCAGGGCTGCCATTTTCGGAAGATTTAAAGTCTCACAAATGGCCTGAAATCAAACCAAGTAATATCATGATACCTGACAGGAGAAAAAAGAGAAAAAAGGTATTATGAAACTTCGTTTGCCAGACTTGAAGTAACAATTCCAAGACTAACATTTGGTTCCCAATTTGCATCTGTATAATAAACAAATATAGATTTATTCATTCAACAAATAATCCTTGAGCACCTACAACATCCTAGATTTTGAGGATAAAATGCTGAACCAGCTCCACCTGGGCCCATCCCTACAGGGCGGCTGCACTGGCGCCGGCTAAAGACCGTCCCGCCAGGGTGAGAAGCTCCACAGTCGGCGCTAGAATCGGCAGAGGTGGCCACGGAGCTGGGGGTGGGCCTTGGGTGACTGACGAGCTGAGTCTGTATTTATTTAAATTTAACTAATTTGTGTGTAAATAGCAACATGTGGCCAGTGGCTTCTGTACTGGACACACAGGCCCAAGAGCTCCCAGGGCTCAAAGGGCAAGCCCCTGCCCCAGGAGACCTGGCATGTCAGTGCCCAGGCCACAGCTCAGATCCAGAGGGCAACATGGAAGACGCGATGGCGTGGGACATGGTAAACTGGACACTGTTGGAGGAAAGCACAGGAGGTGAGGACAGAGGGAAGTAGCCGTCCCGGGATGGGGGCAGAGACAGCATGTCACAGCAGGTAACCAACGCATCCTTCATTTCTCGCAGTATCTGCTATCTTTCAGCCCATCCTGCCAGGCTGAGTTTAAGGTGGCAAAACTTTGCCCGAAGTCTGGCAACTGGTTATCACATTTGACGTGTAATGAGGATACTATCGCAGGTTTCAGGACAAAAATTTACATGACTTTCCTCCCCAGCTTACAAATCCCACATAGACATTTCTGAAGAGCCTAAGCAGGAGCCGACTCTCACTGGACAGGCAGGTGCGCCTGCTTCTCCACAGTCCTCTGTCACCCTGTCACCCACGAACACACAGCCTGGGGCTGGCACAACCTGGTCTACCCCGTGGTGAGGCCCAGCGACGGGAACCCAGTGGTGTTTGGCCCACAGCTCCCATCATCCACACGTTCCCCTCTGCAACCCAGCGCCCGACAGGCCAGCGATACCATGGATCAATAACAGTGCTGTTACGAATATAAAAAGGCTATGGCCAATTTTTTTTTTTTGTGGCCACGCCTCTCGGCTTGCAGGATCTTAGTTCCTGGGCCCTCGGCAGGGAAGGCGCAGTCCTAACCGCTGGACAAGCAGGGGATTCCCTATGTCTACTATTAAGTGTAGAGCTAGTTCTAAGGGTTTGTACTTGAGAGGACCACGGATAGAAATGTGTGAAAACATGGGTAACTGTTGCCAATGCCCTTCTCTCCTTGACTCCAGGCAAATACCCATGGACCCTTCCATGTCTACCATCAGGCACTGCTCTCAAGTCCCTCCTGGGCCTCAGGTAAAGCACGTGGCCCACTCGCTTCTGCCATCACGATACCCCCTGCAAGCATATCACATCGCAGTGTGTGTGTGCCTATCTCTTCCATCACGCTGTAAGATCCTGGATGCAGAAATCACGACTCCAAGTCTGCCCCTACCCCCTGGAACATCCCCTGCACAGAGCAGTGCTCAGCACAGGCTACTGACTTAAATCTCTGCCTCACCAAGTTCCACCCCTTAACAACCAAGCTAGTGGTTCCAAAACAAAACGATGACAGTATTTGCATCCTTGGTCATCCACAATGCCTTGTCAAATACAGAATAAGTCTGTTTCTACTAAACGCAGGTGGGAGCCGCAGTTCTAGTGAGGGCAAAGAACACCCTGGGAGGTATAAACTGGGAGAGCTGTACGTGAATGGTCACAGGCAGATAAGCAGTGACAGTGACCAGGAAGAGCGCGACAGCCAGTGGGACTGGACTTACCTACGGAAGACGGAACATGCCAACCAAAGGAAGGAGGGCACAGGGGCGGCCAAGGAGCCACAGAGAATGCGCCACCGAGGCAAGCGGTGACCACACCTGACCCTGACACTGTGCGGGAAAGAGGAACACTGGCCTAGATGTTCACGTCCACTGAGGAAGGCAGGCCAAAGACAAATGAATCAGGCCGTCTGAGCCCAGTGCCAACGCACACTCCGCTCACTGGCTCCCCTTTATTTGGATTTCTTACTAAACAAGAAGCCTTCTGATTCCCAAGGAGCCCTACCCCCTCCAGAGATGGATGGTGCAGCCGCCGAGAGTTCGAGACCCTGTGACTGTGACTTGTTCTGGTAACTTATGAAGGTGGCTCCTGTTCACATGCAGCTCTTCCTGAAGCCAGACAAGAGATGGAATTCACAGACCACCAGAAGCAGCCCCTGGTGAAGGGACACTTCTCCCTGTCCATAATACCCTGGCATTCTCCGTGTATCCTCAGCCTCCTGTGAATTTTACTTAGCATGATTCAGTTGTCCAGGGCCTCATTATCTCAGACGGCTGACAAACACAGGGCAAGGAGGGTCAGACAGCTGGGAGCACATCACAAGGAAGCTGTTAGTAGTAACATGCACACTCCATTTTGTGATTAAAAAGCAGAGATCAGCCTAATCACAGTACTGTTTTTGACCACGTGCATTCTGCTGTTTCCCAGAGGGAAGAGATGAGGCAAACCGTAACTTAGAACTTCGCGAAGTGCGTGTAACTCTAGGTCCATCACTGTCTGACATCAAGAGACTTCAGATCAAGAAACTACCATCTCAGGCACCTATGTGACTTCCAGCTTCCCCCAGACAGAAGATTACATGGATTTGGTATATGCACATTAACAGCTCCATCTACCCCATCTTCTTTAAGACGTCCCTATCAGCAATCAGAAACAACAGAGCATGGGAATTCCCTGGTGGTCCAGTGGTTAGGACTCTGGACCACCAGCACATGCACTGCCGATGGCATGGGTTTGACCCCTGCTGGGGGAACTAAGATCCTGCAAGCCACGTGGGGCAGCCAAAAAGAAAAGAAAAACAACAGAGCATGGCCAAAGTGAAAACCCGGAAAGCCTAATGTCACCATATAGCAGTGTAATGTAAAGGACAGACTCAGGTATCAGACATCTTGGCTGCAGGTCCTGACTCCCCGACCCTCACCTGTGAGATCATGGGCAGATTTCTTAACCACTCGTAGCTGGCGATCTCATCAGTAAGATGATGAGAAAAAGAATAAAAAATCTGTGCCAGGATTAACTGCACACGTCCCATGAGCTCAATAAATAGCAGCTATTATTATTAGTGTTATTTTCCCTTCAATTGCTGCTTGTCAAAATCAATAGGTAAAAGCCAACTGAATATATTCTCATTCAAGAAAGTATACTGGGCTTCCCTGGTGGCGCAGTGGTTGAGAGTCCACCTGCCGATGCAGGAAACACGGGTTCGTGCCCCGGTCCGGTAAGATCCCACATGCCGCGGAGCGGCTGGGCCCGCGAGCCATGGCCACTGAGCCTGCGCTCCGCAACGGGAGAGGCCACAGCAGTGAGAGGCCCGCTTACTGCAAAAAAAAAAAAAAAAAGAAAAGAAAAGAAAAAAGAAAGTATGCTGCTTTGATAAAGAAGATATGGTACACACACACACGCCAGAATATTACTCAGTCATAAAAAAAGAACAAAATTTTGCCACTTGCGACAACATGGATAGACCTGGAAGGCATTATGCTTAGTGAAATAAGTCAGACAGAGGAAGATAAATACTGTATGTTATCACTATGGAATCTAAAAAGAAAGCAAATGAACAAATATAACAAAACAGAAACAGACTCACAGATACGGAGAACAAACTAGTGGTTACCAGAGAGGTGAAGGGAAGGGAGAGGGGCAAAGTAGGTGAAGGGGATTAAGAGGTACAAACTACTAGGTATAAAATAAATAAGTTACAAGGATGGAACGTACAGCACACAGAATATAACCAATATTTTATAATAACTTTGTATGGAGTCTAATTTATAAAAACATCAGGGCCTTCCCTGGCAGTCCAGTAATTAAGACTCTGTGCTCCCACTGCAGGGGGCATGGGTTCGATCCCTGGTTGGGGAATTAGGATCCCGCATGCTGCACGGCATGGCCAAAAAAACAAAAAACAACCCATCAAATTACTATGTTATACTCCTGAAACTAACATAATATTGTAAGTTTAGTTAAATTTAAAAATTATACTGCTGCTTAAGGCAACTGGCTAAAAAGAAAAAAAAGGTTACTTTTGAATCTGAGTAATGTCAGATGACTTTTATTTCCTTTTCTTGCCATTCAAGGTCCACTGGAACTGAAGGCTATCACTCCAATAAAAAGTTGTATTTGCAATATTTAAGGGACAATTTAAAATGTAAAAAAAAGAAAAATCCACGAGTCACCTGTAAATGGCTTACAACGTCCCAGTGGTTTTCAATCACACTGACAATCAAATCTAAGCCTCTCACCACGAACTAGGATGCTGCATACCATCTGACCCCTCCCTACATTGCATCCTTGTTCCCTATCATTTTCTTCCTTTTTCATTACATACTTGCCATACTTCTCTACCTCAAAACACCAAACGTACTCCTCCCTCAGGGTCATCACACTTGCTCTTCATTCTGCCCGAAACACTCTTATCCCACAGTTTTGCATGGCTAGTTTCTTGTCACAGAGGCCTTGGCTCAAGTCACCTCCGCCGACGGGGTCTCCTACAGACCCACCCCAAGCACCGCCCAATACTCTCTCAGCAATGACCTCATTTATCCTCCGCATCCCTCCACGACAGCGTGAGCTCAGTGAGGGCAGGGACCCTGACACGACTTCGGCTCTGGATCCCAGCACCTACAATGAACAGTGCCGCTCACACGACCGACACTCAACAAACAGTTGCTGAATGAAGGCCGAGCTGTTCACCTGCAGACTAGTGACTACGCCTGACCCCACTGCCTCTGGAAGGTATCACTGCACCAGTGAAACGCCTCTAAGCACCCAGAATCGAGATGGAATCGAGGTGGACTGAGAGGCTGAGAGCACATGGGCTCTTTAAACCAGGCTTCACACTAACCACCCGACACCATGTCACACATGTCATCTTGACAGAAGTTCTGCAAAAGAACAAGACCAACAGCAGTTGTGGGCACCTCTGAACAGATCACTCCCCGGCACAGGTAGACAGCGCTCCGGAAGGGCTCGAATGTATGTATATTTATGAAGCCAGTTCCCTAACAGCTACACAGGCCGGCTTCCAGGCCCGGAGGCTACCAACGGTGAGAAGCCGGACTAGCGCAGGGCGTTGTCGCTCTAGGCGGAGCCGCAGCCGGCCCTCCGCGTCCGCCCCGGTACCGCCGCCCTTCGCCCGGCCCCCACTCCGACCGCGCCGCGGTTCCCTAGCTCCCCGCGCCCTCCCCGGCCGGAGGCCCTGCCCAGGAGCCACCCCGCGACCCTCACCCCGGCGCTGAGGAAGCCGCTGCAAATGCCCCGCCCGGCCGCTCAGGCGGAGACGTGGCCCCGCGCGAGGCGGAGCGCGGCGCGGCGACGGAGTCCGGCCCCCCGGAAACAGCCAGTGCGCGCACCCTCCGTTCCGGAAGAGATAAGGTCCTCTTCTGCTAGCCAGCAGCCGCCCTCGGGACGGGACTGTTCCAGCTGCAGTGTCGAGATCCAGCCCACTCACAATTGGCCCGAGGCCGATTTGAAAGAGTGAGTATGGGGCTCTTTCCCTTGTCAGAAACGCAGCTCCCGGACCTGCCGGACCAACTCCAACAGGAAGCCGGGCAATTGAGCTTCCGGCGGAAGTGGCGTGCCTAAGCTCTGGTCCCCGCCCCCGCCCCGCCCCAGCTGTCAGTGTATGGGCGTCCTGGCCCCGCCCCTACCGTGTTGGGGGCGTGGCTAGTAAGCACCCGGGGCGGGGGCTGGGTCCGTGTGGCTCGCAGGTGGCGCTGGCCCCTGGCCTTGGCCCCTGAGCACCTAACCTTCTACCGCGCTAGTCCTTGTCTTTCAGGTACAAATGCAAAAGTGACTCCTGCCTTGGAGCCGTAGCAATGTTTATTTATATATGTGTGTGTGTATATATATATATATATATGTATTTTTTTCAATCTTTAGAAAGAAAATTGTTGGCATAGGGCATGAGGTTTAGATGAAGATATTTTTCTTTCTTTTTCGTCTACTGGTATCAAATTGTTCCAGCACTGTTTATTGAAAAGTCTATTCTTCCTCCATTAACTTGCTTTTGTACATTTGTCAAATCAGTTGGCTGCTTGTTGGCTGTTTCTGGGATCTCTGCACCGTTCCGTTGATCACCATGCCTATCCCTCTGCCAACAGCACAGTCTTCACCGCGGTAGCTTTACAGCAAGCCATAATACCAGGTTAGATGATTCCTCCCACTTTACTCTTTTTCATGACTGTTCTAACTATTCTGGGGTCCATGTCCTTCCAGATAAAGTTTAGAATAAACTTGTCTGTGTCCACAAATATCCTTTGTTGGATTTTGATAGGAATTGCATTAAAACTATAAATCAATTTGGGGAAAATTGGCATCTTTACTATGTCGAGTCTTTCAATCCGTGAACATGGTATGTCTCTCCATTTATTAAGATCTTTGATTTCTTTCTCAGCATTTTGTAATTTTCAGCATACAGATCCTGTACATGTTCTGTTAAAGTTTATACCTAAGTATTTCATTTTCTTTGGAGTGACTGTAAATGATATTGTGTTTTAAATTTTGGTTTCCACATGTTCACTGTCAGTATATGGAAATGTGATGGACTTCTGTGGTTGATCTTGTATCCTGAGACCTTGCTGAACTCATTTATTAGTTCTAGGAGATTTTTGGTTGTAAATTCCTTGGAATTTTCTACATAGCTTATCATGTCATCTGCAAATGCAAATTTTAACTCAAAATGATCATGGACTTAAGTGTAAAAATGTGTGAAACTATAAAACTTTTACAGAAAAAAAAATAGAAAATTTTCAGGACTGAGGGCTTGGTGAAGAGTTCTTACACATGACACCAAAAGCACAATCCACAAAAGAAAGAAATCAATAAATTGGCCTTAATCAAAGTTAAGCATTTTCGTTTTGAGAAAGACTCTATTAAGAGGATGAAAAGACAAGCCACAGACTGCAAGAAGATATTTACAAACTACATGAAGGACTGGTACCTAAAATATTTTAAGAACTCTCAAAACATAAAATTAAAAAAAATGATTAGAATATAAGCAAATATATGAAGACATGTTTCACCAAAAAGGATATATGGATGGCAAATAAGCTTGCTTGTGAAAGATGTTCAACATCACTAGCCATTACAGAAATGCAAATTAAGATCACCTTGATATATCACTTCACACCTATCAGAGCAGCCAAAATAAAATAGCGGCAATACCAAATGCTGGCAATGATGTGGAGAAACTAGATCTCTTATCTATGTTGCTGATGGGAATGTACAGTGGTACAGCCACTCTGGAATAGAGCTTGGCAATTTCTCTAAAAATGAAACATAATTATATGACCCAGCAACTGCACTCTTGGGTATTTATCTCAGAGAAATGAAACTTATGTCCACACAAAAGCCTGTGTGGACATAAGTTTCCACTCATGAAGAAAGTAAGAAAAGGCGTCATGCAGGTAATTGTGGGACAGCAAGGAGAGCCACGGGTTTGGGTTTTTTTTTTTTTTTTTTTTTTTGCGGTACGCGGGCCTCGCTCTGTTGTGGCCTCTCCCGTTGCGGAGCACAGGCTCCGGACGCGCAGGCTCAGCCGCCATGGGTCACGGGCCCAGACGCTCCGCGGCATGTGGGAAGAGCATGTGGGATCTTCCCAGACCGGGGCACGAACCCGTATCCCCTGCATCGGCAGGCGGACTCTCAACCACTGTGCCACCAGGGAAGCCCTGTTTTTTAACTTTATTTTTTAAAAAAGTGAAGTGTAGTTAATTTGCAATGTTGTGTTAGTTTCTGGTGTACTGCAAAGTGATTCAGTTATATATATATATATATATATATATATATATATATACACACTCTTTTTCAGATTCTTTTCCCTTATAGGTTATTACAAGATATTGAGTACAGTTCCCTGTGCTGTACAGTAGGTCCTTGTTGTTTACCTATTTTGTATATACTGGTGTGTATATGTTAATCCCAAACTTCAGTGTTTTCTTTGAGGAAGTTGTATTTGAGCTGACTTTGCGTGACGAGGAGGCCGGCGCGTGCCGGAGCTTTATAAGGGAAGGAATCGCACGTCCAGAGCAGGAGGGGTCCGAGATGAGGCGGGGTGGCAGCAAGCCACACAGGGTCCATCAGAGTGGGGAAGCCACTGGCACCTTTCAAGCAGGGGTGACATCTGCCTGGTGTTTGAAGAGGTGGCTCAGGCAGTGTGGACGTGGGTTGCGGGCACCTTGAGACTGTGGCCCTGCTGGCCGGGGCAGAGGCTCAGCCCCGTCCTGCAACGGATCAACTAGCTGAGGTGTCGCTGGGGGCTCAGGTGAGAGAGAATTCTCCAGCCCCTCCTGCAAAGCCTCGGCAAACACTGGACCCTTCCTAAAGACTGAAAACCAAAGGAGAAGACGGTGAGGGTGTGTCTTAGCTTCCTGTGGCCGCTATAACAAGCCACACCAAACAACACGGACTCACCCTCTCGCACTTCTGGAGGTCAGACGTCCAGAATCGTGGGGTTGCTCCTTCCCCACGCTCTGGGAGGAGCTGTTTCCTTTGCCTCTTCCAGCTCCCACAGCCTATCTTGGCTTGCGGCTCTCCCTCTGCCTTCAAACCGTCACTCCAGCCTCTGGTTCTGTCACATCTCTTTTTGCCTGCCCTTCTTGCCTCCCTTGCAATTGCACTGAGGACCCACAGAACAATCCAGAGGTGTCTCACCTTAAGGTCCTTAACTTGCAAAGTCCCTTCTGCTAGATAAGGTAACACTCACAGGGGCCAGGGGTCAGGACACGGATGTCTTTGGAGACAGGGGCAGAGGGCATTATTCAGCCTGCCACGGGGTGTTAATAGTATATAGGGTGTGGGGTTTGCCTAAAGGAAACCCACCTGACTTTATAAAACCCTGTGGTGTTTGATGTCTGATGACAAAGTGTTATGGGCTGAACTGTGTCTGCCTCTGCCACCCTAAATTCACATGTTGCAGCCCTAACCCTGAGGACCTCAGAATGTGACTGTGTGCGGAAATAGGGACTCTAAGTGGGTGACTGAGGTAAAATGAGGCCATATGCGTGGGCCCCAACCCAATGTGACTGGTGTCCTTATAAGAGGAGGAGATCAGGGCACACACACACAGGGACTACCACATGGGGACACGGGGAGAAGACAGCCGTCTACACGCCCAGGAGAGAGGCCTCAGGGGGAACCAGCCCTGCAACACCTATCTCCAGAACTGTGAGACCGGAAATGTCTGTTGTTTAGGCCTCCCCATCTGTGGTGCATGTTATGCAGGCCCCAGGGACCAGCACACAGAGCTGCTACTGAGAGCAGCGCCGCCCACAGCAGCACGTACGGTTGGGTCAGCACTCAACATGGCTTCCCACACTCGTCCTGCCAGGCTGCTCCGTGTGGGTGGGGGAGAACCAGAGATGAGGATACAGGTCAGGATCACCATCTCCAGAAGGAAACACACAGAAAACAAAATGAGAGAACACACTAGGCTCAACAGAGAGGAGAAGAGCCTCAGGAGAGGGGTGCAAAGCAAGGTCTTTGTGAGCACCCGACTGCCAGCGGTCAGCAGACGCTTCAGCCAAGTTTACACCAGCGGAGCAGCCAGGAAGCGTCCTGCTCTGAATTGTGAAGGGGAGATAAATAGTAAGGAAACGTTTCCTTTCCAATGGTCGGCACCAGGAAGAAAGCCAGACAGGCTGATGCTAGAATGGCTGGTTGGGAGGCCCCTCCAGGGAGCGGGTCTGGGCCAAGCCCTGAGTGGGGAGGAGACATCGCCAGGCAGCCCGGGCGAGGGCCCAGGTTTGGGTCTAGCTACGGAAGACCCCGGGGAGGTTTGCTGAGGGAGGAGAGGGGGCCACCCAGTGCTGGGCCTTTGTGGGCCGTGGTAGCACCATTCATTCCTATGTAACAAGCCAACCCAAACCGCAGTGGCTTCAAACAACTATTATTTCTCACGATTATACTGGTTGGGGGCAGTGGCATGCTGGTGTTTAACAACCTTCTCTCCAGAAAACAACAAAATGACCCTGATTTGCAGCAATTACCCATTTCCATGGTGTAAATACTCCTAGTGGGGCCAGTTTCAAGCTACCAACAGTGAGGTCCACAGACCGGATCAAAGGCAGCACCGCAGAGAACCTACAGGTATAGTCGTAGACGCCCTCGGGAGCCGAGGGAACAGCCAGATGCGCACGTTTATCAAGAAGGGCTGAGTCCTGAGTGCTTATTACCTTTGTTTAATCATAACTTGAGAATTCCAAGTTTATACAATTTTCTGAAGGGCTGTGTTTCAGTTACCAGTGGGAGTCATTCCTGAGATGGTGACAGTTGTCCCCTGGGAGCTGGCCACGAGGTCCTTCTGCAGGTCAGGACTTTCAGCTGGCAGATCCGCGGGGCTGGGCCTCCCTCCAGCTTCCCAGCTCCACTGGGACCCAGGGCAGAGGCTAAGAGTGGGAAGGAACGCGCACAGCTCATCTCTGCTGCATTTGCTTTGCCAGCGTCCCGAGGAACAGGATGGAAAGGACGTCCATTTGCAACAGAGAAATGAACCGGCACGTGGCACGCCCAAGGGAGCGCTGGACGGCTCGACTGGGGGGTCCTCAACACCCCTCACGGTGTGTACTTCATGGCTTCCATCTCAGAGGGGCCGGGAAGGGGTGGGAATGAGGAGACAGAGCCACAGAGGCCGAATTGGGTGGCAGCCCTGTGTGCTGAGGGCCTCGGACTTAATTCTGCAGGGAGCTACGAATGCCACTGCAGGCCGGCACTTCCGGGGGAGTAACCGAGGCCCAGCAGCACGGTTCCCGTCACCGTCAGGCCTGGGACGGGCTGAGCTCTAGCGGGCTGCCTGGCCCAGCAGTCAGTCTGCTTTTTCGCTGGTGACACTGGAGCCTGCCTTCCCCCAGCCCCACCTGCTTACGGGGTGCTGGCGGCTAGAAGGCGGTGAGAGGCTTGGGTCCCGCTGCTCATCAGCTTGGGGGTCAGGGACAGGCTTCTGTTCGAACTGGTGGGGAGGCCACCAGTTCACCTGTGTCAGCTTGGAGGAAGGCTGAGGTCTGGGAAGCGGCCACCACACACAGGAAGAGAAGGGTCTCGCATCCAGCCGCGCTGGAAGTCAGGCTCACTCTGGACTTTCAAACCCAATCCATCCCCCATTTTCTCTTCCTTCCTCCAGAGCACAGGTCAGCTGCTTGGTGCTGGGCTGCTGGTGCCCTCTGCAGCAGCAATCCTGATTCAGAACCTGAGCTTTCCTGGGCGTCTTCTCTGCTGGCTGCATGAAGACTGGTCTGGCTGCAGTGCCCCCACTGATAGAGGCCTGGCTCAGAATCCACTCTCTCTGTTTGGGCACTTCCCTGGGGCAAGATCCACCGATGTCATGCTGGGGCTCTCAGATCTGGGCCTGTGATTCCAATCCTGTTAGCTATGAGGTATTTAAGATGACCTGCTGGGTCCTTGGTCACACCAGGAGCGCTGACAGAGGCTGGCCCGAAGAGGACTCCAGGTGGTTGCCTGGGAGCTTGAACCCACAGGCCAGGAAGGGCAAGTGTGCAGCCCCTGGAGGATGCCCAGCAGATGGGAAGCGCAGGCAGGGCCAGCCCGTCTGACGGGGGCACCAGGAGCCCAAGAGGGACACAGGTCTGGGGATGGGCTGAGCAAGGCTGTACGAGGACGCGGGCTGGGCCCAAGGAGCCGGCCACAAGCACACGGGAGTCATCGGGCACGAGCTGAGCCACCAGGACACGAGCACACAGCAGGCTCCAACCCACTGTGGGCTGGATGCGGCAGGGGGCGGGGGTGTGTGTGTCACGGAACAGGAAGTAGAGAAAAGTTGCAGAAACACCGCACGGTGCGCCCTGTAAAACAGCTTGTCAGCAAGCCTGGAGAACCACCACCCCGGCCCGGGCTCCTGCCTCAGGTCAGAGCTGACAAGCTCCGTTCTGACCCCGGTGTGCTTGTCAGAAGTGGGGAATCCAAGTTCCACTGCAGTCGGGCCGGCACCGGGGACCAGCAGTCTGACGTGGTGCATGCCCTGCCCTTCGCTGACGGATCCAGCGTAGCCCACGGAAGGCTGCGTGTTTAAGCCTTGGCCAAGAGCGCTGCTACATCTGCTACGGGGCCTGCGTCTCTGTTCTTAGTCTGAGGGAGGGGTCAGGGTCAGAAGTGAAGGGGGTGATGAGTCAAGGTCCTAAGCATGGAGGGCAGCTTCGTGCCCGCACGAGCCAGGCCGGGGCTTAGACACAAAGCCGTGCCTTCAACCTGGGACCAAGTCGGGGTTGGCGGATCCAAGGGAACCCGTGCCTTTTCCCAAATGCTCAGACCCGGGCCCTGACCCCAGGTCACACGCGCCTGCAGGGCCTGCGAGGCTAATCCAAGTAGAGCCCCCCGGGGTGGGCTCTTTGTTAGTCAGCAGGTAACCAGTGACGCCTGCAGCCGGTCCCACCGTGACAGGAGGGAGCACATCACAACCAGCACATGAACGAACGTGCCGGGGAGAGAAACAGACACGGCTTGTTTATTAGAACGCAGGAAGGAGGCCTTCTTCCACGGAGCGCTGCTTCTCAGAGTCTGTATCAAGAGCAACACAACGTTGAAAATCGTATTCCTGAGAAGAAGCAAAAAAGGTACAATTTTGCAAACAAACGTTAACGGGTGATTTCAACAACTGATAAAAAACTTTTTTTTTTTTAAACAATAAAATTTCAAGTATTATTCCAGATGACACGGCAAACCCATAGCAGGCGGAAAGGGCAAGGACTTGTGGAAGCTCTCGGTGGGAAGAAGCTGCTACTGGCAGGCCGGGGCACCACCAGGGACGACCTGCACCCCAGGTCCCTGGGCCACCCCGGCCCCGGCCGCAGGGGAGGAGTGAAGAAGGCGGGACAGGTTGGCAGGGCTGCAGTTGTGCTGAGGAGCCCGGCGTGGCAGTGACCCAATCATGCCCTTGGAGCTGGGGTCCCTGGACGTCTGATGATTTTTCTTTTATAAACAGAAACATATGCTTATTCTTTCAAATATCATACTATCTCCCATTTTAGTCAACTTGTAAATTATAAGTTATATCATTTGTGCTACAGTTTGCGATATTTAAGTCGTATTAGGAGATGAGCACCAAACCTATGAAAGTGCACAGGTCAGCCGCTGTGTGCGCCCCAGCTGGAAACTTTGTTCCCTTCCCTCAAACAGCACAGCATTTCTGACAAATTGCCCTTCTTCTCCCAGGGCACTTTTCTTGAAGAGAGACGTCTGCTTTGACCATGGCTGTGCGAAAGGTACAGAGAGCAAAGCTTGTGGTCGTCTTCAACAGGAGGGGACGGCTGACAGCTCCTGCTCTGGCCCAGGGCTCTGGGCACCACTGGTAGGGGCTCTCGCCGAGAGGGTCTCACTCCACAAGAGAAAGGTCGCACCAGAGTGCCCGAAGCAGAGACCCCCGGCGTCCCCTGAGGGGCACTGTGAAATGCTCTTAAAGCGTCTGTATTCAGTATTTTCTGAGACACTGTCGTTGACCGGCAATACTCCCAAGCCATTGTGCTGCCTCCCTGGATGTTTAGTTCTTGAACCTCGTCTGTTCACAGATGTGATTGAATTTCCTGCAGGGAGACAACGGTGAAATACACAAGAGGGCATCAGAGACACGTTCAACAAAGGAATTCTGAATTGCGCCTGGGGGAGCTACAGGAGAAGCAACCCTGTGCTTGGGGGTTTGCAAGGGCTTGTCTCTCATACCATCAAAGAAACTAGCCCCAAACGCAGCCTCTTTTCTCCTTTTTTAAATTTTAAAATGTAAGTGGAACATTTAGGTAATTCCCAGAGACTCAAAGCATCCCCAAGGCACTGCGGGTGACCTGGCGGGGCTGACGCCACCTCCTCTCCAAGAAGACGACTGTATCTTTGCTGCCCTGACCCAAGTGTTTACTGAGAAGGGTTAGCCTGTTACTGCTGAAATCTCTTTTCTTAGAATAAAATGGTCTCTTCCACACAGTTAATGCTCGCATACAAAGCAAGCCTTTTATTCCGCCAAATCACTCCCTCAGAGGCAGCCGCCTTTCCGGAGCCCTCATGATGACTCCTAAGCCAGGGGCGCTCTCTCAAGTACTTCCACTTGAGGCTCAAGTGGCTGTCTGGGGTTACAGTTGCCCCACACAGCATCCATCCTCAGGACTCATTTATGTGATTGCTTCCCTTACGGTTTGAAAGCGTAGGCGAGCCTGCTCCCATGGGCCACCGCGCGTGGCAGCGTGCACGTCAACGTGAACAGCCTCTAAAGACCCCATGGGACACTCCCAGCGAGAGCCTGCGAGCCATCACGGCACCAAAGGTAGACCCAGGTGCACGGCGGCGTGGCTCGGGATGGGAGTTCTCAGTGACCTCAGCCATGGATTCGGAAAGTGCTAAACCTTGAACGTGTGGGCTGGGGATGGCCGCCTGTGCGCTGGGCACATAGGGGTGGAGCAGGAGGTGAACGTTTGTATGCCAACGTTTCATGAAATGAGATAACAGAAAAGCAGAGTGTCTAAGTGATGATTTTTTATTGATATATACTATGTGACTTTATAAAAGCATGACAACTAAATTAGTTTATAAGTAAAGAGCTGACTAGTTCACGCACATCCCTAAAAGCTGCGATATCAACTTGGCCAAAACGCTTAAAGAAGAGCACCTTCCTGTAGGGAAAGTGTGGGTTTGCCTCTCTGCAGGGGACTCCTTCAGCCCCGGCCCGGCCCCCGCCCCCGTGCCGCACTCACATTGCGTGGTGGGCCTTCACCTGAGTGCGGCAGTTGCGGCCCCAGTAGCAATCAGGACGGGATGTTACGGCCACTAGGGAGAGAAAAAAGTGAACACGTGTGACACACATACCACACTCACAGACTCAGCCTAGTGAATTTAAGCCAAGGCCAAAGAGACACTGCAGCTCAAACGCACAGCGCTTCGTCACACTTCACAGCTCGTTTCCTTGCACTGTTCTCCAGGAATGGAAAAAAATGTTCAGCTGAAAACCCAGGTTAGAAATGAGATGACTCCGGTTGCCCATAGGACGTTTTTTGGGCATCTTGTTTTAGCAACCTGCTTCAGAGACCCAGAGCCTGAGCAGGCACCAGGCAGGGACGGCCCTGAGACCCGCCCGTGTCCCTGGCCGACGCAGACGTCCGCTAAGAACACAGAGCAAAGGCCCACACAGGCTATCTAGCTATTGCAAAGGAGAGTAGGAGCCAATGCAAAGAGAACTGAGCTGTGGGCCAGGTGGGGGTAGGGGCAGGGGTCTCCTTACCCGGCAGCTCAGAAGCAGGGATGTTCTGCCGATACTGGTAGGTCAGCTCGCGGAAGCTCCGCAGGCCACAGCAGTAGCACAGCACGGTGTTCCCGGTGATTCTGTAATCTAGAAGGAACACAGCCTCTTACAAGCATGGCGGCAAAATAGACGCGGCCTTGCAAACTGCTGGGGGACCAGTGCATGATCCACAGACTGGCCGGAGACAAAGGGCTGGACGTTTGGAACACGAGAACAAAACCAACCTAGATACCAACTTACTTCCTTATGGCAAAATAATTCCACCTGGATTAAAAATTCAAATATTCAAAAACATCTAGAAAAGTACTAAGAGGAATGAATGTTCTTCTCTTGAGCTATTTCCAACTACAACATGAAAACCGAACGGCACAGAGGAAAGGATTTGTAAATGTGACTGCCTACAGTTTAAACATCACAATGGAAACACGTACAACAAAAACGAAATACTAATGAAATAGCAGAGAACGTATTTTCAGCACAAATGACAATGTGTTGTACCCTTAATTAACAAAGATATCACACAAATCCATACCTCCCAAGTTCAAATAGCCTAACATAAATATGGACCAAGGACACAGACAAGCAAATGGCCCGTAAAACAAAAAGATCTTCAATTTCATTAATAATCAAATATGGCAGATAAAACAATGATACCTCACCATTTGCCTCTTTCATATTTACAAGGCCTCGAAGGCAAACACGCAGCTGATGGGCTCAGGGGATGCTGGCCCTCAGGCCCCAGGCACACCTCAACCGTGCCTCCAGCAGCCCTGTTTATTATCCTAAGGGTACAACTGTTAAACCTACAGGACTGCATGCTTGGCAGCTTCAGTGTTGTTTCACACAGTGAAAAGCTGGAAACAACTGAAATATCCTTTGCTAACGAACTGGCTACATGAACGACGGTATCAGGATGCTAACTAACAATCACGGTATAGATCTTTAGTGACATAGGAAGGATCCAAGATATATTGGTGAGTGAATAGCTTATTAAAAGCATATCCGATAGGATTTCATTCATACAAATTATACACACACATGGGTACATGTACTTGGAAGGGTGATCGTGAAAGTATTATCACTGGGTATATTTTTAGGCGATGGGATTTCTAGTGATTTTCACTTTATCCTTCAGACTTCCTTGTACCACTTACATTTTCTTTGTGAACCACGTCATTCTTATAAAAATAGCCATTAAAAAGCACAAGGACTTAAGACCCAACCACACAGAGCCGTCGCAGCAGAGAAAACCCAAGACATTCACTAGAATGTGTCCAAAAACAGCTTAGAAGGGTTCCCAGCAAACCTCTCAAGTCTTTCATAATAATTCATGTCTTAGGAAAAAAAAATCACTTGCTGATTTTTCTGCACCCTCCCTTAGTGACAAAAATTCACATTTCACAATGCACTGGGTGTCCCTGGGAGAGGGGGCGAGCCTTCACTGAGTCACCCACGCACTGAGGGACAGGCACCAAGGACCGCGAGGGTTTGGGAACAACAAGCCCCAGGACGTCAACGCTGACAAGCGGTAGGGCCAACACCTCTCCAGCTGTGCCCCTTCCCTCCCCTGTGCGAGAAAAGATTCCAGAATGTGTCATGTCGACTCAAACCCAACATAAAGAAAGAAACCCAAGAGTAGTAGGACCTTTGTGTGTGTCTGTCTGCCAGGGTGGGCGGAGGTCTCAGGTGTGAGCGTGGGAAGCCGACAAGCAGTACTGCTGGCGTGCGGCCTGGCGGGTGTGGCTGGTTCACCAGAGGCAGAGCTGCCCTGGAAAGCACCGCTGTCGGTGCGGGAGAGCAGGCACAACGCGGCTTACCAGACAGCAGGAACGCTCCCCTCTGTAGAGCCCCGAGGCTCTCGGTCAACATGTTTTTCCACGTCAAACCCCTGGTGGCCAGATAATTCTGTAACAGGGAAACGGGCAAGAGAAGAAACACAAGCTTGGAGAAAGAAACACTAAAATGGCAAAAAGGATTGACATTTCATAAAAGGCCCTGGAAGGTGGGTAAAGCCAAGCACCTAAACGTGGTGGGCACTTGCAGAGGGCGAGCACTGCGTGCAGTTAGGGGGCCTGCTTCCAGGACCACAGCCTGGACGGCCCAGGTAGCCTCGCGGACCAGGAGGCCTGGGACAGACGTGGTATCACATCCACACACTACTGCACAAGATTTTTGTCCAAGGTGCTTCTTCTGAGTCTCAAAAGGCAGGCTAGCTTTACAACCTCGAGCGTAAGAGGTAACACACTCTCTCTGAAATTCTGCAAAGACATTCCTAGCACAGGAGCAGCGAGACACCTAACCTTGGCCGGAGTGGCCACAGTGCAGAACATGACCCATGACCACATGACAAGGAAGCCAGGGTCTGGATCTGTGCTCTGCCCTCAAGACACGTGGAGCTGCTTGGCTCCTTCTGTGCAAACCTACAAGAAAGGCCCTGTGGACATCTAGCCTGAGTACCGCCGTGCTGAGGTGCCTGCCATTCACCCTGCGGCCGATGCCGCACATGATCCAGGTGAAGGCAAGGCTCCTGGCAAGAGACTGATGTGCACGTTAAGCACTGAAGTTCTAAAAGCCGGCTGCCCCCTGCAACGCGGGAAGAGAGCGAGGGGCAGTCCTGGTTCCACCCGAGGGCCGGCCGCGCCATGCCCCACTCCGCGCAGACCAAGCAGGAGCTGGAACTGTGGGACACAATTCCTGTGGCTTCCTGTGTGGCGGGTGTGAAGGAATACCTATTTGGGGGGAATATAGGGATAAGCAGATACAGTGGCAGCACTAGTCAGAAGTGCAGGGTCATGAGGTCACTGGCGGGTCCTTGAAGGCCTCCCGCTGGCCTCGCCGCGCCTGTACCTTCAGGACATCCGACTCGTAGTTGTTGTTGCTCAGCACCCCGTCCAGACACCGGTCGCCCAGGTTGAGTTCTGTCAGGACGGAGGGAAGCAGTGTTATCTGTTTCATACACACTTTACGAAAGCACCGTTCACCCAACAGTTAAGATAACCAAATTTCCTTCATTATGGAGTCTACAAAGAATAAAAAGTTCCATGACAAAATACAACTTCAAGCAGAGAAAAAGTAAAAGGACTTCCATTCCACTCCCCCCAGAAACAGCCAGTCTGTGCAGCCCCTGGTCTGGGGTAGTGAAGTCCGGACACGATTTTTTAGTGGGGGTGGTCCTCGTGCATGACTCAGCGTCCCCCTCACTGACGCTCGCAAACCTACGCAGACCACCAGGGAAAGGGGCCAACTCATGGTGACCAACGTGGCCTCTCCCTCCTCGGGCACACGGCCAGCCCAGCACTGGCCTCAAGTGCACGAGAGAACAGGGGAAGGTGGCGGCGATCGACGGCAGGGCCAGCATTACCGCAGAACGGGGCCAGGCAGCCGAGGCAGCCGGTCCGGGCGCAGCCCCAGTACAGGTGGCAGAAGGGCTGCAGGCAGATGGCACCTGCGGACACAGAGCACAAGCACCGGTCACGCCATCCAGCGAGGAGAAGGCTCAAGGGACTGGTAAATAAATGACAAGCTCGATTTTCATAGTGATCCAAAGACTGTAAATTAAAGCACCATGTAGTTAATCCGTTAGACTTTAAAGCGACACCTTGGACCCGGGTTCAATCCCTAGTCAGGGATCTGCGGTCCAGAAAGTCACACAGTGAACAGAATAGAATGGAATAGAATAGAATAAAATGACACATTGGAGAACTACTGTGGGGACACACGTCAGATACAAGATCCAGAAAGAGAGCCCCCCGTGTGTGTAAACTTAGTGTATGACGGGGGCGGGGTTATCAACCGGTGGGAAAAGATAGATTATTCAACGTGGTCCCGCAGAGACACCTGACGACGCAGGTGGAAACAGAGCTGCGCCCTTACTTCACACCACACAGAGAAGTCCACGACACTCTTGAAACCTGAGCTGGAAGGACACACAGGAGCGGCTCCGAGGTGGAGAGGGGCGCCGGGGAGACGGCGCACACCCACACCCTCACTCACACTGCTGGGGGGCGATGCGGGGGTCCCGCTCGCGCTCCGCCCTCCGGTCGGGCATGGGCTGGAAGCAGCAGGTGCATATGGCGTGGCTTCCTTGCAGGGCACACACGTAGTCCTGGGCTGTGGAACAGAGAGGACGCTCAGGCTGGTGCCGCCAGCACACGGGCAGCAAGAGCGGCTCAGACCACACCTAGAGGGGCAGCTGTAAGGTATGCACGAGGACACAGACCTACAAGAAAACCCGGACAGAACTCAGGCCTATTTTCCTACAGCCAAGTGACGGTCTACCACTCAAACTAAGAAGTTTAAATAGATTGAAAAATGACCGAAGTTATCTGCTGGTTCAGTAGTTGTAGCAAGATTTCAAAGATCACATGAAGGTTTTTTACCATTTCCCATAAAGGAAGGACAGCCCAGAGAACAGTAAAGCGATTTCTCTAGTCCCTGCTGGCTGACCCTGGACCAGGAGCTGTGTCCACGTGGCCCGGCCCCCCGTCACTCACGCACCGCACGAGGCTCTGCCTGTGCACACTGCATTACGGTCCCAGTGGGGCCTTCCACACGCTGCCCCAGCCATCCCTACCTGAGGGGCCTACAAGGAAGCCCCCAAGAGCCATGGCACAGCATCGTGGAAGATGGTTAAGAACGCGGCTCTGGGTCGCAATCCTTAGGTCAGTGGCCTCTTGACAGGCTCAGGCTGACGGTGGCAGAGAGGCCAGGCCCTACAACGCAGGACCACAAACCACAGTCCACGTGTCCACCTTCCCTTTCTCGAGGGCACCTGGGGACCTGCCCACTGAAACGGGCATCGAACAGATAGCTCAGGGCGGCTCTGGTAACATCATGTCCTGTTGCTGGAAAGAGGCCAGTCCCTCACTGGAGGGGCCTGTGTGTGATGGTCCTTTTGGCTTTGGTGTGAGCACCACGGGGGATGCCGACTGCCCTGAGGTAGTGGGCTGGGCGGGGTGGGGAGTAAGTGTTAGAATCAGGACTGAATCCCTGGGTGTGTCCAGGTGCCGAGGCCCACAAATGAAGTTAATTATCGGGTTTCTTAGCTCCAAACAGGTTATGAGAAGCAACGAGCCATTCGAGCAGAGAGGAGCCCGCAGAAGTGCCACCCGCTTCCCGAATGGTCGGGACAGCATGGAAGGTGTGGCTGTCTCACCTGTCGTGATGCTGGCGGACGTCGATGGTGCATCCCCAGGGGCCTGCGGTGCCCCTGGCTCACTGCCGGGCCCTGGGCAGGGAAGGGGCCGCCCCGCCTGCCTGCGGTACTCGGGGCACTGTCTGCACACGATGTACGGCTGACTGCAAGGGAAGAAAACCCGGAGCTTGGAGGAAAGAGGAGACACCTGCTCTGGCCGTGTGTAAGGGTGGCGGCAACGACGGCCCAGCCCTGGTGACGGGGCAAGACCCAGATACTCGCTCACCGGCCCTGCCCTGCCTGCGTGCCCCAGCCCTGCACCAGGTGCTGCACCCAGTGTGTGCAGAAGGGAAGGATGGCTCGGCGCACATCCTGCACAGCAGCAGTCGGCAGGCTCTCCTCCCCGCCACCTCCCAGCCCCCCTTTCCCGCACGTTCCCGGAGCCCTCGGCCACTCCTGGGGTACTGAGATGTCTTCTCCCTGCCCCTCGCCCCACTGAGCCATCCCTGGGGGCAAAGCCACCCTGTCTCCACACTGGGCAGGACGCGCTCTCACAGGTTTGATGCCCGCCCAGTGCACACCCTTCCTTTTGTTAAAATCTGAGCAGAACACGCCAGGGCTGGATGCCGCTGTCAGCAGGGGCTTTCACCCAGCTGTACGCACTTCAGCTGAGCTTTCAAATCTGCAGATGGTAAAACAGAATCTGCAGGAAAGGGACGCACGGACTCTCCCCTCATCTCAGTCAGAGGACGCCTGCCCAAGCCTGCCACCAATGGGAAGGACAGGCGAGACCTGACTAGAAAATGCAGAAACACTGAAGATATTCAGCCTCATATGTAAGAAAAACATATAAATGGGAATAAGATACCTGTTTGTCCCATTACTCTGAGCGTCGCAGGCATCACTGCTGTCCCTCTGCATACCCTGTGGGGCACCAACACCAGGACTCTCTGACAGGCATTTCATGACAGATGCCAGAAGTCCAGCAAGGCGTCCCCTCAGTGAGACTACTGACCTGAGCATCCTACTTCCACGTACTTATCTCCAAGAAATGACTGGACACGTGCACTGAACTGTAAATGCACGCCATGCACTGCAGCTTTGTTCGGAATTCAAAATATTACAAAGAAATGTTTTAAACGGCAAAAATATAAGTATGTACAACTACACGTATGTATGGCCAGATGAATACGTAATAAAATGTTCACACAAACCAGAAGTGATTTTTGGTTTTCTTTTTGCTTGACCATTATGTGCTAAATTTGGGGGAAAGAAACAAAGATAATAAACTGAGGAGCGGGGTAGCTGTTTTGTCTTTTTAAATTTTATGGCCTCAACACAAAAATTCATACCCTGGACTTCCAAGTCTGGAAACATCAACATTCTACAGCAGAGGGCTTCCCTGGTGGTGCAGTGGTTAAGAATCCGCCTGCCAATGCAGGGGACATGGGTTCGAGCCCTGGTCCGGGAAGATCCCACGTGCCGTGAAGCAACTAAGCCCGTGCGCCACAACTACTGAGCGTGCGCTCTAGAGCCCGCAAGCCACAAATACTGAGACTGCGTGCCACAACTACTGAAGCCTGCACTCTAGAGCCCGCGAGCCACAACTACTGAGGCCATGCGCCACAACTACTGAGCCTGCGCTCTACAGCCCTCAAGCCACAACTACTGAGCCCGTGCGCCACAACTACTGAGCCTGTGCTCTAGAGCCTGTGAGCCACAACTACTGAACCCGTGGGCCTAGAGCCTGTGCTCCGCAACAAGAGAAGCCACCTCAATGAGATGCCCGCACACTGCAATGAAGAGTAGCCCCAGCTTGCCACGACTAGAGAATGCCTGTGTGCAGCAACGAAGACCCAACGCAGCCAAAAAATAAATAAAATAAATAAATTTATGAAAAAAACCCGAACATTCTACAGCAGATAAAATAAGGTCTCCTAGGGCTTCCCTGGTGGTGCAGTGGTTGAGAGTCCGCCTGCTGATGCAGGGGACACGGGTTCGTGCCCCGGTCCGGGAAGATCCCACATGCCGCGGGGCGGCTGGACCCGTGAGCCATGCTGCTGAGCCTGTGCGTCCGGAGCCTGTGCTCCGCAACGGGAGAGGCCACAACAGTGAGAGGCCCGCGTACCGCAAAAAAAAAAAAAAAAAAATGTCTCCTAGGATTGCACCTTCTGCCAGGTGACTGTGGCTTTTCTACAATAACATCCTAAGAGATGATAAATACTGCAACTTACGGTGCAGGACATATGATCACTAGACAAGCTACAGAGAGTGAGTGTGCTTCTGCAGAGTCTGTCTCAGCCTGTGAATCAAGGCACTTGATGATGACTCAGCAAACAAAAGGGTGTCACTTACTGTGGTGATCCTCTCACAGTAATTAAGCCAAAGCACTATGCTGTCCACCCTGAACTTACATAGTGCGGTATGTTAGTTATATCGTAATAAACTAGAAAAAATATACAGATAAGCAACAAAATAATAGAATAAATATTCCACATATACCAAAAAAAAGGGGCTGTCGCAGGAGGCAGGGCCGTGAGCAAGCCTCACCACAGTCACCTCGGCCACAGCGTTGCACCTCAGCAGCGGCCCAGACCAGCAGGTCCTGGGGAGGAGTCAGACCCGCCCCGCCCGCCCCGCCCCCACGAGGCTCACCTGACATCCGAGGACTCGCTGTCCACGTCCGACAGCTCCAGCAGGTCCTCGGAGCTCCCCTCCTCGTCAGAGAAGGCCCTCCTGACCTTGGGCTGCAGCATGTCCTGCGTGATCCTGTTCCTGGCGGCCATGCTGCGCACGTCCTCCTCGCTGCGCCTCTTGTCCGGGTGCTGCAGCAGATATGCCTCCACCAGGTTGTTGAGGATGTGGTTTTTACAGATCCGCTCCACTGGACAGCGGCAGGTGGGGCACAGGGCAGAGCGCTCCATCCAGCCCGAGTAGCAGGCAGCGCAGAAGGTGTGCATACAGGGCTGCAGGCTGAGGGCACAGGACGGGCACTGGGTGTGAGAAGCAGGGACCCAGAGTCATGCTGCCTCTTTCCCCGAAGGAGGACGTGGCCCTGCTCAGACTGAGGTTCGGGTAAAAACAGAAGAATGGGCCAACTGCCCGCCGCCTCCCGCCGCCCGATCTTTCGACTCCGCAGGGCCTCAGGCCTGTGCTCTGGGGCGCCCCACCCACGCCGTGGTGGGGCCTGTGGCTGGCGGGGCTGCACCTCGGCTCACGCAGGGGCACGCCGCCTGCCTTCCACGACCCTCCTGAGAAGCAGTCCCTGCGCAAAAACACGGCGTTCGGCTACAACTGCTTCATCTGTGCGCTTGCCAGCTACAAGAGACCGGGGCCACGCGGTGATCTGTGCTCCAGGAGGGCCAGGGACCACTGGGGGCCAGGGCCACCAGGAACGGGAAGAGCGGAGACACTGGGTGTGGGTGGCAAAGACCCGCGTTTATGCCGAACTGCGGACAAATTCTTAAGTTCCCACAGAGAAGCAAAGAGAGATCTTTGTTCTGGCACCTTCGCTCCACCTTAACTACCGTGTTTCCTTAACCACGAGATGCTGGCCACTCGGTACAGCTCCCCTGCTCTAGCTGAGGTGGACCTGGCGTCACTGAGGTCAGAGCCACTGCACGCGTCTCGCGGGCTCCTGTGCAGCGTCAGTCACCGGGCCCGGCTTTCAGCTCGTCAGCCGCACAAGGAGAATGGCTACGGTAACCTCGGCGGGCCTGACGCAGACGCCAGCCCCGTCTGCAGCCCCGTGGGCCCTGCGGGGGCACCTCACAGTCGTGCAGCAGGTCCTGGGCCTGACGCAGAGGCCAGCCCCGTCTGCGGCCCCGCGGGCCCTGCGCGCGCACCTCACACAGTCGTGCAGCAGGTCCTGGCAGATGATGCACGTGAGAGTCTCCTCCATCTTGTCTGGCTTCACGGTCGCAGCTCTGACGTCGAGGGTACTGTGGGGGTCTCCGCCCGGGTCCGTGACCAGGGGCAGGTTCAGGGCGGGCTCCCCATCTGCAAGGGAAAGGGACACGTTCTCAACATCATGACCATGGAGGAAGTGCACTCCATCTCTTGGTTTTACAGATGTCTTAACCTGTGGACAGGAGACCCAGTCCTCCCTGTATTTTTTTTTTAATCTTTAAATTTTACTTATTTATTTACTAGCCACACTGCGGGGCATGTGAGATCTTAGTTCAGGGATCGAACCCACACCAGGGTTCGAACCCACGCCCCCTGCAATGGAAGCTCGGAGTTGTAACCACTGGACCACCAGGGAAGTCCCCTCACTGTATTTGTTTTTTTAACATCTTTATTGGAGCATAATTGCTTTACAATGGTGTGTTAGTTTCTGCTTTATAACAAAGTGAATCAGCTACATGTATACACATAACCCCGTATCTCCTCCCTCCTGCTTCTCCCTCCAACCCTCCCTATTCCATCCCTCTAGGTGGTCACAAAGCACTGAGCTGATCTCCCTGTGCTATGCGGCTGCTTCCCACTAGCTATTTTACATTTGGTAGTGTATATACGTCCATGCCACTCTCTCACTTCGTTCCAGCTTACCCTTCTCCCTCCCCGTGTCCTCAAGTCCATTCTCTAAGTCTGCATCTTTATTCCTGTCCCGCCCCTAGGTTCTTCAGAACTTTTTTTTTTTTTTAAGATTCCATATATATGTGTTAGCATATGGTATTCATTTTTCCCTTTCTGACTTACTTCACTCTGTATGACAGACTCTAGGTCCATCCACCTCACTACAAATAACTCAATTTCGTTTCTTTTTATGGCTGAGAAATATTCCATTGTATATATGTGCCACATCTTCTTTATTCATCTGTCGATGGACACTTAGGATGCTCCCATGTCCTGGCTATTGTAAACAGAGCTGCAATGAACATTTTGGTACATGACTCTTTTTGAATTACGGTTTTCTCAGGGTATATGCCCAGTAGAGGGATTGCTAGGTCGTATGGTAGTTCTATTTGTAGTTTTTTAAGGAACCTCCATACTGTTCTCCATAGTGTCTGTATCAATTCACATTCCCACCAGCAGTGTAGGAGGGCTCCTTTTCTCCACACCCTCTCCAGCATTTATTGTTTGTACATTTTTTGATGATGGCCATTCCCTCACTGTATTTTAAAGGGCATTTTTACAAAGGTTCAAAGTAAGTCTCATAATCCAGTATGTTTTAAGTTTTGCTTTATAATAGTTAACAGCATAAAAAAGACACTCAGGATACACGGGTGAGAGATAAAGGCCAGGTGTCAAATAGCATTTGTGTGTAAAGTCATTTTTGTTTAAACAAACAAAAAATGTGACCCATATGCACACAGGAAGGTGCTGGAAAATACAGACCCTCAAATGTTACCAGGAGCTTAAATTTTTTTTTTTCTGCCAGTGTGTTTTACTTTTTTTATAATCAGAGATTAAATTTATTTTTAATTAAAAAAATACTTACAATTTAAAAAGTCAAATATTTAAAAGAAAACCAAAGCAGCAGCCCTCTGCTCCAGCCTGTCCTCAGCTTCACCCTCCCTCCTTTGGGGAAACAACTTTCATGTCTTCTGTTTCTTCTGGTCCGGACCTCTGTGTTTCTGAATTGTCATGCTACGTTTAGGCTGATGGATTTCAGACATCATCTCCTGACATCCATTAAAGCAGAGAAGGACTCTGCCCCTCTGGGTCTCCTTCCCAATATTATTCTAACACAATTATTTGTTCAGTATATTGTATTTATATTATTATGCTTAAATATTCACTGCTCACACAGTATAATTTTCTTCCTTATACAATTTTTCATTTCTCATAGAGTTAAAAGTGGCTCCATTTTCATACTTATGTTTTTGTACCTGTTGCTGACTCACCCCACACCTCCCCAGGCCAATCAACTCAATTTTCCACTCAATACATCAGATAATGCAGTTTCTTTCTGAGGCCCTGCCTCCTGTCACACTGCCTCAATCCAGGGGAAGCTCTCAGGCCTGCCTCACAGCTACTGTCCTCCCAACAACATTCCCAAAAGTTTTTACAATCTTTTTAACTTTGACTTTTAAAGTATAGATTTTTCTCAAAATCACCTTTAACGTGAAGGTTCAAACTATCACTTAAAGATAATATACTCTTAAAAACTGGCTGCTGTATCAGAACAGAGCTGCAACCCCAGACTGTGGTCTCCAGACCAAGAGCATATCCTGACAGTAAACACAGTTCAATCCCGACGGTGCAGACAGGAAAGAAAAGGCCCAGATTGCCATCTGGAAGATGCTGAGGTACCACAGGTGTCAGCTGAAGACAGGGTCCTCCGACTTCTGCAGATGGTGGGGCCCCAACAGGCTCAGATGGGACGGTGCTGCCGGGGCGCCAAGGCTACACGCAACCACTGGACTCTGACCTGCTTTTACTCTCTTCTTAACGGGCTCCAAGTCCTCCTGGTCCTTGGGTTCCGACAGAGAAAAGGACGCCCCCTCTCTTGCTGGGAGAGCCAAAGGGAAGATGATGACTTCATCACTTGCCACAGATGGACCACACCCTTTTGGGGAGACGTCTGCACCTCTCGAGCCTGTGAGAGGGACAAACAAGAGACATCCTGATTCACCTGCCTCAGAAGAAGAGACAGCAGTTCAAAGCGTCACTGATTCAAACCAGGCGCAGGTAATCCAAGATGTCGTTAAAAAACAAACAAACGGAAGGGTTCACTTTGTGTGATTTTTACAGTATATGAATTATAACCTGTGAAGAATACCACAGTATTGTAGTCCCTGGCCTTCAGCCTGTCTCTTGGGGATGGAACAAGACATTTACTCCTACAGAAATCTTACTACTGACAGCCTGATGCCTGACACCACCTCTGAACTCCTCCGTGGCTTGTCTGTCTCCGTAACAATGCAAGGCAGGATTAGCGAACAAAGGGCAACGCAGCTACCACCCTGAGATCCCCATCTCACCGGAGCTGGAGGGAGGCCCTCGTCCTGCAGAGGTGGGCTCCATGGAAGAGGTAGAGGCCATGGGGAAGAGGTCCGATGTGGACGTTGATGGCTGTGGTTCCTCAAAGCACACCTGAGTGGCGGGTGGCGATGGCAGGACCTGGGGATCCTGGGGGTCGTCGCCTCGCCCTGCACCTGAGGTATCTTTGGTCACGTGGAACACGTTTTCTTTATTAGCTTCTGTAAGCACAAAGAAGCAGGAGCATAACACAGTCGGGGCGCAGGGGGAGCCGCTGCGTCAGGAATACATTCCAGCGGATGAAGAGTCAACGCATGCACCCGCTCCTTTGCGAAAATCTCACTTACCGAAGGAGTCTTGCGTTACGCCTTGCTTTTCATGGAAGGATTCGTAGAGGTATGCCACATCTGAAGGAAATTAATCGAACCGGAGTGGCGTTTGCCACACATCAAGAGAGCCCATCTTTCTCTTCTGCTCCCTCCCATCACCTCACGGTCACTTTGCCCTTGTTGACTAGTTCGACTTATCAGCTAGTAACCACATCTCCCGGTTTAAGGGATTTTTAAAGCAAGTGATCCAAAACATCTGAACCAAACTTAAAATAAATAAGCCTCAGAAAACCATCCGGCGTCAGGAGGCAGACTAAGGCAAGCAAAGCGATGAGGAGGAGTGAGCCTGTGTCTTGTCATTTCAAACCACCAGGACCGGACACAAGATCCTTCCCTGTGGCCAGGGGCTGGCTTTGACTGCTGAGGACAGTCTAGGGGATACCCACCCTCTTCTTCCTATTTCCGGGGTAACCTTCGAAGAACTCCCCTAACTCTCCCTGTCCTGCATCATTCTTCTCCCGCCAACACAGGCGCAGATGCTCAGAGCTGGAAAAGCCCTCACGGAATATCCCATCTAACCTTTGCTGTTTCCCGTAAAGCCTCCCAAAGCAGAGCTGTCCGTGGCCTCCAGCCCCCATTCTAGGCCTTATTCTCCTCACTCAGGTGCCCTCCTCACCGCCCCCCCGCACCCCGTCTCCCTGGCTACCATATCGAGACCGTGGCTCATGGCCACAGTGGCATTTCTTAAGAATGGCTGGGGCTCAGTCCACGAGGTCAACACTCCCATTCTTCAACAGACGCTACCCACACCAAGAATGTACATGAACGAAAAAGGGGACGCAGCTAGCACTAACATTCCTTCAGGAAATGCCTGCTTCAACAGCCTCTTCCCACAATGCTTCCCCGCTGTGGCAGGTCCCTGCTGCACCACCCATGAGTCCAGCCCAGGAACCGCCCCTCCCTTACTGTGTTCTGGCTCATTCTTCCTGTACACCAAGTAGATGACGTCCCCAGTCTGTAAAGGGCAAGTCTGCTTCTTAACAACCTTCAGCTTGTTAATTACTGTTCCGTTGGTGCTGTAGGGACAACAAAAATCCAATTTATCCTACTTAAAACAACTCGGAGTTAAAATTTTCCTTTTCTACAGCCAGTAGGAAAGCAGTTCAATACTACCACTTTGCAAATGACAGAACACTCATAGGAATGATGTAAATACTCGTGCCACCTTACAATTCTCTTGAGAAGAACCTTGCCTGTTGCCCCCTCACTCACAGCCCAATGGTGTGTCAAGTGTTTTAACGCCTCCGCTGTGCCAGCCCCACGTTCTCCTCCTGGTGGAGCCCTGGACGCCCACCAGCAGCACGTGCTCTGATTCCCAGCTTCTCTCTTGCTTCTGCACCACGCTCTGTCGACAGGCCTAACCCTGCTCCGGCAGCCGCGGCCCAGCTCAGTTCACTCCTCACATGAGCACTGACCCTCCTACGACATGGGCTGTGGGCAAAAGCAAATCGACGCAGGGCTACCGAGCAGAAGATAGCGCGGTCCCTGCTGCTGGGAAGTCACTCCAGTTAATCAGGGACCACAGTGCCTGATGGGAAGGCACGGCCAGGAGACACCGGGACCTCGGTCAGGCGGGACAGGAGGCACCTCCCTGAGGAGCGGCTCCCGCAGGCAAGGGGAAGAGCGCACCTGACAAAAGCCAAACTCGGCAACTGAGCAAGCCCTCCCCGCCCCTTTCCAATTTCAGGCACTCAGTCCACATGGGCCCCAACTCCACGGCCCCACTCCTAAGGCCCCCAGTGCTGAAGACGTGTCGTCACCTTTCCCTCTGAGCAGACTGCCACTACTTTAGACTTCTGTAAAGGGCCAGGCAGGAAATAGTTCAGGCTGCGCGGTCAGGCTGTCTCCGTCCCAACTCCTGCAACCAACAGGTGGCAGGTCCCTGGAGGGCTGGGCTGCCTTCCCAGTAAAGCCCCACTTACAGAGACCAGCAGAGCTGCTGCAGCACTGCCGCGGCCTCTGCTGCCAGGCTCTCCCCACGACCTATCCTCAAGCTCTTTCTAACCCAGAAGTCTGATTTCACTTTTCCGTTTAAACCCCTCGGTGTCTCTTCACTGCTCTCAGGCTAACGTCCAGTCTCTCCAGCGTGGACGTCGGGGTCTTCCTGATTGCACCTCAGGGCCTCTGCACCTGCGGCTCCTCCCACCTGGAACACCCCTGCCCCTCCAGCCACCTTGGCCAAGGAAGGCAGCAGCCTCTAGAAGCTGGAAAGGACAGAGGATGGCTTCTCCCCTAGAGCCCCCATAAGGAGCTGACGCCAATGAGACCTGAGATGGACTTTGACCACCCAGGCCTATAAGATCACAGATTTGTGCTGTTTTAGCCACTGAGCCTGTGGTAATCGTTACAGCAGCCTTGGGAAGCACATACTATCCTGTGGCCAGGGTGGGAGAGCCAGGGCCTGAGGCAGAAAGAAGACTCTGGAACCAGCACTGTTACTGTACATTGTGCTGAGAAATACAGGACTTGACCTGCTACCTATCAGAGGAGGAAAAGCAGCATCCGTTCTTCCTAATAAAACCAAATTCCTGGTCTTCTATCCCTCAAACTGCTACTTACCAAAGAATCTCATAGCACTTGACCTTCACAACAATAAAAAAAATCACCTTGTGGGAAAGGCGTGTTCTCAACACACTGCTGGATGGCCGTCCGCCACTCACACCTTCCACCCAGCATTCCTTCCCATAAACTTACCCCAGGAAAATCATCAGACATGAATGGAAAGAGTTTTGGAGGAGAGTCACTGCAGGGTCATTTATAATAAGAAAAAGTCAAAATAATAACTTTCCATCAGTAAGGGAGCTGACAAGTTATTATATAATAATGAAAAAGACGAGATGGACCTAGACATACGGACGTGATGAGCACTCTGCAAACATTCCAAGTAAAATAGATACACAGTATAACAGTATAATCTCATTAATACAAAATAAATATGTATGTATTGTGTGGGTGAGTGGAATTTTGGAAAGCTTTTCACTTTCATGTACTACTTATGTGGTATAACAATAATAAAAAAAAAGAAAGACTTCTTGATTTGGGGAAGTCTAACTTGAATAGGTTTGCAAGAACCCAAAATGTATCACTGCCTTTTAAGTCTTATTTCTGAGCTATTTTTGCTTTAACCTGAATACATTTAAGAACGGTCACAGACACCAAAGTGTCACTAAGTAGCCCATCCTGGAAACCAGAAAATACATCTTCCAATACCCGGAGACCCTATCGGACTACTGAGCTATAGAAAGCAGGCCCTTGTCTCTTCTCTGCACTCACTGGCTTCAAGTCGGCTTCCTGAAGCTACAAGAGGAAAGAAGTTCAGAAAGAGCTTACCTGGTATCTTCCAGCGACACCTGACCAGATTTTTCATCCACTATAATTTTACAGTGATCTCCAGAGACCAGTTTATTGCCGGGGAATGAAAGGTCACAACCTAAAACAGTGAGGGGGGCGTGCTGGATACGACCGTGGGTACCGGGCATAATACCGCCCTTTGCTTAAACAAAGCATGCGGCTGGAAGTCAAGACCCATGTTGTACCCACTTACGGAGACAGCACTTAATCAAATACAAAGAAACTTTTAAAAAAGCATTTAAGTGTTAATCCAAAGTAAGGGACAGGGACTATGTCTTGAACCTTTCTGACTCCTCCTTACCTAGAGGATATGCGCCATCAACACCTCCAGCTACACATCAGCTGCTTCTTGGTGACATTTTTACAATATGCACGCATATGCAGATAGCCTGATAAGTATTACAGAACTTTAAAAAAACTATGGGGCTTATTAAATATCTTCAGTATCTTAGTCCTTAATTTCTTCTGTGTAACCTAAGGTTTCATAAATCATCACAAAATTAAAGCAATGACAGAGTCACAGAAAATATGAATGAGTAAATTATCATAGGCACATGTAAGCGTTTAAGAAAATTTAAAACAGAAGGGGGATGCATCTATAGCTCAATACAATTGTTATACCCTCATCAAATCCAAGAGGAAAACCCTCAAATGCTTTGTTCTCTCCTTAAATCAAAAGAATAAAAGCGGGCTTCCCTGGTGGCGCAGTGGTTGAGAGTCCGCCTGCCGTTGCAGGAGACACGGGTTCATGCCCTGGTCCGGGAAGGTCCCACATGCCGCGGAGCGGCTGGGCCTGTGAGCCATGGCCGCTGAGCCTGCGCATCCGGAGCCTGTGCTCCGCAACGGGAGAGGCCACAACAGTGAGAGGCCCGCGTACGGCAAAAAAAAAAAAAAAAAAGAATAAAAGCTTTCAGGAGTGTTTTAATACTGAGTCACTAATCTCCTTATAACAGGTTTGCACCATAGCTACTAAGGTTTATAGTACCTTTATTTTATTTTGGGCCGCGCCCTGCAGCTTGCAGGATCTTAGTTACCTGACCAGGGATTGAACCCACGCCCTCGGCAGTGAAAGTGCAAAGTCCTAACCACTGGACCGCCAGGTAATTCCCTACCTAGGGAAATAAATAAAATAAATAAATAAAATAAAAATAAATCTTTATTTTTTAATAACCAAACGTGGGAAGCAGTACTGGTACCCGTCAACTGGTGGTGAATTAATAAACACACTGCAGAACATCACCCAGCAACAAAAAGGAACAAACTACTGATATATGTAACTGCCAAGGATGAACCTCAAAAGCACCAACCAAGGGAAGGCAGTCAGACCCAAAGACTGTGCTGCAATACAGTGTGATTCCCCTTAGACGGCATTCTTAGATGGTCTCCTTGCAGTCCCAGACCCAGGCTGGTCACCAGGCTTTGTCACCGGAGTGGGGTTTTACTAGGCTTCTCCACACCTGAACATCTGCATTCCAACTGAGAACTGAAATACCTTTGCTAAAGTTCTACTATTGGTATTTGCCCTGCTTGTCGTTCAGTTGGTTACTCTCTCCATGGTTGGTACACATCTCTGCCACTCCCCGAGAATGGGAAGCTCTTTGGGAAGGCGAGAACCCCTGCATCCTTCCACACACGTCAACTCAGCTCTCCCTTTTCCTCAAAATAAGGCCTTGTATATAGCAGGCGTGCAATAGTTTTAAAATAAATCTAGTTCTACAACCTGAGACCCTATCCCCCAAAGTGACTGTATTTAGAAAGAAGGCCTGTAAATGATAAAAGTTAAATGACATCATTAGGGTGGGGCCTTAATCTGATAGGGCTGAGGCATTTATAAGAGGGAGACGCCAAAGATCTCTTGGTCCAGCAGGCCAGGACACAGCGAGAAGGCAGCTGCCTGCAATCCAGGAAGAGGGTTCTCACCAGGAAACAAACTGACTGTCACCGTGATCTTGGACTTCCTAGACTCCAGAACTGTGAGAAATATACTTCTGCTGTTTAAGCTTCGCGATCTGTGGTATTTTGTTATGGCAGCCCAGGCAAACTACGTTTTGCTGGGAAGGTTAATATATTCAAGGAAAGGACTTCCATTAAGAGTCAACTCAACAACACATTTTTGCTCCTTGTATTAGCATGTCAAATGATACTACAGTGTTGTGTTATAACAACAATGGCTAACATTAAGTGCTAACTCTTAGGCAGGCTCCTTCTAAGCACTTCACTCACGATCTCCTTTAATCTTCACAGTGACCCCATGAAGTAGCTACAAAGGCACCAGAAGGTAAATTGGCCCAAAGCAGGTTATGCGGTGGTGGTGATGCTGGTGGCCTAGGGGGCATGAGGGTGGTGGTCTCCAGGCTTCTGCTCTTCACCAAACTTCCATTCACACCAAGTAAAGACAATACATCTTGAAAAGTTTCTAATGATATGTAAATACTTTTAAAGTTGTAAAAACAAAAAAAAAAATTAACTTGATATTGGGATTTAAGACTGTCTCCCCAAAAAACCCCAACCAAAAACAGGTACAGGTGCATGATGATGGGTAAAATGAAATCAAAGAACATTTGCTTTTAAACACTAATCTTTCTCATTATCTCTTGCTTAAAGTATAAAGTCAGTGTGACAACTTATTAATTTGCAGAAAAACGAAATATTTTTGTTGGCCTGATCAGTGCACTTCACTCCCAGTAGGAAAGCTACAAGGGAGGTTAAATCACCAGATGGCCGCTAGGAGTTTAGACGCAGCAAGCGGGGGTGGGGGGGGCTCTTCCTCTCACTAGTTACAGGACTTTCTTCAAGGCCGTAGCTTCCCACGTTCATTACATCAACAAATATTTGAGCAGCTCTATTCTAGGAGCTGGGACTTGAGATCTTTTTTTTAAAATGTAGCTGCCTACGGCTATAAATTTCCCTCTGAGCACTGCTTACCTGCATCCTCTAAGTTTTGGTACATTAAATTTTTATTTATCTCAAAGTATTTTCTAATTTCCCCTTTGATTTCCTCTTAGACCCACTGGTGGGTTAAGAGTGTTATTTAATTTCCACATATCTGTGGATTTTCCGGTGTTCCTTCTGCTAACTTATTTCTAATTTCACTCCATTAAGGTCAGAGAAGATGCTTTGGGTAGTAATACCCTTGAGAAAACCGCATTCCAGGAGATAAATTATTGCACCTACTTCATAACGTTGCAGTGAAAATTAAATAACCTGCATGAAACACGCAGAAGTAACTGGGCCGACCAATACGTGAATAAACGGCAGCTGTTACACGACGGCCCATTCCCCCGGAAAAACCGGGCAGCAGAACGCGCCGCGCCCAGGAGCCTACCACAGCCCAGTGGGCCCGGTCTCGCCCAGCCCCCGCCCTCAGGTCCCGGCTCCAGTCCCCCAGCACTCGGACCCCGTCGCCCGCCCCCATCCCGGGTCCCTGGTCCCCACCCCCGTGCCCGTACCCGTCCCCGGCTCGCCCCCAGTCCGTCCCACGTCCCCCATGCCCGCTCCCCGCCCCGCACCTCTTCTCCGCCCGATGGTCCACTCCCGTTTCCTCAGGAGGACGTGCGGCTCGCCCTCCTCGGCGCCCAGGCGGAGAAGTCTCCCCCACGGCTGCTGCTGCGGCGGCTGCTCGCCTTCCCCCGGCCGCTCCATCGGCTTCACATCTGACGAGACCCGGAAACGTCGGGTGAGACCCGGCCCGCGAAGGCAGAGGCTGCGGCCCGCCGCTCCTCCTCGGCGCCCGCGCCACGCCGCCGCGGCCCGCGCCGCCAGCCCCCCACCCGGGTCCCGACGGCCGCCCGCGCCCGCCGCCCTCTTACCCCCCGCCCCGCGCCGAACCCGGAACCGGCCGCGCGGCCGCCGCCGCCGCTGTCAACGGACATCTCGGATCCCTCAGCTGATCCGTGAGGCGGGGCCAGCGGCGTCCGGGCCCTGCGATTGGCTGGTGGTGGCAACCACCGAGCGCGGCGGCTAGAGCGGAACCTGGCGGACTGCCTTCGAGAGTGGACGCGTGGAGGCGAGCAGAGCGTGCGCAGACTGGAGGCTGCGGGCCTGGACGCCCTCTTTGATGCTGGCCGGGACGATTTGGTGTTCCAGGATCTCGGAAGTAGCTGCGGTCAGCGCCATGTTAAGTCGGGGCAAAAGGGACGGAGTGATTTGGGCGTTGGGCCCGGAAGCAAATTCCCAAAGCGGTGTTGGAAGTGCAGAGGGCGTTTAGATATGCAAAGGGACGACCCGCCTTACAGATGACGAGGTAAACGCAAGTCGAAACTTTCGGGTGCCAGTTTCCCCGCGATCAGAAAGTCGGTAGTGCTCTGGGAGAGCTCTGGAGAGCGCGAGCATCTCGGTTGCGGGTCTGCACCTCTTGGAGGGGGTGGTGCTGTCTTTCGGTTTTAAACGCGCGTTTCGGTGGCTCAGCGATTCCGCTTCCTGGGGTCTAGCGGCGTTGCGGTGTGTGTGCCCGGGGAGGAGGCCCTGGGGTCGTCCGTGCCGGGCGCGTGGGAGTGGAGGTGCGGGTCGGCCAGATGCCGAGTCGCGGGGGGGCGCCGTGCGGCCCCGGGCTGCGCGGTTCAGAGCAACAAGGCCATGCCTGACCGACGGGGACCTCGAGATGGAAGTAGAAAGGACAGATGTGTTCGTGCGCTCATAAAAATAATGTGAAAGGACAGAAAATAGCAGTGGCTGCCTCGTGAGAGAGCAGAAGTCAAGGGAGTGAGGGAGACATCTTTCGCTCTGTACTCCTTTGTGTAACTTAAACATCATTTGTAATTTTTACCTTTTTTTCTTCAGATAAAAAAATGTAACCATTCTTTGTCTGAGGCTGTTTTTCAGTATTGTTTCGTGGGGGACTGAGGTTATTGCACTTGCTGTCTGAACCAGGGCCTAGCCTGGCATCAGGAGTGTTTGGAGGGCCTGTGTTAGTCTACACAAGGCCGACCTGCTGCGGAACCAGGATGACATTGAGCCGAAGGAACAGCCCAGGCTTCTTGGGTGACAGGCTTCCAGACCTCGGGGACAGTGAGCTAACTCAGGCCAGAGGCCCATGTCAACTTAGTCTTAAAAAAGCGCATCTCTCCTGTCCGTCTCAGATTCAGGACACAGGAAAGGCCAGAATTTAAAATTCCTCTGAAGAAATTTGGTTTAGGGGGAAAAGAAGCGAATCACAGCACCCTAGCAGACTCTTTGGGTGTTGGGGGCAGTAGGTGCCTGGCTAATCAGGCCTTTCTGTTCAAATGGAAGCCCTGTTCTTGGGATCACAGCTGGTGTAGCCCCAGCAGCAGCTCAGCTTTACAAGAACTGGCAGCTACTCTCTGGTTGAAACCTTATCCTCTCTGCCCCTCTCCGTCACCTCAGGCACATTCACTGGGTCAGTAGGGTCCTTGCTTCACAGATGTTCCCTTAAAGGCTGGGCTTAACTCACTAATGGTTTGGCTTCGGTGTCCAGCAGGCCACAGTGGCTCTCCAGGTATGTAGATACGAGAGCAGACGTAGTCTCCTCAGTGGACAGAACTGAGGCCGTTCTCATAGCTCTGGCCAACACTCACTTTGATCTTTTGGCCCTTGAATTGCCGCCAGTGGTCTAGCTGTCTGGTCTGTCACTTTGAAGAGTGCTGACTGACAGATTAAAGACGTTATTCTTTGGGGCTGCAGACTGTAAAAACAAATTGTGGCTGCCTATCAGACTGTCTAGGTCAGTTGCATAGACGCCCATCTTTGATGGAAACAAACAGAATTAAGCTATGAAGCCTGCCTCTCCCTGATCACTGACTACCACCTGCAGTAGTCATCACAATGGAAATTCCAATGTATCCCCCATCATGGACTGGCAGAAGTGGAGGATTTTACGCTCCTGATGTAGAAGCCAGCAGGTAACTTGGAGGTGGCAAACCTTATGCCTAGTCCACTGAGGGAGCCTTGTACCTCCTGCCAAAAGTTGGCCCCTTGGTTTTGTGTTAAAAGAGGACACATTATTTGGGGCATTGATCTCCTTACTCCTGGAAAACTATATCTGTCCTTTGACCCCTTCTCAGGGCTACCAGTGATGTCTCACCACTGCTGACACGTTTTCAGAACGTGTTACCAGCTAATTCTGGACACATTGACTTGGCCCTTGAAATGAAACGAAACTAAGCTCTCATCATGTTTTTGATTGTCTGGCCCATTTGCCACCTAACAGTGGTCCATCTTTTGTAACAAAGTCTATACAACAATGACTTACAGTCAAGGTAATCAAGGGACCTGCCAAACTCCATCATTTCCTGTTCTACTCACCTGAGTTGGGTTGTTTGGTTACTGTATTAATTTCCCATTACTGCTGTAACTAATTACTGCAAATTAGTGGCTTAAAACAACACAAATTTAACAGTTCTGGAGGCTAGAAGTCCAAAATGGGTCTCATTGGGCTAAAATCAAGGTATTGGCAGAATGGATTCCTTCTGAAGGCTCTCGGGGAGAATCCGTTTCCTAGTCTTTTCCAGCATTCCTTGGCTTATGGCCTCTTCGTCCATCTTCAAAGCCAGCAGTGCCCCGCTGAGTCTTTCTTACCAGGCTGTATCTCTGTTACTGTCTAGTACCTCCATCTTTCGCTTATAAGGATCCTTGTGATTAAATTGTACCCACCTGGATAATCCAGAGTAATCTCCTTATTTAAAGGTTCATAATTTAGTCACGTATGAAGAGTCACTTTTGCCATGTACGTTCCAGAGAATAGGAAGTGGACATAGTTGGAGGCCACTATTCTGTCTACCCCAGTTACCGAACTCTGCTGTTTCTAAATAGGGATCATCTCCATTTGCCTGATTCCTGGATAATGTTCAAGAAAAAGTGGTAGGGAGATATGTGACGTTATACAGACTATTATAAAAATTTAGGTATCCACCTTGACCATTCCTGGGCATGGTGCTTCCTTGTTTCACCCTCGAGCAACAACGGGCAAGCCTGAGTGTTATCCCTTGCAGGTGGCTATCCAGAAGGAATCATAAGGGATGAAAATAAAATTTAATTCTGGTTCGTTCAACTGAATTTTCTTGTTGCAGTGACACAGTCTTGAATCATGAGAATAATAATCACTTGGCTGGGTACACTGCTTTCTGATTTCCCTTTCACTGGCCCACATAGGGCAAAGTGGGAGATACAGTGAGTCTCTGAAATTTTTGGAAAAATGCCTTTGTCCCGATCCACACCTTCATGTGAAAAGTCTGGGCATGGATTTGGGTTAATTGTTGAAAAGATAAAGTTGTAACTTCTGAATACACTGATTGTGTAGCAGTGAGAGAGAGCAACAACATTGGTGATTTGGAGCAGGGTGACCCTTAGACCCTGGGAGGTGCAGGGAGTTCATGGGGCAGCCAGTGCTCTTTTTGCCCCCTCATCCAGCACTGATTCAACAGCTGTAGCTGGCAATCTGACCTGCAGGCAAACTTGTCATGCCCACCCATATCCTATCAAAACAAAAAACTGACTCCCAGATTCCAGTCCAAGGTGTAAGGAGCTTCAAGTTATCTCTCCCAGCCTCACAACAAGAAAAAAGCTGAAGAAGCTGGAAATCAACAGCTCTTCTCAGATCTAACAGATAATTGACCCCAAAATTGTAGAGACAGAAAAATACAGGGAATCAAAACTTACCGGAGCAGAAGCCACTACTGGAGCTAGTACCAGGATATTAAAACTTACACGTTAATTGGAAAATGGCCAGAGGCTCAGTGTGGACAAGCTTGAAAGTTAAAAACTCCAGGGGTGCCAGTCTTAGAGGGGTCTTCACACTTTTGTTAATTTTACTCCCAGCAACCAAACACCCCCTTGTGCTCCTGGTAGGGGCAGGAGAAAAGTAAAAATTTTGAATATACCCAGAGTATTCTGTTCTCCTTCACAAAAGTCTGCCCTCAAGGGAAACTATTCCACCAGAACCTAACCTACTGGGGTTTTATTGGAGCCTACTTGACAGAGGGGAAGGAGAGAACCCAACTCAGCCTCCTCCAGCCTGCCTGCCACACATGGGAAGGGCAATACCCAACTCCAGTCTTCTCTAGCCTTCCTGTCTCACCTGAGGTGGGGGAGCTTGGAATAGAACAATCTGAGAAGCACTGTAAAGGTCACAGCCCAGGAGTACAGATTAAATAAATACTGAGACCTAATCATAAGCGGATAGACTGCTTCCCCGGCCCCACACATTAACAATACACCAATAGGGACGTTGTATAATAAGAGGGGGTACAGCTGCAAGAACTGCAGAGCTCAGACCTTACTTAAGAAGTAGTCTCTTGGGCTTCCCTGGTGGTGCAGTGGTTGAGAGTCCGCCTGCCAATGCAGGGGATGCAGGTTTGTGCCCCGGTCTGGGAAGATCCCACATGCCATGGAGCAGCTGGGCCCGTGAGCCGTGGCCGCTGGGCCTGTGCGTCTGGAGCCTGTGCTCCGCAACGGGAGAGGCCACAACAGTGAGAGGCCCGCGTACTGCAAAAGAAAAAGAAAAAAAAGAAGTAGTCTCTAGGGAAACCCAAGGACAACAGGGGAGACAAAAACAAATACACCAAAGAGGAAATTTTAGCCTCTATCATCACCTACACCTATAGGAAACAATAAGCAACCTGCCTCCTAGCCAGATAAACGTGAAGCCTCACACTAAAAGCCTATTTACCTCAATTCCTTTTACCCAATGCATCATGTTCCACTTTCAACCAGAAGTCTACAAGGAAGACTAAAAGACAAAAACACAGTTTGAAGAGAGTAAGTGTCAGAATCGGACTCAGACACGGCAGAGATTTTGGAATTATAAGGGCCCTCATGGAAAAAGTGGACAACATGCAATAACAAATGGGTAATATAAACAGAAAAATGGAAATTCTAAGGAAGAATCAAAATGAAGTGCTGGAGATAAACATTAACAGAAATCAAGAACGCCTTTGATGGGCTCATCAACAGACTGTACACATCCAAGGAGAGAATCAGTGAGCCTGAAAAAATATGCCAACAGAAACTTCCAATGCAGAAATGCAAAGAGAAAAAAAGTTTTAAATGAAAGAGAATATCAAAGAACTTTGATGGACTAACATGTAAAGGGAATATCAACAGGAGGAAAAAGAGAAAAAAACAAAAAAATATTTGAAATAATAATGGCCGAGAATTTTCCAAAATAATGACACCAAACCACAGGAATCTCAAAGAACACCAAGCAGGATAAGTACCAAAAAAATTACAACTAGACATGTCATATATGCAGAAAACAGAACAATAAAAGAAAATCCTGAGGTGAGTAAGAGGAAAAGAAACAAAAGCCAAAAACAGCTCACCTATTGAGAATCAGCATAAGAATTACATCAGGTTTCTCTTCAAAAACCACACAAGGAAGAAGAGAGTGGAGTGAAATATTGAAAGTATTGAAAGAAAAAAAAAAAAAACCAAACACTGAACTAGAATTCCATACCCTGCAAGGTTATTCTTCAAAAGTGAAGGAGAAATAAAGACTTTTTCAGAAAAACAAAAATTGAGAGAATTTGTTGCCAGTCATCCTGCCTTGCAAGAAATGTTAAAACAAGTTCTTTAGAGAGAAAGAAAAGGATAAAGGTTAGAAACTCTGATCTACATGAAGAGTTAGAGAAGGAATAAGTGAAGGTAAAACAAAAACCTTTATTTTTCTATTCAAAGAGGTAACAGTTCAAAGTAAGAGCAACAATGTAGTCAGTAATTATAGCTGTAATAAGAGCTAGGAAGAAGGAATTGGGAATATTCTGTTATAAGATTCTTGTGTTACCATGAAGCAGTACAGTGTTATTTGAAAATGAACTTGGATTAGTTGTAAATGTTTGTTGCCAACTCTAGGGCAACCATTACAAAAAAATTTTTTTTAAGTATAATTGATATGCTAAGAGAGGAGAAAAATGGAATCTTATAAAATGCTCTATTAAAATAAAAAAGGCAGAAAAGAATATGATAAGTAAGGAAAAAATAAGGGCGATGCATAGAAAACAGTAACAAATATGTAACAGTAACAGTAACAAACATTCTACAAATATGGTAGATATTTACCTAACTATATCAATAATCACTTTGTTAATGGTCTAACTACATCAATTAAAAGACAGAGACTGTCCTTGTGAATTAAAAACAAAACAAACAAAAAACCATGAAGCAGTACAGAAAACCAGAAAAACCCAAGACCTAACTCTGTGTCAACTACAAGAAACCTTTCAATATAAAGACACAGATATATTAATGGTAAATGAATGGAGAAAGTTATACTATGCTAACACTAATCAAGAGGAAGTGAGAGTAGTTACATAAATTTCAGACAAAGCAGACTTCAGAGCAAGGCAAATTATCAGAGATAACGAGAGGCATTACATGGTGCTAAAGGATTCAAACCTCCAAGAAGATATAGCAATCCTTAACGTATATACACTAACAACACAGCATCAACATCTGTGAGGGAAAAACTGATAGAACTGCAAGGACAAATAGATTAATCCAGTATTATATCTGGAGATTTCAACACTGCATATCAGTAATGGGCAGATCCAGGAAGGGCATAGTTGAACTGAACAGCACCATCAATCAACTGGACTTAACAGACATTTACAGACTACATCATCCAATCAGGGCAGAAATCACATTCTTCTCAAGTTTATCTGGAACATTCACCAAGATATGCCACATTCTGGGCAATAAAACAGTCGAACACATTTAAAAGAAAGTAAATCATACAAAATATGTTCTCAGACCACAATGGAATTAAACTAGAAATTTTCCAACAGATAGTTGGAAAATCTCCAAACACTTGGAGATTAAACAACACAATTCTAAATAACAAGCAAAACAATTTCTAAATAACAAATGGGTCAAAGAAGAACTCTCTCAAGAGAAATTTTTAAATATTTCAAACTAAATGAAAGTGAAAGTACAACTTAAAAGAGGAGATATATATATATATATAGCTGATTCGCTTTGCTGTACAGCAGAAACTAACACAACATTGTAAAGCAACTATACCCCAATTAAATATATATTATATATATATATATAAAAGTATGCTATTTCTCAGCTGCTGAACCTGATATAAAAATTAACAACAACAACAAATTTATGAGATGCAGTGAAAGCAGTGCTTAGAAGGAAATTTATAGTATTGAATGAATATATTAGAAAAGAAAAAAGATCCAAAATCATTAAGATACCACCTTAGGCAACTAGAAAATGAAGAGCAAACAATAAATGCTGGAGAGGGTGTGGAGAAAAGGGAACCCTCTTGCACTGTTGGTGGGAATGTAAATTCATACAGCCACTATGGAGAACAGTATGGAGGTTCCTTAGAAAACTAAAAATAGAACTACCATATGACCCAGCAATCCCACTACTGGGCATATACCCAGAGAAAACCATAATTCAAAAAGGGTCATGTACCACAATGTTCACTGCAGCTCTATTTACAATAGCCAGGACATGGAAGCAACCTAAGTGTCCATCGACAGATGAATGGATAAAGAAGATGTGGTACATATATACAATGGAGTATTACTCAGCCATGAAAAGGAACAAAATTGGGTCATTTGTAGAGACCCAATGGTGGATGGACCTAGAGTCTGTCATACAGAGTGAAGTAAGTCAGAAAGAGAAAAACAAATATCGTATATTAACACATATATGTAGAATCTAGAAAAATGATACAGATTAACTTATTTCCAGGGAAGAAATAGGGACGTAGACATAGACAATGGACGTGTGGACACGGGGGAAGGGGAGGGTTGGACAAATTGGGAGATGAGGAATGACATATATACACTACCATGTGTAAATAGATAGCTAGTGGGAACCTGCTGTATAGCACAGGGAGCTCAGTTGGTGACCTAGCTGGGTGGCGTGGGGGGGTGGGAGGCAGGCCCAAGAGGGAGGGGATATATGTGTAAATATAGTTGATTTACTTCGTTGTACAGCAGAAGCTAACACAACATTGTAAAGCAACTATACCCCAATAAAATTTTTTTTTAATATTTTCATGGGTATATACATATGTAAAATTCAACAAATTGTAGGGTTAACCTAAGTTCAGTATCTGTGTATCACTTAAAGTTCAACACAGCAGTAGAAAAAAAACCTGACTCAAACTGTAAGAGCTTTTAACTTTCTTGACAAAAAAAAAATAGCTTTCTAAAACAGAATTAAGCTTATGAATTTATAAGCCAACTTACAATTGGGCGTAAAAATGAACCCATAATTTACATACTAATGAATCTGGTGTTTCATTAGTAAATTCGCAGACTGCTTGGCTTAAGGCCATTGGAAAATATCTAAATGCATTCAGCATGGATGGGAAACGCACACTGTCTGAAAGGAAGCAGTGGCTCTTGCAGATGTGGGCCAAACACACACAAAGGCAGAGCCATCCTGTCACTAACTGGTCATTTCTACATCGGACAACTGGATGCCGATACCTAGATTAGATTAGACTGGGCCGAGGAAACCATGCCTCAGGTGATTAATATCTGACAGTCTAAGAAATTAAAAAAAAAACTGCAGAATGAAAACTAAGAGTTATTTTGAAGGCTATACAGGGTGAAATTAAAATTCACTCATGTATAAGACTTACAAAGTGAGAGGCTTGACTGAGAAAAAATACTTTTCCTTCTGAGGAAAAGTTTAATGAGAGAGAATCTGGAAGACGGAAAGAAATCAGAGACACCTCGAGGAAGGAGACATTTATCTTTGTCTACTCTTTGTCACTGAGACCAGGGTTCATAGCCAACTCCATGTTTACCCATAGGGTGGTTTCAGCGTGGCTATAATCTCACAAAGAATCATAGGCCATCAACACCAGATGTTGTATGTAGGTCCCACCACCTGGTAAAATCAATGGTCGAGTTTACCTCTATGCATCATCCCCACCAAGGAATTATTCATTTGAGAAAACAAGCCAAATACTCTGCTTTTACAGAAGACACTCTGCATGAGTGGTCGTCAGGAAGCTGTGCTACCAGGAAGGCAGGACAGTGGACAAGATGCTGTTGTTCCCCACAGAGCCTGTGACTTTACGGGAGAGGCCAAGCCATGTGCACACAGCAACCGCAACTCAGGCAGTGGGAACAGAGGCCTCGGGGGCACCCAAGACAGTAGAGACTCCTGGATGGTCCTGAGGCTGTGTGACCCCAGAGTGGGGAGGGTAAGAGTTGGCCTCAAGAATGGTCAACTGCACTTGAGGTCAGACATGGCCGTAAGCAAGGTAGGAAATGCCTACTCTAGTGCTCAGAGCTGAGGCAGGAGAGCTCCCACTCTATGAGTAATGCACCCTCGCTCCAAGGAAGAGTTCCAGTTTTAAAGATTATCTAAAAATCGCCTCCTTATTCTGCAGAGATGCTTATTGTATTAGTGCAGTCGTCTGCTCTAGAAGGCCACTCCCATCATAACTAGTGAACACAATATGTTATCTCTGATCAGTTCAATGAAAACACATTTTTCAGAAGCCAATTTCCCAAATACACCAAGCTTTAACATTCACCAACACCACTGACTTACCAAAATCTTACTATTAATAATACATACAGGGCGTCCCTGGTGGCCCAGTGGCTGAGAGTCCGCCTGCCGATGCAGGGGACACGGGTTCATGCCCCAGTCTGGGAAGATCCCACATGCTGCGGAGCGGCTGGGCCCGTGAGCCATGGCCGCTGAGCCTGCGCGTCCAGAGCCTGTGCTCCGCGACGGGAGAGGCCCACATACTGCCAAAAAAAAAAAAAAAAAAAATACATACAGGGCTTCCCTGGTGGTGCAGTGGTTGAGAGTCCACCTGCCGATGCAGGGGACACGGGTTCGTGCCCCGGTCTGGGAAGATCCCACATGCCGTGGAGCGGCTGGGCCCGTGAGCCATGGCCGCTGAGCCTGCGCATCCGGAGCCTGTGATCCACAACGGGAGAGGCCACAACAGTGAGAGGCCCGTGTACCGCAAATAAAATAAAATAAAATAATAATACATACATACATTTTGGGACTTCCCTGGTGGTCCAGTGGTTAAGATTACACGCTTCCCAATGCAGGGGGCCTGGGTTGGATCCCTGGTCAGGGAACTAGATCCTGCATGCCGCAACTAAAGATCCCACATGCCGCAACGAAGATCTCACATGCCACAACGAAGACTCAGTGCAGCCAAGTAAATAAATATTTTTTTAAAAAAAGCATACATTTTAAGGCAATTCATATTTGGATGGGATGGTTTTTAACATTATTTGAGGATAGCTAGGAAGTTTTAGTTGAAGAGATTCTGTTTAATTTTAATGGAACCATTAAAAAGATTGTTACCTGTTTACTGTCAGGGTGGTTTAGTATTCTAATGAATATAATATTTACTTACAAGTGTATACTTTGTCATTTGTATCCCAAATCTAATTATAAATTCAGGTGGAAAATGAGATAAAATCACAAAAGTAACCCAAATCAGGAAAACATTGACCTACCTGTGAAAATAGAATCAGGAAACTCCTGGGAAAATACTGCTGTAACAGAGAGGAAAGTGTCCCCATTCCAGAGAAATTCCTGTGAATGTCCAAGAGTTAAGGAAAACAAGAAACTCTGAGTGACCAGAGACATTGAGGGAGAATCCAGAGACTACAAAATCAGGCAAACAGGATTCAGATAAATTCCAGATACCATGGCAACACAGACTCCTTAATCTTAAAGGGAAGCCACAGGTAAATGGTATTTCACTGAGTTCAATAATTACTGATGTATATTCCACTTCTACTAGTGATTCTTAACTATTCTTTTTATAAAAGCCGTTTTGGGAATGTACACATGCCACTTCCCACCTCGAACCTCCTCTACCCCAGCCCTACCCAGTCTCTGAGAAAAGCCCAGCCATCCTACAAGAAGCACAAAAGCTTTTCTTTAAGTGACAATAGGTGATGAAATATAGGTGAGAAAAATTTAGAAGTAAGTAAATCAATTCCTGTAAGAAAAAATGTACAAATTATGTCAAATGCCCTCTAGAAATGAAAATCTGCCAATTTGCTATACCATGAATTGAGAGACAATATATTAAAAAAATTTGTAGGTGAGAATAATAATAAAATTTCAATATACATCAGTGAACATTTTTAATTTGGTGGCATATGTTCCTACATGTCAATTGCAAGCTGAGGAAGAAAAGGGGGCAAAAATCACAAAATAACAGGGAAAACAAAGCCAAGAAGACAAATGACCCATCTGTTAGATCAGGCAGAGGAAGGAAGCTACCCAGGAACGGACTTGGCCTGACACAGGAATTTCCATCATAGGTGGCTAGAAGTACAAAAGACCCTGGAAACTCCGAGGGGCCAGGGAAGTGGCGGAAGGATTCCTATCTTTAAGGAAGTGGGCAACAGACCCTGCTGGGGCCGGGGGGAGGGGCCATGCAGGCCGACACCCGCCCCAGCCTGAGCCCTGCTGCACAGACCCTCGCGGTGCGGCGTCAGCGCGGGGAAGGGCTGCCGCCCCGAGACCGGGACAACGGCGGACCCCCGCTGCGGGGCCCAGGTGCCAGCCCGAAGCCGCCCCCGGGGCGCCCACACGGCGGACCCTGCAGATCCTCCGCCCTCCGCGCCGCCAGCTCTCCACCCCTTGGGACCCGGGACGGGGACTGAGGCAAAGCGCGGCAGGGGAGCCGCCTCCGCAGCGGGAACCGCCCCAGCCAACCTCAGCACCTAGGCCAACGGCAATTGTCCGCCTCCCGTTGCTGGGCAGGATGCTGTCTCCCGGCAACACAGAGGCGCGGAATTGGCCAACAGACGGACAAGGATTTTAGCCAATGGCGTCTTGCGCCAGTGGGCCGTGGGCGCCCTGGCCAATGGAAAACGTGAGCGGTCAGTTACTAAGCTGAAACCGGTCTCTACGTAGCGCGCCTGCGGAGGATGGAACCCAGAAGGCACTAGCTGAGCGTTGATAAAGGGAAAGAAAATATTCTCTGTGAGCCAGATTTAAAAGTTTTGCTTGCCTTCCTAAACCCACTAGGCTTTCAGTGTTGTTCAGCCTCGCTCATGTACTGCTGTTGATCTGGCAGCCGCTCTGCCCCAGGCCACCCCCATCCAGACCCGGGTTTATCCCCGAAGAGCCCCGAGGACCGGGATGCCAAGGGATCACTGCACAGAGAAGGCAGGAGCAGCGACCTCCCAGGAACACTGAAATCAGTGCTTTTATTTATTTCTGCTTTAATTTTACTTTTAATTATGTTCTTGGGAAAGAAGTGCTGCATTCCCACGGGCTGGAATTTAAGTGGGTGGTCGGTAAGCTCAGTGACAGAAACCTGGCTGGCTGTGATGAGATTCCTTGGGCTCACAAGATGGGGACAGGGGTGTCAGAGAGGTGAGCTCTATCAGCCAGTGATGGGTCTGGTTTGAAATAGTGGAAAGATAAAAGGAAGAGTGACTCATCTGAGTATACATTTTGGACAGCTGTGATTCGGGAACTTTTTATATATTCAATAATAAAACAAAATAAACAAGGTTGGGCTTAAAACATTTAAAATTGAATACAAAGATAAGGGCATGGACTTCGCTGTGTTTCAAATGAACACTACAGTCACACAGGAGAAATAAAAAGAACCAGGCCAAGTAGATTGAAATATCAATACGATAATTTTGTTATATGTGCTTAGGCCAAAGACAGAAATAACTGCAAAGAATTCTGAAAGCTACTAGTAGGTTGTTTTTTGCAGTAGTATGGTGTAGAATTCTAGAATTATTTTTGTATTATGTAACTGAATACATGATTAAATAACTGAGCAGTGATTAGTATTATTGGGACCCACAGTTTTCCCCACTCGAGAAAGGAGATACAGACACTGAGGAGGGAAGGGGAGAGCAGTTGCAAGAGGTTAGATTAGAATTAGTTATAGCAGGGATTTATAATGGTCACATATACGAGGTTATGTGTGTCTGTTTCCTAGCTCTGTCCATTAAAACAGCCTAGCTCTAATGATACCTCAGTAGCAACGAGCACACCAGCCTCCATATTGAGATTGATGAATCCCATTCGCCCCTGATAGGAACCAGCCTCCCTTGGAGAGGGGTTGGCTGAAGCAGGGAACACACAAGACTGACATGAGGGCAGGGTCAGCGCGGCACAGCTGCCCGACACGGTGGCCACACCCCTCAGAGATGTTTTTCTGTGGTCTTTGCTCTGCGGTCCTCAACCAGTCACTCCCTCTCCGGGCCCTACTTCCTCCCTAAGAGAACAAAGGATTGTATCCTGGCAGCCTGGGGTCTCTTTTGCCCCCTTTGCTCCCATACCTACCTGTGACCCTGTGGTCTTTCTCCAGCACCAGTCTGAACAGTGGAAGTGGGGTGTAAACAAGCTGTGAAGCCACAAAGCTGAGTCCCCACCCTCGCTCTGAGACGTCTAAATGGCCCTTCTGCTCTCGTTTCACGGGAGCTGCAGCCTGAGGGTCTCAGCACTGCGCTGGGGCTGGGCAAGAAGGGGAAGCTTCTCCAGACTCGGCGCCCGGCTCGCAGACCGGCCGGGTGGGAGAGACGGCACGGGGTGGGGTCCGCAGCCTCTCACTGCTCCAGTGGGGCCCGCAAGACGTTGCACGCGGGCTCCCGGCGTGTGTGCTAGAGGGACTGGCGGTGGCAGCTTCGTGGGCTAGTGCTGGCCTCCAGTTCTTCACGTGTGGCGACCACAGCCTGCAGGTCTCACTGTGAGGGCTCGTCTTCCGACTTCTAACCCACTGCAGGTTGGGGGCCACGCCCACCCTGAGCCCGAGCTGAGTCGCTGTGAACGCCCAGACCACGCACTGGAGGCCCTGCTCCGCGACAGACAGCAGAGGCAAAGGGACCGGAGACCCCTGCCTCCCAGCCCCCCAAGCCTGTGCGAGCAGACTGCAGGGACTCCACTCCCTTCCTCATTCCCCGGAGTGCAGCTGGGGCTGGTGGCGGGCGCCAGCAGGGGCAGCCATCTCGTGACCCCTGTGCTGAGCTGCTTCCCCGAGGGAGAAGCAGGGCGGGCAGTGCCACAGTCACTGCCTCCTATGGCTTGCCCGTGGCCTTCAGCCTCTGCCTCAGCACAGCTGGAGGCTGAGTGGCAAGCCCGAGAGCATCCTTGGCAGGAGGACACTTGCCCCGGGGGGCCAAGGAGGCCTCAGCAGCAGGGCCCCCTGCCCAGCCAGAGGTCCCCTGATAGCCCACCGCAGTCCCGTGGATGAGGAGGCGGTTCTGACCCTCTCAAGGGACCAGCAGCCACCCCGACCCCCGCCCTGGTGCTGGCTGTCGTGTAGCCCTACAGCCTCGGGCTTGGGTAGCTGTCGGCCCTGCAGCCGGGGTTCCTCCTGCCCGTTCAGTGTCAGCCCTCACTGGGGCTTCAACACAGACTCGTTTCTTAAGAACGTTTAAAACGTGAGCATACAGAGCAAGGTTTGGACGGTAAACTGTTGTGGATATGATTAGATGCATATAGACGTACTGTTTTACGTAGACATGCTAGAGGCCCCCAGGAAAGTCAGGCTCAGGGTACCAGCTCCTGCATTTCAGTGGCAGCTTTTCTCCTTCTCCCACGCTTCAATGAAAAGTAGGGGCAGGAAGTGAGGTGGGGACCTGCAGCCCATCCGCTGCCATTGTCGTGCTGTCCGCTCTTAAATCTGGTACTGGGGAGAAGCAGGAGGGGAGGAAACACCTGTCAGAAAATCCTGGAGGGACTTCCCTGGTGGCGCAGTGGTTAAGAATCCGCCTGCCAATGTGGGGGACACGGGTTCAAGCCCTGGTCCAGGAGGATCCCACATGCCACGGAGCAACTAAGCCCGTGAGCCACAACTACTGAGCCCGTGTGCCACAACTACTGAGCCTGCGCTCTAGAGCCCGTGAGCCACAACTACTGAGCCTGCAAGCCACAACTGCTGAGTCCGTGTGCCACAACTACTGAAGCCTGCGCGCCCTAGAACCCGTGCTCCACAACAAGAGAAGCCACCACAATGAGAAGCCCGTGCACCACAACGAAGAGTAGCCCCCGCTCCCCGCAACTAGAGAAAGTCCGCGTGCAGCAACAAAGACCCAATGCAGCCAAAAAGAAATAAATTTAAAAAAAAAAAAGAAAGAAAGAAAATCCTGGAGCCACAGGGAGCTCGACTGGGGGATGAGGAGACCCTGGGTTGGTGGTATGTGGGATCTTCAGCTGAGGTAGGGTCAGTGTCCAGGCAGCCAGGGAGCCCTGGCTTCAGGCCCCTCCCCGTTGTCTCCTGCTTTCTGACCCTGACCCTCCCCTCCATAGGAACAGATGTCACTGCTTAAATGTCAGTCCCACGGGGCTCGGGGCTGGGAAGTGCCGAGCCTCCCTCATGGCCAGATGCCAACTTGGAGAGGCCAAGGGCAGGAAAGACTGGCGTCGGCGCCCGAGAGCTTGCTCACGTCACATTGGAGAACATCCAGGAGGATGGGAGACGGATACAAAATGGAAATTTCAAACATGAAAAGCGTTTTATACGAAATGTTCACAGCACAGAAAAAGCAGTTTAACTCAGAACAAAGTGACTTTGGCTCTGACTCTGACAATGAGTGAGCAAAGCACGTGTGACACCTCGCACACCTGTGCCCACCTGCGCCCCAGGTTCTCACCTGAGCGCCCTGGGCTTGCGCTCTGGGGAAAAAATTCCCTCTGGGTTTACACTTCATCTTCAGAAAGCCACCTCTCATCTTCCGGAACTTTTTTGGAACTGAGGGTTTTTCTCACCCTCCCGAGGTCCCACATTCTTTGTTTCCCAGAATTTCTTCTCTATCTCTTTGATGTTACTTAACAAGAAGGATAACATGAAAGAGGGATTAGTGATCACTAAACCCTGGGGATGATCCCTCTAGCAGTAAACTGGTACATGGTTCTAACCGGTTCTATTATTAGTGCTGTTAACTATGAATTACTAAAATTTAAAACAATATTATATCAAAAGCTGATCTTAGAATAATTCTATTACAGCTCAAACTGTAGAGAACCAGGCAAATGGAACAAAAGTATAAATGTATTTCTTGCTTTCTGTTGACTTACATGGCCGTTTCAAGGGAAAATGGGTGTATTCACATGCCTTGCCATATAGAGGAAGAAAACATATTTTAAATTCTAATTCAGAGGCTGTTGTCCTGCAGCTCTTCACATACTATAGAACAATATCTCCTCTTTGGCAAGTAAGGTAAAGAGGCTAATTTGTGACTGGATATTTGTGGCCAAGAAAGTCAGGTGATACATCACTGCACAGGGGTGGGAGATGGGGGTGGGAGGTGGGCATCTGCTGTTGCTCCGAAGAGACCGAACCCAACCAAGAGCGAGGTCAAATCAATGACCTTGACACACCTGCACAGTCGTACTGCTCCTGACCAATTCATCATCCAACTTTATAAAACTGTTATACGATCACCAGCTTATCAACTGCATAGCAGAATTTCTTTGTCCAATTTTTGTGATAAGAATTAAGGGAACGGTCATAAAGGGTCTAACTGGATAAGCACATGTGCAGAGACATTTTTCCAAAATAATTAACACTGCACAGTTCTGTGAAAGGAAAAGTGTACACTGAAATGTAACACACCATTTAAAACTTGAAAATCAATAGTATTAACACTTGTCAACATTTTCTAAGATGCAAGCCACGTTTTAGATTTAAAACGTTTGGTAGATACTAACCAAACTTTAGTATTTAGTAGCTAAAATAATCAAGTATTTTTTAACCAGGGACAAATATAGTTTTGGTATGCAATTAATTATGTGAATTACTTGAAATTTGAAAACGAAGACTTAAATATTGAAAAATTCTTCATAAATATAGGGTACATAAAATGTATTTTTATTTTGTGGAAATGAAAGGATATTAAAACATACCTTGAATGCATCCATCCTTTTTCAAATGTTCACTCATTTACTTCATCAGAAAAAATTGAATATTGTAGACTAATATGGCCTAACATAGCATAAAATTGTTTGTGATTTCTAGATATGCCCACTGTGTCCAGCAGAGCAAACCCAGGCAGAACGGCTGATTTCAGAAGGCTGTGAATGTCTTGATGCCCCATTTTTGTTCTAAATTCTCTATACTTACATGCAATTTGAGTGTGTCATTTTTTATATATAAATTTTTACTTTAGCTGCTAATACCAACTATTCACATGCAGTCTAGTGCATATAAAATATAATGACCAAGGGACTTCCCTGGTGGTGCAGTGGTTAAGAATCTGCCCGCCAATGCAGGGGACATGGGTTCGAGCCCTGGGCCGGGAAGGTCCCATATGCTGTGGAGCAACTAAGCCCAGGTGCCACAACTACTGAGCCTGCGCTCTAGAGCCCGTGAGCCACAACTACTGAGCCCACGTGCCACAACTACTGAAGCCCGTGCTCCTAGAGCCTGTGCTTCACAACAAGAGAAGCCACTGCAATGAGAAGCCCGTGCACTGCAACAAACAGCAGCCCTTGCTCACCACAACTAGAGAAAGCCCATGCGCAGCAATGAAGACCCAACGCAGCCAAAAATAAAATAAATATATAAATTTAAAAATGTATATAATGACCAAACAAAATGTTGTGAAATTCAGTGAATAGCTCTGAACTATTTTCATGCACTTAATTATAAGCATGATAACTACCTGTGGGTTATTAAAAGATGCCTTCCTAGTCTCTCTTCCCAAAGGACACAGATTAAAACAATTACCAAAAACTGGTGAATGATTTTACTCTCTAGAAATCTGTAAATGTGAGGCTCTTTCCATTCGTATTGTGAGGACTGAGTTTTAAAGCTATCTTACTGGTGGCGTTCAGGAGTCCAGTGCTACATTATGATTTCTAACAAATGCAGAAGTATCATATGCCAAACAACTTTGAATGTTCCTACTGTATACATGAAAATACTAATGTGGCTGTGAATTACAATGAAACAACCTATGAATCATTTTTTTATAATTTGGGCATCCAACAGAATGTAAAAAATTTATTATTCCCATATAATTTTAATTATGAGTAATATTCATGATGAAATATTTTAATTCTTTAAGTGTAATAGTACACTACTGATCTTTATTTTATTTATGTATAACATATATAATTTGTTTATTTATATATGTGTACGTATATATCTTAAAGAACATAACGTATATGTATATATATCAGACACAAACACGCTGAGTGAAATATTTAGGTGAATTATGTTTTTTTGTTTGTTTTTTTGGCCACACCACATGGCTTGTGGGATCCTAGTTCCCTGACCAGGGGTCAAACCTGGGCCCTGGCAGTGAAAGTGTGGAGTCCTAACCACTGGACCACCAGGGAATTCCCTAGATGAATTAAAACAAGGAAAACTGTGAAACAAAAAATAGCTCTCAAAATAGAATCAAATCTTTAGCCATCACCCACATTTTATACTAACTTTTTTTTTTTTACAATAATTTTTTTAAATTTATTTATTTATTTTATATTTATTTTTGGCTGTGTTGGGTCTTCGTTTCTGTGCGAGGGCTTTCTCCATTTGCGGCGAGCGGGGGCCACTCTTCATCGCGGTGCGCGGGCCTCTCTCTCACTATCGTGGCCTCTCTTGTTGCGGAGCACAGGCTCCAGATGCGCAGGCTCAGTAGTTGTGGCGCACGGGCTTAGTTGCTCCGTGGCATATGGGATCTTCCCGGACCAGGGCTCGAACCCGTGTCCCCTGCATTAGCAGGCGGATTCTCAACCACTGCGCCACCAGGGAAGCCCCTATACTAACATTTTAACTGAAGAATTTCTCATGTGTTTTTACGATATTTAATTAAGCTTATTTCTATCCAGGCAACGTAATTGTAAACCTTCTTCAGAAGAGCAATCTCTCAAATTAACATCATACATTGCACTGACACTAGAATACAACTTGTAGGTCATGGCATGACAGGAAAGGTTTTTTTGGAAAACAAAGATTAAAGCTAGTGTATTTTCCAAGTAGTCATAAAGCTATAAACCATATTTATCAGTTCATTTTGTCCCATGTATTAATTTCTGTTGATCTGGATGAAGTCATCAGGTTTTCCACTAGAGTTTTGTCATCAGGTTTTCCATTAGAGTTTTGTCATTAAAGCAGTTTATTTGAACTGCTGCCCAGTTCAGTGGTATTATCTAGAGGCTATCAGAAACTTATATTTGTTTAAAAAAAATCTGTTTTATGAGTCTTCTTGAAGATCTTCATTTTGTAAAAGCATCAGTGTAAAATAATGATTGTCCTTAAAGGACAAAACTTAAAATAGCATGGTTAAAGATTTGAGTACAATGCAATTGGCAAGAAACTTGGATATTTCTGTGACATATAACATTGTAGGATACTAACTAGACTTATGACTGATAACATTATATCAGGGCATATCAGATGTTAGGAATTCCATATAAAATTTGGGATATCTATATTAATGGCATTTATCCATATACTGTAACCTAAGGTTCATCTCCAGTCTCTTGACAATGCTTCTCAAGTATTTTAACGTAACAAATAAATTTAATGAGTTTAGCATTTCTCTCTGAGATGTTTCAGGGTTCCTTCAAAGCATCCCAGAGTCAGTTGGAGGCTAAAAGTTAGATTTTGATATTTGGGAAATTTGTTAAAAATATCAAAAAGGTTTTAAAACACAACAGGATCATAGGTCTCTATGAAGCAATACTTATTCATTTAACCAAAATCACAAAAAGATTTAAAAAACAAATACAGGTCACTTAAGGGGACAGAAACTCACACAATCTGTTATCAAAAAGGAGCACTCTAAGAAACTTCGTTCAAATTCCAGTCTTGTACTAGCTTACTTAACAACAAAATCCAGTTACTTAACTTCATTCTAAATTTAATTAATCCTGATCATGCATAAAACCTTTTTTTCCCCCTTCAGGGTTCCTTTCCACAATCTTTCATCACTTTCTGTTTCCATATTAGTTCATCCCTTATTTTCCCATCCAAAACCAACCAGCTCTAAGACATACTTTCTTTTTTTCCCCCAATAAAGTGTAATTCCATTCCTCATACCTTCTTTACTGAAAACATGCATTCTACTTTCCTACTGTATTCTAAAATGCTTCCTACTGAAGAGGGATGTGGAGGGGTTTAAGGTCCCTCCTCTTGCTGGCTGTCATGTCAGGTCTCTGTCCACTTGTCCTGGGGGGTTGATCCAAAGGTCCCATGTAGAATGAAGTCATTCTTGAGTGTTGGTGAGCTGATATCCTTGGCTGAGGACCATCTGAAATTTCATTGCCTGAAGGCAAGAGGAGGGAAATTTAGTTAGGAAGTTTAGTAGGCAAGGCCAGGACAGGAGCAAAAGGAAGATGGAAGCATGGGGCCCCAGAAAAGGAAGGAGCCAGGACAGCCAAGACCATGTTTTTTTCATTTGTTTGTTTTGTTTTTTTTTTAGTGAAACTCTTGGGAGGCTCTATCCTTCAGGCTGGTTTTGTGATTGGAACTAGTATTGGTAAACAGCCTCGGGGATCTGGACAGAAGGGCACTTGTGTACAACATACTCTAAGTTGGCTGAGGTTAAAGCCTGTCCCCAAGGTGTTGTCAGATATGCGGATCCACGTCCCCCAACAGATTTGTCAAGGCATAGCCAACAGTAACTGGAATATGTAGAACTGGTTGCCACAAGGAAGTGCTGTGCCTGCTTGAGAACCCCCTGGTAGGGGTTTGTGTCAGCGAACTCGGGACTGGCAGGAACTGAGAAGCAAGGCAAAAGTTAAAAATGACAATTTGGGGTCTATTCTTGAGGAAGACAGAGAAGTCAAATTACAAATATGAGAAGTCCTATTGTCAGGCAGCAGCCCGGTACTGGAGCCCAGCTATGTTGTGTTAAGAGGGTTTTAAGAGGAACTACTTACCTGTTTGTTTTTTAAAGAGGAGCCTCACGTTCGCTAGGGGCTTACAAGTGTAGTTGTCTGGAGGATCCTTGGAGGGCTTCTCCTCAGCAGTTGCAACCCGTGGCTTGACCCTGTGTGATGGATCCAGCTAGCAATGCCAGGTACCTTGATAGGGGGTTTTTTGTCTCTGGGCAGTTTGTCTTCCAGTGTCCTGGTTTCCCGCAGCGATGCCAGTTGCCGGGGGAGTTCGGGTGGTGGTGAGGGGGAAGCCTCCTGGGGGCAACCAGGAGTTGGCTGCTGGACCGGTAATGCTGCCGCTAGTTGGGCCTGCCTCTTAGCCTTGCGTTTTTCTTTCTCTTTTCCCTCTCCTCCTCTCTCTCCTGGCTGTAGAAGACAGAGGAGGCAGCCCTAAGGAGCTCTGAGACAGGAGTGCTAGGTCCTAGGGCCACCGTTTGTATTTTCCTCCTTATGTCTGGGGCAGCTTGAGTGTTGCAACGGTCATTTAAAACCAGTTTCCCTGCCTCTGAGTCTGGGTCTAAGTGTTTTATAAAGACTTCCCTCAGCCACTCACAGAAGGCAGTGGGATTTTCCTGTCATCCTTGCCCATAATGAACAGGTTTTAGTTTACATTGTTTCTTTCCCTCAACCAGGCAGAAGGGGGAGTGGTCCCTGGCTGCCAGCCCTACTGAAGTATTATAGTCCCAATTGGGTTCCGTCTGGGGAACGGCCAGCCACAGTTCCCCTGGGAAATTGTTGGGGGCTTGTCACGTGGTAGCCGTCTCCCAGCTGAGCGGTGGCTTCGTATATGGTTGTTCTTTCTGACTGAGAGAGTGTCCGGGCAAGGATGATATAAACATCCCTCCAAGTTAACTCAAAGGTCATAGTTAGATGCCTAAACTTATCTAGATTTTTTTCAGGGTCATCTGAAAACTTTCCTAGATCTTGTTTTATCTGACTGAGACCCTGCATAGAAACAGGAACTTTGATCCTTATGGGAAGTTCGGAGGGCCCTATTACCTCCTGAAGTGGGCAAAGTTTTGAGTTATGGGGCCCCGGGTAAGGGGCCAAAGCTTCGGCGCGGGGGCGGGGCGGGGGGGCGTCCAGCGTTGGGTACAGTGGGGAAGAGGCCGTTTGTGTAAGAGGCTCCTTCTTTTCCCCAGAAGAGGGCGCCAATGGACAAGGCTTATTGTCGGCTAACGCTTAGTATCACCAGGAGAGGGGGAGGGAGGTTTGGTAAGCAAATTAAGCATTGCCAAGTCAGCAGAGTCTACCCAGCAAGTCCTGTAAAGTTCGGGGTTTTCCCTCAAGGCAAAGACGACTTGGACATAAGGGACCTCGCTCCACTTTCGACAAAAAAGGTCACGCTGGAGAATGGTATTGGAGTTTAAACTCCCATATTCAGGCCAAATTTCTTCCCCTCCTAGCTTGTACTGTGGACATGCCATGTTGCAAAAGAAAATTAATTGCTTCTTCCCCAAGGTTTGGGGATCAAACTTAGCCCAATTCTTTAGGATACATCCTAAGGGTGAATCTTGAGGATGGATGGTCAGTTGCCCATCTGATGAGGCTGTTCAGAACTCAAGGGTCTCCAGTTTCTGGAGGGACCAGGCAGAGAGAAAAGAAAGTGTTTTAATTTTACCCACAGGTGTAAATTACCATATTGTAAACCATAAGTAGCTTGAGCAGAAGGGCTTCTCTATATCTTGGCAGCAATCTGAGTCACGGCACCAAAACGTTATAGGCAGAACAGCAATTCCTCAGGGCTTGTCCTCCCAAAGGAAAGCATTCAATCAAGAGACATATAGAAGTTTTAAGCAGCAAGTGTTTTATTAAGCAAAGTGAAAGTACACTCCGGAGAGAGAGAAGGGGAGCAGACTGTCTGGAAACCAGAAGCAGCCTCTATTAGTTTTAATTACATATTTAAATTAGAATCCTCAGCTCTTAAAGACCTGAAATTCTAGTGAAAACTAAGAAATAAGCAATTATGAACTTTTACATTAGGATTCTGTAGATTGGTGAACATAAATGTCAGTGATAATTTCGAAAAACATTTGTTTTCTTATAGACAACATCTCAGTGTGGCACCAAACATATTCATTAATAGTCCTAAATACCTTTAGTTTCTCTGTTTAGTAACTGATGTCTTAGTATCTTATTTTTTGTGTGAATAACCTAGCTATTCAATAAACTTCCATCACTTAACTTTTTTTTTTTTAATTTATTTTTGGCTGTGTTGGGTCTTTGTTGCTGCACGCGGGCTTTTTCTAATTGCGGCGAGCGGGGGCTTCTCTTCGTTGCAGTGAGTGGGCTTCTCATTGTGGTGGCCTCTCTTTGTTGCAGAGCATGGGCTCTAGGAGCACGGGCTCAGTGTAAATGTTTTTTTCTTCAGCCCTTTAAATATATATATTTATATATATATTTAAACTGGGGTAAACAGAGTGGACTTGTTTGGCTTTTAATGTTGAGGACCAGTAGGGATGCCTTTTGGCCCATTTAACCTTAGGTAGTGTAATATCAAAACTTTGTTTTTTAATCACATAAATGTCTGTTTTATTTATCCCATTTTAAATAACCATCTAAAGATTTCTTTATTCATTTGAGAGAAGTCCTTTTTAAAATTTCTATCTTGCTGGAAAAAGTATCTAGACTTTTCTTACAGGGTTTTTTTCCTGGTAACATTAATTATTCTAATGTTTTTATTAGCATTTGTAAGACCCACTGAGGGGAAGCAAAGACCACAAATAAGGCTTCCCAAACCGGTTTTTCTTGGTTTTAAACTAAAGATGTTCTTTTTTAAAAAATTTAAAAAGTATATTTATTTATTATTTGTTTTCTTTATTTTGGCATGTGGGCTCACCGTGGGGAGTGGCTGTAGAGTCTGACGCTGCTAGACGGCAGGTGTTCTTCGCTTCCTTCCCGAGTGCCCTCAGGGCTCACTGCTCACCTTTGGAGGGCTGCAATTGCTATTGACTATGACACCATTTATTTACTGATATGGCAGGCAATATTTTATTTCTCAAGTAAAAATAATGTTAATGAAGTGGCTCATAGGAAAGGGAGTCTTGTAAGTTTGGTGGAGTGCTCTTCTCAGATCTTGGAGTCGGGTAAACTTTAAGCAATTGGAAAAAGCATTTTCCCTCAATATAAATGATGATATCAGTTTTAAAACCAGAACACTGGGCCTTGAGCCAGTACTAAAATTGCTGAACCTTAGATTCACACAATAAACCAGGATTCCAAAAGGGGGTAGGAAGGGTCCCAGGTAGTAGGTAGCTCCCCCTGGACTTTAGCAGAATCAAATACAAGTTGTCTCTGGAAGAAAATGTTCCCCAATTCATTCAGTCAGGAGTCCTCCAGCTTAAAATTAAACACATGTTATTGACAGTTCACAAACAAAGATCACCAAACCCACATGAAAACGAAGCCATTATGAGGGAAAAGATCACCCAAATGATAAGCGACAGATTTAGGCCCAAATACACCAGATATTACAATGATCAGATACAGACTATAAAAGGATTAGATGAAAGGTTTAAATAAATAAATTAGGGAATCACAAAAGTAAATAAGCAAAAAGAGACTATAAAAATGACCAGGCAGGGCTTCCCTGGTGGCACAGTGGTTGAGAGCCTGCCTGCCGATGCAGGGGACATGGGTTCGTGCCCCAGTCTGGGAAGATCCCACATGCCGCGGAGCGGCTGGGCCCGTGAGCCATGGCCGCTGAGCCTGCGCGTCCAGAGCCTGTGCTCCACAACAGGAGAGGCCACAGCAGTGAGAGGCCCGCGTACCGCAAAAAAACAAACAAACAAACAAACAAACAAACACAGACCCAAAGAATGTACAGAGAATGCAGCATAGAGGTTGGGAATATGAACTAGCAGATATTGGGCACAGAGACAAAATGAGACAGTGCAATAGTCACCTCAAAAGGAATTGCCAAAGAAAAAACAGAAACTGGGAAAGAGGAAATATTCCAAGGTAAAACAACTGAGAAGTGATGAAAGACGTGAATTTCAGGAATCATAACATTTCAACAAAAGGATAAAGGCATGATATCCCACAGGAAGTTAAAGAGAAAGATATATTACCCATAAAGTAATGACAATTAAACCGACAGATTTCTTAACAGCAATATTAGAAGCCATAAGACGGTAAAACAGTTTCTTTAAAGCACAGAGAGAAAATGACTGTCAACCAAGAATTTTATGCCTATCCAAAGAGTCATCTAAGATTGGAGACACGTATCTCCAACACGTATCTTCAACACGTAGAAAGACACAAAAGGCCCTTGCTCCCATGAACCTGGACACTCATTATACTTTTCTATAGGGCCAGCGGAGACATATGGATACAAGGAAGTTTTGAGGAATTCAGTTTCAGAGGGTAGCAAGCTCTCTATAGGTTATCAGAGAACTGTGGCAGATTCTATACTTGGGGACAGGTGTCTGTTCTGGATATGGTCAGTCAGAGAAGGTGCCATAAGCCAGAGGGACTTAACAAGAATGAGGAGAAATTAACCAAGTTTAGACATGGGTGAGGACTGATAGGAAAAGCTGGAATCTGGAAGAGTCCCTAACAGGAATAAATGGTTTACCCAACAGGTTTTCATGGCATTCTTCTGGAATTTTGCCAAGAAAGTGCAGCGGTAAAAGAGTGGTGTTTCAGGGGTCCCCAAGGCCACCCGCACACTCGGTAATTCACTAGGGGGACTCGCAAGACTTGGCACAGTTGTACTCATGGCTAAGATGGATTATAGCAACACAGCAGGGACACACAGCAGATCAGTGAGGAAAGAGAAAGAGGCAGGTGCTGGAGGAGCCTGTGTGCACGGTACCTGTGCTCTCTCCCTCCTATGAGGGGCCACACAGAGCACACTCCACCCCAGCAAAGAGAATGCAGCAACTTCTGTTTGATGTTTCGGCCCAGGAAAGACCAGTAGAGACTCAGCATGCAAGATGTGTCATGGAGGCTGGTCACACAGCAGCTTCCAAAAGGAAAGCAGGTGTCCACCATACACCATGCTGTTTATACAGTACAGGCAGACCTCGTTTTATCGTGCTTTGCTTTACAGCCCCTCACAGATACTGTGTTTTTCACAAATTGAAGCTTTGTGGCAACGCTGTATCGTGCAAGTCTACTGGTGCCATTTCTCCAACAGCATTTGCTCACATTGGGTCTGTGTCACATTTTGGTAATTCTCGCAATGTTTCAAACTTTTTCATTATTATTATATTTGTTATGGTGATCTTTGATCAGTGATCTTTGATGTGATTATTGCAAAAAATTACGATTTGCTGAAGGCTCAGATGATTGCTGGCATTTTTTGGCAATAAAGAATTTTTAAATTAAAGTATGTACATTGTTTTTTGAGACATAATGCCACTGCACACTTAATAGACTACAGTAGAGAGTAAACATAACTTTCATACGCACTGGAAACCAAAAAATTCGTGTTTTGGTCTCGCTTCACTGCAATGCTTGCCTTAGTGAGGTGGTCTGGAACCTCGGAGAAGGCCTCTGTGGGCCCACTGGCACCCTTTTATCAGTCAGGGAGCCTGTCACGGCAGTGCAGCGAACTCTCCACAAGCTGACTTGCCAGAGGCCTGCCTTGCAAACACCCTTTCAAAGACAGCAGTCTCAGGCCTACTATGTTAACCTTTTTGTGTTTTTCAACAGGTGGAAAGAGAAAATTTGCACAGTCCTACATATTTTTGCAATGTTTGGATTCCAAGAGTCTTCCAGAGTTGAATACACAGGTGAACCAAAATTAACTGAAACTGCAGTCCAACTCCCTCTCAGTTCAAATACTGAAAAGATCAAAAGGCAGTGTAAGTGGAAGCAGCTACGGGTGGGCTAATCATAGGTGAACCTAAGCTAATTTAAATTGTGAACTCACTGTAATTCAGCTCAACTCTAGAAAAAACCTGAATGATAAACCTCCACTCTAATTTCTAAAGGAAAAAGTTTGTATGCTCTGGAAAATGAACAAAACAAAAAATGGCACATTAGGGGCTTCCCTGGTGGCACGGTGGTTAAGAATCCACCTGCCAATGCAGGGGGCACGGGCTTGAGCCCTGGCCAGGGAAGATCCCACAAGCTGCGGAGCAACTAAGCCCCTGTGCCATAACCACTGAGCCCGTGCTCTAGAGCCCGTGAGCCACAACTCCTGAAGCCCGCGCGCCTAGAGCCCGTGCTCCGCAACAAGAGAAGCCACTGCAATCAGAAACCCGCACACTGCAACGAAGAGTAGCCCCTGCTTGCCGCAACTAGAGAAAGTCCGCACACAGCAATGAAGACCCAAGGCAGCCAAAATTAATTAATTAATTAATTAATTTAAAAATGGCACATTAGTTTCCACTGTGCCATTTCAAAAAAAAAATTAGACTGTGGCTGCACAAGTAGATGATTGCAGAACCCTCTAAACTTACTAAAAAGTATTAAATTGTTCACTTTAAATGGGTGAATTGTATGAAACCACAATTGAGGAATAAATAAATAAGTTACTCACCTGGGACTTGGTCATTTTTTGCTACTCTTGGGAAACGGCCAGCAAATCTAGGCTCTGCCCTATCATGTGAATCTTCTGGACTCTGTCATGATGCTCAAGTTAGAGGGCTCTGGCCAGGACTCTTCACCAAGGATGAATCCCTGGTCCTGGGCGTCCTCCATCTCACATAAGCCGATAGTTCATGGAAACTGGAATCTGTTGAATCAGTAGCAAATTAAATTCTCTTTAGTTCAGGCATACTCTTTGGCATCTAAATCTCCCTATCTTGCTGGAAACTGACCTTCATTTAAAGCCCAGACTGGGTTTTCTATAGACTCTAAACAGAGCTAACAAGGACTGGAGTATGCAGAGGGTACCCCACAGCATTAATAGCAGTGCCTTTTTTTTTTTAATTTTTGGCTGTGTTGGGTCTTCGTTGCTGAGAGCAGGCTTTCTCTAGTTGCGTCGAGCGGGGGCTACTCTTCGTTGTGGTGCGCGGGCTTCTCATTGCGGTGGCTTATCTTGTTGCAGAGCATGGGCTCTAGGCGCATCGGCTTCAGTAGTTGTGGCATGTGGGCTCAGTAGTTGTGGCGCACGGGCTTAGTTGCTCCACGGCCTGTGGGATCTTTCTGGACCAGGGCTCGAACCCATGTCCCCTGCACTGGCAGGCGGATTCTTAACCACTGCACCACCAGGGAAGTCCCAGTAGCAGTGTTTAACCCAAAAGCTCTGCAAAAACTCCAAAAAGCCCTGTGAATTCCATGATCATCTGTGAGACTTAACAGGTCCTCTACAAATATCTCAAGACCCCTTGGTACAAAACATTTAATTAGGTGCTTGGGAGTGAATGTGTTTCAGGCAAAGAACATGAGATATGGAATAAAACAAATAAGGTTCAGTCTGAGCTTTGTCTCTTGCTGGCCATGTGACTTTAAGCAAGGCACTTCACTTCACTAAGCCTGGTGTGTTTTGTTTTGTTTTAAATGGTGATGGAAACACAGACCACGTGGGATGCTTACAAGAATTAAAGGTGATATGGACACGAAAGTGCCCACTAAGGACCCTTAAGATAAGAAGTGGAAAACAGAATGATTATGAGAAGGGTTTCTGGAGCTTGAATGTGTACATCAGAATCTTGTCTTTGCCTTGGAGTCCCCATCAACTCTTCAGCTCGAAGGGGCCCACATTCCCTTCTTTCTGTGCTGGAGAGGATTCGGGCCCTCTGGCCTGGCCTGGCCTTACGTGGGAGCAAGAGAAGAAGCACGGTCCAAACACAGGACTGCACGTGGGTGGAGGGAGGGGTGAGCGCAAGTGTGCATGGTCTCTGAAAGGCTGCCTCTGAATTCCAGAACCCTTGTCTCACACAAGCTTCCACAGCACAGCACTCTGGAAGGTTGGAAGAATGTGATTTTCTTCACAAGGGTGGGTGGCCTGGAAAATTGGGCATTTTCCATCATTCTCTCTGAAAGTAAGTAAGTGAGGAAGAGAGACAAAGAATGTGTGTGTGTGTGTAACATATAGCAAATGGGAAAGGAGAACATCAATTTCACTTTTAAAGGCATGAATAAAAGAGGAAATTGAATCCAACAATTCATTAAGTGAATAATTTGCATCAGTTTCTCCTCAAAATACAACAGAGTTCATTTTAACCTCATAATGTTCTTGGGTGTTCTAAATTAGTTAATACGTGTAAAAAGCTTAGAACTGAGACTGGCACACAAACATTTTATAAATGCTAGTTAGTGCTCTTATTATTGCATAATACGATTATAGAGAAATCAGAAAATACATGTAAGCTAAATAAAGAAACAATTACCCATAATCCCGCTACTTCAAGGTAAGTAGTTTCTCAAAGGGTGGTAGAAACAAAAACGTGATCTTATAGTCTTTCTAACTTTGTGAACTGGCTTTAATGCTATATAGTGAAAACATATTTTTATATACATATTTTTTTTCAGTCCAATAAATATACTCAGAGACCTGTTGTTTTGGCCTATCAGAGGCCACCCAATCCGTCTCAGTCACTAACCCCCAAATGATACCTAACCCCTCACCCTGAGCCCCTGCCATGCATTACCTCTCCAGGTCCCCCGGCCATCAGCTCCCAGAAGGTCTCCCTAAACATGAGCTGCCGAGGCCCTTCAATGATTCACGCCCACAGGCTCCCCCCACCCCTTTCTCTCCATAGTCCATTCACTAGCCCCCAGACCAACCAACATGCAATATCCAGGTGTCCCATGTCTCCAATCACTGATTCGAGGCCACCCAATCATTACCCTCAAAGACCCCTCGCTCAATCCCACACCCTGGGCAAACACTCGTAAGGCCCTCATCACTTACTCCACCAAGGCCGCCCCCAACCAGCCCTGCGACTCCCACTCAGACCCACGTGGCCCATCCCGGCCCTCCCACAGCCCTACCTTTTACACCAACAGCTCCCATCACCGACTCTCAAAATCATCCACCCCCACAGGCTTCTTCATGTTTTTGTAAAAATTATTTATTTATTTGTTATTAGTATTTTTTTAAATTTTATTTATTTATTTTTGGCTGTGTTGGGTCTTCTTTTCTGTGCGAGGGCTTTCTCTAGTTGCGGCAAGCGGGGGCCACTCTTAATCGCAGTGCGTGGGCCTCTCATTATTGCGGCCTCTCTTGTTGCGGAGCACAGGCTCCAGACGCGCAGGCTCAGTAGTTGTGGCTCACGGGCCCTGTTGCTCCACGGAATGTGGGATCCTCCCAGACCAAGGCTCGAACCCGTGTCCCCTGCACTAGCAGGCAGAGACCCTCAACCACTGCGCCACCTGGGAAGTCCTATTTATTATTATTATTATTATTACTACTTGGCTGCTTCAGGTCTTAGTTGCAGCACGCGGGATCTTCTTTGAGGCACGCGGGATCTTTCATTGTGGCGCTCGGGCTTCTCTCCAGGTGTGGCGCGTGCCAGTTTTCTCTCTCTAGTTGTGGCGTGTGGGCTTAGTTGCCCCGCGGCATGTGGGATCTTAGTTCCTCGACCAGGGATAAGATAAGCTTCCTCCACGAGCCTATAATTTACACACACCGCACTCCCCGCCCCAGCACTGACCCCCATAGGGCCCCCAACCCACTCGTCCCTACGGCACAGTAATAAGCTACTGAGAAAAATTCTCCCCCCAACAATGAGATCCGGTCTCCCCATTCACAGAGCTCTCACAAACCCCAGCCATCCCCAAACCATACAGAACCCCAATCATTCACCCCACAAACATTAAAGGTCATGGTTCCTCCAAACGGCAAGTTCGTCGCCCTCTGCCGACCCCAGCAGGCACCCAGTTTCTGCTCTCCACACAGGCCGCCGTCACCGACCTCCAGAAGGCACCCCAGGTCCAGGTGCCGCATCACTGACGCCTTCGGACCGACTCAGGTAACCTTCAAGCACCGGTACTGCGCACCCCACATCATTTATCACTACAGCCGTCCAGTCACTGTCTGCGGACCCACGGATCCCCACACACCGGCCCTCGCACGTCCGCAATCACTTAAAACCCCTTCCCCACGCCAGCTCGTCCCAATCACCCACCCCCGCAGCCCCGGTACTCGCCTCCCCAAGCCCGCACGGCCCCCGACGCAGCTGTCACGCTCCAGGCCCGCGACGTGCGGGCCCGAATCACCCAGTCTCCGCAGTCCTCAGCCACTCACCCCAAGAACCCCCGGATCCGACCCTCACTGGCCGCCTCACTCGGCCGCACGGCTATGCTGCGGGCCCGCAGCGCTACCCCCGCAAACGCGGACGCCGCCCCCCACACCTGACCTCTCCCCCGGGGCGCGACGCTGACGCCGCAGGGCCGCGCAAGTGTCCGCTCAGAACTACATTTCCCATAGCGCTGCTCGCTCTAGAACTACATTTCACAGAGGGCTCCGCGGCGCATCTGGCCGGGAGCTCCCACCGCCTCCTCTGCGCGGGTGGGCGGGCTGCGATGATGGATGTCTGGACCTGGCGTCAGCCCGTCTGACCCCCCTGGCGTCAGACGCCGGGGGTCTTGAGATGGAGCTGACCTGAAGCACAGAGAGTGACGGTGGTGGGGGGAAACTAAGAGGAAACACCCTCCTAAGTGTATTGTTGCAAGAATTTTAGATCACATAGTGCAAAGTGGAGTATCCCACTACTTTAACAGGAAAACGTGGAAATAAATGAATTAGGCAGTAAAGACATTGGGAAGAAACAAAATAGACGTCTGGGAAGCAGAAGAAATAAATGTGTGAAAGAAAGATATTGCCTGCCATAACAGTAAACAAAGGGTGTTGCTGCCATCAAGCCATCACATTGCAGCTGCCCCCATGGTGAGCCCTGAGGGAACTCAGGCTAGAAACAGGATGCCCCCCATCTAGCAGTCACCTGCTGCAGCCACCCCCCACCCCTGACAGTGCACCCTGAGGGGACTCAGGATGGGAAAACACAGGACGCTGGCCCCAGAGAGCTGAGGTGCACATCAAAGGAATGACTTCAGTGAGCCCAGACTCCTGCATCTTCCCATACGTAGAAAAGCACTAAATCCCTTAACTTGAAGTATCTGGTTTTCTTTAATCAACAGTAATCTTTTGATGTTCCATCTACCTGGTCTTTGTTGCAAAAACTCCTATGTATCCTGGCGCCCCCCACCTCGCCTCTTCAGAGCAGTCTCTCACAGTTATCTGACATGCTGTGTCTTGGGCTTGAAGTCCTCAGAATGTCCACCAAATAAAACATAACTCTCAACTTTTAGGTTGTGCATTTTTTTCAGTCGACGATGCAGCACATAAATCAGTCCTTATGTATCACATAAATCTAGTTCTTTGAAAATTTAGCAGCAACATGGATGGACCTAGAGATTATCATTCTAAGTGAAGTAGTCAGACAGAGAAAGACAAACATCATATATCACTCATATGTGGAATCTAAAAAATGATACAAATAAACTTATTTACAAAACAGAAACAGACTCACAGACATAGAAAACAAACTTATGGTTACCAAAGAGGAAAGATGGGGGGGATAAATTAGGAGTTGAAGGGCTTGTTAAAATTCCCCTGAGCCCACCCCCTGGAGAGTCTGAAATAGTGGGAAGCCTGAAATCTGCATTGTCAAAAGCACCCCACGGGCTTCCCTGGTGGCGCAGTGGTTGAGAGTCCGCCTGCCGATGCAGGGGACACGGGTTCGTGCCCCGGTCCGGGAAGATCCCACATGCCGCGGAGTGGCTGGGCCCGTGAGCCATGGCCGCTGAGCCTGTGCATCCGGAGCCTGTACTCCGCAACGGGAGAGGCCACAACAGTGAGAGGCCCGCGTACCGCAAAAAAAAAAAAAAAAAAAAAAGAAAGAAAACATTGTTATCAGCTATTCATTAGCCCCAGTACATCAGTCCCACTCCCTTTAGCCATCCCGCCCAGCGCAAGCAGAGGCGGCTCTAATTCATCCTGCGTCTTTCTACTCAGAGCATCTATAGCTTTACTACACAGACTGCATGTAGTGATGTTGTCTTAATCCATTTGGGCTGCTATGACAAAATGCCGTGGGCTGGGTGGCTTGTAAACAACAGAAGTATATTCCTCACAGTTCTGGAGGTTGGGAAGTCCAAGATCAAGGCACCAGCAGATTCAGTGTCTCCTTGGGGCCCCAGTGCTGGCTCACGGACGGCCATCTTTTCTCTGTGCCCTCACATGGCAGAAAGGGCAAGGGAGATCCCTGGGGCCTCTTTGTAAGGGCACCAATCGCATTCACGAGGGCTCCCCCTCATGACCTGATGGCCTTCCAAAGGCCCCCACGTCCAAACACCATCACACTGAGGAGTAGGTTTCAACTTATGAATTTCAAGGGGACACATCAGTCAGTTTACAGCAGATACTTTGTTTTATTTATTTTTTGTTTTATTTTTAATTCATATGAATGATAGGTAAGATGTAACACTGTTTTAATTCATTTTTTTTAAAACTCAACGTTAGGTTTTACCTATATGGATGAACATAGATACGGCTCATTCATTTAAACTATGGTATACTGGTCAGTTTATGAATACACCATAATTTATGCTGATTGTTAGATATTTGGTGCTTTTTTTTTGTTTTGAGTTTTGTTTGGTTTTACTATTCCTAGCCTACTCAGCCTAGAGACTTTATCCCTCACCAGATGCACATCTGTAGTTCAACAACGTTCAATTTATTGACTCATTGCAATGAGGGAAGGTAAACGCCTGAGAAAGCATAGGGAACATCAGTCCAAAGGAAGAGATCAATAATTAAAGTATTTAGGTGAAAGGTAAATTTGGGTGAACTTTTCATGAAGCAGTGTTTTGATAGCACAACAAGGCTGTGTGTAAAGGGAACAATATCAGGTCCAGAATGCTAAGTGTGTCCAGGGTCTGGTTTCCTAAGAAACTACAAAGATAAGATGACTGTGGAAGGCTGTGTCCGGACACCCCTTACCTGAAGCTCTGCCCCTGGGTTGGAAAAGAGTTTGCTTCTCTGAGTCAAAGTCATTTAGATCCCCCAGGCAAGAGTGAGATATTTCATTTTTACTGATATATTTTCAAAGGGCACAGTTTACGATGATTTATGATTTTAGAGATAAAGTTTTCTCGGTGAGGAAGAAAGAAGCAACCACTCTAAGAGGGCTTCTTGATGAAAATTTACAGCTTGTCCTAGGGAGAAACATTGTTTCCTGTTAACTTTGCAGGTGCCTTAATTTATGTCTGTCCTTCCAGCCTAATGAGGGGCAGTGTTTACTTCCTTTTTTTTTTTTTTTGGCGGTACGCGGACCTCTCACTGCTGTGGCCTCTCCCGTTGCGGAGCACAGGCTCCAGCCACGCAGGCTCAGCGGCCATGGCTCACGGGCCCAGCCGCTCCGCGGCATGTGGGATCTTCCCGGACCGGGGCACGAACCAGTGTCCCCTGCATCGGCAGGTGGACTCCCAACCACTGCGCCACCAGGGAAGCCCAGTGTTTACTTTCTTGATCCAAAGTAATTTTTACTTTTGCAACTGATTCAGCATTACTTCAAGGAACAATCCTACCCATATTTCCTTGTCCTCCTGTGGACGCGTATCTACCAGTAATGGATGAGGGCTCCCATTACTCCCCTGTTCACATGTTCTGTGAAGAGCCTATTTAGTTTTCTGACTTTTGCTTATAGATTTACAGGAGGTCTTTATTTAATGTATTCTTTATTTAATGTATTCCCTGTAATTGTTCAGCTCCTTCTGACGTGATGCTAGTCTTTCTATTTAGCTTATGGTGATTTTTTTGTTGTACAGCAAATTTGAATTTTAATATATTTACATTTGTTAATCACTTTTTATTGTGAACAATACTTTTTCTGACTTGCACGGGAAATTCTTCTCAAGAGTGTTGAATAGAAGCAGTGCTACCAGGCAGATTTGATTTTTTCCTGACTGGAAAGGCTGTATCTTAGAATGGTATGTATTGCAAGCTTTTAGTACAAATACCTTTTCAGGTTAAGGAAGTTCCTTTCTACTCCTACTTTGAAAAATAATTTTCTTTCCTTTTCATTTTTTAACATTGAATATCAAAAGTTTTAGGATGTTATTTTCTGCATCTATTAAGAGGGTCATACAGTTCTTGTCTATTTTATAATTTGTTGATTTGGTGAATTATGTTAAAAGATTTCCTAATGTCCAGTTGCCTATGTAGTACTGGGATAAACCCAAATGATCAAATGTAAGTCCATAAAAATATGTCTATTGTGTACATATAAAAACACATATTTATAGATACATGTATATTGCCTGATTCACTTTTGTTCTTTTTTTTTTTTTTTTTGCGGTACGCGGGCCTCTCACTGTTGTGGCCTCTCCCGTTGCGGAGAGTACAGGCTCCGGATGCGCAGGCTCAGCGGCCATGGCTCACGGGCCCAGCCGCTCCACCGCATGTGGGATCTTCCCGGACTGGGGCACGAACCCGTGTCCCCTGCATCAAGCACTGCGCCACCAGGGAAGCCCCACTTCTGTTCACATTTAATTGAGGGTTTAAAAATCTATATCCATGAGTAAGACCAACTTGTAAAATTCTTTTTTTTATGGCCCATGTTCAGTTTTGGTTTTTTTTAAAATTAATAGACCATTTTTTTTAGAGCAGTGTCAGTTTTACATAAAAATGGATTGTAAAGTACAGAGAGTTCTCTTATACTCCATTCCCCCATCTGCAGACAGCTTTCCCTATATTTACATCTTATATTACTGGGGTATATTCGTTACAATTGATGCACTAATATCGATACATTATGATTATTATTAAAGTCCATAGTTTACCCCAGGATTCACTTTTTGTGTTCTACATTCCCCGAGTTTTGACAAAGTTGTATCCACCATTACAGTCTCATGATTAGTTTTACTGCCCTAAAAATCTCCCATGCTCTACCTATTTGCCCTCTCTCCATAACTAGAACCGCCCCCCCCAAATCTCAGCAACCACTGATCTTTTTACTGTCTCCACAGTTTCACCTTTTCTAGAGTGTCATATAGTTGAAATCATATAGTTGAAATCATATGGTAGCCTTTTCACATTGGCTCCGTTCACTTAGCAATGTGCTTTCAAGATTCCTCCATGTCGTTTTACAGCTCATTTTAAAATTTCTGAATAATATTCCATTATATAGGTGCACACAGTTTGTTTATATATTTACCAGTTGAAGGACATCTCGATTGCTTCCGAGTTTCAGTACTCATGAAAAAAGCTGCTATAAATATTCATGTGTAGGTTTTCATGTGGATATGAAATATTCATGAAATTTCATTTGGACATATTTATTTGGATAAATACCAAGGGGCACGACTTCTAGATTACATGGTAAGAGCATGTTTAATTTTGTTAAAAGACAGGCCAAACTGTCTTCCAAAGTGGCTGCACCATTTTGCATCCCCACCAGCACTGATGAGAGTTCCTGTTGCTCCTCATCCTCGCCAGCATTTGGTGTTCTCAGTGTTTTGGATTTTAGCCATTCTATATGTACCTGGTGGTATCTCATTGTTGTTTTCATTTGCACTTCCTTGGTGACGTATGATACTGAGCAGCTTTTCATATGCTTATTTGCCATCTCTATATCATCTTTGGTGATGTGTCTGTTCAGGTCTCTTGCCCATTTTTAAACTGGGTTGAGTATTAGAGAAACAGAGAAACAGAACCAATAAGATATATCTAGATTTATCTCTGTGTACATATTTTTGTTTGTTATTGGGTCATTTGACGAAATTTGAACATGGACAATAGATTAACAGAATTGTATCACTATTAAAAGTTGATAACTGTAAGGGGGTTATGTAAGAAAATATCCTTTTCTTAGGAAATACACATTGAAGTATTTAAGGGTAAAGGTACATTTATGCAATTCTCAAATAACATCACACATGCATACACATATGGGAGAAAGACAGAGAATACATAACACAATAATGCAAAAGTGGGGGTGAATTGTTTACAATAGGTGAATCTGGGTAAAGCATATTCAGATGTTCTATGTACTGTTCTCACTCCTACAACTTTTCTGTAAGTTTGAAATTATTTCCAAACAAAATGGGTTTTTTTCCCCAAAAAAAGAAAAAAGTTGGTCAAAACAAATGCATATCATTGAGAAAAACCAGAACACTGGGCACAAAATCAAAATCTAATGGGCTTGCAGGAAGAAAAAGGTCACATACAAACGATTAGGGATCAGAAAAGCTTCCTGCTGGAAGCAAGATCATGGAGCAATGCATTCAAACTCATAAGAAAATGTGCTTACAGAATCACAGTGTATCAATGCTGAATATTGCCCTGACCACAGGGACAAGGTACTACTTTGGAAGCACGAGGACGTGGGAAGAGTGTGCACTTGTGGAAGCCAACCCCTCACCCCGATAACAAACCTATGGCTGGTGCCTCATCACAGAAGCAGGATGGACAGCGGAGGTAAAGCACGTTGTCCCATAACTGACATGGTGATCTCCTCCATAAACCAAGTGCATGATGTGTCTTTGTCAGCTTGGGCTGCTGTAACAAAATGCCATAGAATGAGTGGCTTAGACAAGAAAACTGATCTTCTCACTGTTCTGGAGGCTCGGAGTCTCAGATCAGGGTTCCAGCCAGGGTGGTTGGGTCCTGGTCGGCAGATGGCTGCCTTCTCACTGTGTCCTCACGGGGAAGAGACAGAGCTCAAGCCCTCCAGTGCCTCTTCTTAGAAGGGCACAAATCCCATCATGAGGGCCCCGCCTTCTTGATTTCATACCACCTTACCTCCAAAGGCCCTGCCTCAAATACCATCGCTTTGGGGCGTAGGGCTTCAACACATGAATTTGGGTGGTGGGGGGCATAGACATTCAGTGCATAACAGCATGCGTATGTTTGATGAACATAAAAACTTAAAGCCACGGTGATAGTTCTTGTCTTCTTTAAATTTTTTAACTAAAGGGATTTTAAATAGGTTAGGTTTCTTCACTGAGTTTGACATCTGATGAGCACCGAACGCCAGATTGGGAGCAGATTTAGGGAGCTCCTTTCTATCCCAAGCATTTTTTTTTCCTAAAGAAAGAATTGATATTGAATTTTATCACATACTTCTTCTATTTCTTATCTTTAAATCTATTCATCTGAATGTGTTAATTAGTAGTAATAGATTTTTCCAAAGTTAACTGTTTCAATCCTAGTGTGAACTTACTTGTCACTGTTGTTTTTAATATATTGCTAGACTCAGTTTGCTAAAGTTATTTTGGATTTCTTTATTGATGTTCAAAGTGAGTTTGATCTCTTCTCTATATTTTCTGAAAAAAGTGTTTGATCTAAATTTTCATATTTTGTAGTTTCCTCTAATAATTTTTCAAAACTCTTTTTTCATTAGATGCTGTTTACTTTTTATTTTTCTCAACCTTTTTGAGAGATTCATCATTTAATTGGCATTTTCAAAGAATGTTAATAATTTTGTTGATAATCTCTATTACATGTTTATTTTTCTATATCAGTGATTTTTCTCTCTGTTCTTCTCATTTAGCTAATTTAATTAATGTGCTGTTTAAAAATATTTCAAAGCCTGTGGGCAAAATCTTCAACACCCACTACTAGTAGCTTCAGCCTTCCCTTCCACCACTAGTTCCTGTCTCTCCGTTTCTTCCGGAGCCTGAATCAGCACCTTACTGTCCCCGTGTGGCCTCACCTACTAGCCCCAGGACTCCAGCTTCTGTTCAACCCTCTCCTTGGCCCTGGCTGCTCCTTTTAGGGTAAGTGTGAATGAATTCAGTTGTTCTAATTGCACCTTTTCATTGAGCACTTTTGTTTTCCAGTGATTAAGAACAAGGAGAATTATTTAATTGTTAACAAAATGATTGTTTTTCAAATTATAACAAGATGTGATCATGGTTCATCATGTAGAAAATAGACACATACAAAAAAGAAAGTAATTGCCTTTAATCACACTCCTCTAGGACAAGCAGTTGAAATCATATTACATCCACTGCACTGGTACAGTTGGCTAACCACACTCCAAATGATAGGAATACCACTATGTATTTTCTAAGTAAAGATTTATTGAGATATAATTTATATAAACTAAAAGTCACTCTTTTTATATCAACGTGTGTACGTTTTGACAAATGCGTAATTACATACCTACCACCATAATAAAACTCACTAGCTTTTAATATTATTTGAAACTTCTAATTACATTTACCAAAGCTTTGAAAAATGCACCCACATAACGGCCTATGGGGATGAACCAAATGACTGCTGTTTATTGTCCTAAAGCAGGAGGGTTAAAAAGGAGGAAACAGTTAACAGGCGTGGAGGACCCCAAAGGAAAGGCTGTGGCCAGGACCAGGCTTACATCCCCACTGCAGGTAAACACATCAGATGGGAAACTAGGAGAGAAAAAAGCTGCCCCAGATGTGAGAGTCTGATGTGGAGCCTCAGTCAGAGATCACTAAGGGCTGAGAAGGGAGGGAGAGATTCCCAGGGAATGGCCCTAAGGTGGGACTTGAAAGCTGGGAAAGGTTTAAATTAGAAGAGAGTAGATTTGCAAGTAGGGGCGCTGGGGACTGACTGAGCAGGAGATTAATACCAACAGCAACCTGGCTGGGAAAAGTCTATGCCAGCTGTGGCTGAGTAGACAGCAGAGCGGCAGTCTGGATGGTCTTACTCCATTCAGGCTGCTGTAACACCAAGACTGTGTGGCTTATAAACAGCAGGAGCTATTGCTGACAGTTCTGGAGGCTGGAAGTCGAAGACCAGAGTGCCAGCGTGGTCGGGTTCTGCTGAGAGCCCCCCCCCCCCCGCAGGTCGCTGACTTCTCGTGTACCCTCACCTGGGGGAAGAGATGAGCTAGCTTTCTTGGGTCTTTTATGAGGACACTGGTTCCAATCAGGAGGGCTCCGCCCTCATGACCTAAACACCTCCAAAGCCCCAGCTCCTAATGCCTTCACTTTGGGGGTTAGGATTTCAACATATGAATTTGGGGGAAACACAAATATTCAGATCATAGTAGAAAGCAAGTTACAATAAGGTACTAAAAGTTGGGAATGAAGACCAGGTATGATTCTAGAGGCGCAACTGAAAGGTCCATGTGGGGGACACGGCAGAGCACAGGCGGGCACTGGGACGCAAGGTTCACGTCCTGGCTCCCCAGTGACATCTGTTACCACCTCTGTTTCCTACCTACATAACAGCAAGATTAAACTGGATGGCCCTAAGAGGCCCTTCTGACTCACATTCAGGACTAGGGGAAACGGGCAGTAGCAATAAGGCTCATTAATAACGGTATTTATTGGGCCCTCACTATATACAAGGCTTTCCACTTCCTATTGCATTCAGCCCTCCTAACAATCATACGTAGCATGTACTATTATGATCATCCTCATGTGTTAGGAAACCGAGGAGCTGAGAAGACATGTCTGAGGTTATATGTTGAGTGACGTGGCCAGGACCTGAGCCCAGGCAGACCAGCCATCTGAACCACCACCCTCTGTTAGCCCTGTTCCTTAGGTGACAGCAACTGTACACGAGTGAATTATTAGAGGGAGTGGGAGAGGGAATGCACATGAAATTAAACACGATGTACTGAAACAAGAACAGGACTTGGTTCCAGACTATACATCAGGGAACAAGAATAAGGAAAAGGCTGAGATTTCTAGAATGGGAGACTGGAGGAATGTTGTTACCAGTGACAGAAGGATTTGCAGCTTGGGAAAGGCAGAGAACGTGTATTTCAGAATTATGAGAGGCCTATGTATTCAAAAATTTAAAACAGAATTACCACAAGATCCCATAATTCCACTTCTGGGAATAGCTAAATAATTAAAAGCAGGGTCTCAAAGAGACGTTTGTACACCCATGTTCACAGTGACATCATTCACAACAGCTAAAATGTGGAAAACAGCCCAAGTGTCCATCAATGGATGAAAGGATAAGCAAAATGTGATGTATATATACAATGGAATGTTATTCAGCCTTAAAAGGAAGGAAATTCTGACACCTGCTACAACATGGATAAACCTTGAGGACATTACGCTCAGTGAAATAAGCCAGTCACATAAGGACAGATACTGTAGGATCCCACTTGTATGAGGTACAGACAGAAAGTAGAAAGCTGGTAACCAGAGGCTGGTGGAGGGGCTTCAGGGAGTTTAATGGGTACAGAATTTTAGTGCTGCAAGATGAAAAGAGCTATTGAGATGGATGATGGTAATATATTCACAATATTATGAATATATTTAACACACTGGAGTGCACACTTAAGATAGGGTGGTATATTTTATGTTATATGCATGTTAGCACAGTGTTTAAAAATGAATAAAAAGAGGCCTATGCATTATTTATTTCTTACTTTGATCTTATGAAGAATCTTGCAAATAGCTAAGGCAGGTGTAATACCTACTTTAGTCAAAACTCTTTTGATTGCAAGAGACAGAATGCAACTAAAGCAGAAGATTAGGAGACAGAGAATTTGAGAGTGTAGCTACCTCAGGGACGAGTGGGTCCAGACCTCAGATGACATCACTGGGACCTTCCTAGTCATGTCTCTGCTTCATTTCAAGTCTAGAACCCTCCACCCCGGCTGAAGATCGGGTTCTCCAGGTAGGGAGGATGCACAGAGCAGCTCCACCCTCCAAGGGAGGCCACCACTTGGCACCCGTTTATAGGGTCTTGGTAAATACAACTTCTTGACTCACATGCCCAAAACCTGGGCCGTCACTGGCCGACAGGACAGAATATGGCTGCAGTCAGGCAGGCCAGAGCAGTGCATTTGCAGTGAGGAGGCGGGGGGGGGGGCCAGGATTCCGGCCCCCAGCACAGGATGAATGGACTGGCCAGACACTGCAAGACCACATAACCCCATTTTAGTTGTACAGATTGGAAACTGGAGCTCAAAAAAGTTTAATTTGTCAAAACCTATGCAATAGTAAAATGGCTAATAATGCAAATGAGGTATGCCTTTTGTGATCCTAATTCTTTCAGACCCCCAGTCTTTCCAGCTTTAGTTTGTGACAAATGCCGGTAAGGATTTTGAGATATCTAAAGAAATTAGCTGATTTATACAGTGATGAAAACAGCATAATTAACAGCAGTGTAACAAAGAGCACTTCACTTCTAGGGAGATAGAGGGGCCAAACCCAGCCCTGCCACCTGGTGGGACCCTGGTACCAAAGTAGCTTAGAGTGAGCGTGGAGCTAAACACTAAGCAAGCAAACAGTAAGAGAAACACGGGAAGCGCCAGGCACAGAGCTCACCTGCCACCAGCACTGCACTGACCACGCCCGGGGACTTCTCATTCCTTCCATCGGGAAGCCTCTCAACAAGGCGAACTCGTGAGACTTAACACCCACACTCAGGCATGAGTCAAAGACGGGACCTGATTGACGCTAGTGGGCCATCGAGGCAGGACAGGAGCCGAGGACTGTTGTCTCTCACGGTGACAGCCCGGACGTGGGGTGTGGGATCGAGGCCTGGCTGTGTCCGCTCTCGCAGCACTGCCCCTGTGTTTCGTGGGGACGTGGATTTGGTGTCTGATGGAGTTTCCAACATGAACTGTCTACGGCCCTGCCCAGACCCTCCTCTTCAGAAGGTGCAGGGCAGGTGTGGGTAAACCGTCTTAGACTCTGTGTCTCATCTCTATTTTTCTTGAAAGTTATGCTCTTGGTACAGCTATGAGTATCCTACTCTTTTAAACCTCAGAGGATTAGGGGTTAATCCCCTTCCCCCAGCTTTTTGTGAGTCTGAGCTTGATGTGTTTTTTAATGAATGATTTTAACGACTCTAGTGCTTTGAGAACTTCAAATTACAAATGTCACCTGTGTTTCTCTCATTTCACCAGTGACTGCTTCATAGCTACATTCTCTTTGCTGGGCACCTTTAACGATTTAGGTATTGTTAAATACCTAAATAAAATGATTTAGGCATTTAGGTATTAAATAAATTTGGTGTTCCTGGTTTATTTCATCTTAGCATTCTGAAAATAAGAGTCTCAATGACAAGGTGTCAAGACTACCCAGATGAATTGTGTAACAACTGTGAAACGAGCTGTAAAGAGCCCGCAAAGAAAATACAGAATACATGGTATCACTAAATCTGCAGAGTTGGCCCCAGAACAAATCCACTACTCAGGTGAGTTGATGTGGCGATGGGGTGTGTGGTGTTGGGAAGGATCTGTGCTGTGTGGAAGAAAAGCTTACTTTAACTTAGTTAAATTTCATTCTTTTGAGCTGATCATGACATGTTACATTGCCTGCTTCTAAGTTGCAGACAGACATCAGGAGACAAATGAAATTTTCTAAGATTATCAGAGTGAGGATGGCTTTTCCCTTCACCATGTGGCAAATAAGGGCCCAGGGGAGAATTCCGATGGTGGAAGCCACTTTACATCATAAACAGAACACAGAGAAACTATTACAGGTAACTCACAATGCTCTTTTCCAATTATGCCCAAACCTCAAAAGATTTATTTCATTCACTAGCTATTTCCATAAAGACAGGACCAGAGTGATATACAAGTTTATTAACACAATCTGCATTGTGAACAGTACCTCCTGGAGTTATATGAAATGGAAAACCTGCAGGAGGAGCTTCTTCAAAATGCAGATTGACATGCAAATCCAACCGTTAGAGAAAACGCCGCTGTGTAGCCTGACGGCAATTATTTCCCTTCAAGTGAGGTTTGCATGTCAGCAGGAGAGAAAGACGGGGGGGGGGGTGGGGGGTGGGGTGGGGTGGGGGTGGTGGTCTGATAAATGACAGGGGAGTGTGCTCCACACCGGGCCTCTCTAACAGTCTACTTCCACCTAATTTATTAGGCTTCATGAGGTTATACCTGAAGCACCTCTGTTTTAATCTTAGAAAAGCTGATATTCAATTTGGCATGGTGTTTGTGATGGGAACTGGTGTGGAGACTTTGAAGAGCTTCTCTGGGGTGATTCTGACTCCTGAGATGGGAAATCTTGTCTACGGGTGACAGATTACGTGAATTATAATAAAAACAGCAGAATATTGAATAAGAGTATTTTAATTGTGCAGCACAAGTTTTTAAACTGAGAGTACACGGAAGTACAGTACATCATTCCTTTCTTTCTTCACTCAGTAATGGGATACCTTTTTCTTGTCTGTACACATTTAACATAAATAACAACGCTTTCTTGTAAGGCGTTCAGCTAACCCAGAGGCAGCATAAAGACCTCATAAACATTTCGGTTTCTATCCGTGAAGAAAGTCTAGTAATAACCGCAAGACCACTGGCATATGGAGCAGATGGTAATGATCTCCAGAGCCATTTACGTTTGCAGCAAAACAAAACAAAAACCACAAAGAACTCTGTTATAATTTCTACTGAATTATTAAAACACAAAGAGAAAACACTGATGTTGAGTGTGAAAAATCTTTTTTTTTTTTTTTTTGCGGTACGCGGGCCTCTCACTGTTGTGGCCTCTCCCATTGTGGAGCAATGGCTCCGGACGCGCAGGCTCAGCGGCCATGGCTCACGGGCGCAGCCGCTCCGCGGCATGTGGGATCTTCCCGGACCGGGGCACGAACCCGTGTCCCCTGCATCGGCAGGTGGACTCTAAACCACTGTGCCACCAGGGAAGCCCAGAGTGTGAGAAATCTTGACAGATGTCAGTCTATGCCCCGTGGACCAGTAACTGATACTCAAAATTTGGTCAAACGTTCATCATTTAACACATCACAGAAAACAAATGTTACACTCAAATTATTAACTCAGGAACATTTAATAAAGGGACTATTTACAGATTTGTGTTCACAATTCAGAAAACCAACCAGGAGGGATGGTGAAGCCCCCAGAAGCAGTTAACACCCTTACATCTGACGAGCAGGGAGCTGCAGCCATGTGGGTGTCTGTAGACCAGCAGGAGGGAGGGAGGGCTGACACATACCTCCCTGTGTGAACCTGAGCAGAAACCCTAGGAAGCAGTTGTGCACTTCCTCTGGGCATGCAGAGCAGAAAAAGGAGAATGGGTGTGGCGACGTGCACAGATCCGTAACACAGACAGCTTCCATCGTGCAGTTGCTACAAACACAAGTCATCCCGAGCCCGTCTCAGACGACACAGTCTGTTCAACTATTTTTACAGATTCACACTTAAGTGCTATCGTAGTCATACACTTTACTTCTAAATAGATCATAACCCCAAGTATGTTGTCATTACTTTGGTTTTAAGCAGTCCATTAACTTTTTGAAAGATTTTTAAATGAGAAAAAAAATCTTTCATATTCATCCACACATTCACCATTTCCAGAGTGTTCTTTTCTTGCTGACCCCAAACTTTCTTCAGTGTTTCCTTATGGCAGGAACTCTCTCTGATTTTGTTTCTTTGAAGTCTTTTTTGCTTTCACTTTTGGAAGATGTTTTCGACAGGCAACCGAACTCCAGGTTGCAGGGGTTTCTTTTATATCTTTCATAATTTAATGATGTCACTCTGCTGTCTTTTAGTTTGCATAGTTTCTGACCAGAAGTATGTTGTTATTCTTTGTTCTGTGAATGTGTTGTGTCTTTTTCTCCAGACATTTTACAATCGTTCTCTTTAACACCGGTTTTCATCAATTTGACGATGATGTCCATTGGCATCTTTATGTTTCTTAGGTGTTGGGTCCTTTGAGCTTATTGAATATGTCGAGTTATACTTTTCATCATATGTGGATATTTTTCAGCCATCGTTTATCCAAATCCTTTTTCTCCCTCCTCTCTTTCTGGACCTCCCATTCCATGTGTGTTACGCCACAGTAACTAATTCCCTGTTCTCCTTTCCCCCCAGTCTTTTTCTCTGTGTGTGTATCATTCACCTGGATAATTTTTATACTTACTGTTCAAATTCATTGTTTTCCTTCTTCTATGTCTAATATGTTCTTAATTCCATCCAGTTTTTTTTTAATTTACAGATGTTGTTTTCATCCTGAGAAGTTCCATTTGAGCTTTTAAAAATATATCTTCCACTCATGTGTCGTCAAATTCATGTTTTCCTCTACTTTATACTTACAATAGCTATTTGAACATCCTTGTCTACTAATTCCAATCACTTCAGTCTTTTCTCTTTCTACTGCCTGATTTTCCTCCTGGTTACAAGTCATATGTTCCTGCCCCTTGGCATGCCAGGTAAGTGTTTGGACGTCAGTCACTGTGGGTAGAGTAGCTTTTAATCTAGTGTTAGTTACCCTCCCCACCAAGACAATATTGTTCTGGGAACTCTCTTGATGCCCACGTGCTTTTGTATGGCTGGTGGGAACGTGAACTGTCCCCGCCTGCGCTGAGCTCCAGGGCTCGCCCAGCTCACTGCTCCCCAGTGCCACTCTCATGGTCTCAGCTTCCTTCCACACACGTGTGAATCAGCACTAAAGCCCACAGACTCAAGGGGGGACTCATTGAGGATTTCTGCAGGCCCTCTCTGGGAAGCTCCTTCCTATCCAGCACTTTTCCCTGCAAATTCTAGCCACCAGGGCTCCCCAGACGCCAACTCGGCAACTCTCTTCAGTCCAGCAGGACCACGTTCATTCCCCTCCCTGACCTGCAGCCTGGATGCTGCCCCCAGGGTCTAGGCTGGGCAGTCGTGGGGCTCTCCTCACCTTGTCCACCTCCTGCCAGGGATCACAAACCTGTGTTTGACATATGTCTAAAAAACCACTATTTCATAAATGGTACGGTTTCTAGCTGCTTAAGGCAGTAGAGTTTATCTGGTTCTTCCTATAGCACCATAGCAGAAAGCAGAAGTTTTCACATGTAAAACACAGCTACCACTTTAAAATGCCTATTTTCTTATAATAATTTATATACAATGCACACATCTTCCTTTTAGAATTATTTTAATAGGATCATGCTTATCAAATTCTTCAAATTATTAGAACTACTCCTCTGCATGAGATCTCTAATATATAATACTCAGTGTTTCCTTTGTGTATGTATTCTCTAGTGTACTCTGAGTTACCCTTTCCCGGTGAAATCTTTCACTTACTTGTTATAACAATTGAGTTTTTCTCCTGTTTAGGTCTTCTAAGTATTTAACAGGCTGTCACTTTTGACTGAAAGGTCCGTACTTATCACAATACTGATAAGATTTCCACACTGAGGAGCCATCAATATGTAATAAGTTTTGTTTTCTGGGAGAAGGCTTTCCTATATTGCCTACTTAAAAAAAGTTCTCTTTCTGAATTCTGTATGGTGAGACAGTCACTGCAGTGACAGGGTTTCTCTCCTGTACGTGTCCTTGGAGTGTGAGGGGCCTGACACCTGATGGCAGACTCCCCATACTCACCGCACCCGCCCCATGTCTACAGCATATGACTTCTCTGATGTATCAGGAGCTGTGCCTTCCTGTGGAAGGCTGTCCCACATTCACTGCATCTATAGCATTTATCTCCTGTATGGATCCTCTGATGCCTCATAAGGTGCGACTTTCTAGTGAAAGATTTCCCACATTCCCCACATTTATAGGGTCTCTCTCCTGTATGAATCCTCTGATGTATAATGAGCTGCGCCTTCTCAAAGAAAGCTTTTGTACAATCACTGCATCCATAGGTCTTCTCTCCTGTATGATTTCTCTGATGCTTAATGAGCTGTACTTTCTGAACAAATGCCTTCCCACACTCACTGCATTCATAGGGTTTCTCCCCTGTATGAATTCTCTGATGCCTAAGAAGCTGTGGCTTCCAGGCAAAAGCTTTCCTACACTCACTGCATTCGAAGGGTTTCTCTCCAGTGTGGGTTCTCTGATGGTGAATGAGGCTTGACTTCTCACTGAAGGCTTTCCCACACTCGCTGCACTCATAGGGTTTCTCCCCTGTGTGTGTCCTCTGATGAGATACCAGGCTGGACTTTTGGGTGAAGGCTTTCCCACAGGCACCGCATTCATAAGGTTTCTCTCCGGTGTGAGTTCTCTGATGTGTCAGGAGCTGTGACTTCCCAAAGAAGGTTTTTCCACATTCAACACATCCATAGGGTTTTTCTCCTAAATGAGCTTTCTGATGTCTAATTAGTTCTGACTTCTTAAAGAAGGCTTCTTCACAGTTCCTGCACTGATAGTTCTTCTCTCCTGTGTGAGTCATTTGATGTCTGACAAGTTGCGGTTTTCTGATAAAGGCTTCACCACATTCACTGCATTCATAGGGCTTCTCTCCTGTGTGGATCCTCTGATGCCTAATGAGGAGTGAGTTCCTGCTGAAGGCTTTTTTACACTCACTACATGCATACGGTTTCTTCCCTGTATGAACCCTCTGATGAGTAATAAGCTGTGACTTCCAAAAGAAGGCTTTTCCGCAATCACTACATTTGTAGGGCTTCTCCCCTGTGTGTGTCCTCTGATGTGTAATAAGCCTTATTTTCTGGGAGAAGGCCTTCCCACAGTCATTGCAGCCATAGGGCTTCTCTACTGTGTGGGTTCTCTGATGCCTTTGAAGCTGTGACTTCCTACTAAAGGACTTCCCACAGTCCCTGCAGCCATAGGGCTTCTCTCCCGTATGAGTTCTCTGATGTAAAACAAGCAGTGACTTCCTGCTGAAAGCTTTTTGACATTCACCACACCCATATGGCTTTTCTCCTGAATGAGTCCTTTGATGAATAGTGAGTAATGACTTCTGGGAGAAGGCTTTCCCACAGTCATGGCATCCATAGGGCTTCTCTCCTGTATGAGTTCTCTGATGTATAATGAGCTGTGACTTTTTGTTAAAAACCTTACCACATTCCATGCATAAACAGACTCCTGTATGTGCTATTTGGTTTGTAATGAGCCCTGGCTCTTTACTGCTGACTTTTCTACATTTACTGCAATCAGAGTATTTTATTCCACCACAGGTTTTGTCAGGCTTGATACAGAATAGTAATTTCTTATTAAGCTCATCAAGTTTTTTTCTTTCACAGTTACTTTTTGGAATAAGAAAATCAAAAGGATGTTTCAAACTTTTTTCACCTGTGCCACATTTATGGGATCTCATTCCTAAATGATCAAAGTTAATGCCTGAATGAAACATTTTCCCAAAGACGTCATATTCATGGCCTCTCTCCATACTTTTAAGCTTGTCTTGATTATCCTGGCGCCACATTTTGAGATTATTATCTAGCCAGACTTCTTCTAAAAAGGAAAAAATGAACCATACTGTGTAAATTTCCCCAATGATTATGCTTATTGAATAAGTCTTCTGAAATGGAGCCTAAGATCCCAGTCCATAAAAAAAAAAAAAAATTCTCCCAAATACAATGTCTACTTATTAGGCATTGAGAATTTTAATAGAAATGAAAACAGATTTTGAAATTACAAATGTTTATAAACACAAGTTTCAAATAAGGAAAAATGAAATATACTCAAGTGATCACGATGAGGTAAAAGAGACAAGCAATTTCTGGGGGTGGTTAAGCACTCATTCCACAATGACCTACTGATCATCTACTGTGTGCCCAGACGCTGTGAGTAGCAGAAATCAGGGAGGAAGGCAGGTAAGTACCCCCATCAGAGAAGGCTGAGAATCACAGTACACAGAAGAGCAAGATTAGTACACAGTGCTGAACGTCAGGCAGGAAGAAACACTGAATATGATGCACAGCAAATGCAGGATATCAACTTCATGTCTGAAAGGTGAGGTACGTCAGTTTGCTGTACTATTGGTACATTAAAAAAACATTCTCATTCAAGATCCTCACCCGAATCACTGATATCAGTAATTTTACCATCATGAGAGTTACTTTTTGGAATTATCCAAGAGTTCTCCAGAGCTCAACATCAACACTTGTATTTAGGTTTTTGACATTTTAGTTGAATCGATCATCTATATATTGCATCTGTATATGATGGAAATTATTCTAAACCACAAGTATTCTTTGCATAACATTAGGACAGATTTTTTTTTTTTTTTTACTCTGTAAGTACAATTATTTGTGATCTCCACAATATGACCATTTATTTATGTTTAGTTCACGATATTCTTTACTAGGAATTGTGAGGTAATACTCCCAAGATGAAAGATATGGCAAGATCTCAGATGTAAGGCTATCACTCCTTTTCTGCAGGATAATATTTTTTTGGGGAAAAAAATCCACATCTAACTCTCAGACATACCAGAATTTCAGAGGAAGAACCAACTAGAGCCCGATATGGAGGAGAACAAAGGATTCAACGATCCGAGCTTCAGTGAGTGTGGATGATAATGCTATTCGTGGGTATTTTAAAGACTAGAGACAGAAGTTAGGGGGTTAAAAACAAAGTCGTCTGTAGACACAGAAGTGTGAGATCCACCTGAATGGTTTACAGAAAATTGTTTCAGGAAATGTTAAAGAAAAATTACAAATTTTAATTCAAATCAAATCAGGAAATAAGATTAAGATATATATCCAAATTAATAAGTTAAATGATATAAAACAATATTGAAGTTAAACTGTACCAAAAAATCTTTAAGAAATTTTTAAAAAGTCTTGTCACTTTGGCAAACACGTGGACCGGGTTTCACTGGTGCCACCTCAGGTGCGGGTACACATGTGTTTCCCCGTCTCTGTTTCCATTACACTCCTGTCCTTTCTGCCTTAATTTCACCCGATTTTCAATTGATATTCCCACTTCTAGGCTTGCTTCCTCCCAACTCTAGTCTCCACACAGCAACACGTAATATTTAGAAAATGTACTCAGGCCTTTTAACCCTTTGCTTAGAAACCTTTGATAAACCCAGACGTTTATCACGGCTTCCGCACCCCTGTGTGCCGGCTCCTTCCAGCCCCCACTCCCTCTCACAACACTGGGCTCCTCCCAATCCCAAACCCCAAAGGCCTTTTCCTGCTGTAGGCCCTTTGCATGTGCTCTCCCTGCCCTGCTTCCAGCATTCCTGGCTCACATTATTTTAAGGGCACACTAACAAACACCCTGTTTATTCCCTTCATAGCATGTATCAAATAGGTAATCACCTTGCTTCTGTCTCTCGCACTAGAATGTAAACCCTGAGGGCAGGGAACAGGTTTGTATTTTTCACTGAGGTACCCCCACTACATAGCGCATAATCAGCCCTCAATACATATAGGATAAATACTCTTCACTTGTCATTAAACTTCGAAAGCAATTCCTTTCTATATAGTTAATCTTGAGAGTTAACTTCGCATTTTGACACAAATGCTTCATGTTCAAACACTGAATTGGTTTTATATTTTCTTCTAAATTAAAATTCTCTTGTCCTGCAAGGTCATTTCATGACTCATATTTTATCTCAACGCCTCTCATTCCACAAAATAGCAGTGGTTCTAAATTAATGGGGGAACATAAAGTCTATCTTGACAGCTTTTCTAAACTACACATAGCCAGTCCTAACAATCTGCATGAATGGTGCCTAGACATCTGTAATTTGAAGTAGTTCCTAAGGTACGCTGAAACACTTACTTAGACGAAAACCTTTGTACTAAAGAAATATTTGATAAATAAGAAAGCTCCTGCCATACCTGGCCTCACAACAACCAATTAATGAAGTATTTAGTAATTACACAGCATAAATTCCATACAGAACAGAGAAGAGGAAGTTACTCACCATCTTTCTATGTAGGAAAAAACCTTAAGACCTAATTGGTAAAGGAATTACAGATAATGTGTGATCACACCCGAGTTCCTACAATACTGCTCAGTGGGTAGAGATTTCAGAAAATGCTAGGAGTCAGGGAACACTCCCTGGAGGTGGAAAAAGAGCTTAAAGTGAAGAAGGGGAGGGTGTCTAAATGGGAAAGTGTAGGACAACCAAAGGCCCACATGCAGAGAAACAAACGTGAAAGACATGAGGAAAGAACTACTTTGAGTGGCGTCAACCAGGACCTCTGGGCACAGGAAAAACTGCAGAGATAAGATGCTGCCACACCGTGAGGGTCTTCAACACAAATGGCGTTAAAGTATCACAGAGCAGGTCTTAAACCCAGCAGACTATTTGAAGGGATAAATGAGAAGCTTTATAAGCTGAATACCAAAGGCACCAGAAAGAAGCCCTGGACACTGACCCTGAAGTTCTTATCTGCAGGGAGGCCAGAAGAGTGCTTAAGGCGTTAGACTTTTCTCCTGTATCCATGGACTCACCTTCTACTCTATGTGGGTTTGAAATAGAAATCTGACCAATTAGGCAGAGAAAAGAAAATTAATAAAGGAAACTCAAAGGCAATCAGTGTCACCTCAAACAGGAAAAAACTATGAATTCTTAAAGAAGAGGAAGGAAGCCCACCTGTACAGGTGGGACTGGGGAAGCTAGCAAAAGGGGTGTATCCAAGAAGGCAGGTCCTAAATGACTGTGCTGCCGGGTACGGAAGACGGGGCACACCTCATCACCAGCTCCGTCAAAGGGGACGCATCCTGACATGGAGACCAGGATGGAGAGCACATGAAAAGTCAGGAAGGACTTGTGTCACTAGTCCTGAGTCAACTCTAAGGACGGAGGAACTTTAAACACAGTTTTACAGATAAAATTTAAGAAGTACCAACCTGTCATCCAAACCCGAGACCTAACTTTCACTATCTGCCATATACCTGATTATTTCTCACCTGGAAAGTTCTGACTTAGGATTTCTTCACCTAATATCCACGGCTCTTCTTGCTCCAGTTTGAAAATCGCCTCAGGTTTGATCATTTGATAACCTGTCAATTGGAAACACAGAGAGTCCCAACTGCTTGGGCTGAGGGACTCTTAAATATAAAGAAGATTTCACTACAGAGGCTAAAAAACAAAACAAGCAAATAAAAGCCTTTCAACTGGGTGTAGCAATCAAAAAATCCTTTGACATCTGAAACTTAAACCCGAAATCCGTAATATCTTAGGGGTCCCACAGTTGCTGAGTGCGCCCTGTGTCACAAAAGAATGTTCTTACCCAAGAAAACTAGATTGCTATAGTTCTCCAACATCACATCCCTGTACAAGGTCTTCTGAGTAGGATTAAGCAGCTGCCACTCCTCCAACGTGAAGTCCACAGCCACATCCTCAAATGATATCTAAAAAAGCATAATGCCTGTTAAATCGGAAGTCATTCTCTTTGTTGAATACAGGCTTTCTTCTCTACAGTGACAGGTGGCCTCCGAGTTGGCCCCATGATCTCCAACTCCTGGGGTTCATGCTTTCGTTTAATCCCCACCATCCTGACTATGGGCTGGACTTACTGACTCACTTCCACTGAATGGAACAGGGTAGAAGTGCTGGATCAGGTGTAAGAGCATGTGACTTCCACATTGCGAACCCTCTCCTGCTCTCCCTGGGCCACATGGCGAGGCAGCCCTGTGCACAAGCCCACGTGGCAAAGACCCGAGGCCTGCCAACACCCACGTGAGTGAGCTTGGAGGGGGTCACCTCCCTACCGCCCCGTGAGATGACCACAGCCCTTCTCAACATCCTGATGACAGGGTCGCATGAGACCCTCCACCAGAACCAAATGGGTGAGCAGCTGTCAGACCCCTAACTCACAGAAACTGAGATACATGTTTGTGTTTTCAGCCACTGAGATTTGGGATAATTTGTTACATAGCAATGGGTAAGTAATATAATGTCCTAGTCGTGCATTATACTTTGAGAGGAAAACAAAAATGTTATTAAAATATTCATCATTATGAATTCATTCACCTATCCACCCATCTATCTATAGAATAAGAAGTTGGAATAGTCTGTCTTTAAATAAGCAGTGTTTCTCAAAGAAGGTGCCACTGGTATCTGGGCAAAGGACAAGACACCACAGAGACCGATACTGTCCCAGGCTGGGCCCATGTACGTGTGCTGCCGTGTCGTCAGAAGGTGCCAAAACAGCGCAGAAAGCTGTCCTGCCTTCCAGACGCTGGACGAGACCCAAAACACTGCCCAGGGACAGGCTCCCTTGCCAGCGGGCCACAATGCTCTCAACACATGGACCTCACTGGTCCTCTGGTCCCAACCAGAGGGTTTCACTGGACCCTGACACTTTCCTGGGGTCTGGTCTGGCCATCCTCATGGGCTCCCCAGGCACGGGTCACACACTCCAGGCCTTACCTGACCACATTTACTTCCTGTTCGAATTCACTGCATCTGATAATAGCCCCGTATTTGCAGAGGGGCTGAGTGAGCGTTTTAATGGACAATTTGAGGACAGGCTTAAGGGGCTGACAGGAAGGCTCATGGCGACCCCAGCCTGGAGCACAGAGCTCAGAAGGGAGCGGCCCTTTGCACGGTGCCGGGGCTCGGCCAGGCTGCCCCCAGTCACAGCCCTCCTCTCACAGTCACTGACCCGTCATGTTCTGCGGAAGACCCCACGAAAGCCTCCACCCCTACGACCCTGTCCTGAAGACTCAGTGACTGCCAGATCCTGTGCATCCACTTTCAAATCTTTTAAAAACTCAGGAGTTTCTGCTAAGCAATTCTTACGTGCGCTCTATCTCTCTGGTTAAATTATGTAAAAATATCTGTTCCTCTGTATAGGGACAACGTGTCTTTCCAGACAAAGGGTCTGGATAAAAACGGAGATGATTTCTTTTAAAGTTTTGATTACTAAATGGGACACACTGATGATGACCAGAGAGAAAGGAAAATAAAGCCCAGCACCAGGGGAGGCACAGGGGAGGGAGAAAGACATTAACGACCTTTGTGTTTTAGACCTACTCCTGAAAACTTTCCTTCCGCCTGGAAAAAACACAAGAAACAAAAGAAAATGACTCGCTGTGCTTCTCTCCGCGCCCATGACCGCTCTGGGTGTAGACCGAAGCCTGCCTGCTCGACGGGGCTGCCGGCCAGCAGCACAGGGCGCCTCAGCCCCCGTGCTTCCCACACAACAGCCCGATGCCGTCTGCACCCCATGAGGTGGCAGGGCCTGGACAAACCAAATGGCCTGGAACTCAGCGCCCCAGGCAGCCCCTCGGAAACCAAGGACTGAAGTAAATTAATCAGACCGGGCAACGGAAAGCCACGCTGGGGCCGTTAGCCTAACTGCCTGATGAAAGCACGTGCTGCCTGGAGGCTCTGGGACTGTGCTTCTGGTGCGCACGCCCAGCCGTGTGACCCCGGTGCCTCAGCCCTGGCAGGCGTTCAGGCCAGCCTCCGCCTGCTGCCAGAGCTGTGCTATGCGAACCACTGCCTTGTGCCAGGTCACAGAGGTTCACACGGCCACTTGAGAAGCCTCCTGATGGGCTGACACATGCCTTCCTGATTGGGAAACGGCTGAGACCACATGCAGGCTGAGAGGCTGCCCCGGATGAACCCCCTGGTTCCTGTCTCGGCCCCTCTAGGTCTGACCTGTTCAGGTCCATGATGGGGTTGCCTGTTTCTCACTCAGGTCCTGAAAAATCAAGTGGATGGGCTGAGGAGTCTGGCTCCTGGTTAAAAACCTACATGTGAACCTTCAGGTCCAAACACAGGCAAGCCCAAAGGGTTACCCCGCAGGGCTCCTGGGGGACACTGTCCCCACTCCTGCCCCCAGACCTGGGGTGCAGCCTGCGTGCCATGGCCTCCAAGGGGCCGGTGAGGATCTCATGTGCCTGCGTCTCTGCCTGAGGCCTTTGGCAGAAGCCTTTCTCAGGTGCCTCTCTAAGACCCCCTTGTGAGAGGGGGGACCTGAAGACACTGTCCGCACTCTGACCCAGTACCCTGTACTTTCCACTCCCTCGTCCTCTTCCCCTCCTCCTGGCCCCCAAGTCCACAAATCTGCCGGAGCCTTTTGTTCGGGGCTCCCTGGGCAGCGAACACCTGTGTTGACACACCTGACACGTGGCCAGGGCACTGTTCACTCCTCAGGAAAAGGTAATGGGGAGTCGGCGCCTTCTGCGGCATCCGGCTCTCACTCGTGCCAGCACTCTCGGCTACTGCCACCCTGGCTGCGCCGTCACCAGCTACTCTGACACCTGGCAGCTCAGCCCTCTCAGCTCTGCTGAGCTCCTGGCACAGAACACAGCAGCGAAGGGGAAAAGCTACAGTGCTGTGCGCTGCTGTAAACAACGGGATTTTTAAAAGAAAGAAAGGAACAGAGGAAGGAAAAGAGGGAGGAGGTCAGCTAGGTGGGTGGGAATTGTTTTGAAAGGTGAAGGGAGGGATTACCCTGGTGGCGCAGGGGCTAAGAATCTGCCTGCCAATGCAGGGGACACGGGTTTGAGCCCTGGTCTGGGAAGATCCCACATGCCGCAGAGCAGCTAAGCCCTTGCACCACAACTACTGAGCCTGTGCTCTAGAGCCCGTGAGCCGCAACTACTGAGCCCGTGTGCCACAACTACTGAAGCCCGCGTGCCTAGAGTCCATGCTCTGCAACAAGAGAAGCCACCGCAATGAGAAGCCCGTGCACCACAACGAAGAGTAGACCCCGCTCACTGCAACTAGAGAAAGCCCGCACGCAGCAACGAAGACCCAATGCAGCCAAAAAATTAATTAATTAAAAAAGAAGAAGAAGAAGAAAAGTGAAGGGACACCGCAGTCGTTTCTTGAGTCAATAAAGTCGGGGTGGTGGGGGGAGGGATGAATTAGGAGGTTGGGACTAGCAGATGCAAACTATTATATCTCGAATGGATAAACAACAAGGCCCTACTGTAGAGCACAGGGAACTATATCTAATCTCCTGGGATAAACCGTAATGGAAAAGAATATGAAAAACAGTGTATATATATTTATATATATAACTGAACCACTTTGCTGTACAGCAGAAACTAACACAACATTGTAAACCAACTATACCTCAAAAAAAAGGTCAGGAAAAGGAACTGGGCAGACACCCTCCTGTGCAGCAGAAGCAAAAACAGTTCTACCTAAAATGTATCGAAATGCCAACTGAGGGAATATATATGGGGCCATTTGAAGGTTTTGTAACAATCAGTTGTGCCGGATGATTCAGGTTTCTTCCCTAAACCCAGAGCTCAGGTGGGACATGGGCCCAGGCCTGCTGCCCATTGCTGTGCTCTTTACACCCGTGCCCACCGAGGACCTGCGAGGAGCAGCCTCAGAAATGTGTTCATCCGTTACAGGATGTCATCTGCCACGTCATCTACATCAACAGCTAGTAAAACGCTTTCTTTACAGGAAACCATCAGGAGATGTTTGCTCCCACCGAGCAAATGGTCTGCTTTTTGACGGAGGAAACCACGCAACTCTTCCTGTTTCTCTTTCTGTGGCGGCTTCTAGGAACATGTGAGGAAGCTTGCGGCTCAACTCCAACAGTGCAGGGCCTTAATTCTCTTATATCTGTGCCCCAACTTTAAGACTTTTGTATGATTCTGTGATCCACCTTGTACTTCTTTTGACATCTTCCTTCCCAAGGTTGTATTTTCTCCGGTTACAATTTAAATGTATTTAGCCCTTTCCTGTTAGTTGTAGAGATGCCTGTGAGCCTCATCACACCCACAGATAAAACCGCTAGAGGACAAATAACTCACCTGTGACTTGACCATTCTCCCCCGGTCCTGGGAAATCTGCTCTGCTCTGTCCTGATGCTCTGGAAAAAGGCCTCTGGTCAAAGGTCTGTGGACTGGGAATGCACCCCGAGTCCTGAGGCCTCTTCTTTCTTATTTCACATGAGTTTTCGTGCTCCTGAGGGCCATGGCCTGGAGGTGCAGTGGGAATTTTATTTTAGACGATGTAATTCATTTGGGGACCTCAATCTTGGTTCTCTATAGCTGGGAACTCAGACAGGCTATGTGCTAGCACTAAGAAACAGGATAGAAAGTGAGCTACTGGCGTGTGTCAGCCGAGCCGACCGCAGCCAGGCCAGGCCTGCACCACACACTGGGCTCTGCAGCCTGGCTCCCACCTGGGAATGCCCGACGGGAGCCACCTGCCTCACTGGTTCAACCAAAGACCCCAGGGGAGCCCCATCACCTCAAAGCACTCTGCAGAGACGGCAACAAAGTCTGGAAATGCAGTCTTGGCTCACTCACCCTGCAGCACCTTTTCCCGGGGGCACAGGTACTACAGAATAAAACGCCACTCACTGCTAGGCAGGACAGGGAACAGGCAATGGCCTGGGGTGCTGGCTCTCTACTCCAAAAGCAGCCCTGGAGCAAAAGGAAAGCATAGATCAGAGGAACTAAAAGAAATGGCCAAAAGAAGAGGAGAGACCCCGGGGGAGATGGAGGCCGTGGTGAAGCTGACGCTCGGGTGTGGGTTTCTGGCTGAGCCGGCCGCGCTACAGCCCAGAGCAGACGCAGCGAGAAGAGAGGCCTAAGGAAATCTTTTCAGTTCTTTCTTTCTCAGCTCACATTGGCGCAAATACTGCCTTCCCTTCCCTCGGAAATCAGCAGAACAGCCTAGGCCACAGTAGAAGGCAGCTCAAAATCCCTGCTGAGTTTAGGAATCACAGAAACGGCAAGGGCCCAGCTGCCTTCAGGCACTTGTCTCCCACCACCCCATGGACCCCAAGGAAACTGCTCCACACCTGCTTCTTCCTAAGGGTCTCTGATCCCTATCGGAGGAACTGCTCAGACAAGTGGTGGGTACGGGGCTATCCAGTGGCTCTAAGGTCCACACTGCTGGCCCTGGAGCCCCTTCCCTTCCCTTTACTTTGAAGGCCTGGCCTCAGCCCTTCCCTAATGCAATTATCAGAGTAGGAAAGCAGATAACACCGCTAGGGGGATACAGCTCAGAGCCTGTGAGGGCAAATACAAATTAAAAAGAAAAAGACTCCCCAGAACCTTATTCAAAGAGTATTTACTCTAGAAAATTACAAAGTCTTTCTCTGCCCTTTTGGGATGTAGGTTAATCTTTCCTAAAACTAAGTTTAACAACTCAAGAATGCCTTTCTTAAGGACCTGGGAGCCGTCTCCAAAATCATCCAGGAAGGTACAGCCCTCTCTCTGGGTCTCTGGGAGGACAGGAGCCTAACCAGCCTGACTTTGGCACCTGGCTCCAAATTGTAAAATTACCCCCCATCATAAAGGTACGACAAGTGTATTTTTCCTTTGGATGAAGGCAAGTAGCCAACACAGTAGCCACCCCCACTACCAGGCAAGGTTAGGATGGACTACATGTGACAAATGATCACTTATCTTGAGATCGTGTGTATAATGGCTTGTACCTGCCCAGCTACAGAAAAGGGCACGATCTCTTCCTGTCTCTCGCAATGTCTTTAGCAGACTGCCTGAGGTGGGCATCAAATTCTGGTTCAATGTTTATTCAATAATAAAACTATTCTAGGGGACTTCCCTGGTGGTCCAGTGGTTAAGACTCCATGCTTTCACTGCAGGGGGCATGGGTTCGATCCCTGGTCAGGGAGCTAAAAAACTGCATGCCACGCGTGCAGCTAAAAAAATTTTTTTTTAATTAAAAAAAAAATTAAGAAACAACCACCACCTATTCTTCCTCTTCTACTTTTGTGGAAAAGTCTTCTGGATTGGCAGAGACTGGTTGAAATTATTTCCCCAACGAGCCAAATAACCAAATAAATGAGTACAACCACTATTTTAAAAACTTTTTAAAAGATCACAAACTGTATTACAGAGATCACCTGAGGCAGAATTATCAGAACAGATGAACCAATAGTTAAGATCAGCACAGTCACAAAAAACACGACGCCTTCATGCACACAAATACTTACACTTTCAATGTCTCCACCGCTGTGGAGTGAACCAGGCACTTACACCAGCCGGATACCGGATCAGGGTCAAGGACTCCACGGGCTCACAGCAGGGTCACACAGGGATGTGACTTCCTTCATGAGGGCACACCTGAAAGGAAATATCCAAAAATACAGTTACCGTAAGCCTGGGGGCCCGAGGGACAAACTCCACCTCCCACCCGAGATGCCTAGCGCTGCGGTCCAGACCTGTGGCAATTTGTTCTCCCGGCTTGGTCCCCACAGGCGGACAGGCTGAGAGGAAGGCCGACATGGTGGATGGCCAGTGGGCACCTTTCCGCGAAGTAAGCTGAGCAAGGAGAGAACGTAAGAGCTACAGGAGATCTAGAGCAGGAGCCCCTTGTTCTAACAAAGAATGGGGGGAGAGGAGGGAGGTATCCTCAGGGTCCCAGTGGAACAGGAGAGATGGCTGGACTCGTCCCCCACAAATGAGGGACGCAAGTTACGCCCTGGTGTTGGCAGACTACCAGGTTTTCTCCCGGGCAGCTAACAAGAGTGGAGAGAACACTGGCCCCTTTGAGGCCCTTCCTGCCCACCCCTAGAGCTGGGCCGAGGGCTGGAATCAGACCACCCGCTCGGGAGCCCCACACCCTCGGTCAGCAAGGGAAAGAGGAAAGGAAACCCAGGAATGCTACTCAACGCCAGGCGGACCACGGACCAGCTCCTGGCACCGTCTCTCGAGGGCCTTAAACATCTCCCTCTTCGTCCTTCAACGAACCGAGGGAGGACACAGGCCAGGGAGGGAGGGCAGGTCCCAGTGCTCCCCAGGTGCTGAAGATCCTTCAGAGAGTCAAGAACCAGCCCATCTGGACAGACAGGCTGGATTCTGAAATTTGCCGTGCAACAGTAGCAGAGAGCAGAGCGAGGGCGTCCAGGGCAGGAAGACCTCTACAAGTGGGAATGGAGAAGGATGGCATGTGTTCTGCCCACGCGTGGGGGGCAGCAGACACAAAGGTCAGATTCCCTGAGTGAAACCGGACTCTCCTGAGACCAGAGTGAACAGTGTGGTGCACGAGAACAGGTCTCTCATGAAAAACGTCCTGGGAGAGCAGAGAGCGACACCCAAAGGAGAAGCACCTCTTCCCGAGATGCACAGGGAGCTCCTGGGCACGGGCAGGTCCCGATGGTCTAGGAGGCCCAGTGAAAAGAGAGCCCAGAGTCACTGCTTTCCAAACCTGAGGCCCCCTGAGACACAGGCCCACCTGCCCTGGAAGCTTCTATCTTGTCTGGACCCCTTTTGGGTTGATGCACAGGAGACCTTCTGTAGCTTCTCCTCTGGAAAAGGGGACGTGCCAACTGTACTAACACCCCGAACGGTCACCCTGGTTCCTCCCCCAGGACCCCAACATACTCCTGCACTGTGCTCTCACATCCACGTCAGATCCCACTCACACACTAATGCAGACCTAGACACACACTCACAGTCTCATTTACGGGCCAGGAAAGCAGCAATTTGCTGAAGGCCTCTTACTACCAGGCCCTGTTCCGGGCACGTGGGAGAGACCACTAAACAGGACAGACAGTCCCTGCTCTTTAGGATGGGAAACAGACACACAAGTAAGTAAAATAATTTCAGACTGTGAGAGCGCGCAGAAGAAACTTCAGATGCGCCAGAGGAGTGGGTGGGTGGAGGGCACTCCTTGCAGATGACTTTGAGCCGAGCTCTGAGGAGGCGGGGCCGACCCCGGAAGGCTACAGGCCAGCCACGCCCGGCAACGAGCATCGACACAAAGGGCTGGAGCAAGCGGGTGGGGGGGACTCCTAGCTGGTGGGGTCTCTGAGTACTTTTCAACAAGGCAATGTTCAAGTAAAAGGAGCCATCATTGACCAACACAGCCGTGCACACGCCGGGTGAGAGGGGCCAAAGAGCAAAGGACAACACGGTTACTGAACGGAAGTCACCACGTTGTCTTGCCTGGGCCAACGAAGGACTCACCCAAACCCCAAAACACCACGCTTAAAGGCCCCGCAATCACCAACACCCAAAGCCCCTCAAATGCGGTTCCAAAGACCGCCTCAATCACACTGACTGACCCCCCGAGAACCCGCAGCCCCCAGATCACTGGACACACGAGTCTCCAGGACACACAAGCATCGACTCCATAAAGCCCATGTGCCCAATGCCCCCCCAGGGGGTCTGGGCCGTCAATTACACACACTGTGAGTCCCCATCGGCTCCTCTAGCAAGGCCCCCCCCATCACCAACCACCAGTGACAAAACCAATCCACAGAAGTGTGTGAATCAAAGAACCCCAAAGTCTCTCCACAGCCAACCCACGATCAGACACCCACAGAACCCCTGACTCCCGGTCACGGCGGGCTCTCCGTCACTCAGCCCTGCGCACCAGCCACAGGCCGCCTTACGGACCACCTGGTTGATTATGACCCCAGAGCCGTCTGACCTCCACAGGCTTCTCAATGCCAAGGCCAAGAAACCCCACCACTGGCTCCTCCAAACCCCACTCGGTAACCTCCACGGTCTATCCACTGACTAGACACTGAGTCAGTGGAACCCCAAATGTTGAGTCCCAAAGGACCCCCAGAGAACTCCAACCCCTCCCTCTCGCAGTGCCCACCCACTCACCTTCACAGAGCCCGCCACCACCCGCCCCCTAAACCAGGCCCTCATCACACGGGGCTGCCAGCCACTCACCTCCAGATACCCACTCTCCAGTCCACGCCATGCTCACCCACCACTCAGACGCCCCCAGAGCTCATCACCCTGCGAGGGTCCCCAGCTCCTCACAAACACCCCCGGCCCCTCCAACGGCGCCAATTACCACCCCCACTTCCCCCTCACAGCCCCCAACAGGCCACTCGTCAACCTGTGTGCAGACCCCAGCCACTGACACGCGGCCTCCGACCAGATACCTCAGCCACAAGGTCCCCAAACACGGGCCGCCCCGGTCACTGCCCTCCACCGAAAAAGCTACCATCAAACTGTCAAGTCAAACCAAACACAGACGTAGCAAAGAAATGTTTTACTCCGAGGATTTATTCTTGGGTGGCGGGGAGGGATGCTGGAAGAGGAAGGACGCTGCGGCCCTAAGAGGCACAGCATCTCTGCAGAGTGTGGGGAAGCTGGATCAAAGGGCGGGGGACCAGACAGCAGACGAGAGGACATCTCACCGGAGGTCGGCCAGTTCTGGGCGCAGTGGCGGGCTACAAGCTGCTCAAGCCTACTGCCCAGAGTTCAGGGAACTGCAGGAAGGAGAGAAGCTGACCCAAATTTGGTTTCTAAGCGTTCTGATCAGTGAGAACAAACAGTTCAGCTAATCACTGATGAGGCAAAAGATGAGAGGGGCTGCGTCACATTTACCTCCGGCCTCGTCACAGGCAAGCAAGGGCATCGTGTGGGAAGGGGGTTCTTTGCAGCCGGCTGTTTCCCGGAACCCGCGGGGGGGGTCTTCCCAGGAGCACACGGCTCAGGCACAGTCCAACACTGCAGCAACCAGCGGCCCCTCCTGCCGACGAATTCCTCAGTGCGACCACTCCGGGGCCTCTACGTGCCCCCCACGCGCCCACAGAGCCCCGTCGTTCATCCCTTCGCGCCCCGTCGCCAAGCCAAAAGCACGCAAATCATGGACGGCTAGAGCCTTAACTATCGCTGCACACAGACCCGAACCCACATCCCCAGGGCACACGCCGGCCCCGCACAGCCCTCCACTCACTCCCGAGGGCAGCCTCCGGGCTCCCTCACCCCCGGGGCCTGCTGCCTCCAGCCCCCGAGGCTAAGGTCCCCCCAAAGGCCCCTCCCAGAGGCCCCCACCATCCACTTAATTCCCTCCGCCGGCTTCACAACCACTCACCCCTCCCTGGCCCCGAATTACTGATTTTCACAGACATTCCACTACCTCGCCCGCCAAGTGTCCCCAGCTTCATCAGCCCCACCGTCTCCCCGCACAGCCCCTCCTCTCCCACCACCACGGGAGGCCCTGCCCTGCCCCCCAAATCTCCCTCCTGCTTCCCACATCACTGCCGCCCACACCCGCCCCTCCAGACCCCTGTCCCGCAGGCGTTTCCCCACCGTCGCCCTCCCTCCCGCCTCCCCGCTGCCCGGCCGCCCCGCGGCCCCCGCGGCCCCTCCCCTCTGCCGCCCCACGCCCCTCCCCCACAGCGCCCCCCGACCTGGACCGGAATCGGCGCCTGCGCGGCAGGGCCGTCCTCTCGCGCCTTCCCCGCACCCGGCTCCGGGAGCCGGTTCGTGCGCACGCCGGCTTAGCCCCGAGCCGGTCCGCGCCGGGGTCACCGCGGCCCCGGTCGGACGCTGAGGCCACCGCCAGCCCGCAGCCCCCCCGTCCCGTCCCCGCCCCCCACACCCTTACCCCTTTGGCCCACGGCGCCGAGGCGGACACGGCCGGGCCGCGGGAGTGTCCGCGCAGAACTACATTTCCCGGAGCCCCGTTCGCTTTAGAACTACATTTCCCAGAGGGCTCCGCGGCACGCCTCCCTGATGAACAGGGGTGAGGTTTCCTGGTGCCAACCTCTTTGCGGCTGCCTGGGGCTCCCGGTTCAGACGGTGGGATGTAGCCTGCGCTCCCCCCGACCCCTCAATGTGCTCCAGTTTTGATCATAGAGAAAAGTAATTTATAAAATCAAAGTAGTAGTATAGGTACGTTTTATCCAGTCCAACAGTACTAACAAAAAGAATGAAAATAAATGAAATGAGGGATTTGGGGAGAAATAAAATGTAATTACGGGAAGAGAAGTAAATTAATATAAAAGCAGAATATAAAAGGAATTAAAATAGAAAAAACTAAACTTGATAAATCCAATTTTTAAAATAAAATATAAAATCATACTAGAGATTTTTATCAAAAAGTGAGAAGAAACAGCAAAAACAATTGGTAATGAAAAAAGAAAATTAGCCAAAAAGAACAAATTAAAATATTTGTGAAGGAATATTTTGCTCAATTATATGTAATCTAGGAACTATGTTAATAAATTTAGAACTTAATGAAGTACGTGATTTAAAGGAATAGTTAGGTAATTAACTTAAGAAAATAATATCTTTTTAGACCTAGAGTGATGGTTAAAAATGTTTTAGTGGGCTTCCCTGGTGGCGCAGTGGTTAAGAATCCACCTGCCAATGCAGGGGACACAGGTTCGAGCCCTGGTCCAGGAGAATCCCACATGCTACACAGCAACTAAGCCCGTGCGCCACAACTACTGAATCTGCGCTGTGGAGCCTGCGAACCACAACTACTGAAGCCCGCGGGCCTAGAGCCTATGCTCTGCAACAAGAGAAGCCACCACGATGAGAAGCCCGCGCACTGCAACGAAGAGTAACCCCTGCTCGCCGCAACTAGAGAAAGCCCGTGCGCAGCAACGAAGACCCAATGCAGCCAAAAATAAAATAAAATAAAATTTAAAAAACAGTTCTTAGCTACAGACTCATATGTTTTCCTTGGTGAATCTTCCACATTATCAAGGAGTATAATCTTACCAAACAATTTCTAGAAAAATCTAGACCGAACCCTTTTCTTAACACAAAGGTAGCAAAATAGTTATACCATAACCAAAAGTAAATTTAAAAAAACAAACAAAGTGTAAAGCAGTTTCAGTTATATTCATGTGAAAAATTAAAAAAAATAGTAAATGGAATCAAGCAATACATTTAAAAACATATCATGAACAAGTAGAAGTCATTGCAGGACTTTTCACCATATCAGTAGATTAAAGGGGATCATGCATCATCATCTAATTAAATACTGAAAAATCTTTAATAAATTCAAATTCAAATTCAAATTTAAAAAATCTTTAAATAAATTCAACCTAGAATGTCCATTAAAAAAAAAAAGCACACAGGGCTTCCCTGGTAGCACAGTGGTTGAGAGTCCGCCTGCCGATACAGGGGACACGAGTTCGTGCCCCGGTCTGGGAAGATCCCACATGTCAGGGAGAATGTCCTAGAATGTCCATTAAAAAAAAAAAAAGCACACAGAAGTGTTAAGATACTACTACCACAACATGTGAAATGTCTCATAAATGGATAACGTTATGAGAAGTATTATCATTAGAAATCATAAAACTATCACCAATATTGTTTTCTTAAATTGAGAATATTTTAAAAATACACGAAAGTATAGAGAATGAGATCATAAACAGTCAAATGATCAGATATTCATATTTGGTAATATGAATATTACCAAATATTTGGTAATATTTGATTCAGATCCTTCTTTAATCAAAAAACAAAAATTATAACACCGTATATTCAGTTGCTGTTCTCTGAGCCTTTAGTCTCTTTCTTCCTATTACCATTCCTCTTGGGGCAATCATTGCAATGAATGTGCTGTATAGCCTGCCATTCCATGTATACTTTTACTACACGCAGACTGTGTTTATCATATGTCATACATTTTCTGTCTTAACTTTACATGAACGGTATTGTTAACAAACTCAACATTAAATCTCCAGGTTGTTGATCCTGGTCTCAAGTAAAGACTGCTCATTCTTTTTTTGTTTTGTTTTTGTTTTTTAATATTTATTCGTTTATTTGGCTGTGTTGGGTTCTTAGTTGTGGCATGTGGGATCTAGTTCCCTGACCAGGGGTGGAACCTGGGCCTCCTGCATTGGGAGCGTGGAGTCTTAACCACTGGACCACCAGGGAAGTCCCAAGACTTGTCATTCTTAAATAACTGGGAAACAGTACCAGCTGGAGGCCTCACACTGAAGGGTGTTAGGAAATTTTCAGAAGCAGATGACTGCATGAAGTGGACAACTTCTGTTCAAGATCAACAGAACAAGATGACCTGAGCACTTAGGTATGTACTTCATCCTCTTTGTCAGTGAAAGTTTAGAGTGTTTACTGCTGCTAGTTACATCTTTTTTTTTTTTTTAAGTATTTTTATTTTTATTAAGGTTTTTTTTTTTTTTTTTTTTTTTTGCGGTTCGCAGGCCTCTCACCGCTGTGGCCTCTCCAGCTGCAGAGCACAGGTCCTGGACGCGCAGGCTCCGGATGCGCAGGTTCAACGGCCATGGCTCATGGGCCCAGCTGCTCCGCTGCATGTGGGATCCTCCCGGACCGGGGCACGAACCTGCGTCCCCTGCATCAGCAGGCGGACTCCCAACCACTGCGCCACCAGGGAAGCCCCTCTAGTTACATCTTAACTATGATACCCTGTAGAGTCTCGATCTTGACGACCTTGACATTGTTCTTTGCGCCTCCATCACTCTTTGTAATGAGCCCAACACCTGGTTACAATTTGTTGATGATATGGTGAAAATTATTAATTTTGTATTCATTTTTCACCTAGCTTCCTTTGGTGCTAATTTATTGTGATAAATCAGTTGATTTCCTAAGTAAGTTGGATCAACTACGTAGTGCCTTTTTATGTGTCAAAGAAGGTTTGGTTTTGTGTTTTAAGTAAGCAATTTAGTTAACACTCCTACAACTGGTTCCTTTTTTTTTTAATGTGCTAATCTTTTTTTTTTTTTTTTTGAAGATGTTAGGGGTATGAATTTATTAATTTACTTATTTATTATGGCTGTGTTGGGTCTTCATTTCTGTGCGAGGGCTTTCTCTAGTTGTGGCAAGCGGGGGCCCCTCTTAATCACCGTGCGTGGGCCTCTCACTATTGCGGCCTCTCTTGTTGCGGAGCACAGGCTCCAGACGCGCAGGCTCAGTAGTTGTGGCTCACAGTCCCAGTTGCTCCTCGGCATGTGGGATCTTCCCAGAACAGGGCTCGAACCCGCGTCCCCTGCATTAGCACGCAGATTCTCAACCACTGTTCCACCAGGGAAGCCCCAACTGGTTCTTTTTTATAAATTTATTTATTTATTTTTGGCTGTGTTGGGTCTTTGTTGCTGTGCGCAGGCTTTCTCTAGTTGTGACGAGCGGGGGCTACTCTTCGTTGCGGTGTGTGGGCTTCTCATCATGGTGGAGCATGGGCTGTAGGCACACGGGCTTTTATTGCGGAGCATGGGCTGTAGGCACACGGGCTCAGTAGTTGTGGCTCGCAGGCTCTAGAGCACTGGTTTCAGTAGTTTTGGCGCATGGGCTCAGGAGTTGTGGCACACGGGCTTAGTTGCTCCGTGGCACGTGGGATCTTCCTGGATCAGGGCTCGAACCCGTGTCCCCTGCACTGGCAGGCATATTCTTAACCACTGTGCCACCAGGGAAGTCCCCCTAGTTCTTTTTAAAAGCTGACTTTGTAACAATAGACTGATTTTTCTGCAAAATCTTATCTCAGAGGCTTACTGCCTTGTATGTTGTCATGGGTGCTCTGGTGTGCGACCCAGAACCTCCTTAAGGACTGAGACACTGATCCCTCCAGCTACCAATTGTGGTGCCTTCTAAGAGGCCACAAATGAGTCCCTCTCAAGAAATTGCCCTCAGCTGAAGGAGCTGCCTCACCCAAGATTAGCCTCCTCCTTGGGGACAGCCTGTATCCAACAACTGGTCCATATAGGGGTACAAAGTCCCCACCCCTTTGCCTCAATTTTGGATATATCTGAAGGGCCCGCTTCAGAGACCTTTGCAGGGTTAGCTGAGGCCTCCTTTGTAAATGGATCTCTGTTCAAATTTCCCTTCCTTCCAGTCCTGCTTCCCTCATTCCCTTACAAATCACCTGCTCATAAACCTCCATTACAAAGTCCGCTTCCTGCAAAACTCAACCTGCTACCTGTGTACACTTCTTGTTCCAGTTAGTTTATAAGTGTCTGTTAGAGAAATACATTTGTCTCATCTTTTGCTGAGTCCCTTAGTATTAAAGTCCTAGGCTTATATAGTAGATTTCCCACACACACAAAATAAAAGCACAGAAAGAGAATGGAAGATCAGGGAAGCTGAGACTGAGAAGAGATTATTATGAAAAAGACAATTTTAAAAATGGAGAAATAATTTTTCTAGGCATCTTCCATATAAATAAACCAATCAATTCAATATCTAAAGAGAAACTACTGTTTCCAAAATGGGGAGCAAAATAAATAGGAGCACTTTCTTACCCGAAGCTTAGAATTTAAGTAGAGAAAAAAATAAAGATATACAAGGAGGAAACAAAGAATGATATGTGATATGAAGGCCATAGGAGTAATTTACATGGTTCAAATTACAAGTCCTACCACAGTTCATAAATATGGTGGGATCAAAATTCACTGGGATAGATAAGAATGAATTTGGAGGCTTTGCAATATGACCTGAGCAAATTCAAAATGTGTACAGTGCTTCCTCATGCTGTGACTGTCCCATGGAACAGGGTGAATTCATGTATCAGGGGAGTCAGTAATTCTAGAACTAGAGGACCTGAGAAAATCTATTTTTGCCTTCCCTACATCCATTCCTTTTCTTCTGATAATTCATCTCAGTTTTTCTTTGGGAAACAACCTTTCTCCTATGCTTAGTCCATGTGGGTTCAGTAAAGCTTCAGACAATGAAGTATTGGTTTTATACAATGGGCAAGGGCTGGACCATCAGTCATTGTGATTCTTGTTCAGGGATGGGCATCTGACCCTATGAGAGTCCATCCCCGCATATTTTCCCGAACGATTATGAAAGTAGGGTGAGTTTTACTTTGATATTACATGAGAAAAGGCCAACTGGGAAGAATAGAGAAAGGGAGAAAGTATTGTAATGGCGAATGAAGCTGTGAGTCCAGCCATTCCTGAAGCCCACTGCTTGTCCCCTTCAGTTATAAAACTAATACATTTTCTCTATTAGTTTAAACTAGTTTGAGCTACATTTCTGGCATTTGTATCCAAACGACTCTTAATACAAATTTACTGCATTAATTAGGCATGGTGTTTCTGATCTCAGGGAGACAGCAGTGAGTGGTGGCTTGAAGCAGGATCTTAGTTCCCTCCCCAGGAATTGAACCTGAGTAGCTGGGGTGAAAACCAGGAATTCTAACCACTAGACCACCAGAAGCTAGAGGCTAGAAGCAGAGCTGCCCTGGCTCCTGTCCTCTTTGAAAACAAAAGTTTTTCAAGGAGACAAAAACTTGAAAACAGGCACAAAATTTATTATTAGAGACACAGCACAACATATGGGAGAGCACACAGAGAAGCAGTTTATTTACTTAAGGCAGAAGCAAGGCAGAAATACGCACCAGGAAAAGAGTGCATGCATCCTCCTTAATGAGGAGCACGCCAGAGAGGTGAGTTAAATCACTGAGGGCAGTGCTTCTGAGTCTTTGTTTTCCTCTGGCCAATAATCTTGCTTTGTTTCCAACATCTGACCTGGCCCAGGGCCCTTCCCATGTGCGCGCATTTTTAGCCAAGATGGATTCCACCGTGGAGGTCTCTGGGAGATAGACAGCACCTATTATGGGATAGCAGCCCCTCCCTTTCTGACCCCTGAGGAGCCTTTCTGTGCTTGTGCAGTTGGGGAGGTCTCCTTGACCTCCGGAGTGGTAGATGTGGTCATTTATCTCTTTACTCCAACAGAGCTCAGCTCCTGCCATTAACTTTTTCCTTGAAGTGTCGGGGGAGACAAACCCCAATTTACTCAGCTTGACAAATTCCAGCTGCTCAGCCCCAGAGCCCATCCACCTCCCACCTCATTTCCAGCATCAGTTTCCATGCCAATTAAAAAAAAAAACAACAACCTAAGCTAAATCACTGAAAAATATATAAACAAAAAGGTATGTATTTATTCATTGCTGCAGCTCTACTTCCTTCTTGCATGCAGTTGCCCCGATTACTGTCCCTAATCTTCTATGAACAGAATGGTTTTCTTTGTGTTGTATTCTGTCATATCCTACACACTGAAATGTCCTCGTTGGTCTCCTCTTGTCTATACACTGTCATTAATTATTCTTACAGATGTCTATTTCTCTCACTCACTTTTCCAAGACCTCCTTCCGTTCCCTCATACCCAATAGCAATCCTAGACCCTCTTCCCTAAAAATAGTTCTGCATTGTTTTAAGGCAGTAGCAGCTTTACACCATAACAAAAGTTTCATAATTATGAATAAGGAGATTTGGATTAACAGGAGACTAAGGTCTAATATGGAAAGATCTGGAAAGACAGTAAGATTAGGGATTATCCGTTTAAATTTACTTAAATGACATAAAATGGCAAACCAAATGGTAGGACAGCCTAAGAAAGATCTTAAGTGCTGAGTTTCCTTCAATCAGAGAACCGGGCATAGAATGTGTTTGGGACTTGTTACAAATACAATTTGCTTGGGAATTTTATGAAACCATAACAGTGACTGAGCAGGTCTGGGTTCAAATAGAAAGGGAGGATTAAATGGGAGGTAAGTGGAATAAAGGAAAGAGCTCAGGATTTGAATTTCTAGTGATTTAGACTTCTTGATATGTTGTATTTGCATTTTAATTTGGTTCAAAGTATTTTCTAATTTTCCTATGATTTCTTCTTTGAGTTAGGGATTGCTTAAAAATGTTTTTTTTTTTTTAATTTCCAAAAACCTGGGGATTTCCTACAATTTTTCTGGGGTTGATTTCTAATTTAGTTCCACTGTTGTCAGAAAACATAATTTTTATGAGTTCTATCCTTTCAAATTTATTAAGACTTTTTTGTGGTCCAACATAGGACCTATCTTGCAGAATGATCCATGCACATGTAAAAATGTAAAATTTTTGCATATTTAACAATCTTTAGAGACAGTGTTCTATATTTGTCAGTTACTTTGAGTGGATTCATAGTATTATTTCAGTCTTTTCTGTTCCTGCTAATTTTGGATAGTTTCTTGCTTTTATCTTTAATAGTTCCTCTCCTTTGCCTTCTTTAGATTTACTTTGTTCTTTAGCTTTTTGAGAATTCAACTCACTTATTGTTTTGTTTTTACTGTTATAATTACTTAAGATTATGAAATTCCCTGTCATCACTGCTTTAAGTTTCTCCCACAAATTCTTGTACCGTGTTGTATACGGTTTTGTCTGTATTTCCCTCACAATTTGTTGAATAGAAAGATTTTTTTAAAAAAAGATTTTCAGGCAGAAAGACCTTTTGAAATTATGCTATTAATTTATAGTTAAATATTGCCTGCCATATCAGTAAACAAAGGATGTTGCAGCCATCAAGCCATCACATTACAGCTGCCCTGATTGTGAGCCTTGAGGAAACTCAGGATGAGAAAACGGAGGATCCTGGCCCCAGATAGCTGAGGTGCATATCAAAAGAACGATTTCAGTGAGTCCAGACTTTGCATCTTCCCATACATAAAAAAAGCACTGGAGAGGGAAGACAGCAGAAGCAAGAAGAACTATAATCCTGCAGCCCATGGAACAAAAACCACATTCACAGAAAGATAGACAAGATGAAAAGGCAGAGGGCTATGTACCAAATGAAGGAACAAGATAAAACCCCAGAAAAACAACTAAATGAAGTGGAGATAGGCAACCTTCCAGAAAAAGAATTCAGAATAATGATAGTGAAGATGATCCAGGACCTTGGAAAAATAATGGAGGCAAACATTGAGAAGATGAAAGAAATGTTTTACAAAGACCTTGAAGAATTAAAGAACAAACAAACAGAGAAAAACGATAAAATAACTGAAATGAAAAATACACTAGAAGAATCAATAGCAGAATAACTGAGACAGAAGAACGGATAAGTGACCTGGAAGACAGAATGGTGGAATTCACTGCCATGGAACAGAATAAAGAAAAAAGAATGAAAAGAAATGAAGACAGCCTAAGAGGCCTCTGTGACAACATTAAACGCAATAACATTTGCATTATAGGGGTCCGAGAAGAAGAAGAGAAAGAAAGGACCCGAGAAAATATATGAAGAGATTATAGTTGAAAAATTCCCTAACATGGGAAAGGAAATAGCCACCCAATTCCAGGAAGAGCAGAGAGTCCCAGGCAGGATAAACCCAAAGATAAACACACCAAGACACATAGTAATCAAATTGACAAAAATTAAAGGCAAAGAAAAATTATTAAAAGCAACAAGGGAAAAATGACAACATACAAGGGAACTACCATAAGGTTAACAGCTGATTTCTCAGCAGAAACTCTACAAGCCAGAAGGGAGTGGCATGACATATTTAAAGTGATGAAAGGGAATAACCTACAACCAAGATTACTCTACCCAGGAAGGATCTCATTCAGATTCGATGGAGAAATCAAAAGCTTTATAGACAAACAAAAGCTAAGAGAATTCAACGCCACCAAACCAGCTCTACAACAAATGCTAAAGGAACTTCTCTAAGTGGGAAACACAAGAGAAGAAAAGGACCTACAAAAACAAACCCAAAAAAATTAAGAAAATGGTAATAGGAACATACATATCAATAACTACCTTAAACATGAATGGATTAAATGTTCCAGCCAAAAGACACAGGCTCACTGAATGGATACAAAAACAAGACCCATATACATGCTGTCTACAAGAGACCCACTTCAGACCTAGGGACACATACAGACTGAAAGTGAGGGGATGGAAAAAGATATTCCATGCAAATGGAAATCAAAAGAAAGCTGGAGTAGCAATACTCATATCAGAAAAAATAGACTTTAAAATAAAGAATGTTACAAGAGACAAGGAAGGACATTACATAATGGTCAAGGGATCAATCCAAGAAGAAGATATAACAATTATAAATATATATGCACCCAACATAGGAACACCTCAATACATAAGGCAACTGCTAACAGTTATAAAAGAGGAAATCGACAGTAACACAATAATAGTGGAGGACTTTAACACCATACTTATACCAATGGACGGATCATCCAAACAGAAAATTAATAAGAAAAAACAAGCTTTAAATGACACAATTGACCAGATAGATTTAATTGATATTTATAGGACATTCCATCCAAAAACAGCAGATTACACTTTCTTCTCAAGTGTGCATGGAACATTCTCCAGGACAGGTCACATTTTGGGTCACAAATCAAGCCTCAGTAAATTTAAGAAAATTGAAACCATATCAAGCATCTTTTCTGACCACAACGCTATGAGATTAGAAATCAATTACAGGGCAAAAAAGATAAAAACCACAAACACATGGAGGCTAAACAATATGTTACTAACTAACCAAGAGATCACTGAAGAAATCAAAGAGGAAATAAAAAAATACCTAGAGACAAATGACAATGAAAACATGACGATCTAAAACCTACGGAATACAGCAAAAGCAGTTCTAAGAGGGAAGTTTATAGCATTACATTCCTACCTCAAGAAACAACAAACATCTCAAATAAACAATCTAATCTTACACCTAAAGGAACTAGAGAAAGAAGAACAAACAAAACCCAAAGTTAGTAGAAGGAAAGAAGTCATAAAGATCAGAGCAGAAATAAACGAAATAGAAACAAAGAAAACAATAGCAAAGATCAATAAAACCAAAAGCTGGTTCTTTAAGATAAAAAAAATTGATAAACAATTAGCCAGACTCATCAAGAAAAAGAGGGAGAGAAGACTCAAATCAATAAAATTAGAAATGAAAAAGGAGAAGTTACAACAGACACCACAGAAATACAAAGCATCCTAAGAGACTACTACAAGCGACTCTATGCCAATAAAATGGACAACCTGCAAGAAACTGACAAATTATTAGAAAGGTATAACCCTCCAAGACTGAACCAGGAGGAAATAGAAAATATGAACAGACCAATCACAAATAATGAAATTGAAAGTGATTAAAAATCTGCCAACAAACAAAAGTCCAGGACCTGATGGCTTCACAGGTGAATTCTATCAAACATTTAGAGAAGAGCCAACACCCATCCTTCTCAAACACTTCCAAAAAATTGCAGAGGAAGGAACACTCCCAATCTCATTCTACGAGGCCACCATCACCCTGATAACAAAACCAGACAAAGATACTACAAAAAGAGAAAATTACAGACCAATATCACCAATGAATATACATGCAAAAATCTTCAACAAAATACTAGGAAACAGAATCCAACAACACATTAAAAGGATCATACACCATGATGAAGTGGGATTTATCCCAGGGATGCAAGGATTCTTCAATATTCACAAATCAATCAATGTGATACACCATATTAACAAATTGAAGAATAAAAACCATATGATCATCTCAAGAGATGCAGAAAAAGCTTTTGACAAAATTCAACACTGATTTATGATAAAAACTCTCTAGAAAGTGGGCACAGAGAGAACCTACCTCAACATAATAAAGGCCATATACAACAAACCGACAGCAAACATCATTCTCAATGGTGAAAAACTGAAAGCATTTCCTCTAAGATCAGGAACAAGCCAAGGATGTCCACTCTCACCACTATTATTCAACATAGTTTTGAAGCCCTATCCATGGCAATCAGAGAAGAAAAAGAAATAAAAGGAATACAAATTGGAAAAGAAGAAATAAAACTGTCACTGTTTACAGATGACATGATACTATACATAGAGAATCCTAAAGATGCCACCAGAAAACTACTAGCACTAGTCAATGAATTTGGTAAAGTTGCAGGATACAAAATTAATGCACAGAAATCTCTTGCATTCCTATACACTAACAACAAAAGATCAGAAAGAGAAATTAAGGAAACAATCCCATTCACCACTGCAACAAAAAGAATAAAATACCTAGGAATACACCTACCTAAGGAGGTAAAAGACCTGTACTCAGAAAACTGTATGTCACGGATGAAAGAATCAAAGATGACACAAACAGATGGAGAGGTATACCATGTTCTTGGACTGAAAGAATCAATATTGTGAAAATGACTATACTACCCAAAGCAATCTACAGATTCAATGCAATCCCCATCAAATTACCAATGGTATTTTTTACAGAACTAGGGAAAAAAATCTTAAAATTTGTGTGGAGACAGAAAAGACCCCGAATAGCCAAAGAGGTCTTGAGGGAAAAAAACGGAGCTGGAGGAATCAGACTCCCTGACTTCAGACTATACTACAAAGCTACAGTAATCAAGACAATATGGTACTGGCACAAAAACAGAAATATAGATCAATGGAACAGGATAGAAAGCCCAGAGATAAACCCACGCACCTATGGTCAACTAATCTATGACAAAGGAGGCAAGGATATACAATGGAGAAAAGACAGTCTCTTCAATAAGAGGTGCTGGGAAAACTGGAAGCTACATGTAAAAGAATGAAATTAGAACACTCCCTAACACCATACACAAAAAAAACTCAAAATGGATTAGAGACCTAAATGTAAGACTGGACACTATAAAACTCTTAGAGGAAAATACAGGAAAAACACTCTTTGACACAATTCACAGCAAGATCTTTTTTGACCCACCCTCTAGAGTAATGGAAATAAAAACAAAAATAAACAAATGGGACCTAATGAAACTTAAAAGCTTTTGCACAGCAAAGGAAACTATAAACAAGACGAAAAGATAACCCTCAGAATGGGAGAAAATATCTGCAAATGAATCAACAGACAAAGGATTAATCTCTAAAATACATAAACAGCTCATGCAGCTCAATATTAACAAAACAAACAACCCAATCCAAAAATGGGCAGAAGACCTAAATAGACATTTCTCCAAAGAAGACATACAGATGGCCAAGAGGCACATGAAAAGCTGCTCAACATCACTAATTATTAGAGAAATGAAAATCAAAACTACAATCAGGTATCACCTCACACCAGTTAGAATGGGCATCATCAGAAAATGTACAAAAAACAAATGCTGGAGAGGGTGTGGAGCAAAGGGAACCCTCTTGCACTGTTGGTGGGAATGTAAAGTGATACAGCCACTGTGCAGAACAGTATGGAGGTTCCTTAAAAAACTGAAAATCTAATTACCATATGACCCAGCAATCCCACTACTGGGCATACACCCAGAGAAAACCATAATTCAAAAAGACACATGCACCCCAATGTTCATTGCAGCACTATTTACGATAGCCGGGTCATGGAAGCAACCTAAATGCCCATCGACAGACGAATGGGTAAAGATGTGGTACATATATACAATGGAATATTACTCAGCCATAAAAAGGAACGAAATTGGGTCATTTGTAGAGACGTGGATGGATCTAGAGACTGTCATACAGAGTGAAGTAAGTCAGAAAGCGATAAACAAATATCGTATATTAACGCATATATGTGGAACCTAGAAAAATGGTACAGACGAACCGGTTTTAGGGCAGAAATTGAGACACAGATGTAGCGAACAAACGTATGGACACCAAGAGGGGAAAGTGGTGGTGGTGGTATGATGAATTGGGAGATTGTGATTGACATGTATACACTAATATGTATAAAATGGATGACTAATAAGAACCTGCTGTATAAAAAAATAAAGTAAAATTCAAAAATAAAATAAAAATTAAAAAAATAAAAATAAAAAAATCTCTTCCTAATGGTAAAAGTTACCAAAACAAATAAATAAATAAATCTCTTCCTTATGGTAAAAGTAACAACAACAACAAGAAAAAGCCCTAAATTCCTTAACTTGAGATGTGTGGTTTTCTTTAATCAACAGTAATCTTTTGATGTTCCGACTACCTGCTCTTTGTTGCAAAAACTCCTATAATATCCTGGCTTCCCCATTTGCCTCTTTGGAGCAGCCCCTCAGAGCTAAGATGCTGTGTCCCAAGATTAAGTCCTCAGTTTTGGCCATAAAATAAAACATTAAGTCTCAACGTTTAGGTTGTGCGTTTTTTTTCAGTCGGCTATTGTTTGCTCTGTCTCGGACGGAGAGTTAGCATGTTCATGTCTCCCATTAGTGATGTACTTCTATTTCTCTTTTCATCTACCGATATTCACAACTGTTTTATAACCCTGTGCACTGCAGCTTGCAGCCTCACACGGTGTTCTTCTCCGCTGTGCCCTCCGGTCGGAACTCTACCCGGTGTGGCGTCCAAACCCGAGCGCCAGCCGCTGCACGGAGAGGGACTCTGCCCGGGAAGGCGCTGGCAGGGAGGAGCACCGGGCTCTTGCAAAGCCAGCCAGCCCGCCTTCCCCGTCAGCCTCCGCCGCTCTCCCCAGGCCCTCCGCCTCCTCCGCAGAGTGTTCTGGGAGATGTCGTTTTCTGCCGGCCGCTCCCGGTCGCGTGACGTACTTCCGCGTGCGCCGCACCCCCGCCTCAGCGGAGTACGCGCCTAGCGGGCTGCAGCCTGCGGGGCGACTGTGCACAGAGGCGGGCCGGGGACATACTGTTTCCTTGGCCGCGGAGCTGGCGGAGACGCGAAGGTACCCTGGCCCGGAACGTCTTGTGCGCACCAGGCTCTTGGCCGCCTGAACCCCCACGGTCGATCCGGGCGTAGAGGCGGCCAGCCCGGCCTCGGTCCCTCCCGCCTCACGGCTGCGGAACGGTACAAACTCATCGCCCCGGTTCCCCCCGCCCGGTCCCGGAGCCCGCGTCCCTGCGAGGGACTCAGCCCCGACGGGCAGGTGCCTGGTGCCCGCGGACCCTCCCTCCGTGGGGCGCGAAGCCCCTGCTGGGTGGGCGGGGTGGGAGCAGCCGGGAGACCCTGCACGAAACAGCGCGGGATGGCCAGCAGGTCCCGGACAGCTTCGTGTTGGGTGAGTCGGGACTTTCTCCCTTGCGCAAGCTGACTGGGCCGTGAGCGTAGCCGTGTTCATCCCGTGACGGCCACGCCAGGGCCTGAACTCGCGTGTTCGCCGCCGTCCGCCTGGGTCTCCAGGAACGTTCCTCGTCTTCGGGCATTTTGTGTCCGGTGCCCTGTCCTTCGGCAGGTACCCTGTTTTATGGTCTACAGCGGCCCCTGAATTCTGAGGGCAGCGAGGGTCCTCGTGAAGGAAGTGATCCTCTGTCGTTTCAGGTTTCTCACACACAAGTACGGAGTTGTCTTCGTGTCCAGCCCTTTCGGGCCCCATCAGGGAAATTAACCTCCTCTTTGTTCATTCACTTGTTGAGATGCTCATACACCGAGTGTCTGTGTGCTGACGCTGAGACTGGCGCTGGCAGTGCGAAGAATTACGTACGTTTCTTGCTTTCGAGGAGCTGCGGTCCCTTGTGGAGGGTGGTCGCTGGGCAGGGTGGCGGGCGGGTTCGAGGGCTCAGAGCCGGAAGGATCCGCGTCGCGAGGGGAGAGGGCCAGTGGACCGAGCCGTTGGCGCGCTGCTCGTGTTTCCGGCCTGGAGAACACTGTTGGAAGAGGTATCCGGGGGCCGAGCGGGCTTGTAGGTGTTCGAAGCGCAGTGCCTGTCGTCGGGTCTGTAGGCTTGGGTAGGGGTTTTCAACTAACATGTGCAGATTAAAGGCGCCTGTGTTCGGGGGAGCGCAGGGTACGACGAGTAGAGCCCCAGGAGGGACCAGTAGAGGACTCGGGGGCAACCAGGACGGCGGTGCCGAAGGGCTGGGGTGCAAGGGAGGTGACAGAACATTTGGAGAGTGGTTTCTTCCGCTGCAAATTTGAGAAGAGAGCTTCCTAGAAGCCATGATAACGAAATGCCTCAGAAGTATTTCATGAGGCCGAAAGGTGCCGCCTGGACTTCAGAATGTGGGTCTTAAGCAGCTTTTCCAGAGCAGAGAGAATGTCGGGGGTGGTGCAGGTGGTCAGTTCCTGAGAGGCGAAGGGATTGCATGCGACTGTGGGCAGCAGGATGTAGAGAAGCGATTAGTAATAGTATAGACACTTTTTTAGGTGATCAAGTGTGACAGGAAGAGTTTGGGTGTCAGGGGAGAAGGGATTTCACCGGGGCGGCCGGAGGGGTACAGTTAACCTCAAAATCAATGAACTTTTTGCTTTTAAACAATAACTATACAGAGAGTACAACGAGAGAAAACGTATTTGCAATAGCAATTGGAAAAGATAAAATAAGTGACCATAAGGGTACAGGACCTGAAAAAAGAAGACTTCACAACTGTTGAATAATATTAATAGGCACCACTCTTGGCCTAGCCACTTTGTGTGTGTGATGTCATTAGCACCTCACGGCCCTGTGAGGCAAGTATGTCCCCATTTTACAGCTGAGGAAACTGGGGAGCCTGCCAGGTCCCAAACTAGTAAGGGAAACAAGGACACGAGGGTGGCAGAGCTGAGATTCAGACCCATGCAGAGTGTCTTCAGAGCCTGTGCTCTTATTGCCTCTTAAGACCTAAAAGACTTGAACAAATGTAGACAGTATTTCCTTGTTTTTGAGTGCACGTGTTTAGCAAGCCTTTATTGACTATTATGCCAGGTAATTTTCTAGGGCATGCAGGGGTGAACAAGACTGACAGGGCCCATGACCCCGTGAAGGGTATGGGAGACGGTAAGACATACCAGGGGAACACCATGAACAAAGTTGTGAATGCTCATGCACTGAGAGGCTGGGTGGCTACTTCAGACTGGCAACCTTGTCTTGAGGCAGCATTTAAGCAGAATCTGAATGACAGCTGGATAATCATGGGAGTATGGGGGCACAGAACAGGAAGCAGCTAAGTCAGTGGCCTTAAGGTGAGAACCAGCAGGTGCCCTGTCTAGTGGAAAGAAGGCGTGCGGCAGGAATGGGGAGGGAGCGTGCGAGAGCAAGGCCAGATTGTGTAGGGCCCTTTCAGTAGGCAAAGGATCATCTGGAAAGCCCTAAAGTTTATTACATTTTATGGTTTATTTTGAAATAATTTCCAAACTAGAGAAGTTAAAAGAATAGTATAAAATAATCTGTATTGTATTAAAAAAAAAAAAACACACCCTTCACCCAGATTCCCCAGATTAGCTCTGTCATTCTCTCTTTACTTGTGTGTATGTGTACATGAATTGGTATAAAGGGAACAGCCACAGAGACTGAAGTTCAATGTTACTTTCTACCAGAGCCTCTTTCCCCTCTCCTCTGTTGTGCAGTTGGGGAGTGACTGATCACCTCATCTAAACAGACATTGAGCTGGTTTGGGGCTGGGGTGCTGCTTTAGTTCGACTCGGTTCACCTGTATTTTCAGCGGGGTGTGCCGATCGCAGGCTCCTCCCTCGCAGTACTTTGTGTCCTAAGTGCCTTGAGACTATGGGAGAGTCAGTCTGCCATTCCCGCCCAGTTCCTGTACTGACCGCACTCAGAAAATGCCCCAGGGGGACAGCCTGCTGTCCAGGGGGACATCGAAGGCTCCACTGGTTTCTCTTTCTCCTGGTGTCGTCCTCTGTCTCAGCTGACCCCGTCCCACCTGTTCTCAGGCTGGACAAATGCCCTTGGCGAAGTAAACAGCCAGCCAGCTCTTAGCTCACCTGGAAAGAGCTCTCCTCTCTCTGAAATTTGGTTCATTTAGTCCTCCTTGCTTCCGTGGGTCTCTGATGTTCATGAGGATTGTACTTTACCATTAATTTTTTAGTTGTAGCAGCGGTAGTCCAAACGTATGATTTTATTTATTGTGAATAAGTGTTAGAAAAGAAATATCTTCTTAGCATTTTGATTGAGAATTCATTGAATTTATAAATTAATTTGTTGAAAATTAATATCTTTATACCACATTGAGTGTACATATCATAAATGTTACTCGACTACTCAGGCCTCTGTTTTTTTTTTCTTTTTTTAAAAAATATAAAAATGTTTGAAATTTAGTTGATATACAATATTATGGTAGCTTCAGGTGTACTACATACTGATTTGACATTTACATACATTATGAAATGATCACTGCCCCAAGGCTGGTAATTGTCCCAGTACAAAGTTATTACAGTATTATTGACCATATTCCTTATGCTGCATCCCCGTGGCTAATTTATTTTATAAATGAAGGTTTGTACCTCTTAATCCCCTTTACCTATTTCACTCACCCTTCTACCTCTGGCAACCACCCTTTTGCTCTCTGTGTCTATGAGTCTGTTTTTGTTTTGTTTATTTGTTCATTTAATTTTTTAGATTCCACATATAAGTGAGGTCATATGGTATTTGTATTTCTGTCTGATTTATTTCACTTAGCATAATACCCTCTAGTTCTAGTTGTCACAGATGGCAAGATTTTGGGTTTTCCTTAATGGCTGAGTAATGTTCGTGTGTATGTGTGTGTGTGTGTGTGTGTGTGTGTGTGTGTGTGTGTGTGTGCTTGTGTAGCACATATTCTGTATCTATCACTGGACACTTACGTTGCTTCCATATCTGGGCTATTGTGTTTTCTTTGCCTCTGCATTTATGTATTTTATCACATGTGTATTTTTCGTTGTTTTTCTCTATTTTTAAGCTTTATTCCTGAGTACTTTCTAGATTTGTTGTGGTTCTTATTACATTTTCAAGTTGGTTACTGTTGATGTATGAAAGAGCTGTTACATGTTGGTTTTTTTTTTTTTAACTGCCACCCTGCTGATGTTTCTTATTGGTTCTCATGTTATGCCAGCTGTTTCTGTTAGGTTTTTTAGTCAGAAAATCAGATGTTTGTAAATAATGACACTAGTTTCTTCTCCTTGCTTAGTGTTTATCGCTGGCATTTTGCTTTGTTCCTGCTGTGCTGGGTCCTCTGGGACAGTGCTGACTAGCAGAGTTGATGTGAGCGTCCGTGTCTTGTTCCTGATTTTAGTTTCACACAAAGTATGATTTTTTTTATAGGCTTAGGGAAATTACTTTTACCTGTAACAAACTGAATTCCGATTTTTAAAAGCGTTAAATTTCCTCATAGTACTTTATTTCATCTATTGAGATGATTGTCCTCCATTAATGTACTAACGTTACTTATTTCTTTGATACGGTTGTGTTTTGTTTTTTTAAAGTTTGGACTGTCCTTTAAATTTCTGGATAAACTTCATTCATAGTTTGCTATGTATATATGTACAGGATTTGTTTTACTCTATTAGTGTCTTTATCTAGGTATTTTTAATAAATGAGATTGGACTACAGTTTGTGCAGTCCTTGCCTGCTCTGTAGGGTTATACAGGTTTTGTGTGATGGGTTTCCTATCATTTCCTGGCTCTACATCAGGTTAGATATGGGAGAAATTTTCTGTTCCTTGGATGCTGATAGAACTTACTTTTCAAGATAGTGTGGGACTGTTGTGTTTATGGAGAGGGTATACCTTTGATTACTGTTTCAGTTTATTTTATGACCATGGGCTAGTCAGTCTGGTCTTCCTAATTCTTTCTGGGCAAATTTTGATTACTTTTATTTTCCTAGGAAATTTTCCATTTCTTCTAAGTTTTCAAATTTACTGGAAGAAATTTGTAAATACAGTCAGTTCTGCTATCATGTTTGCTTTAAGGATGTAAATTTGTTTCAACATGATTGATACCTTAGGGAACAATGTGAGCTTTCTGACTGATTTCAGGCAAGCCTCTTTTCGCCACTTTATACTAACCTACGGCCCTTCTGACACCCAAACGTCAGGCGTTTTTCAAGGTACAGTGCCATATTTATGGTAGTATTTCTCAAATCAAACATGTATAAAACTGCTACTGTTTTTATTAAGGTTCCTGATTTTCTTTTTTCATGTGTGCTACAAAGGTGTCACACCCCAACCCTGCTCTTCCCATAAGCCGGAGACTTTGCATAGTGGTGATTTTTTTTTTTTTTTTTTTGGTAACATCACATTATAGCAGAACTGCTTGTGTATAGTGATCGTTTATGAATTTTAAAATCCCTTTTCTATCTTAGAGTTATGCACCCTGTCTTGGTCATTCCCTCTTTTCTTTTTTTAAAATTTATTTATTTTCTTTATCTTTTTGGCTGCTTTAGGTCTTAGCTGCGGCATCTTTCATTGTGGGGCAGGCTCTTCCTTGTGGCACGCGGGCTTCTCTTTTTTTTTTTAATTTTATTTATTTATTCATTTTTGGCTGCGTTGGGTCTTCACTGCTGCACAAGGGCTTTTCTTTAGTTGCGGGGAGCAGGGACTATTCTTCATTGCAGTGCGTGGGCTTCTCATTGTGGTGGCTTCTCTTGCTGCAGAGCATAGGCTCTAGGCACACGGGCTTCAGTAGTTGTGGCACACGGGCTCAGTAGTTGTGGCTCACGGGCTCTAGAGCGCAGGCTCAGCAGGTGTGGCACACGGGCTTAGTTGCTTCGTGGCATGTGGGATCTTCCCCGACCAGGGCTCGAACCCATGTCCCCTGCACTGGCAGGCGGATTCTTAACCACTGTGCCAGCAGGGAAGCTCCCGGGCTTCTCTCTAGTTGTGGTGCGAGGGCTTCAGGGCACGCGGGCTCTGTAGTTGCGGAGCTCGGGCTTAATTGTCCCACAGCATGTGGGATCTTAGTTCCCCGATCAAGGGTCGAACACACTTCCCCTGTATTGGAAGGCGGATTCTTTACCACTGGACCACCAGGGAAGTCTCCTCATTTCTTGATTATGCTTGCCCAATTAAATTTTTTTGTAGTATTTCCTTTGTATTTTGTTTTTATTCTTATCAAGCTTAAAAATAGCAAAAGGCTTAAAATAAAATACACTCTCTGCTCTACCCCTTTCTTCTTCCATCCTGTCTCTTTGGTCTGTGTTTGCTCTTGTGGCATCTGCCTCAGGCCTTGCTTCCTGTTTCTCCTCCCCCCTGCATGAATGCCCTGGGCTTGATGTCATGGCTTCATTTTTCTCCATCACGACCTCAGACGTGCCCTGTCAGCTGTCCCTCCCCGGCCCTGGCAGTCATCTTGGCAAGAGCCAAGTATTTGGATGTCAGTTAACTTCGAGGCGTTGGAAAGTCCAGGCTACACTCCAACCCCTCTTCTTCCCCGACTCAGGCTGTGGGAGATGGGAGGCTCTTCTCTTTATTCCCACTTCACTGTTTGTCCCTGTGGGAGTTCCTCGTGGGTTGGGAAGGGAAGCTCCTGTCATCGGGCGGTCAGTCCCCAGCACGACAGGGATCGCTTGGAGCCTGTGACAGGGCTCTACCCTGCATTTCCACTGGCCTCTGAGGCTCCCCCAGAGTTGCACTCACTGTGTCTTCCCCGGGGCCCCCCTCGCTGCAGGCAGCGCTCTTGGGGAGGAGCCTGTTAGGGCGTCAGTCGGGGCTCCTCTAGCTGCTGCTTCCTTGTCTTCAGCCCCCATCCCTCCCTTTCTCGTCCTGCAGGCTTCCCAACCTGTAGAGGGCAGTGTCTTCCGTTTGCTTGGCCAGATCCTTGCCTTCTCCTCGACGTCCTTCTCTCTCTCTCTGCGCTGTCGTCTCCACCGGGGCGTCTCTGCCTCTGGCTTCACTGGATGCCTGGGACCCAACCACGGCTCCTTACCCCAGTGCTCTTACTCCAGCCCCAGGGACCTTCATCTTTCACTGGAACTAGGACCCCTGCCCTCTCCGTGGCAGTCAGAATGGTCTCAGGTGGGGGTCAGAGCGCACCACCCTTTCCAAGGCCTTCCGGGGGCTTCTCCTCCTGTGGAATGAAATCCAAGTCCTTACCACGTCCTTGAGCCCTGCAGGCCTGTGCCTTTGTTTTCATGCTGCGTGGAAGGCTCTTCCCGAAGAAATCTCAGAGCTCGTTCTCACACTGCTTGTGTTTCTGCCCAAATGTCGCCTCAGCAGGGGGCTCCTGATGACCCATCTGAGATAGCGCCTGTGTCTTCCTCCCCGCCTCTCTCCCATGAAGCTGCTGGAGGCCTGTCAGAGCATTGTCACCGCTTGCGTGCTAGGTGGCTGTGTGTTTACTGGCATCTCCCCTGCAGGAATGGAAACCCACTGAGGACAGGGACTGTGTCCACAGTTGGTGCCTAATAAGCACTTATTGAATGATCCCCTGAGGGTCTGTGGCTTGCTGCTATCTTTTGGTCCTGTGAGAGGAATTTATTGTGAGTACACTGGGTAGTTCTCAGAGGCATCAAGCACCAGTCATGCAGGCTGCACGGCTGACACTGCCGCAGGGCCACCTGGTAGGACCCGCGCACCTCGGGGAGCAGACCCCCCTGCACTGGTTTGTGGCCTGTGGCTCCGCGACCTGGGCTTTAGGTTCACAGTCTGTGCTGGGTGTCCCCTGGTTGACTCGGTTGTGGACCACTTATTTTCTTGGAAGAAGCCTGGGAAGTCACCTATTTGACACGTTTTCTTTTCTTTCTTTCTTTTTTTAAAAAATTTATTTATTTTTGGCTGCGTTGGGTCTTCGTTGCGGTGCACAAGCTTTTCATTGTGGTGGCTTCTCTCGTTGCAGAGCACGGGCTCTAGGAGCGCGGCTTCAGTAGTTGTGGCATGTGGGCTCAGTAGTTGCAGCACGCGGGCCCTAGAATGCACTGGCTTCAGTAGTTGTGGCATGCGGGCTCAGTAGTTGTGGCTCGTGGGCTCTAGAGTGCAGGTTCGGTTGTTGTGGCGCACAGGCTTAGCTGCTCTGCAGCATGTGGGATCTTCCCGGACCAGGGCTCGAACCTGTGTCCCCTGCATTGGCAGGGAGATTCCTAACCACTGCACCACCAGGGAAGTCCCTGGAATGTTTTCTTCATGTGCTCGCTCCCACTGAGACTCAGGTGGGCTGAGCAGCCGGCCAGATGGCAGGCACTTCCGGAGGGTCAGACCTGTGTGTCTGGTGCCTGTAGTTTGAGTCGTGCTCACCACCCCGTGCAAGGTCTCCCTGAATAGGTTCTTATCAGACTGGAAACACCTTATTTTGTCTGCATGCATAGCTGTTCATTTCCCTCTACAAGACTAAAAGCTTCTGAAGGCCAGAGTGGGCTTCACTCATCCTGAAGTCTTCAGGACCCAAAAGAGTATCTAGCACACGGAGGCTCACTTATTATTATTATTTTTTAATTCTCTCTCAAAGCAAGTGGTGGGTTCAGGATGCAGTCTGTGGAGGGACATTCTCCTTTCCTGGGTCCTCTACATCTTTTCCATGTCTCCCAGTATAATTGCAGCCTGTGGAATGGTGTGTGTATTGTTACAGGGATTGTCGTCATTCAAGGATATATCTATGGAGTTCACCTGGGAAGAATGGCAGTTATTGGATTCTGCGCAGAAGCACCTGTACCGGGATGTGACTCTGGAAAACTATAGAAACCTGGTGTCTGTGGGTAAGTACAGCTTCTTTTTTCAGCTCAGGTCGTGAGTCATAAGTTGCCACTGCTTTTTCTTTTGTTGTTCTATCCCGGGGTCTCTGAAGTAATTAATGATTATGGACTTGAGCTCTGGAGGTCATACGTTCTTAGTCCCTATTCTGTCTTCACCCCCTCATTGTAATCTTTCTGCAAGTGCAAACGAGCTGCTTCCTTTCTGAGCTCCTAGCTTCCTTTTCTAGTCCCCAGCAGTTTGGCCCACATCCTTTGTGATTTTCCCTTAACAGGGTATCATGGTACCAAACCTGATTTAGTCTTCAAGTTGGAGCAAGGAGAAGAGCCATGGATAATAAACGCGGAAGTTTCCCGTCAGAGCTGTCCAGGTGGGTGAGCAGAAACCATGGAGAGGGGAGGTCTGGAGTGAACCGGGGCTGGCACTCAGGGAGTGTTGTGTGCGCGAACTGTTCTTTGAAGTCCTTGAACCACCGGGTGGACTCGGGATGAGCCCGTGAGTCCTCAGGTAAGGATGGGGCCCTCGGTTTCCTCCCGTGGCTCTGAAAGGTTGCTTTCTGGGTTAGTTTCCTTCCTTCTGGCACCTTTTTTCTCTGCCTTCCTTCCCGTAGTCATGGGCCTTGTTTTCTCTCTTGCCTCTGCAGTTAAGTCCCTTGACTTTACCCATAGTTTTTCATTTCATTCTCTCCCCTTGACTGTTTTAGGAGATTTCATTGCTTCCTTCTCTCTTCTCACACCAGTCACTTGGAAATTACATCTGTTACTTTCTTGGGCACTTTTCTTTTTCTTTTTTTGGCCACACCGCACAGCACGTGGGATCTTAGTTCCCCGACCAGGGATGGAACCCATGCTCCCTGCAGTGTACGTGCAGATTCTTAACCACTGGACCACCAGGGAAGTCCCTTGGGCTCTTTTCTTAAAAGAATTCTGAAACCTAGCCTAATCTCACCTGTATCTTAGGTGGTTTTTATCACCCTGCTTTTATTTCCCTGACCCCGCTTACTCTTCCCTTTTGAGTTGTCCAAGTTTGGGCTTCTCTTCTATATTGTAACTGTGGAAAGGCTCTTCTGTCCTGAAAATCAAAGCTTTTTTCCTCCCAGTGTTGTAACAGCAGAATCGCCATCCTCCTTCTCCTTTCCTCGTGTGCTCTGGTCCCAGCTTTATATGCTTGCAGGAGAGTGCCCCTGGGCTTTCCCACTCTGCATTCTCAGTGGCAGAAATGGGAAGGCACTTCTGAAATTGCTCTTCTTCCTCCAGTTTCCCACCACTTTGGGGAGAAAAGTGTTTAGCAAGCAGTCCTGAGAAAGCAGGACAGCTACTGAGGCCCCCAGCACAGCAGTCGTGTACGGGGGTGACTGAGGCTATGTGTCTGACGGGTGCTGACACACAGACAGTGTGTACGGGGCCTTGCCTAATCTGGTTCCTGCCTTCACTCTGTTCACTCAGAGTCACTCTGTTCACTCAGGGGGTCTCAGCTGTCCTGGCCTTTGTTCTGTTCCTTAACCATGCCACGCAGTTTCCTTCCCCAGGAGCTTTGCACTTGCTCTTCCTTCTGTTTGGAATGCTTTTGCCTTACTTTCCTTATGGCTCACTCAGTCTCTCTTTTAATGTCTCTTTGTACCTACCTACAGGTCATGCCTAGCTATTCTGTATCCTGTGAATTAACTTTATGAGTAAACTCCTGCAATAATAAAATTGGCATAAATAGTTGGCATTGGCTTCTAAGTGCAGGCTAAATTTTTTAAACTTCTATTTTTTAAAAAAACATTTTTGATCACTGCTAATCGGCTACCCATTTCTGTAAAGGGACTTATTTTGGTTTGATTCACTTCCCCTTGCCCTCATGCTTGGTTATGTGATGTGTGTGCACTTGGCAAGTATTTCTTTTGAACCAGTGTGTCAGAGGCCTGGACCAAAAGAAAAACACTCATTACATGGCAGTTCCAAAGCCCTTTAGTTCTATATTCGGTTTGTGTTATGATTTTAAATATATGGTGTTTTTTTTTTTTTTTCTAGAAGGTTGGAAAGAATGGTACCAGAAAAATCAAGATGAACTCGAAAGTGTTGAGAGAAGCTATGCTTGTAATGCATTTGGAAAGCTTCATCTGAGCAAAAGCCACATTTCTTCAAGACAAAGTCTCCTTAAATATAATACACTTGGAAAAAGTTTGACACAAAACTTAGCTTCAGCCAGAAGCTATCTAAGACAGAATCCTGATCAGTTTCATGGGTATGATGAATCATATTTTCTTAAGCATCAAAGAACTCATAGTATAGAAAAAAACTGTGTATGTAACGAATGTGGGAAAGCTTTTCGTTGTAAATCACAGCTCATTGTACATCTCAGAATTCATACAGGAGAGAGACCATACGAATGCACTAAATGTGAGAGAGCCTTCAGTGCCAAGTCAAACCTCAATGCTCATCAGAGAGTCCACACAGGAGAGAAGCCCTACTCCTGTATCGAGTGTGGGAAAGTCTTCTCATTCAGGTCACAGCTCATTGTCCATCAGGAAATTCACTCAGGAGGGAAACCTTATGGTTGCAGTGAATGTGGGAAAGCCTACAGCTGGAAATCACAGCTGATTTTACACCAGAGAAGCCATACAGGAGTGAAACCCTATGAATGCAGTGAATGTGGGAAAGCCTTTAGTCTGAAGTCCCCATTCATTGTGCACCAGAGAACTCACACAGGAGTGAAACCCCATAAATGCAGTGACTGTGGGAAAGCCTTCAGGAGTAAGTCGTATCTCCTCGTTCACATCAGGATGCACACGGGAGAGAAGCCCTATCAGTGCAGGGATTGCGGGAAGGCCTTCAGCATGAAGACACAACTTGTTGTGCACCAGGGAATTCACACAGGAAATAATCCTTATCAGTGCAGTGAATGTGGGAAGGCCTTCGGTAGGAAGGAACAGCTCACCGCGCATCTGAGAGCTCATGCGGGAGAGAAGCCCTATGGGTGCAGTGAGTGTGGGAAAGCCTTCAGCAGCAAGTCATACCTCGTTATACACCGGAGAGCACACACAGGAGAGAGACCCTATGAGTGTAGCTTCTGTGAGAGAGCCTTTTGTGGGAAATCACAGCTAATTATACATCAGAGAACTCATTCAACAGAGAAGCCCTATGAATGCAGCGAATGTGAGAAAGCCTATCCTAGGAAGGCGTCACTTCAGATACACCAGAAGACTCATTCAGGAGAAAAACCCCACAAATGCAGTGAATGCGGGAAAGCCTTCACTCAAAAGTCGTCTCTCAGTGAACATCAGAGAGTTCATACAGGAGAGAAGCCATGGAAATGCTCTGAATGTGGGAAATCCTTCTGCTGGAATTCAGGGCTTCGTATACATCGAAAAACTCACAAGTGAGAAATCAGAGCGGAGTAGATGTTAGAATCATTCTCACAGAAGCTGATCCACAGGAGACTTCAGAGGATAATAGAGGCAAGAAGTCCTAAAAATACTCTTTTATCAAATTAGTCATACGAGAGAGAGGCCAATCATATTTGGAATGAATGTGCAAAAGCTTTCAGAAGTAAGTCATACAAATCTTTATATACAAGAGAATAGTTGCAGGAGTACAGAGCAGTAACTGTATCAGAAGTGGTAGCCTGATTATGAAGATTTAACATGGGGAATCATATTGAGAAACCCTTGTAACTTTAATAAATCAAGAAAGCACTTCCCGTGGAAGCTGTGTTACATGGGGAGTCGCATTCCAGATGTGGTGCTGAAGAAAGTCTTGGTAGAGAGTAAAGTTGTTTTTTATTTTAATATGTATCTAGAGTAATAGCAGGAAAATGGCAAGGAACATACTCTGAAGGTTAAGGGGTATGGAGTGTGACTTTCCTGAGTAACACTGAATAGTGTTTTAAAAATTTTTGGTATTTTATTTTAAAATGTAACTTGTTATATTTGATAGTTTGTGGAATAACACCCTCTAATATTCTCCACATTAAATGCTAAGGATCAGTGTTGTCTCTTTATTTCTTAGCAATATAACTAAAATAATATAGTTTTTAATAAATGAAAGGATTCAGTTCTCATTCCAAATGAATTTACATATCCAGCAAGTGGGTCTGGCAGTTGTTAACAGGGGTGCTTCCTAAGAGCACTCACCATAATGAACATTGATTATATTTACCAGTTCAGTGTCTGTTCTGCAAGATTTGTAAGAGCGGCTTAGATCTCTCTGGAGAAATACCCCTCCTGTGTGTGTGCACCCTTGCGGTGGGTCTTTCAGGGTGTCCTTTCCACCAGTCACAGTTGTTGGGAAATGGGAGCCTCTTTTCCAGGAGTTTGCATCTCGATTTCAGTCTCCCATGAACCAGCAGGGAAATATTGGAACCCATTCTTGTCCCAGAATTCTACTGAGACCATCAGTTAGTTCTTGCTGTTTTGATTTCTCAGAATAACTTTGGATACTGCCCCTTTTGAACCTGGTTTTCTGGTCTTCTGTGTGCTTCCTCATCTTTTCAATAAATATTGTTTTCTGCTGAAGTTAAGTAGAATGAGTTCCTATTTTTTGTCACTGAAGGGCTTTAACTGGTAAGTCGTTGTTCTGGAGTAGCTGTAGGTAGTAAACTGTTGAAGAACAGCTGGGTGTGTGGTTTAGGTTTTTTCCTGAGACAAGAAGAAAGTCTTTCAGATTCCTGTTTATATTCCAAGGTGGATACTTTTTAGTACATAGTATGAAATAGTGTTATTGCTTGTGTACACCAAGAACCTTGTGGCCCCTGTTGGTAAGATTCTGGGAATACTGAGGAACTATTGTCCTAGAAGAGTTTTAAATTAATGAGGAAATCTGGGGCAGGAGATGAGATGGCTCATTCTGGTTACATCGGCTCTTAAACACAACAAGGACAGACTTGAAGGCCTGGAATCTCATCTCAAGGCAGAGTACTGAACTCAGCCATGCTCTGACATTGCTGAAATAATTGCTTACTCAGAGCTGTAGCGTTGAGATGGTGGACACCAAATACACAGTTGGCTTGCTGAATTAGAGTCATCTACCTTAAGTGCGCACTAATCCCTTATGTAAACATGCATTAGAAAAGTTGTCTCTTGATAATTGATAATTGGAGTAGCGATATCTGAGAAGTATCCGAGGACTCAGCCTAGCAAACTCGTGGTATACTTTGCACTGTATGCTCTTCACTCGGGGATATGGTCTAGATGTTGGCAAACTACAGACTGCAGGCCAAATACAGATTGCAGCCCATATTTGTATGGATGGCAAGTAAGAAGCTTTTACATGTTTAAATGGTTAAAAAGAGCCAAACTTGTATGAAATGAGAAAATTATTTGAAATTCAAATATCAGTGTCCATCCATCAAGTTTCCTTGGACCACAGGCAGACACAATCTGTGTATTGCTGTCCGGCTGCTTTTGCACTGCAGTGGCAGAGTTGAATGGTTGAGGCAGACACGGTATTACCCACAGAACCCACTAACTCCTGATGTAGAGGCCCTTCCCTTCAGTGAAAAAGTGAACCATACCTTGTAGGAGGCAGCTTATTCTTGCAGTACCCCATGCCTCGCTGTTACCAGCTCTGTGTCCAAATTTCCTGTTCTTTTAAGGATGCCAGTCATATTGGCTTAGTTCTCACCCTGTGATCTAATTTAAACTTGATTATCTCTGTAAAGACCCTGTCTCTAATTAACTTCTCATTCTGAGATACTGGGGGTTAGGAATCCAGCGTCTTTTTTGACAGGATGCAATTCAACCCATAACAGTCTGCCCTCCTGCCCCTCCCCACCCCACCAAATTCATATGCTTTTCACATGCAAAATACATTCACCCCTGCCCAACATCCCCCCAAATCTTAATCCACTCCAACATCAACTCTAAGTCCATAATCTCATCTAAATCAGGTATGGGTGAGACTTGGGATATGATTCATCCTGGGGCAATATTCCTCTTCATCTGTGAATCTGTGACACCAGATAAGATATCTGCTTCCAAAATACAATAATCAGATAGGCATGGGATAGACATTCCCATTCCAAAAGGAAGAAATCAGGAAAAAGGGTGTTATGAGTCCCAACCAAGTCCAAAAACTAGCAGGGTAAATTCCATTAGATGTTAAGGCTTGAGAATAACCCTCTTTGGCTAAATACTCTGTCCTCTGAGCCCACTGGGGTGGTGGCCCTGCCCCTTCAACCCTGGATGGTGAGCCAGCCCTCTGGAATTAAAAAGGAGGCTTCACCTTCTGGAACCAAGGAAGTGGCCCTGCCCTCAGAGTCATTCTTCCCTTTGCTTTAAGGATAACCTATGTTCACAGCCTGTTTCCAGCCTGTTTCCTGCCTGTAGAATCTCAGAAGTTTGACAAAGTTCCTTCATTTCAACCTTGCTCTGTTCCCTTCAGTCCAAGTTGGTAGCATTTCTGCTGAGATGATTAATTGGATTCACAAGCCATACACCCATAATCTCTTGAGCAAGCAGCGTCTGGCCACATGCTTGGTGTTCTCTCCTGAGCTTGCTTTCTCGTTTTTTGCGATATGAGTAGGCTGAGAGTCTTCCAGATCTTCATGATCTAGTTCCTTTATGTTTAACAATACATTCTCAGAAGAAGTTAAGTCATGCCTTCAACACTTTGCTTAGTAATCTCTTCAGCTAAATATCCAAGTTCATCACTCACAAGTTCTGCCTTCCATTAAACACTAGAACACAAGTCAGCCAAGTTCTCTGCCGCTTTTCTCTGATTTCCAATAACACGTCCCTCATTTTTGTCTGACACCTCACCAGTACTACCTTAACATTCGTATTTCTACCAACAGTGTCCTCAAGGCAATCTGGGCTTTTTCTATCAAGTACCTCAAAACTCTTCCATCCTCTACCAATTCCAAAGCCACTTCCACATTTTTAGGTATTTGCTAAAGCAGCACCCTGTTTTCCAGCCAAAATCTTCATTTGTTTGCAAGGGCTGCTGTAACAGAGTACTACAAAATGAGTGGTTTAAGTAACAGAAATTTATTTTTTATATTTTTCATAGTTCTGGAGGTCACAAGTCTGAAGTCAAGGTGCCAGCAGGGTTGATTCCTCCTGAGGGCTGTGAGGGGAGAATCTGTTCCAGGATTCTCTCTTCAACTTCTAGGTCTCCGTCTTCTCCCATTGTGTCTTCACATCATTTTTCTCCTTATCTGTGTCTATTTTGTGTCCAAATTTCTCCTTTTTATAAGGATACCAGTCCTATTGGTTCAGGGCCCACCCTAAAGACCTCATTTTTTTTTTTTTTTTCTCTACGCGGGCCTCTCACTGTTGTGGCCTTTCCCGTTGCGGAGCACAGGCTCCGGACGCGCAGGCTCAGCAGCCATGGCTCACGGGCCCAGCCGCTCCGCGGCATGTGGGATCTTCCCGGACCGGGGCATGAACCCGTGTCCCCTGCATCGTCAGGCGGACTCTCAACCACTGCGCCACCAGGGAAGCCCCTAAAGACCTCATTTGAACATAGTTATCTCTGTAAAGACCCTGTCTCTAAATAAGGTCAGATTCTGAGGTGGGGGTTTAGGATTCCAACATCTCTTTTCGGGGGGAAACAATTCAACCCATGACATTCAGCAAGGAAACAGGCAATTTGAACAACACTCTAAACCAGCTGGACCTAGCAGACATGTGGAGCACTCTACTCCACTGCAGCAGACTCCCCAAGCACACATGGAACTTTGTGCCACACAGAGCACATGCTAGGCCACAGAACAAGCCCCGAAGGACACTGCAAGCAGCTCTAACACACTGGCCAAAACTGGGACCAAATAAATAATGATAACAGGTTACAACCCAAAGAATAAAATAACAATCCATATATCCATAATGATATATAGATATATAAATGTATAAACAACTAGGGAAGAGGGGGAAACTCTTTTAAACAGTTGAATATCAATAAATACGAAAGGAAATGACCATTTGGTAGCCAGCACAGTAATACTTGTTTTAGGCAAGAATCATTAATGAATGCTAAAACTGGGTGAGTGACAGTTTTTTGGGTTTTGTTTTTTTTTTTGAGTGACAGCTTTATGAGAGGTTATTTTATTAGGTTCAGAACATCTGCCCACAAGACACTTATTAATTACAGTTGGAAAAAGAAATCTGGCATTTACCACCTTAATTAAGCAATCAAAACTAATATTGCCACTACTGGTACAAACAAATATCAGGGAACTTTTGCTGTAATTCTCTGAGAAGGACACAATGTCATTTCTGTAGTATTCCTGCCCCAAATGCATAACCTGAATCTAAATTGTGAGGAAATATCTAGCAAACAAAAGTTACGGCCATTTACCATGAAAATGGCATGCACTTTAAAAAACGTTGAGGTTGTAGAAGAAAAAGGCTGAAAGGCTGCTCCAGTGAAAAAAGAGCTAAAGAGACAGGGCACTGCACACCAAACACAAATTTTGTTTCTTAGACATTATCTGGGCAATTGATGGAATTTGTATAAGTTTTGTGTATTAGGTAATAGTACGACATTTATGTTAATTTCCTCAATTTGATAATTTTATGGTCACTAGATAATAGAATGACCTTGTTGGAGATACTGAAGCACTGGGGAGTATAGAGGACTCACATCTGCAACTCATGCTCGTACCTTTCACGAAAAATATGTTCTTTTATAGAGAAAGCAGATGTGGTAAAGCAATAAAATTGGGGAAGTATAAGTAAAGGGTATTTAGGAATTCTTTACAATTCTTTTTTTTAACTTAATTTTATTTATTTTATACAGCAGGTTCTTACTAGTTATCTATTTTATACACATCAGTGTATACATGTCAATCCCAATCACCCAATTCATCACACCACCACCACCCTCCCCCCACCACTTTCCCCCCTTGGTGTCCATACATTTGTTCTCTCCATCTGTGTCTCTATTTCTGCCTTGCAAACTGGTTCATCTGTACCATTTTTCTAGATTCTACATACATGTGTTAGTATAAGATATTAGTTTTTCTCTTTCTGACTTACTTCACTCTGTATGACAGTCTCTCGGTCCATCCACGTCTCCACAAATGACCATTTTCGTTCCTTTTTATGGCTGAGTAATATTCCATTGTATATATGTACCACATCTTTATCCATTCATCTGTCGATGGGCATTTAGGTTGCTTCCATGACCCGGCTATCGTAAATAGTGCTGCAATGAACATTGGGGTGCATGTGTCTTTTTGAATTATGGTTTTCTCTGGGTGTATGCCCAGTAGTGGGATTGCTGAGTCATATGGTAATTCTATTTTTAGTTTTTTAAGGAACCTCCATACTGTTCTCCATAGTGGCTGTATCACTTTACATTCCCACCAACAGTGCAAGAGGGTTCCCTTTGCTCCACACCCTCTCCAGCATTTGTTTTTTTACATTTTCTGATGATGCCCATTCTAACTGGTGTGAGGTGATACCTGATTGTAGTTTTGATTTTCATTTCTCTAATAATTAGTGATGTTGAGCAGCTTTTCATGTGCCTCTTGGCCATCTGTATGTCTTCTTTGGAGAAATGTCTATTTAGGTCTTCTGCCCATTTTTGGATTGGGTTGTTTGTTTTGTTAATATTGAGCTGCATGAGCTGTTTATGTATTTTAGAGATTAATCCTTTGTCTGTTGATTCATTTGCAGATATTTTCTCCCATTCTGAGGGTTATCTTTTCGTCTTCTTTATAGTTTCCTTTGCTGTGCAAAAGCTTTTAAGTTTCATTAGGTCCCATTTGTTTATTTTTGTTTTTATTTCCATTACTCTAGAGGGTGGGTCAAAAAAGATCTTGCTGTGAATTGTGTCAAAGAGTGTTTTTCCTGTATTTTCCTCTAAGAGTTTTATAGTGTCCAGTCTTACATTTAGGTCTCTAATCCATTTTGAGTTTTTTTTGTGTATGGTGTTAGGGAGTGTTCTAATTTCATTCTTTTACATGTAGCTTCCAGTTTTCCCAGCACCTCTTATTGAAGAGACCGTCTTTTCTCCATTGTATATCCTTGCCTCCTTTGTCATAGATTAGTTGACCATAGGTGCGTGGGTTTATCTCTGGGCTTTCTATCCTGTTCCATTGATCTATATTTCTGTTTTTGTGCCAGTACCATATTGTCTTGATTACTGTAGCTTTGTAGTATAGTCTGAAGTCAGGGAGTCTGATTCCTCCAGCTCCGTTTTTTTCCCTCAAGACCTCTTTGGCTATTCGGGGTCTTTTCTGTCTCCATACAAATTTTAAGATTTTTTTCCCTAGTTCTGTAAAAAATACCATTGGTAATTTGATAGGGATTGCATTGAATCTGTAGATTGCTTTGGGTAGTATAGTCATTTTCACAATATTGATTCTTTCAGTCCAAGAACATGGTATACCTCTCCATCTGTTTGTGTCATCTTTGATTTCTTTCATCCGTGACATACAGTTTTCTGAGTACAGGTCTTTTACCTCCGTAGGTAGGTGCATTCCTAGGTATTTTATTCTTTTTGTTGCAGTGGTGAATGGGATTGTCTCCTTAATTTCTCTTTCTGATCTTTTGTTGTTAGTGTATAGGAATGCAAGAGATTTCTGTGCATTAATTTTGTATCCTGCAACTTTACCAAATTCATTGATTAGCTCTAGTAGTTTTCTCGTGGCACCTTTAGGATTCTCTATGTATAGTATCATGTCATCTGCAAACAGTGACAGTTTTACTTCTTCTTTTCCAATTTGTGTTCCTTTTATTTCCTTTTCTTCTCTGACTGCCATGGCTAGGACTTCCAAAACTATGTTGAATAATAGTGGTGAGTGTGGACATCCTTGTCTTGTTCCTGATCTTAGAGGAAAAGCTTTCATTTTTTCACCAATGAGAATGATGTTTGCTGTCGGTTTGTCCTATATGACCTTTAGTATGTTGTGGTAGGTTCCTTCTATGCCCACTTTCTAGAGAGTTTTTACTCATAAATCAGTGTTGAATTTTGTCAAAAGCTTTTTCTGCATCTCTTGAGATGATCATATGGTTTTTCTTCTTCAGTTTGTTAATATAGTGTACCACATTGATTGATTTGTGTATTTTGAAGAATCCTTGCTTCCCTGGGATAAATCCCACTTGATCATGGTGCATGATCCTTTTAATGTGTTGTTGGATCCTGTTTGCTAGTAATTTTTTTTTTTTTTTTTTTTGGCGGTATGCGGGCCTCTCACTGTTGTGGCCTCTCCTGTTGTGGAGCACAGGCTCCAGATGCGCAGGCTCAGTGGCCATGGCTCACGGGCCCAGCCGCTCCGCGGCATGTGGGATCCTCCCAGACCTGGGCATGGATCCGCGTCCCCTGCATCGGCAGGCAGACTCTCAACCACTGCGCCACCAGGGAAGCCCCTGTTTGCTAATATTTTGTTGAGGATTTTTGCATCTATATTCATCAGTGATATTGGTCTGTAATTTTCTTTTTTTGTAGTATCTTTGTCTGGTTTTGGTATCAGGGTGATGGTGGCCTCGTAGAATGAGGTTGGGAGTGTTTCTTCCTCTGCAATTTTTTGGAAGAGTTTGAGAACAATGGGTGTTTGCTCTTCTGTAAATGTTTAATAGAATTCACCTGTGAAGCCATCTGGTTCTGGACTTCTGTTTGTTTGCAGATTTTTTTTTTTTCTGGCGTTACGCAGGCCCCTCACTGCTGTGGCCCCTCCCGTTGCGGAGCACAGGCTCTGGACGCGCAGGCTCAGCAGCCATGACTCACGGGCCCAGCCGCTCCGCGGCATGTGGGATCTTCCCGGACCGGGGCACGAACCCACGTCCCCTGCATCGGCAGGCAGACTCTCAACCACTGCGCCACCAGGGAAGCCCTGTTTGCAGATTTTTAATCACAGTTTCAATTTCATTATTTGTGATTGGTCTGTTCGTATTTTCTATTTCTTCCTGATTCAGTCTTGGAGGGTTATACCTTTCTAAGAATTTGTCCGTTTCTTGCAGGTTGTCCATTTTATTGGCATAGAGTTGCTTGTAGTTGTCTCTTATGATGCTTTGTACTTTTGCAGTGTCCATTGTAACTTCTCCTTTTTCAGTTCTAATTTTATTGATTTGAGTCCTCTCCCTCTTTTTCTTGATGAGTCTGGCTAAAGGTTTATCAATTTTATTCATCTTCTCAAAGAACCAGCTTTTAGTTTTATTGATCCTTGCTATTGTTTTCTTTGTTTCTTTTTCATTTTTTTCTGCTCTCATTTTTCTGATTTCTTTCCTTCTACTAATTTGTGTTTCCTTTGTTCTTCTTTCTGTAGTTCCTTTAGGTGTAAGGTTAGATTGTTTGAGATTTTTCTTGTTTCTTGAGGTAGGATTGTATTGCTATAAACTTCTCTCTTAGAACTGCTTATGCTGCATTCCATAGGTTTTGGATCGTCATGTTTTCATTGTCATTTGTCTGTCTCTCGCTGTTTTTTGATTTCCTCTTTGATTTCTTCAGTGATCTCTTGGTTATTTAGTAACGTATTATATAGCTTCCATTTGTTTGTGTTTTTTTATTTTTTCCCTGTAATTTATTTCTAGTCTCATAGCATTGTTGTCAGAAAAGATAATTGATATGATTTCAATTTTCTTAAATTTACTGAGGCTTGATTTGTGACCCAAGATGTGATCTATCCTGGAGAATGTTCCATGTGCATTTGAGAAGAAAGCATACTCCGCTGTTTTCAGATGGAATGTCCTATAAATATCAATTAAGTCTATCTGATCTATTGTGTCATTTAAAGCTTGTGTTTCCTTATTAGTTTTGTGTCTGGATTATCTGTCCATTGATGTAAGTGAGGTGTTGAGAGTCCCCCACTCTTATTGAGATACTGTTGCTTACCTCTTTTATAGCTGTTAGCATTTACCTTATGTATTGAGGTGCTCCTATGTTGGTTGCCTATATATTTATAATTGTCATATCTTTTTCTTGGATTGATTCCTTGATCATTACGTAGTGTCCGTCCTTATCTCTTATAACATTATTATTATTATTTTTTTTGCAGTACGCGGGCCTCTCACTGTTGTGGCCTCTCCCATTGCGGAGCACAGGCTCCAGATGCGCAGGCTCAGCAGCCATGGCTCATGGGCCCAGGCGCTCCGTGGCATGTGGGATTTTCCCGGACTGGGGCACGAACCCACGTCCCCTGCATTGGCAGGTGGACTCTCAACAACTGCGCCACCAGGGAAGCCCCTCTTATAACATTATTTTAAAGTCTGTTTTGTCTGATAGGAGTATTGCGACTCCAGCTTTCTTTTGATTTCCATTTGCATGGAATATCTTTTTCCATCCTCTCACTTTCTGGCTGTATGTGTCCCTAGGTCTGAAGTGGGTTTCTTGTAGACAGCATATATATGGGTCTTGTTTTTGTATCCATTCAGCAAACCTGTGTCTCTTGATTGGGGCATTTAAGGTAATTATTGATATGTATGTTCCTATTACCATTTTCTTAATTGTTTTGGGTTTGTTTTTGTAGGTCCTTTTCTTCTCTTGTGTTTCCCACTTAGAGAAGTTCCTTTAGCATTTGTTGTAGAGCTGGTTTGGTGGTGCTGAATTCTCTTACCTTTTGCTTGTCTGTAAAGTTTTTGATTTCTCTGTCGAACCTGAATGAGATCCTTGCCAGGTAGAGTAATCTTGGCTGTGGGTTCTTCCCTTTCACCAATTTAAATATATCATGCCACTCCCTTCTGGCTTGTAGAGTTTCTGCTGAGAAATCAGCTCTTAACCTTATGGGAGCTCCATTGTATGTTGTCATTTTCCCCTTATTGCTTTAAATAATTTTTCTTTGACTTTAATTTTTGTCAGTTTGATTACTGTCTGTCTTGGCGTGTTTCTCCTTGGGTTTATCCTGCCTGGGGCTCTCTGCACTTCCTGGACTTGGGTGGCTATTTCCTTTCCCATGTTAGGGAGTTTTTCAACTATAATCTCTTCATATATTTTCTTGGGTCCTTTCTCTCTCTCTTCTCCTTCTGGGACCCCTATAATGTGAATGTTGGTGTGTTTATGTTGTCCCAGTAGTCTCTTAGGCTGTCTTCATTTCTTTTCATTCTTTTTTCTTTATTTTGTTCCATGGCAGTGAATTCCACGATTCTGTCTTCCAGGTCACTTATCCGTTCTTCTGCCTCAGTTATTCTACTACTGATTCCTTCTAGTGTATTTTTCATTTCAGTTATTGTATTGTTCATCTCTGTTTGTTTGTTTTTTAATTCTTCTAGGTGTTTGTTCTTTAATTCTTCTAGGTCTTTGTTAAACATTTCTTGCATCTTCTTGATGTTTGCCTCCATTCTTTTTCCGAGGTCCTGGATCATCTTCACTATCATTATTCTGATTTCTTTTTCTGGAAGGTTGCGTGTCTCCACTTCATTTAATTGTCTTTCTGGGGTTTTATCTTGTTCCTTCATCTGGTACATAGTCTTCTGCCTTTTCATTTTGTCTGTCTTTCTGTGAATGTGGTTTTTGTTCCATAGGCTGCAGGATTGTAGTTCTTCTTGCTTCTGCTGTCTGCCCTCTGGTGGATGAGGCTATCTACGAGGCTTGGGCAATCTCCCTGTGTTTCTCTGGTAGGCAGAGCTCTGTAAAACTTTAATCTGCTTGTCTGCTGTTGGGTGGGGCTGAGTTCCCTCCCTGTTGGTTGTTTGGCCTGAGGCGACCCAGCACTGGAGCCTACCCAGCTCTTTGGTGGAGCTATTGGCCGACTCTGGGAGGGCTCACCGCCAAGGAGTACTTCCCAGGACTTCTGCTGCCAGTGCCCTTTTCCTCACGCTCAGACATAGCCACCACCCGCCTCTTCAGGAGACCCTCCAACACTAGCAGGTAGGTCTGGTTCAGTCTCTATGGGGTCACTGCTCCTTCCCCTGGGTCCCGATGCACACACTACTTTGTGTGTGCCCTCCAAGAGTGGAGTCTCTGTTTCCCCCAGTCCTGCCAAAGTCCTGCAAGCAAATCCCGCTAACCTTCGAAGTCTGTTTCTCTGGGAATTCCTCCTCCCGTTGCCAGACCCCCAGGTTGGGAAGCCTGATGTGGAGCTCAGAACCTTCACTCCAGTGGGTGGGCTTCTGTGGTATAAGTGTTCTCCAGTTTGTGAGTGACCCGCCCAGCGGTTATGTGATTTGATTTTATTGTGATTGCACCCCTCCTCCTGTCTCATTGTGGCTTCTCCTTTGTCTTTGGATGTGGGGTATCTTTTTTGGTGAGTTCCAGTGTCTTCCTGTCGATGATTGTTCAGCAGTTATTTGTGATTCTGGTGCTCTTGCAAGAGGCGGTGAGTGCACGTCCATCTACTTGAACCAATCAGACATTCTTTACAATTCTTTAAATTCTGTATTTCTGTGACATTTTTTCAACTTTTCGGCAGCATGAAATCATTTATAAATAATACAGTTAGGAAGAAAAAATGAATTTAGCAAGGTCACTGGATGTCAGGTCCGTATATCCAAGTCAGTTCTACTTCTACACACCAGAAAAACTTTATAAAATAGGATTTAATAAAATGAATTCATTTTCAAAAGTATCAAATTACACAATAAATTTTCTGTGTGTTGGAACTGTTCTGTATCTTGACTATAGTCATCAATATATAAACATACACAGGTGATAAAATCAAATAGAACTTGATACATATACACATACAACTGTGTGTAAGTAAAACTGGGGAAATCTTAGTAAGTCTTGTGGATTGTATCGATGTCAGTACTCTGGCTGTGATATTATACTGTAGTTATGCAAAATGTTAACGCTGGGGGTAAACTGGGCAAAGTGTATTAGGGATCGCTTTGTATTTTATTTTATACTGGAGGTGAACTTGCAATTATCTTGATAAAATTTTTAATTAAAATAAAATAAATCTAATAAGGATGTAAAAGTAGAATGAATAAACTATTATATACAATCAATAGAATACTATGCTATAACTATGAAATAAACTACAATTGAATAAACAACATGTTTACATCCTAGATACATAGTATTGAGTAAAAAAAAAAAGTCATTCTCAGAAGACTGTATATAATATAATACCATAGTTAAAGACCAATAAAGTGAAATGGATTATATATTATTTAGACACACATGTGTAGGTGATAAGATGATGAAATGAAAAAGCAAGATAATGATAAGCAAAATATTTAGGATAGTGTCTACCTCTGTGGAGAAAGCAGTGAGTTGGAAAGGAGGAACAGCAGACAGAGACTGCAAGTGATTTGTAATTTTCTGTTTCTCAGACTGGGTGATAGATTCATGGACATTCATGAGAAAGTACTTGTAACTAATATTAGATAAAAAAGGGGACATAAACACAGATAATTTAGATTTTTTAATTATATGAGAATACTAAGAATAACCATGTGCCACTAAATATGAAAATTTAGATTAAAATTTTCAATTTTCTTGTAAATTATACATTACCAAAATTGACCAAGCAGGAAAAAGTGAGATTGATTAAATCAATCACAAATAAAGAAACTGAACTGTAGTCAAAATCCCCTCAATGAAAGAAAAAAAAAACCCTCAATGAAATGTAACAAGCCTAGATTGTTGAACAGTAAAATTTTACCAAACAGTGAAGGACTTGATCATCATTATGTTATACAGCAGTGCTAGAAAAATGTTAAAGGATAGATTACTCTCAAATTCATTTACAATCCTGTATAACCTTCACACCGAAATTGGATAGACACAGTAGAAAAAAAAGTAGAGGTCAATCTAATAGATGAAAAACTGAATAAAATGGAATCCAGGTTTCTTCCCCCACACATTTGTATATGTCTGTATTAGGTGGAACTATATGAAATCAACAATGGACCCGTTATTGACACATGTGGCAGATTTTGTTTTCCAAAGTTGACTGTGACAACATGTCCCAGCTGGCATCCTCTTCTACAATGTGACTGTGACACTCCCCCCACCGAGAGTCCTGTTGGCTGGTTACTTGTTTGTAGCTAAAAGAATGTGGAGAAAGTGCTTCTGCTTTCCTTGCTTGAACACGTGTTCTTGAAGCTTTGGCGGCCCTGTGAGCAGCCTGTCAGGCTGTGGTGCTCAGAGAGAAACCGCAGAGAGTGCCGGTAGAGAAACCATGTAGAGAGGCTCTGAGGCTCCATGGAGAAAAAGAGATGCCCATCCAGCCCCACATCTTCCAGTGCCACCCTTTCCAGCTCCAGCCACCAGGGGACAGCAATTGCACGAGGAGCCCTGAACCAAAAACCAGCAGCCAAACCCTCCAGGGACTCCTGACCAACAGAAACCGTGAGAGATGTAACATCTTTGTTGTTACATATGCTATAGTTTGGGGACATGCTTTAGGCAGCAGTACTGACTGGAGTAGAAATTTGGTCTTGGAAGTTGGGTGCTACTGCAACAAAACCTTAAAACATCTGCCACTGGTTTGGGCACTGGGTGGTGAGCAGAATCTGGAAGACTTTTGAGGAAAATGTTAATGAAAGCCTGAAGGGCCCTTAGGAGGGGTGTTAGCAGAGCCTGAAGGTCATCAAGGAAGTTGTTGATGGGGGCTTGAAGGGACATAAGGAGAGTGTTATGGGAACATGGGCAAAAGGAGACTTTGTTATGAGTGGCAGAAAGTATCTCAATACTGTCGCCTAATGGACATGGAAAAGAGATACACACCCAATCGTAGCCGAGCAGGAGCCTGTGGGACCTTCCCAGAACAGGACAGCACCCCGACCAGTGTCCTGCCTACCTCTTGTCTGTGCAAAGCCTTTAGCCTCCTAGGCCTTCCCCAAGTTCCAGAGAACAAATGCAACCAGAGAAGTGAGAAAATGCAGAAAGGAGGGAAAACAGTCAAGCAAGACAAAATAATAATACTTTAGCTGTTCAAGTCAAAGGTCTTTAGTTCCTCCTCAAGGGCTGTAGATACTGTGCTGAGCCGTGTCCTTGAGCTGTTCTGCAGATACTGAGACCCCCACCAGGTGGGAGAAGTTAACTGTCTGCTGCCCACAAGTACGCAGACCCCAGAACGGCTGGAACCTGAAGGTTGACGATGCCGACTCCTGATTACCTCACCACCAACCGATCAGAAGAACGTCCACGAGCTGATCACACCCCACAGCCCCCCTCCCTCATCCCGTCTTTAAAAACCTTACCCTGAAAGCCATCAGGGGTTGGTGTCTTTCAAGCACTAGCCAACCTTGCTCCTTGCTTGGCCCCATGTTGGGCGCCTGCAGTCAGCGTTGCCCTTTCCTTCACCACAACTGGTGTCAGAAGATTGGCTTTGCTGTGCGGGGCAAGTGGACCCAAGTTTGGTTCGGTAACATAATGACCTCAAATGGTAGAGCTAAGAGTTTTCTTTCTTTTTTAAAAAATTAATTAATTAATTAATTAATTAATTTTTGGCTGTGTTGGGTCTTTGTTGCAGTGCGCGGGCTTTCTCTAGTTGTGGCGAGTGGGGGCTACTCTTTGTTGTGGTGTGTGGGCTCCTCTTTGCAGTGGCTTCTCTAGTTGCGGAGCACAGGCTCTAGGCACGCAGGCTTCAGTAGTTGTGGCACGCGGGCTCAGTAGTTGTGGCGCATGGGCTTCGTTGCTCTGCGGCATGTGGGATCTTCCCGGACCAGGGCTCGAACCCGTGTCCCCTGCATTAGCAGGTGGATTATAAACCACTGCGCCACCGGGGAAGTCCCAAGCTAAGAGTTTTCTACGCACAGTGTTACTGTGCTACCTGGTTTATTCTCACTGCTTATAATAAAATGAGAGAGGAGAAAGAGGAGCTAAAAAATGAACCAGTCCATGAGGAAATGACAGTGGCCCAGTACAGTCTTTTCAGCCAGTTAAAATGTTCTCAAAGTGAGAAAGGTCCTCAGGGACTGTAAAATCCTTAGGCAAGGTTTCAGAAAGACCTAAGGGGATGCCTCGTGTACCCCTTCAGAGAAAAGAGAAACCTTCTAAGTACCTTATGGGAAAGCCTCTGTGAATGCTCTCATAAAAAACAGAGCTTCTGTCAGTGTTAACACAGAACCTTCACAGAGAGCCCAAGGCAGACAAAGTCTTATCTTTAAGAGATATTTTGAAGATGTGGCTTTTGCCAAATTGTTATATTAAAAAGCGCACAAAAATTTCCCCCCCATTTCCTATGTATCCTCCCAACAACTCATGTGTACATCCATGAAACTCCTCAAATACTCTCAAAACAGAAATTTGGGAGCTTCGTCTTTAAGAATTGAGGTAAGTCAACAAGCTCTCAATGAGGCAAACTGTGGAGTCAGCTGGTGAATTGTAAGGTCCCAGTTGCAGATCTGGAGAGAACCATTTTGAGGAAAGTCTCATTATAGCCTCAATTCCCAAGAATATTTTCCATTACTTGAGGTTGCAAGCATGCTAACTAAAGAGATAACATGAGTGTCTAATAAAGAAAAATGGTGAAATTGGGACATGTTTGAGTAGAAAGGAAAATACAGGACAAAATTAGGATAGAAGCATGGCTAATTGTAGGGTTCCCAGCAAGAAGTGGGAAAAGTGAAGGCTACTTGTAAACTGAAAGATAGTATAAACACATATATACACACCACAAAGTTTAAAACCAGCCATAATTGGAGAGGGTGTGGAGAAAAGGGAACCCTCTTGCACTGTTGGTGGGAATGTAAATTGATACAGCCACTATGGAGAACAGTATGGAAGTTCCTTAAAAAACTAAAAATAGAATTACCATATAATCCAGCAATCTCACTACTGGGCATATACCCAGAGCAAACCATAATTCAAAAAGACACATGCACCCCAATGTTCATTGCAGCACTATTTACAATAGCCGGGTCATGGAAGCAACCTAAATGCCCATTAACAGACGAATGGATAAAGAAGTTGTGGCACATATATACAATGGAATATTACTTAGCCATAAAAAGGAACGAAATTGAGTCATGTGTTGAGATGTGGATGGATCTAGAGACTGTCATACAGAGTGAAGTAAGTGAGAAAATGATAAACAAATATCGTATATTAACGCATGTATGTGGAACCTAGAAAAATGGTACAGATGAACTGGTTTGCAGGGCAGAAATACAGACACAGATGTAGAGAACAAACATATGGACACCAAGGGGGGAAAGGGACAGGGGGTGGGGTGGTGGTGTGATGAATTGGGTGATTGGGATTGACATGTATACACTGATGTGTATAAAATTGATGACTAATAAGAACCTGCCGTATAAAAAAATAAATAAAATTCAAAAAAAGAATACATGTATGAATATGTACATATAGAGAACAGTCACTTTGCTGTACAGCAGAAATTAACAGGACATTGTAAATCACTATACTTCAATAAAATAAAATTTTTATAAAGATCTCAATGAAACTGGGAGATCAGGGAGGGGGGCAGGTGCAGAGCAGAGCCTATAAAAGACACGAAATACAATCTTGACATTTTGCAGGGATTTCACATCCCTGTCACCACAGTTGGACAGAGGGTGCCCAGGAAGCAAAGGAGGTGGCTACGGGGCTGAGGTTCAAGGGTCAGGGTTCTGAGCTCTCCAATAACTCCTCCTTTAATCCCCCCATCTACTCTGTAACACTGCAGTGAGCAGGTCTTACAAAAAATAAATAAAATAAAATATACTTTGTAAAAAAAAAAAACCCCAAAACAAAACAAAAAAAAAACCCAGCCATATTAACTTGAAAAGACAAACCCTGGACAAAATAAAAAGAGCTCTTTGGGCTCCCAACGTTGTCTGGGCAGGAAGGAGGCTGAGAAGGACACTCTGGCAAACGTGGATGTTTAGGATAAGGAAGCGTGGCTCGGCAGAACCAAGCCCCAAGGTGCCGCTAAGAGGTACAGAGAGCTCCACGCGAGCAGGACCGGACCCTAAACAGGTAACTGGTAACACGTACCCAACAGGATTTGGAATTTCTGTGGACCAGCGGCTGCTGTGTGAGGACTCATGTTGTCCCCAGTTTGGAATAGGAATATCTATAGAAGTCTTCCTCTGTCTGCCCCACTATCATATTTCAGGTTTGTAAGACGAAGACTGAGAATAGCACGTAAAGAGCGGTACCCAGGGGAGCAGTCCTGAGGACCCTCACCTGCCACAGGGCCTGATTTCCAGAATGAGGTCTTGGACTTCAACCTTACACCGCGATGGAATGAGACGTTTGGGGTCTTGGGGCAGGAGGTGGTTATGGTTTGCGGAAGTCAATGGTCAAAGCCAGAGGGCGGTCTGTGGTAAGTTTTGTTTCCCTAAGATGGCTACAAGAACACCTCGCACACAGCATCCTCTTCTACAAGGGGCAATGTGATTTTGCCACTCCTCCCACAGGGAGGAGAGGTCTACGCACCCTGCCCCTTGAATCCAGATGGGCTGGTGACTTGTTCACAGTCAACAGATTGCAGCAGAAATTAAGCTGTGTGGCTTCCAAGCCCAGGTCATGAAAGGAAATGCAGCTTCACACGTGGTTCTCAGAAGCTCTCCCTGATGAAGATTGCAGCAGCCGGGTAAGCAGTCCAACTGCCCTGAGGCTGCTGTGCTGTGATGAGGTTCAAACAGCTCACACGAAAAGACCAGTGAAGAGGCCTGAGGCTACGGCAAGAGCAGGAGCCGCCTACACCACCCGGATGTTCCAGCTCCGGCCATCACCTGACTGCAACCACATGAGAGACCCCCAAGACAAAACTGCCTAGCTGAGCTTGTCTTGAATTTCTGACCCAGGAAACTCTGCGATATAATAAGCCATTAAATTGTCATCTATTATGCAGAAGAGGAACTGGACCAGCCCACAAAAGGACAATTTCATATTGTTCAACCTTATAAGTAAATAAATAATATGTTCAAGATAATACTAGACTTTATTAATGTATGCATCATTTTAATCTTAACGTAGAAATCGGTTAATAAAGAAACATAACTACCTATGTAGCTAAAGAAAAATATTCAGTACATTTCAGCAATTCTTAATAATCAAGTCCTTAACAAACTCAAAATGGAAACTAACTTCCTTTTAAGATAATAAAGAATAGCTACCAACCCCTACAGGAAACATCGTACTTAAAGTAAAACTTTAGAAACATTATAAAATCAGGAACAACTGAGTTGACCCCCCTACTTCTCATACTCTTAAGCATTGAACTGGCACCCTAATCAATGCACTAGAAGACAAAAAACGAAAATTAAGAATTATACGGACTGGAAAGAAAGAGGAAGAATTGTGGTTATTAGAAGCAAGATCTGGAAAGGGATTTAGCACTGTTGCTGGGTACAAATCAGTTCTCTTCCTGTACACCATCTCTCTTAGTCTGATCTGGCTCCTGTGACAAAATGCCACAGACTTGGTGCCTTAAATAGCAGAAATTTATTTTCTCACAGTTTTGGAGGCTACATATCCAAGATCAAGGTGCCGGCAGGGTCGGTTGGGTGATGCCTCTCTTCCCGGCTCGTGAATAGCCGCCACCTCCTCACTGTGTCCCCACATGGGTTTCCTTGGTGTGCGCGCCAGTGAGGCAAGAGACAGACGGACCCCGAGCTACGCGTTTGCAACTGGCCCCCCGTTTACATTTCATGGGGCAGGAAAACGTGGCCTTCAGGCCGGACACTTACAACTAGCCTCCTGTTCGCAGTTCCTGAGATAGGAGATAGGTGGGCTCCAGGTTAGACATTTAAAATCAGCCTCCTGTTTGCTCTCTGAAATGGAAGTAACAACAGAAACCGGGTAAACAGCCAGGTTTCGTCTCCTGTGGACGCCTTAAGATAACAGTCGTGGCAGGAACAGAGAGGGGCTAACCCCTGTTTGAGTAATAGATCAAGAGGTCATACATTTCCCATCCTTGGGACAAGGGAGACACTGCACATGCACAGAAAGCCTCCGTGGGTGTCAAAAGGAGGGGGCACCACCCCATAATAGGTGATGTTAAGGCCGTCCCATAGGCCTCTGGGCTAGAATCCATGTTGGAAAGAAGCTGCGCACACATGCTGGGGAGGGTCCTAGGGCAGGGCAGGTGTGGAGAAAGAAACCAGATAATTGGCCAGAGGTGAACAGAGACCTGGAAGACCTGCCCTATATAAGTGACTTTACCGCCTCTTTACTGGGCTTCTCCTTGTTAGGGGGGACGACCACACCCTTGCTCTCCGGGTGTGCGTCTCTGCCCTACTTCTGTCTTAACTGAACAAGCTGTTTCTCTGTGTGCCCTCCCACTTGTTGTACTGTGTCTCTAATAATAAACTTTGCACCTGTTTTTACAGTTTTGCCTCCATGAGAAACGCGTCTTTCACTGGGGCCAAGAGCCAGGGGGTGTGGTGGCTGGGATTCCTGTTATATATATTTTTTAATAAATTTATATTTATTTATTTATCTATCCATTTATGGCTGCGCCAGGTCTCTGTTGCTGCGTGTGGGCTTTCTCTAGTTGCGGCGAGCGGGGGTTACTCTTTGCTGCAGTGCACGGGCTTCTCATTGTGGTGGTTTCTCTTGTTGAGGAGCACGGGCTCTAGAGCTCAGGCTTCAGTTGTGGCACACGGGCTCAGTAGTTGTGGCTCGCGGGCTCTAGAGCGCAGGTTCAATAGTTGTGGCGCACGGGCTTAGTTGCTCTGCGGCATGTGGGATCTTCCCGGACCAGGGCTCAAACCCACGTCCCCCACACCGGCAGGCGGATTCCCAACACCTGCACCACCAGGGAAGTCCAGGATTCCTGGTTTTCATCCAGGCTACCCAGGTTCAATTACTGGGCAGGGAATTAAGATCTCGCTTCACACCACCACTCACTGCTGCCTCTCTGAGATTACCAGGAGAGCCAGCTCCCTGGTGTTTCTTCTTATAAGGACATTAACCTTATGGGATCGGGGTTATGACCTTATGACCTCGCTTAACCTTAATTTCCTTAGAAGCCTCATCTCCAAATACCGCAACATTGGGGGTTACGGTTTCAACAAATGAATTTTGGAGGGACACAAACATTCAGTTCATAGCACAATTAATAGGCAATAAGAAATTATACTGGGGGAAAAAAGCTTGTCTTCATAATATCACTGGGAATGATAAACTACTTAGGAATACATCTGATACAATGTTGAATTTAAAATTAGAACTATCTAGGAATAAATCTTTAAAAAATATTTATTTATTTATTTACTTTTGCTGCACCTGGTCTTAGATGTGGCATGCGGGATCTTTAGTTGTGGCATGTGTGATTTAGTTACCTGACCAGGGATTGAACCCCAGCCCCCTGTATTGGGAAGGCAGAGTCTTATCCACTGGACCACCAGGGAAGTCCTTCTAGGAATAAATCTTTAAAAAACTATATAAACTGAGAATTTATTAATAAAATAATAAAATTAAAATTCTATAAAAGTTCATAAAAAACTGAAAATTGAAAGATATAGTATCTTAATGGAGTAGAGTCAATATCGTAAAATATTAATTATTATACATATATATTTAATATAATTTAAATCAAAACAAAATATTTTTTTCTTTAAATGTGATAAACAAATTCTAATATTTACATTAATGTTTACAGGTCTCAGATATACACGACAATAATGAACATGCATAACAATCAGTGGAGCTTTCCCTCCTAGATACAAGAGGACAAGAGGTTTCTATTAAGCTAGAATAGTAAGACAATGTGATATTCACATAGAACTTCTCAGACAAGCAAAAACTGAAAGAGTTCATCAATACTAAAATGACCCAACAAGAGCTGTTAAAGGGTCTTCTCTAAGTGGAAAAGAAAAGGCTAAAACAAGAAGTAAGAATTTTATAGGCAAAGTAAAATTCCACTGGTAAAGGCAAATGTATAGTAAAGGCTGAGGATCAACCACTTAAATAAGTTAGTAGGAAGCTTAAAAGACAAAAATTGTAAAATCAACTGTAAGTACAGTGAACTGTTAAGGGATAGATATGAAGATGTAACATATGACATCAAAAACACAAAATGTGGGGGAAGGGAGTAAAAAAATGTAGATCTTTTAGAATGTGTTGAACTTAAATGACTATCATTTTAAAACAAGTGGATATCATTATAGGTAACATATATGAACTCCATGGTAACCACAAATCAGAAACCTACAAAAGATAACAAAAACTAGAGAGAAAGGAACACAAGCATACTACAAAATAAAATCATCAAACCACAAGGAAAGAAACTAAAAGAAAAAAATACAAAATAATTTGAAAAACCAGAAAACAAATAACAAAATGGGAATAAGTACAGACCTATCAATAATCACTTTATTTTTTACTGTTTGTTTATATTTTTGTTTCATTATGTTTTGTTTTTATTGAGATACATTTGATTTACACTATTACTTTAGTTTCAGGTGTAAAACATAGTGACTAAAATTTTTTGTAGATTATACTCCACTTAAAATTATTATAAAATATTGGCTGTATTCCCTGTGCTGTACAATATATCCTTGTAGCTTATTTATTTTATCCATAATGGTCTGCACCTCTTAATTCTCTCCCCCTATCTTGCCTCTCTCCCCGCCCTCCCACCACTGGTAACCACTAGTTTGCTCTCTGTATCTGTGAGTCTCTTTCTGTTTTGCTATATTCATTCATACTTTAGCTTCCATGGATAAGTGATAACATACAGTATTTGTCTTTCTCTTTCTGACTTATTTCACTAGGTATGATAATACCTTGTATTTCCATCCATGTTGTTGAAAATGGCAAGATTTCATTCTAATTTTTATGGCTGAGTAATATTCCAGTGTATATATCACATCTTCTTCATCCTTTTATCTACTGATGGGCACTTAACCTTGCTTCCATATCTTGGCTATTGTAAATAGTGCTGCTATGAACATTGGGGTGCATGTATCTTTTCAAATTAGTGTTTTCCTTTTCATCAGATATATACCAAGGAGTGGAATTGCTGGATCATATGGTACTTTTCTTTTTAGTTTTTAGAGGAACCTCCATACAGTTTTCCATGCTGGCTGTACCAACTTACATTCTGACCAACTGTGTACAAGGGTCCCCTTTTCTCCACATCTTCACCTACATTTGCTATTTGTGGTCTTTTTGATGATAGCCATTCTGACAGGTGTGAGGTGATATCTCATTGTTGGTTTTGATTTGCATTTCACTGATGATTAGCGATGTTGAACTTCTTTTCATGTGTCTATTGGCCACCTGCATATCCTCTTTGGAAACATGTCTATTCAGGTCTTCTGCCCTTTTTTTTTTTTTTTTTCTGCCCATTTTTTAATTGAGTTTTTTTTTTATGTTGAGTTTTACAAGCTGTTTATATATTTTGGATATTAACTGCTTATCATATCATTTGTAAATATTTTCTCCCAGTCAGTAGACTGTCTTTTCATTTGATTGATGGTTTTCTTTGCTGTTCAAAAGATTTTAAGTTTAATTAGATCTCATTTGATTATTTTTGCTTTTGTTTCCTTTGCCTTAGGAGACAGATCCAAAAGAATATGCTATGATTTACGCAAAAGAGTGTTCTGCCTATGTTTTCTTCTAGGAGTTTTATGGTTTCTGGTCTCACAGTTAGGTTTTTAATCCATTTTGAATTTATTTTTGCATATGGCATGAGAAAATATTCTACTTTCTTTTATATATAGCTGTCCATTTTTCCCAGCACCACTTATGAAAAAGACAGTCTTTTCCCCATTGTATATTCTTGCCTCTTTTGTCATAGATTATTTGACCATAAGTGTGTGGGTTTATTTCTGGGCTTTGTATCCTATTCCATTGATCTATATGTCTATTTTTGTCCCAGTACCATACTGGTGTTTTTGTTTTTATTTTTTGAGGGGCGGTGGGAGCTACGCTGAGTAGCCTTGACCAGGGATTGAGCTGGGCCCTCAGCAGTGAAAGTGTGGAGTCCTAACCAGTTGACTACTAGGGAATACCCTACCATATTGTGTTTTTTTTTAATTAAAATTATTTATTTTTTGCTGCATTGGGTCTTTATTTCTGCACACGGGCTTTCTCTAGTTGTGGTAAGCGGGGGCTACTCTTTGTTGTGGTGTGTGGGCTTCTCATTGCAGTGGTTTCCCTTGTTGTGGAGCACAGGCTCTAGGCATGCAGGCTTCAGGAGTTGTGGCACGTGGGCTCAGTAGTTGTGGCTCATGGACTCTAGGGCACAGGCTCAGTAGTTGTGGTGCATGGGCTTAGTTACTCTGCAGCATGTGGGATCTTCCTGGACCAGGGCTTGAACCCATATCCCCTGCATTGGCAGGCGGATTCTTAACCACTGCACCACCAGGGAAGCCCTACCATATTGTTTTGATTACTGTAGCTTTGTAGTATGGTCTGAAGTCAGGGAGCGTGATTCCTCTAGCTCCATTCTTCTTTCTCAAGATTGTTTTGGCTATTTGGGGTCTTCTGTGTTTCCATATACATTTTAGGATTATTTGTTCTAGTTCTGTGGAAAATGTCATGGATATCTTGATAGGGATTGCATTAAATCTGCACTGTGTAATGTTAACAGTATTAATTCTTCCAATCCATGAACACAGGATATCTTTTCATTTTTTTGCATCCTCTTCAATTTCCTTCATCAGTCTTTTATAGTTTTCAGCGTATAGGTCTTTCACATCCTTGGTAAAGTTTATTCTTAGGTATTTTACTCTCTTTTTTCTTTTTTTTTTTTTTTGTGGTACGTGGGCCTCTCACTGTTGTGGCCTCTCCCGTTGTGGAGCACAGGCTCTGGACGCGCAGGCTCAGCGGCCATGGCTCACGGGCCCAGCCACTCTGCGGCATGTGGGATATTCCCAGAGCAGGGCATGAAACTGTGTCCCCTGCATCAGCAGGCGGACTCTCAAGCACTGCACCACTAGGGAAGCCCTACTCTTTTTGATATAATTTTATTTTATTTATTTATTTTTTTGGGCTGAGTCAGGTCTTATTTGTGGCACGCGGGATCTCCGTTGAGGCATGTGGGAACTTTCGTTGGGGCGCGCAGTCTTCTCTCTAGCTCTGGCGTAGGTTTTCTCTTCTCTAGTTGTGGCATGCAGGCTCCAGGGCACATGGGCTCTGTAGTTTGTGGCACATGGGCCCTCTAGTTGAGGCGCATGAGCTCTGTAGTTGTAGTGTGCAGGTGTAGCTGCCCCGCAGCATGTGGGAACCTAGTTCCCTGACCAGGGATCGAACCTGCGTTCCCTGCATTGGAAGGTGGTTTCTTTACCACCGGGCTACCATGGAAGTCTCTTGATATAACTTTATTTTATTTTAAAATCTATTTATTTATTTATTTATTTTTGGCTGCGTTGGGTCTTTGTTGCTACACGTGGGCTTTCTCTAGTTGCGGCGAGCAGGGGCTACTCCTTGTTGCAGTGCACAGGCTTCTCATTGCAGTGGCTTCTCGTGTTGCGGAGCACGGGCTCTAAGTGTGCTGGCTTCAGTAGTTGTGGCACGTGGGCTCAGAAGTTGTGGCTCTTGGGCTCTAGAGCACAGGCTCAGTAGTTGTGGCGCACAGACTTCGTTGCTCTGCAGCATGTGGGATCTTCCCAGACCAGGGCTCGAACCTGTGCCCCCTACATTGGCAGGCGGATTCTTAACCACTGTGCCACCAGGGAAGCTCCTTTGATATAATTTTAAACAGGACTGTTTTCTTGTTTTTCTTTCCAATAGTTAATTATTAGTGCATATAAAAGCATCAGATTTTCTGTATATTAATCTTGTCCTGCCACTCTTCTGAATTCATTTATTAGTTCTAATAGTTTTCTTTTTTTTTCCTTCAAAATGGCAAGGGAGGTGGGGGAGGCTAGAAATAGGTGAGCGAGATTAAGAGGTACAAACTTCCAGTTACAAGATAAATCAGTCATGGTTATGAAATATACCGTGTGTGGAATATAATCAATAATTATATAATGTGCTGTATGGTGACAGATGGTAGCTAAACTTATTGTGGTGATCATTTTGAAATGTATAGAAATATAGAATTGAGACAGGCTGGCACCTGGGATCTGGGACCCTTTGCTGCAGTGCTGGCACCTGGACAAACATTTCCTTGAGCAACAGATACAAAGAAACCATAAGGAACTAAAAATAACTGCATGCATGCACAATTGGGGCAAATTATGAATAAGACACTAAAAGGCTAAAAACCACCTGATGCTTCTGAGGTGCAGTGAGCAAAAGCAGGGTACTGTGCATGATCCCTGCACCAAGGGGGTGGGCAGACCACCTATGCCACTCCTCTGGCCCGACCCACTGATCTGCCCCTACCCTCACCCTATTTAGGGGACAAGCTTGCCCCACCTCAGAAAGCAAGCAAGGGCACCTGTTTCTTGTTTTGCAGAGTCCCAGTAAAGCCTTGTTTGTGAGTTGTTCTTGTTCTTGTTTGTGAGTCCCAGTAAAGCCTTGCCCGAATTCCTCCTCTGGCCACTTACCAATTTCTGTTTATTAAAGTGTCCAAGGACTGAAGTCAGTAACAGAATCACTGTGTTCTGTAACAGAAACTAACTTATAACTTCCAGTTATAAGACAAATAGGTACTAGGGATGGAATGTGTGACGCGGTAAACAGAATCAGCACCGCTGTGTGTTGTGAATACTGCTCCAAGTCGCTAAGAGAGTAAAGCCTAAGAGATCCCATCACAACGAGAACAAATTTCTTCTATTTCGTTAAATTTGTATCTATATGAGATGATGGATATTCACTGAATTTATTGTGGTCATCATTCCATGGGTTAAGTAAGTCAAATTATTATGCTGTACACCTTAAATTTATACTGTGCTGTATGTCCATTATACCTCAATAAAACTGGAGGAAAAAAAGAAGAAGAGATTAGGACGCAGACATGCACAGAGGGAGGACCATGTGAAGACACAGGGAGAAGACGGCCACCTGCAAGCCAAGGAGAGAGACCTTCGAAGAAATCAAACCTGCCAACACCGTGCAATCAGACTTCTAGTCTCCAGAATTGTGACAAAATACGTTTCTGGTGTTTACCCCACCCAGTCTGTGATATTTTGTTATGGCAGCTCTAGCAATTGAATGCACTTGGGATGAGGAAATTGGCTTCCCATGTGGAAAGAAAATGAAATTACAGGGACTTCCCTGGTGGTCCAGTGGCTAAGACTCCGAGCTCCCAATGCACCGGGCCCGGGTTCAATCCCTGGTCAGGGAACTAGATCCCAGATGCCGCAACTAAGGGTTTGTATGCTGCAGCTAAAGATCCTGCATGCTGCAATGAAGATCCTACACGCGGCAGTGAAGATCCCATGAGCCGCAACTAAGACCTGGTGCAACCAAATAAATAAATATTTTTTAAAAAATGAAATTATATCAATATCTGCACTACATGCACACAGACAACTTCAGACAGATTCCAACTTAAATATGAAAGCAAAATGCTGAAACTATTAGAAGATAATACGTGGAAATCTTTTGTGATACCAGGATGTAGAAAGATTTCTTAACAAGACACATAAGTAAACCACAAATGAAACCATAAAGGAAAAGCTAGATAAAATTTATGTCAAAAATAAAGCCTATGGGATCAACTATTTTATAAACAAAGTTCAAAGACCAGGAATAGACAGAAAAAAATTAAAATATATATTGCATACTGAGGATTAGTAAACAATATACATTCGTCTCCATGAATAGATAATACAATAGAAAAATGGCAAAGATAATTGACAATTTATGGAATAAAACCCCCAAATGGTGTAAAAATGTGTTTACTTCAGCAGTGATCGTTGACACACATCCTTGTATCATAGGGAAGAACAAATCTGACTCCATATTTGATCTGTTTCTTTTACTTTAAGCTTTATATTCTATTGCTTTTGCCATAATACAAGTTAAGAGTGTGGCCTATAGCCTGAAATTTACAGGATAACCCTTTCTCAAGGTTCTGAGAATTAAGAGTATAACATTGCTATACTTATTAAGAGTGTAACACTGTTCCATTCATATAGAGATAAAAAGTTGCAGAACAGAGAATAACATTTGTCTTGTTGGGGGTTTAAAGGAACATTGTGACTGGACCTAGGTGGACAGCTGCAAGAACAAAGGATTCGGGCACCAAGAAGTTTGCAGCAACCAACCACACTCCTCCCCTTTTAGTATAAAAGAAGCCTGAATTCTAACTCGGGGAAGATGGTTCTTTGGGACACTAGTCCACCATCTTCTCCGTCTGCTGACCTTCCAAATAAAGTTGCTATTCATTGCCCCAGCAAATCACCTCTGGATTTACTGGCCTGTCATGTGGTGACTGGCATGAGCTTGGACTCGGTAACACTTGTGTTCTGCATTTTAAGTATTAGTCCATTTTATTTGTGTGTTTTTGTTTTTGTTTTGGCTGTGCTGCATGGCCCTGGGATCTTAGTACCCCGACCAGAATTGAACATGTGCCCCTGCAGTGGGAGTGTGGAGTCCTAACCGCTGGACCGCCAGGGAAGTCCCAACGTTAGTCCAGTTTTAAAAATCTTAATCCTTGGTATTAGTACCTTGTTCCTAACTCCTCCTTATATTCCACACGTAAGCAGCATACTGGCTTCATGGCTGAAGTCTGTATCTTTCATAAGGCTAAATTAGGAAACAACTTTTTCTGATTTATTTTTTAAAGTCTAGAATGTATTTTTTCAGTTAAAAATTTTTTTCATTTTATTGAGGTAATTCTATTTCCCCTTATTTATTTATATTAACGTATATCCTGATCACCCTCATATTTCTAGAATAGAATCCACTTGGTTTCTATTCTACAAAAATATTTCTATTTCTACAAAATATTGCCAAATAGTCGACAAAAATTATCTGTTGATAATTTCTCAGTATTTTTGCATGGCCAGCAATAATCAAGTTTTTTCTGTGCTTCTTTTTCAAATTATACATCTGTCCATTTTGGTGCCTTTATGCTATTACATAAATAGAAGATTTCCCTTCTAATTCCTCTGTAACTATTTAAATACGAGTTCTCTGATCACTGGATGTTTGAAAGAATTCACTGGAAACTCAGCGAACGATGCTTTTAGGCGGAGAATCTCTGACATTGTCTTCATTTCCATTCACGTTTGGGTTTTTTTTGTTTCTTGGGTCGAATTTGACACATCTACCCTTTAAGAATCATTTGTGTCACAGAGAATTTCGAATTTATTAACACAAATCGGATTTTCATTCAATCTCCTATGTATCTGTGATTGTTCCTCTTTTTTCATCCTACCCTTCACTCTCTTTTTAAAAAAATTAGAGTGACTTATAATAACTCCCCCCACAATCCTTGAATTATAAATTAACGTCCCTTTTTTTCTTCTTTACTATCTGCTTTTTTTTGTTTTCTTCAATTGAATTATTAAGCCAATTCTCTATCACATCTGTCTACATACCTACCTATCTCTTATCAATCTCCCTGATTTGGATTCCCGGTCTTTTAAAAATCCCGGTCTTTTAAAAATCTTTACGTTTCCCCCGAACGCGCATTCCCACAGCTCGCTCTGGCTGCGGCCGCCCGGGTCTCTAGGCGACCAGCGCTCCTACGACGCCGCACGCCGCGTGCCGCGGAGCCTCCTGGGAAGTGTAGTTCGGAGGCTCCTCCCCTTCGCGTACGCGCAGCGCACGGAGCAGGTTTGGCCCTTCTCTTTGTCCACCGCCACGTGAGAGGCCAGTGGGCGCGTGTCCGCGTGCTCGTGCGCGCGCGCGGTCCCCCAGCCCAGCTCCGGGCCGTTGGGATCCCGCGGGTCCGCCCGGGTCGCGCAAAGGCTGGGGGCGGGGCGGTCACGTGGGTCCCGGTCCCGCGCGTCCGTGGTTCCGAGGCCTTTTTTGCAGGTTCCGGGGCTGGATTCCTGTGGGGCGGGCGGCTGGGGCTGAGGGAGCCCGCGGGGGAGGGGCTGGGGTCGTGCCAGGGCCGCCAGTGGGCGTCAGCGCTTGGGCCGGGGTCTCCGCGGCTGGGGTGCGGTGGGCACCGGTGGCCCCCGGGGTCGGGGGGAGGCCCTTCGTCCGCGGCGGCTGGTGCTTGTCGCGCCGGGGCCTCTCCTGCCAGGCCGGCTTGGAAAGACGGTGCCTCCCCACGCGCGTCCCTGCGCGTCCCCGGCCGCGAGCCCTGGGCGGGCGCGGTCGGAGCGTCGGGACCCACGGCGGGTCGGGGAGCGTCCGGAGAGTGTCCGCGGCGTGACCCGGTTGCAGGGCCTGTGTCGCCCCTCCACCCTGGCTCGACTCAGCTCGCCTCTGCCTTTATCAGGAGGGTTTTTCCGAGGCTCCTCCACTAACGAGAACCCCCAAACAACTTCGACAGTAGCTGGCGGGGTGGGCACCGCGTTGGCTCAAGGCCTTGTCTCTGACCTGGACCCACGTCTGCTCCTTGGAACAACAGCCCACTCACGATTTCTGGGTCTCAGGCTTTTCATCTGAAAATGAGGGAATGGAAAGAAGTGACCTTTTCTGCCCTAGTCCGGTGGATTTTGCTGTCATCAAAACGTACATTAGTTTATTTTATTTATTATTTACTGTTTACTTTGTTTCAACCACGTGGTGCTGGACTGAAACTGCTCTGTTTGCCTGTTTTCTTGGGTTAAGGACTTTAAAATATGTTCACTGTAGTTAATTTAGAGTATCTTGATAAACAGATTCAAATGAAAATCATTCATGATCCCATCAACAGGAAACAGTCACTGCTAACATTTTGTGCATTTATTTTAGTCAAGAAACGTGTGTATGTTTTGAATACACCTTACGTGTTCCCTTAAAAAAAAAAACAAAATTGGGAATATGCTGCAAATCCTGCTTAAAGCCCTTAGAGTATATCACAGATATGTTAAGTTGAAATATTTTGTCCCAAGTGGGCAGTTTAAACTTACCAGGGGAGTTTTTTTCAACTTGCCCCTGAGAACTTATCTTTCTCTTGTTATTCTCCTTAGTCTGCCCTGGTGCCGTCATTTCTGGACAGGGGACTGTGTCATGCATGTACTGGGACTATAAACAGGGACTCCCAAGGCCTTTGCCCACCCCTCTCAATACAGTTGTTGAGGGCCTGTGATCACAGGCTCTGGAGTGGGCTGCATGGGACCACTTCCTGTGTATGTCATCTGTTTTTGGCATGTTATTGAACTTCTGTGCCTTATTTCTTCTTCTGTGATGAGAACTGAATGCATCAAAAAAGACAGTACGGTGTGTAGAACATCTGGCACATAGTAGGTGTAAGTTAACGTTATTTTTTTCATTATTCTTTCCCTTTCCTTTACAATTCCACAGAATTTGATGCTGAGTGGGAGCTACAGGATGATGATGAAGGTGCCCCTTCCCCCTGCAGGTAAATGTGAGTGCGTGGCAGGGAGAGCTGCAGTGCTCTGCAGGAAACTGCCGAGGTAAAGTCACACCCGTGAAGTTAAAAGGGGCCAAATTGTACAACGAAGGGCGGGCATAGGCTTCCATTTGCTGAAGGGACACATAAGAGTCAAGTGTAAGAGCATTCAGGGAGAACTTCTCCCTCCAGGGCCAACTTGCAAAAACATTTGTTTAAATTAAAGGAAAATAAGGTCCAATCTGTACTGTGCTGAGCAAGTAACATATCAGAAATATTTTAAAACTACCACACTGATGGCGTGTCACACTCTGTCCACCTCACATTCTCAACTCTGTGTTCTCCGCAAAATCTGCCTCATTTTGACATAAGTGTCTCTACTCTTGATAAGTTTTTGCTGAAATCCAGCTAAACTTTACCAAATAGTTTTTGACAAAGCTACAAAGGAAATTTAAAAATCACACTGTGAATTTGGCTGTCTGCTTAAGGAAATAGTTTGAATGTAAACGTAGTTTTATTTGTCAGAATGCCGGAGTTTTTATTACATGAGATGACGTGAAAGCATAATGCAAAGGAAATGACATATTCACTGTAGATATATTTTCCTTGTCTGGGGTGTGTGTGTGTGTGTGTGTGTGTGTGTGTGTTATGATTGATTTTTCTTGAACCACTCAGAGTTTATTATGTTTTTTAATGGTTAAATTTATTGACTTTTTAAATAAAATTGTATGGCTTTTGCCTTTGTATCATGTGTTGGGGAGACATTTCCCCCCAAATTATACAAATATTCACTTGTGTTTTCTTTAGGTACTATCATGGTTTCCGTTATTTTAAATTCTGATCCATCTGGAAGTACAGTTGACCCTTGAACAATACGGGTTTGAACTGCATGGGTCCACCTATATGCAGATTTTTTTCAATAAATACTACAGTACTATACGATCAGAGGTTGGTTGAATCTGCAGATATGGAACCTCTGATACAGAGGGCCAACCATAAAATTAATTATATGAGGATTTTCGAATGAGCGGGTGGGTCGGTGCCCCTAACCCCCAAGTTGTTAAGGGTCAACTGTAGTTTGTTGTAATGTATGAGATAGATAACTAGCTTTATTTTCTCTCAAGTGTTAATCACTTCTGTTCATTAAGTAATCCAGTTTTACTTTGCGTGTGAAATGCCACATTTATTGCATGTAAATCCTGACATATTTGGACCATTATGCTTTATTTATCTATATATCTTTTCTGGAGGCAGTGTGAAATACTTTTTTGATAATATAATTTTATAATATATGTTAATATTTTTACACTCGTTATTTTGTATTTCCAAAAGTGTCCAAAGCTGTTCCTGAACCTTTTTTTTTCCAGGTGAACTTTAGAATTGCTTGTTAAAGAAAAGCTTTTTGAAATTGTGATTGGAGTTGACTAAAGATATAAATCATTCGGGGCTGACTTCTTTTTAGCGTATGAAATCTTTCTGTCCCAGGACAAGACCAAATTGTGCGTGTACGAAGTCTCTTCTTACAGCCCTCATTGGTGTTTTTAGTTTGTTTCCTATGAACCTTACATATTTCTTGTCAAGTATATTTCTGCATGTTTTATGTATTTTTTTCTGTTATGCGTAGATTTGACTTTCTACCTTTTTATTTGTTTAAATAAGAAAGTTGTTGATATTAACAGAACTATGTCTGTTGATCTGGAAAGATGCTTTGCATAGCGGGAAGAAAACAAAAACAGTTTTTAAATGTGACCATATACCTCTTAAGAGTGGTTATGTGTGGTCATAGGTTATAGTTGTTTCTTATTTAGCTTACATACATTTCTAAGTTTTGCCGTCATGTTTTACTTTTGTAATAATAATTATGGCTTATATTTGTTTAGTGCTGATGTGCACCAGCTCCAGTTCTAAGATGAGTATATTTTCACAATTTAAGATATATAAAGGAATCATTTCTTATGTAACCGGGAGGAACTTCAATATATGTTTCTGAGTTGGCACTGAAGGTTGAATCACAGGAAGACATGAAAGGGAAGAGCTTGGTGTTTTAAGTGCTGCTTTTTAGTCGTAGGGATGAGCAGGCTGTTCTTCATTTGTATTTCTGTGGAACTAAGGGGACCGAATGTCTGCATGGAAATAAGAGCTAATTCCAGGATATATGGGGTGTGTGTGTGTGTGTGTGTGTGTGTGTGTGTGTGTGTATACATATGTGTACATGAATACACACAACTGACATGATTTTGGTACTAAATACCTCGAACAAGAGGTAGCAAGAAAGAGAAATAACATTCCATTTCTGATGTTTAATAATTGTGCAATTACGGGCACATTCTAAGTCTCAGTTTTCTTTCTATAAGATGGAGATTTTGTTAAATGCCTTTTGGGTTGCCTGTGAGGGTTAAATTGTAAAGTGCTTAGTATTTTGTCTTATATATAGAAAGCACTCAGATGTTAGCTATTATTATTACAAGGAACTAGTCACTTTGCTTTTAATATCTTATTTATTCCTCAGAATCCCTGTGGCATTACATAATGATTAAAGAGTAACCCTCCAGAAGTATATAACCTCTGTGCATCAAACAACATAGCTTTAAGCATACAATCAACAGAATTGCAAGGAAAAACTGACCAATCTGTAATCATACTGGGAGAGTTTAACACACTTCCTTCAGAAAATGATAGGATTGGCAGACATAAATTAGGAAAGTTATAGAAAATTTTAATAGGAAACTAAGGCTCAGAAAAATGAGCCTTAGTTTCCTATTCGTTTTTCCCCAAAGTCACAAAGCCAGCAAAGGGAAAGCGTTGATTGAAACTCAGATCTGTTATAATACAAATCACATAAGCTTTCCAAAATTCCATCTGCCTAACACAGAGCTGTCATGTCCTTCACAGCACCTGTTCCGCACTGTCCTCAGTGCACACTGACTGGATCTCAGAATTACTTACTTCTGGTCCTTCTTTATTTGTGTGTAGAGACTTTTGCTGTTCTTTTACGTTACATTCTGTTTCTGTCCCTGGTAGTCCTGTTTCAGTTATATAGGAAACACAGTCTGGCCTTAGATGATCATGAATTCCTAGTTCCTAGTAAGAGAGGAAAGGATTTTTGGTGCAGCGTGAATATACCAGTTGAAGTTCGTTTGTCCCCAAGTCCACAGATCCTGGTTCCACACAAATAAGGCTGCTCGTGTGAGATAAGAAACGCGTTCCCAGAAGCAGAAAGTCATTCCTAGTGTAAAAGACCTCACACCAGAGCTTCAGGGCAGAAGCAGAGGCTGCAGGACAGAACAAATCTCAGACTTGCTACTCATCTTGCAGCAGAAATGACCATGTTACAGGTGAGTTCATGTTTATTTCTCATTATTTTTCCAGGGAATTAGAAGAGGTGTGTAAGACCACTAGTGAAAAAGGAAAGAATAAATGGTTAAGAAATCAGGGGAAAATACCCTCAGAATGGAAGATCCAAGTTGGGACAAAATTGAAGCAAAGATATGTTAACTATAGGGCCTCGAGAAATTCTTTTTTTTTTTTTTTTTTTTTTGCGGTACGTGGGCCTCTCACTGTTGTGGCCTTTCCTGTTGCGGAGCACAGGCTCCGGACGCGCAGACTCAGAGGCCATGGCTCACGGGCCCAGCCGCTCCGCAGCATGTGGGATCTTCCCGGACCGGGGCATGAACCCGTGTCCCCTGCATCGGCAGGCAGACTCTCAACCACCGCGCCACCAGGATAGCCCGAGAAATTCTTAAAGTTTCAATTTTTATAAGCCTTACTGTCCTACATAATTATTGAATTTGAGCTGTAAACCTGGTTCTCAAATTTTTGACAGGTGTAATGAGTATGTTTATATGAATTGCATTATCCAAAGAAAAAAGCAAACTGATTTTTCATAGAAAGTAAATGTTTCTTGGTCATTCCTTGGTGAAGCCTTTGAATAAATGATATAGTGGGTAATGTTCTTAGGAGAGAGATTGTAATAGATACATGGTATTATAGCCATTTTTCATAGTTTTCCACAGAGTGTGACCCACGGGGAAAATGCCAAAGCAGAATTTAGTCCCCGTGATTATTTAAATTATTTATTTACCTCTTTAGTTGTGAAGCAGAATTCACATGGAGAAAAGTTCATAAAATGTAAAAGTACAGCTTAATGTATTATCAAATGAATACCCATGAAGCCACCATTTCATTTCAAGAAATAGAGCATTCCCAGCCCAAATGAGGCCCTTCCTGTGCCCCCTTCCCAATCACTTCTCCCTCCTGACAGACGGAGCCAGGACTCCATCTTTTGTAACGATTTCCTTGCTTTTCTGTATAATTTTACTCCTAAGTGTTTATCCTTAAGCACTGCCATTTGATTTTGTCTGCTGTTGTGTATACTCATTTGTGTTTTGCTTCTGTCACTTAGCAATTGCAGCCTTCTCTCCAATTGAGGTAGCTTCTCAATATCACCAAATCCAGCCATTATCAAATTTCCAGTTGTCTCATAAACTGTCCTCTGTTTGAATCAGAATCTAAGTAAAGTTCATACAGTGCAGTAGATTGATCTGCCTCTGAATCTTGGCTCTGCCTATTTTTTTCTGTCCAAACTATCTGTTGAGGAAGCCAGGCCGTTTATCTGTAGTTTCCCACGGTCTGAAGGCTTTGACTAAGTGGCGTGGTGGATAATGTCCTCGTTTGACTGATTAAACCCCCCAGTGTTGTTGGTGTGTTCTGCCATCTGTGTTTCCTGTGAATTGGTAGATTCAGAGCTGCGCTTTCCAGTCCCGAAGCCACCGGCCACATATGACTGTTTGAACTTAAGTTAATTCAATGAAATCCCTTTGTCACAGTTGCCACGTTTCAAGTGCTCCGTAGCCACAGACTGGACAGCCACGAATTAGGTGGCACAGGTAAAGAAAATTTCCATCACCACAGGAGGTTCCACTTTGAGGCTTGATCAGATTTAAGTGTGACTTTTTGGCAAGAGTGCTTCAGAGGTTGTGGTTGTACTTCTTTCAGGAGGTGCATAAAGCCCACTTGTCTCTCTTTGTCTTGCTGATGGCTTTATTCTCCTTATTTTTTTTGGTTGTGTTGGGTCTTAGTTGTGGCACACGGGCTCTTTGTTGAGGCATGTGGGATCTTTTTGTTAGGGCGCTCGGTCTGATCGGGTTTCTGTCTGGTTGTGCTGGGCAGGCTCCAGGGTGCGTGGGCTCTGTAGTTTGCAACATGAGGGCTCTCTCATTGAGGCGCATGAGCTCAGTAGTTGTGGCGCACGGGCTTAGTTTCTCCGTGGCACGTGGGATCTTAGTTCCTCGACCAGGGATCGAGCCCGCGTCCACTGCATTGGAAGGCAGTTCTTTACCACTGCACCACCAGGGAAGTCCCTTGTTGATGGCTTTAAATGATCGTTGCCCAGATGGATTATTTCATTAGGGGCTGCAAAATAGTAACACCCTCCTTGTAACATTTCTTTATTAACTAGAATGCAGCTTTCTAGCATGCCAAGATATATCAAGGGTCAGTCTGTACATTTTCTGCCCCAGAACTGCAATTAGTATCTTAAAATTTAGTCATTAGTTTTAAAAGTGTTTGTTGCCAAAACATGGAAATATACTAGATTTTTGCATATTGACTTGGTATTCAGGAACTTTGTAAGCCCATTTACTAATTCTAATAATTCTTCTTTAGATTTGTTTAGATTTTCCATGTTTATAAAAATATCAGCAATACTTTTTTTTTTAGTAAAAAGAAATTCCACTGACTTCCTAGTTTGATGAGACTTTCTATAACAAATAATTGTTGATTATTTTTCAATTTTTGGTGTGTTCATTTGTTCTTTGTTTCATCTGTTTGTTCTTTTTCATACTTTTATATTCTTATGAAATCTAGTCCTTCTTTTTGAAAACTGTAAATGTGCTTTTTAATCTAACTCTGTTGGATTTTTCTGTTATCTGTAGTTCTTGTTATATACATTCTTCCATTTACAGATATGCTTTATCTGCATCTATCGAGGTGATACTATGTTTTTTCTTAATCTGTTAAAGTAGTAAATATCCGTGACTTTTTAAAAAAATGTTAAATCAACCTTGAATTTTTGGGATAAACTCCAGCTTGGGCTTGATATATTTTTTTCTTTATGTTTTGCTTAATATAGTAGTTTGGTAACATTGTTTAGGATTTTCACATCAGTGTTCATGTGTAAATAGGCCTTTGCTTTTCCCTTCTTGCAATACCCTTATTGGATTTTGTTATCAAGGTCATGTTAGTATCAAAAAGTTTATCAAAAGTTGCTTCCATATTCTATAAGAGTTTAGTAAAATTGGAATTATTTCTGCATTAAATGTTTACAGAATTAACTGGTAAAGCCATTTTTTTATGAGAAGATGTAAACTCAGGGAACCAGCGTTTTCCACATGACCAATGCATGATTTATAAAATCATTAGTGGGTAAATGATCCATTTAAGGAGGAAGATAAAACAATATATTTTAATGTAACAGTGTGAGAAGTTCATTGATATAGTTGAAGGTTCTACATTGTAGCTTATCTTTGTGAGACCAGTTGACTAGTTTTGATGTTTATGAAAGAAGAATATCCACAGTTAACTAATTCTAATTGTTTTAAGGTCTTTTGGATTTTCTTTATGCAGTCATACCATCTATGACAGTTTTACATCTTCCTTTCAATATTTATACTCTTTCCTTGCATTATATTGTACTGACCTCCTGGCCAGTACTGTACCTGCAGTACCTTGTGGACTAGAGGTGGCGTTGGGAACACCCTTGCCTCGTCCTAGGCCTGCACTGTCCACTACATAGCATATCACAGCTGCTCACCTCTGACACCAGTCACCTGGAGTTAGTGCAGACTCTGCAGGGTGAGGGCACCATCCCCAACAAGAGTGCTTTCACTTCAGTTGCCAGCTGTAAGTTTCGGGGTCCCCAGGCCACCTGCACTTCTGACCAATAGGCTGCAAATTTGAGGGGTTGCTATGACCCCCTCAGGTTCACTGGAATTGTTCACAGAACTTAGGAGAGTGCTATACTTAAAACTGCATTTTTTTTTTTTTTTTTTTTTCTGTACGCGGGCCTCTCACTGTTGTGGCCTCTCCCGTTGCAGAGCACAGGCTCTGGACGCGCAGGCTCAGCGGCCATGGCTCACGGGCCCAGCCGCTCCGCGGCATGTGGGATCTTCCCGGACCGGGGCACGAACCCGTGTCCCCTGCATCGGCAGGCGGACTCTCAACCACTGCGCCACCAGGGAAGCCCCTGCAGTTTTATTATAAAGGACACAAGTTGGGATCAGCCAAATGAAGAGACACACAGGGTGAGGTCTGGCAGGGTCCCAAACATGGAGCTTCTGCGCCCTCTCCCCATGGAATCAGGGCACATCGCCCTCTTGGCCCATGTCTGTTTACCACCCAAGAAGCTAACATGAGGCAGCAGTATCCAGAGTTTTTACTGGGTATTCATTTTGTAGGTGTGATTGATAAAATCACAGCCATGTGACTGAACTCAGCCTCCAGCCTGGAGGTTGGGCTGATAGCGTCTGCCTCAAAGCCCCAACCCTCCAAGCAAATGGTTGGAACTTCCAGCATGGGCAGTGCCCACCTGGAGACTCCAGGAGCCCACCATGAGTTACGTGTTCCATAAACTCAGGAGGGGCCCACCACGAATTACAAAGGAAGCTCCATCGCAGGAACCTGGGACAAAGACCAGACAGTCTTTATTATCCAACAGGTAGCCATTAGTTACACATGCTCTTTACATTTAAATTAATTAAAATTAAATAAAATAGAAAACTCAGTGCCTAGTCACCTTTGAAGTGTTCAGTAGACACTGGTGCCTAGTGGCTACCGTATTGGATGGTGCAGATATAGAGCATTTTAGTTGTCACAAGAAATTCTGCTGGACAGTGCTGTTCTGGTCCTCAGAGAGCAAGTACTCAGTGTTTTACCATAAAGTATGATGCTACCTGTACGTATTTTGTAGATTATGATTATCAGATTAAATTTCTTTCTATTCCTAGTTTGTTGATAGTATTTTACACTGAATAGATTTTCACCGTATACCTTTTCTTCATTTTGAGGTGATAATGGCTTTTCTCCTTTATTCTGTTAATATGACAGGGATTTCTGAATCGGTATCTTGCACAGCTGAAGGAACCCTCATTTGGTCAGGCTATGTTATACTTTTTATGCATGGCTAGATTCAGTTTGTTAATATTTTGTTAGGAATTTTGATTCTATGAGTTATTTGCTTGTAATGTTCTTTTCTTGTTGTGTTCCTATCTGATTTGGGATTAGAGGTCTGCTGGCCGTATAAAATGAGTTGAGAAGTTTGCACTCTTTTCTCTGTTCTCTAAAAGAATTTATGTGAGATCATTTTATTTGTTCCTTAAATGTTGGGAAGAATTCACCTTTGAAGCTATCTAGACGTTGAGTTTTCTTTGAAGGAAGGTTTTAAAATGTGAGGGTTAATTCCTTTAACAGTTACAGACTAATTCAGACCTTTTTTCTTGTGTCACTTTTTGTTTTTTTTTTTGCGGTACGCAGGCCTCTCACTGTTGTGGCCCTTCCCGCTGCGGAGCACAGGCCCCAGATGCGCAGGCCCAACGGTCACAGCTCACGGGCCCAGCCGCTCCGTGGCATGTGGGATCCTCCCCGACTGGGGCACGAACCCGCGTCCCCTGCATCGGCAGGCGGACTCTCAACCACTGTGCCACCAGGGAAGCCCTCTTGTGTCACTTCTGAGTAGACTATTTTTCAAGAAATATATCTGTTTCATCTAAGGTGTCAAATATGTTGGCATAAATTTATTAATATTATATTATCTTTTTAACGGCTTTATTGTACTATGATGTCAGTAGGATCCACCTATTTTAAGTGTACAATTCAGTGATTTTGTTTTTTTTTAGTAACTTTATGTTGTGTAACCATCATCACAATCCAGTTTTAGAAGGGTTCCATCACCCCAAGAGGATCTTTGTGACATTTGCGTCAGTTCCTCTTCCCATCACCAGCCTGAGGCAGCCACTAATTTGCTTACTTTCTATATAGGTTTTCCTTTTGGGCATATCATATAATGGATTTATATAAATGTGTAATCGTTTTGTGTCTAGCCTCTTTCAATAAGCATAGTACTTTTGAGGTCCGTCTATGCTTTAGCATATGTCAGGAATTCATTCTTTTTATTGTTGAATAGTATCCCATTGTAAGGATATACCACTTTTTATTTATCCATTCACCACTTGATGGATTTGGAATATTTACACATTTTGTTGGGTTTTTTTTAATTGAAGTATAGTTGATTTACAATGTCGTCTTTCAGGTTACAGCAAAGTAATTCATTTATACGTATTTGTGTATATATATTCTTTTTCAGAATCTTTTTCATTATAGGTTATTACAGGATATTGAGTATATTTCCCTGTGCAATACAGTAGATTCTTGTTAGTTATCCATTTTATATATAGTAGTGTGTATCTGTTAATCTCAAACTCTGAACTTATTCCTCCCCTCCTTTCCCCTTTGGTAACCATAAGTTTTCTATGTTGGTGAGTCTATTTCTGTTTTATAAATAAGTTCACTTGTATTACTTTTTTTAGATTCACATATAAGTGATATCATATATTTGTCCTTCTCTGTCTGACTGACTTCACTCAGCATGATAATCTCTAGGTCCATCCATGCTGCTGCAAATGGCAGTATTTCATTCTTTTTTATGGCTGAATAGTGTGCCACTGTGTGTATATGTACCACATCTTCTTTATCCATTCATCTGTCGATGAACATTTAGGTTCCTTCCATGTCTTAGCTATTGTAAATAGTGCTGCTATGAACATAGAGGTGCATGTATCTTTTCAAATTAGAGTTTTCATCTTTTCTAGATATATGCCCAGGAGTGGGATTGCTGGATCGTATGGTAACCCTGTTTTTTGAGGAACCTCCATACTGTTCTCCATAGTGGCTGCACCAATTTACATTCCCACCAACAGTGCAAGAGGGTTCCCTTTTCTCCATACCCTCTCTATCATTTACTCTTTGCAGACTTTCTGATGATGGCCATTCTGACTGGTGTGAGGTGATACCTCACTGTAGTTTTGTTTTGCATTTCTCTAATAATTAGCCTTTTTGAGCATCTTTTCATGTGCTTTTTGACCAGCTGTATGTCTTCTTTAGAGAAATGTCTATTTATGTCATTTGCCCATCTTTTGATTGGGGTGTTTGTTTTTTTTCAGATGTTGAGCTGTATGAGCTGTTTGTATATTTTGGAAATTAAGCCCTTGCCAGTCACATTGATTGCAAATATTTTCTCCCATTCTGTAGGTTGTCTTTTTCTTTTTAATTAATTAATTAATTTTTGGCTGTGTTGGGTCTTCGTTGCTGCACGCAGCCTTTCTGTAGTTGCAGTGAGCGGGGGCTACTCTTCATTGCAGTGCATGGGCTTCTCATTGCAGTGGCTTCTCTTGTTGTGGAGCACTGGCTCTATGTGCGTACGCTTCAGTAGTTGTGGCACACAGGCTCAGTAGTTGTGGCTCGTGGGCTGTAGAGAGCAGGCTCAGTAGTTGTGGCACATGGGCTTAGTTACTCTGTGGCATGTGGTATCTTCCCAGACCAGGGCTTGAACCCGTATCCCCTGCATTGGCAGGAGGATTCTTAACCACTGCGCCACCAGGGAAGTCCCAGTGGGTTGTTTTTAATTTTGTTTCTGGTTTCCTTTGCTCTGCAAAATCTTTTACGTTTAATTAGGTCCAATTTGTTTATTTTTGCTTTTATTTCCATTACTTTAGGAGGCAGATCCAAAAAAATATTGCTGCGATTTATGTCAAAGAGTGTTCTGTCTATGTTTTCCTCTAGGAATGTTATAGTATCTGGTCTCACATTTAGGTCTTTAATACATTTTGAGTTTATTTTTGTATATGGTTAGAGAACCTAATTTCATTCCTTTACATGTAATTGTCCAGTTTTCTTAGCACCACTTATTGAAGAGACTGTCTTTTCTCCATTGTATATTCTTGCCTCCTTTGTTGTAGATTAATTGACCATAAGTGTGTGGGTATATTTCTGGGTTTTCTATCTTGTTCCATTGATCTATATGTCTGTTTCTGTGCCAGTACCATACTTTTTTGATTACTGTGGCTTTGTAGTATAGTCTGAAGTCAGGGAGCATGATTTGTCCAGCTCTGTTAAAGATTCTTTACTGGCTATTTGGAGTCTTTTGTGTTTCCATACAAATTTTAATACTAATTTGTTTTACTTCTGTGAAAAATGCCACTGTTAATTTGATAGGGGTTGCATTGAATCTGTAGATTGTCTTGGGTAGTATGGTCATTTTAACAACATTGACTTCTCCAATGCAAGAACACGGTATATATTTCCATCTGTTAATGTCACCTTCAATTTCTTTCATCAGCATCTTATAGTTTTCAGATTACAGGTCTTTGACCTCCTTAGGTAGGTTTATTTCTAGGTATTTTATTCTTTGTGATGCGATGGTAAATGGGATTGTTTCCTTAATTTCTCTTTCTGATATTTTGTTGTTAGCATATAGAAATGCAAGCGATTTCTGTGTACTAATTTTGTATCCTGCAACTTTACTGCATTCATTGATGAGTTCTAGTAGTTTTCTGGAGGCATCTTTAGGACTTTCTATGTATAGTATCGTGTCTTCTACAAACAGTGACAGATTTACTTCTTTTCCAGTTTGGATTCCTTTTATTTCTTTTTCTTCTCTGATTGCCGTGGTTAGACTTCCAAAAGTATGTTGACTAAAAGTGGTGAGAGTGGGCATCCTTGTCTTTTTCCTGATCTTAGAGGGGATACTTCCATCTTTTCACCATGAAGTATGATGTTAGCTGTGATTTTTGTCATATATGGCCTTTATTATGTTGAGGTATGTTCCCCCTATGCCCACTTTTTGAAGAGTTTTTATCAAAGTGAATGTTGAATTTTATCAAAAGTTTTTTCTGTGTCTGTTGAGATGATCATGTTGTTTTTATTCTTCCATTTGTTAACGTGGTATATCCCATTGATTTGTGGATATTGAAAAATTCTTGTATCCCTGGGATAAATCCCCCTTGATCATGTTGTATGATCCTTTTACTGTTTTGTTGGATTTGGTTTGCTAGTATTTTGTTGAGGATTTTTGTGTCTATGTTCATCAGTGATATTGGCCTGTAATTCTCTTTTTCTGGTGACATCTTTGTCTGGTTTGGGTATCTGGGTGATCATGGTCTCATAGAATGAGTTTGGAAGTGTTCCTTCCTCTGAAGTTTTTTGGAATAGTTTCAGAAGGATGGGTATTAACTCTTCTCTAAATGTTTGATAGAACTCACCTGTGAAGCCATCTGGTCCTGGACTTTTATTTATTGAGAGTTTTTAAATTACTGATTCAATTTCATTACTTGTAGTTGGTTCATATTTTCTATTTCTTCCTCGTTCAGTCTTGGGAGATTGTACCTTTCTAAGAATTTGTCCATTTCTTCTATGTTGTCCATTTTATTGGTATATAGTGGCATGTAGTAGTCTCTTATGATCCTTTGTATTTCTATGGTGTTGGTTGTAACTTCTTTTCCATTTCTCATTTTATTGATTTGGGCTCTCTCCCGTTTTTTCCTGATGAGTAATTTTATCTTTTCAAAGAACCAATTTTTAGTTTCGTTGATCTTTTCTATTTTTTTTTAGTCTCTGTTTTATTTCTGCTCTAATCTGTATGATTTCTTCCCTTCTACTAACTTTGGGTTTTGTTTTTCTTCCTCTAGTTACTTCAGGTGTAAGATTGGGTTGTTTATTAGAGATTTTTCTTGTTTCCTGAAGTAAGCTTGTATAATTATAAACTTCCCTCTTAGAACTGCTTTTGCTGCATCCCACAGATTTTGGGTTGTCGTGTTTTTATTTTCATTTGTCTTTATGTATTTTTTCATTTCCTCTTTGAATTGTTCAGTAATCCGTTGATTGTTTAGTGGCATGTTGTTTAGCCTCTATGTGCTTGTGTTTTTTTGCTGTTTTTTTCTTGTAGTTGATTTCTAGTCTCAACAACATTGTGGTTGGAAAAGATGCTTGATATGACTTCAGTTTTCTTAAATTTACCCAGCTTGTTTTGTGGTCTAGCATGTAGTCTGGAAAATGTTCCATGTGCTTTTGAAAAGATTGTATATTCTGCTGCTTTTGAACAGAATGCTCTGTATATATCAATTAAATCCATTTGGTCTAATGTGTTCTTTAGGGCCAGTGTTTCCTTATTGATTTTTTTAGTCTAGATGATCTGTCCATCGATGTAAGTGGGCTGTTAAAGTCCCCTACTATTGTTGTGTTACTGTCGATTTCTCCTTTCATGTCTGTTAATATTTGCATTATATATTGAGGTGCTCCTACGTTAGGTGCATATGTATTTACAATTGTTATATCTTCTTTATGGATTGGTCCCTTGATCATGATGTAGTGTCCTTTTTTGTCTCTTATAACAGTCTTTATTTTAAAGTCTATTTTGTCTGATATAAGTATTACTACTCTGGCTTTCTTTTGATTTCCATTTGTGTGGAATACCTTTTTTCATCCCCTCACTTTCAGTCTGTGTGTGTCCCTAGATCTGAAGTGGGTCTCTTGTAGACAGTATGTATATGGGTCTTGTTTTTTTATCCATTCAGCCACTCTGTGCCTTTTGATTGGAGCATTTAGTCCATTTACACTTAAGGTAGTTATCAGTATGTTTGCTCTTATTGCCATTTTGTTAATTATTTTGGATTTGTTTTTGTAGGTCTTTTTTTCCCCTTCTTTTGTTCTCGTCTCCTGTGATTTGATGACTGTCTTTAGTGTTATGCTTGGATTCCTTTTTCTTTTTTGTGTGTGTATCTATTATAGATTTTTTGGTTTGCAGTTACCATGAGGTTTTTGTATATCAGACTGTATATATATGGGATTGTTTTAAGTTGCTGATCTTTTAATTTCCAATGCATTTTAAAAACCCTGCATTTGGGGGCTTCCCTGGTGGCACAGTGGTTGAGAGTCCACCTGCCAATGCAGGGGACATGGGTTCGTGCCCCGGTCCGGGAGGATCCCACATGCCGTGGAGTGGCTGGTCCTGTGAGCCATGGCCGCTGAGCCTGCGTGTCCGGAGCCTGTGCTCCACAACGGGAGAGGCCACAACAGTGAGAGGCCCGTGTACCGCAAAAAAGAAAACCACCCTGCATTTGTATTCTCCTCCCCTCACGATTACTGTTGTTGATATCATATTTTACATCTAATTGTTTTATGTATCCCTTAACTGCTTGTTGTGGATATAAATGATTTTACTACTTTTGTATTTTAACCTTCCTACTAGCTTTGTGTGTAGATGATTTCCTCCCTTTACTGTGTGTTTGCCTTTACTGGTGAGCTTTTTTGTTTGACAATTTTCTTGCTTCTAGTTGTAACCATTTCTTTTTCACCTAAAAATGTTCCTTTTACATTTGTTGTAAAGCTGGTTTGGTGGGGCTGAATTCTTTTAGCTTTTGTTTGTGAAGCTTTTGATTTCTCCATCAAATCTGAACAAGAGTGTTGCTGGGTAGAGTATTCTTGTTTGTAGGTTTTTCCCTTTCATCACTTTAAATATATCATGCCATATATGACCTGCTGAAAAATCTGGCCTGCTGAAAAATCATCTCATAGTCTTATGGGAGTTCCCTTGTATGTTATTTGTTGCTTTTCCCTTAATGCTTTTAATATTCTCTCTTCATCTTTATTTTTTTGTCAGTTTGATTACAGTGTGTCTTGGTGTGTCCCTTTTTGGGTTAATCCTGTATGGGACTCTCTGCACTTCTTGGTTTAGGTGACTGTTTCTTTTCCCAGGTTAGGGACATTTTCAGCTGTTATCTTTTCAAATATTTTCTCAGGTCCTCTCTCTCTTCTCCTCTGGGATCATGTACAAGTTTTTGTATGAGCATGTATCTATTTGTCTTGGGTACACACCTAAGAGTGTAATTGCTGGGTTGTATGGTAAAATTATATTTAACTTCTAAAGAAGTTGCCACAGTTCCAGTGTCTGAACATTTTATATTTCTCCCAGTATGAAGTTCCAGTTTCTCCACAACTTTTTGAACACTTGTTATTGTGTCTTTTTGATTATAGTCATTCTAGTGAACATGAACTGGTGTCTCATTGTGGTTTTAATATGCATTTCCTTAATAAGTAATGATGTTGGTCATCATTTCATGTGCATATTAGCCATTTCTATATCTTCTGTATTAAAATGTATACAAATATTCTGCCTGTTTTTTAATTGGGTTACTTATCTTTTATTATTGAGTTTTTAAAATAAGCTCTTGAGTCAAGTTCTTTATCAGAAATAGGATTTACAAATAATTTTTTTCAGTCTGTGGCTTGTCATTTCATTTTTCAATTACGTTGGTTGAAGTGCAAAGTTTTAAATTTTATTTTGCCACTTCAATAGGAATGTAGAAACCTCACCACTGTCTAGGCCCCTCACCCTCTTTCCTTTATATCGTAACTGTGTTACACAGTTACACCTGCATACACTGAAAACTCCATCAGAAAACATTACGATTTTTGCTGTCAACTATGAAACATATTTAAAGAACTGAAAAGGAGAATAGTGTATTTTATTTGCTCATATATTTGCCATTTCTGTTCTTTCTTCATTCTCGATTTTTTTAAGTTGCCTTCTGGTATCATGTCCATCTGAAGATTTTCCATTAGTAAATCTTTTAGAGCAAGTCTGCTACCCTTGAATTCTCTTAGTTTTTCTTCATAAGAAAGTATTATCACACTATTCCTTTTTCTTAATAGAAATTTATTTATTTTACTTTAGTTATTTATTTTTGGCTGCATTGGGTCTTCGTTGCTGCACACAGGCTTTCTCTAGTTGTGGTAAGCGGGGGCTTCTCTTCATTGTGGAGCTCAGGCTTCTCATTGCGGTGGCTTCTCTTGTTGTGGAGCACGGGCTCTAGGTGCTCGGGCTTCAGTAGTTGAGGCACACGGGCTCAGTAGTTGTGGCACACGGGCTCAGTAGTTGTGGCTTGCAGGCTCTAGAGCTCAGGCTCAGTAGTTGTGGCGCATGGGCTTAGTTGCTACACGGCATGTGGGATCTTCCTGGACCAGGGATTGAACCCACATCCCTTGCATTGGCTGGTGGATTCTTAACCCCTGCACCACCAGGGAAGTCCCTGTCATACTATTCCTGATGAATATTTAAGCTGGCTACAGAATTGTGGCTTAGCAGGTCTTTCCTTTCAGCACTTCCTTCTGGCCTCTTTGCTATTTAATAAGACATTTGCAGTCATTTGAATCACTGTTCCCTATAAGTGATGTGATTTTGTCTTCATCTTGTAGCAGTTTGGTTGTGATGTGGTTGGTCATGGATTTCTTTGTTTATCCAGTTGGGGGGTTCACTGAGCTTGTTGGATTTGCAGGCTTATATCTTTTGCCAAATTTGGGGGAGGATTTAGCCTCATTTAGCCCATTTCTTGAAACTTTTTTTTTCACCATGCTCTTTCTTTTCTCTTTCTGGGACTCCCATGACATGCATTTGCTTTGTCTTGCAGTGACCTGAGGTCTGTCCATTCTCAAGTTTTTCTCTCTTGGTTGCTCTAAATGGATACTTTCTATGGACTGTCTTTCAGATTCCCTTGCTACTCTCAAAGTCTGTGGTGTGCTGTTTCTTATTTTCTGATGGTATTCTGGATTTTTAAAAGAGTGTTTGTGCTTTCTTGTCGTCTTAGGAGACTTTGGGACAGAACTCCATCTTGATCTAAAATCCAGATACCTTTCTAAAAGTTAAATTTGGTTGTATCACTTCCATCCTGTAAAAGCTCTAGTGGCTAACTGTCGGCAGCAAGAAGGTGGTGTGGTCACCACGTCTGCCCTGCCTCCACTGTGGCCTGCAGTCCAGTCACTACCCCACGCCCTGTGACCTTGTCTGACTGAACTGTTTGTATCACCTCAGCCCCAGCAGTGCGGGGCCCCATATTGGAGTTGCTGTCTCTCAGAATGCTTTTGCATCCCCTTTTCTGTAGAAAGCACTACTAATTTCCTAAAACTCGTTTCAAGCTTCACCTCTTCAATAGAGGCTGATGTGACCACAGGTGGAGTGCCATGCTCCCTGCTCCTGACCCATGTCATGTCCTCCCTGTCTTTCTGTCTCAGCTCTTAAAGCAGTTTCTTTTATTTATAGGTGTACATGTTTGCAGCTGTCTACAAACTGAGCAGTTTCTTAGGATACTATTTTATTATCTGTCTTTCACTGCCATCTCTTCTGGTGCCAGATTTGAGGTTCAGTAAATATTTTGTTGGTGGTTTGGAAGATTTAAAGTCGTGTATTTCAGTTCTCATGTAAGTGGAAGGATGAAAGAATGCATAATGGCATTTTATCTCACAAAATAAGAGTGCAAAAGTAAGGACCCAGTAGACATTCTGTAACTTGCCTTGGTGAGAATGATGTGCTCAAGCTCTGGTACTTCTTTCCCACATCACCTAGCGATACCTGCTTCTGATTCACTGGGATTGTGCTCTTACAGGGGTCGTTCTCATTTGAAGATTTATCTGTGGACTTCACCCAGAAGGAATGGCAACTACTGGCCCCCTGTCAGAAGGACTTATACAAGGATGTCATGTTGGAGAACTATAGCAGCCTCGTGTCACTAGGTAAGAGAAGCTGCCTAGGAATTCCCTGGCAGTCCAGCAGTTAGGACTCTGTGCTTTGACTGCAGGGGGCAAAAGTTTGATCCCTGTTTGGGGAACTAAGATCCTGCAAGCCGTGAGTGTGGCCAAAAAATGGGGGAAAAAAAAAAAAAAAAGGAAACTTGCCCAGAGGACCTCATATTGTGTCTAGTACCTGCTTGTTCTTTTTTAGTTGCTGAGAGCTCTGGGACTTCCAAATTTTTTAATGATTTTGGACCTAAATTTAGGAGATCAAAATTCTTGGACTGTGACTCCAGGGAAAGTATTTGGATCTCACCTTCCAATAATGAAGTCTTAATTTCATTGTGCAGCCTCTGAAGCTAATAGTAACTGGTAGTGGTAGCTCCTGAAGCATGTAATTAACTGTATTTCACATATCGTGCATATATTAGCTCACTTAATCATAAGAGCAATCCTATGTGGCAGGTGTGTTACTTTCCTTGTTTTCTTTCTTTTATTCTAATGAGGAAATTGAGGCAAAGGAGGTTAAGTAACTTTTGCAAGGACTGACAGCTAGTAAATGAAAGAGCCCGGATTTGAACCCAGGCAGACCGGCTACAGAGTCTCTGAACGGTGTATGGTTTTGGACTTGAATTATAGAAGTCAAAGATTCTTAGACCTTATTAGCCACTGGGAAGACCATTACCTTTCCTCTGAGAATTACTTACTCTGTTGGTATTCAGATGGGTGGCTTCACTGGGTCAACTAATGCCAAACCTTGCTCATTCTTCAGAGGCCCCAGAGGTCAAGCAGTGGGGGCCAAGGACTTTGTGATTTCCCCTGAACAGGGTATGAAGTTATGAAACCTGGTGTCATCCTCAAGTTGGAGCACGGAGAAGAGCCGTGGACAGGAGATGGAGAAATTCCAGGTTCAGACTCTTCAGGTGAGTGTTTGAGGACCAGACCGAGGGGAGAAGGTGGAAGTTCAGTCTCAGCTGGGTACGGGTCGGTATCTTTGAAATGTGCCTTAGAGAGCTCGTCTCAAAATCTCCAACCTTTGATGGCGATTCAGAACAGTTGATGTGAGCTACTCAGGTAAAGCACATTTACATGTGGCTTCTTTGCTCATAGCTTGAAGTGAAATATTTCCAGCTGGTCTGGGCCATGATGTTATTCCCTGTCTGTCACATCTGGGACTTTGACTTCTCGTTAGGTGTTCTGTCCCCTGATGTGGTTAAGCTTCTTCTGTCCTCCCTCCTTCTGTGATCAGAGACACCTGTGCTTGTCCATCGGGGCTTTATTTTCCCTCACTTTGGGCATCTCTGGCATGAAGCACTCTCTGTTCAGTCTCATTATGTCAGAAAATGGATTTTCGTTCCTCCCAAACCATTGGTCCATTTCTTCCCCCCCTTTTTTTTAAAGGAATGTAGCACAATCATTTTTTTAATTTTTAAATATTTTTTAACAAATTTATTTATTTGTTTATCTTTGGCTGCGTTGGGTCTTCATTGCTGCACGTGGGCTTTCTCTAGTTGTGGAGAGCGAGGGCTTCTCTTTGTTGCAGTGCGCAGGCTTCTCATTGTGGTGGCTTCTCTTGTTACGGAGCACGGGCTCTAGGTGTGCAGGCTTCAGTAGTTGTGACATGTGGGCTCAGTAGTTGTGGCTCGAAGGCTCAGGAGTTGTGGCACACAGACTTAGTTGCATGGTTGATCCCATGGCATGTGGGATCTTCCCAGACCAGGGCTCAAACCCGTGTCCCGTGCACTGGCAGGCAGATTCTTAACCACTGTGCCACCAGGGAAGTCCCATCTTCCCTTTTTAAATTAGGTTCCGGTGTGCTTTTTCTGTGGCTTAGACACCATGGAGTACCTGGAATTATCTCTTCCTAACATGTTTTCTTATTATTTAAGTTTTTTGCCCTTTGGAAAATATCTTTTTAAAGACTTCTCTATTCCCACTTAAAACTGTGCCTAGGACTTCCCTGGTGGCGCAGTGGTTCACAGTCCGCCTGCCAATGCAGGGGACATGGGTTCGAGCCCTGGTCCGGGAAGATCCCACATGCCGTGGAGCAAGTAAGCCCATGCGCCACAACTACTGAGCTCTCATGACACAACTACCGAAGTCCGCGCACCTAGAGCCTGTGCTCTGCAACAAGAGAAGCCACTGCGATGAGAAACCCACACACCGCAAAGAAGAGTAGCCCCCGCTCGCCACAACTAGAGAAAGCCCGCGCCGCGCACAGCAACGAAGACCCAACGCAGCCAAAAATAAATAAATTGGTTAATTTAAAAAAAAAAAAAAAAAAAAAACTGTGCCTAATCTTGAACTTCCCAAATTGCTAGATAGATCCAGGTTCTCATCTCCTTTTGCAAGTTGTCTTATGTGGCACCACCAAGCATCCAGCAGTGCTCTGAACAGCTGTACCTCCCTCCTCTTTCCCTGCTGTGATATTGACTTACTTCAAGGTCCCTCAAAAACAGACCCTGAGATACTTATCTGAGTGCAAGAACTTAGTGGGGCTGTGACCCCACAGTGTTAGTGGGAGAAGGGGAAGTGAGATGGGGCGGGGGAGGAATGCACAAAGGGTGTGCTGCTGGGAACCCTCTGAGGGACCAGGAAGCTGGTATCACCGTAACCCTCCTGTCTCTCAGTGACTGAGCACTGCTGCAGGGAACATTAGGGCTCCAGAGTGTTTAGCATGCCTGCACACGGCCCAGACGTGCACTTGCAGCCCATGGAAGGTCTTGGTGGAGAGATGTGGGCACCTGGGGCGGGCCCCACAGTCAGCCCGAGCTGCAGTGTCCTCTGAGTGTAGCTGAGGGAGTAGGTGAGGCTGAGGACCCACGGAGTGAACCCATGTGGCCTGTTCATCTGTTTCCTCCTTCCCCCCAAGTTGGTGGTTGAGTCCATTCAATCTACTGTCTGCTTTCTGTTCTTGTTTACAGCATTTAAATTTTTTTCAGTACCTAGAGGATAGACATTGTATTCAGACTGGGAAACTAAGCTTTAAAAGGCATTCATTCCCTCAGATAGCATTTCTAGGTTTTATTCAGTAAGCACAACTATAGAAGGGTTCACAGGGTTTTTTTTTTCCTAGAACAAGTCTTGCAAGTAAATGGTCACATCACTTGGCACAAGGATAACCAAGAGAAGCTTAAAAATATGAAACAAGATCAAGAATGTGATGCACTTGGAAAAAATTTCAATCTGAGCATGAACTTTGTTCCTTTAAGGAAATCAAACAGTGAAGGTGATATAGGTGGATTAATTTTAAAACATCATATAGATTTACTTATTCCAAAAGCAGATTATGGAAAAACAGAACCAGCTGACTTAAATGTATTTGATAAATTGTTTCTCCATACCAAGACTGAGGAAACTGATACTTGGTTAAAATACTATGAATGTGATAAGTATGATAAAGCTAGCTGTAAGAAGTCACAGATTATCATATATCACAGAACCCATTTAGGGGAGAAGCTCTATGAATGCAGTGAATGTAGGAAACGCTTCAGTAAGAAATCAAGTCTCATTAAACATCAGAGCAGACACGTAAGAGAAATAGCCTATGGCTGTGGTAAATGTGGCAGAACCTTTCCCCAGAAGTCACAGTTCATTACACATCACAGAACGCACACAGGAGAGAAACCTTACAGTTGCAGCCAGTGTGGGAAAGCCTTCTCCCAGAAGTCACAGCTGACATCCCATCAGAGGACACATACAGGAGAGAAACCATATGAATGTGGTGAGTGTGGGAAAGCCTTCTCCCGGAAGTCACACCTCATATCACACTGGAGGACACACACAGGAGAGAAGCCCTATGGATGCACTGAATGTGGAAGAGCCTTTAGTGAAAAGTCAAATCTCATCAATCATCAGAGGACTCACACAGGAGAGAAACCTTTTGAATGCAGAGAATGTGGGAAAGCCTTCAGCAGGAAATCACAGCTCGTCACACATCACAGGACCCACACAGGAACAAAACCCTATGGATGTAGCAATTGTAGAAAAGCCTTCTTTGAGAAATCAGAGCTCATTAGACATCAGACAATTCATACTGGAGAGAAACCCTATGAATGCAGTGAGTGTCAGAAAGCCTTCAGAGAGAGGTCCAGTCTCATTAACCATCAGAGAACACATACAGGAGAGAAGCCTCATGGGTGTGTCCAGTGTGGGAAAGCCTTCTCCCAGAAGTCACACCTCTTATCACATCAGATGACACACACCGGAGAGAAACCCTTTGTATGCACTAAATGTGGGAAGGCCTTCAGTAGGAAATCCCAGCTTGTCAGACATCAGAGAACTCACACAGGTGAAAAACCCTATGAATGCAGTGAATGTGGGAAGGCTTTCAGTGAAAAATTAAGCCTCACTAATCATCAGAGAATTCATACAGGAGAGAAACCCTATGTGTGCAGTGAGTGTGGGAAAGCCTTTTGTCAGAAGTCACATCTCATTTCACATCAGAGGACTCACACAGGAGAGAAACCCTATGAATGCAGTGAGTGTGGGAGAGCCTTTGGCGAGAAGTCAAGTCTGGCAACTCATCAGAGAACACACACGGGAGAAAAACCTTATGAATGCAGGGATTGTGAAAAAGCCTTCTCCCAGAAGTCACAGCTCAACACTCACCAGAGAATTCACACGGGAGAGAAACCTTATGGATGCAGTCTTTGTCAGAAAGCTTTCTTTGAGAAATCAGAACTAATTAGACATCAGAGAACTCATACAGGAGAAAAACCTTATGAGTGCAGTGAATGTAGGAAAGCCTTCAGGGAGAAGTCAAGTCTCATCAATCATCAGAGGACACATACAGGAGAGAAGCCCTTTGAATGCAGCGACTGTGGCAAAGCCTTCTCTCGGAAGTCGCACCTCATACCACATCAGAGAACCCACACAGGAGAGAAACCTTATGGTTGCAGTGAATGTAGGAAGGCCTTCTCTCAGAAGTCACAGCTTGTTAATCATCAGAGAATTCATACCGGAGAGAAACCTTATCAATGTAGTGAATGTGGGAAAGCCTTCTCTCAAAAGTCACAGCTCATTAATCATCGGAGAACTCATACAGTAAAGAAGTCCTAGGAATGGCATTAACACTAGTTTTTGACAGAGATCTTAACTGCATTGTACTTCAGAGGATGCAGTTATGGTAAATGTTCCAGGTAATAGTCGCATCATGTTACATGTCTGAGTCCCCGTTTAGGGAAAGGACTCTAAGTGAGGTTCAGCAGATTAACGTGTTTATTATTACATGTTAAAATGCATAGAGGAGAATGACCCTATGAAATGCAGTGGATTTTAAAAACCTTTCAAACCATACTCAAACCTTACACAGCAGAGAACTAACAGCAAAGAAGAATGCTGTGAATATCAGGAAGGCTTCCAGAGATCAGATCTCATTAGCTGTCAGAAACATCCCCACTGGGAATGAATCCTAGTCCAGTGAGTTAAGGAAAACTTCATGAACACAGCAAGTGAGGTAATATTTTCATCAAGCAATGAAGCTCATTGTACACAAAAAGATGCCCTCAGGAATGAAAACCGATGAAAATACTAAATATGGGACAATCTTCAGCAAGTAACCCCACCATATTGTATTCTGTGGGTAAACCTAACAATTTAAAAACATTAGGAATATGTGCCCCTAGAAATAATGCTATAATGGAAAGCCATGCATTCTTTATAGACATGGGTACCAAAAATACCCAATTCTAAATGATATTTAGGCAGAAGTATGTTTTTAAAAATATGTGACTAAATTGAGTCACTGGAATATCTAAATGAGAAATTTCTCAGTGGTATGTAATTGTGGCTTATTTTCCTGTGTCACATAATGTGTTTTGTATTTAGGAATTGTGTATGGTAATGTAATTGGGAGCATGAGATGCACATGCCTTGTAGTGCCTCTGATGTCTTTTAAGACACACCACATACCACTGGTTTTTCTATTTTAATGTTACTATAAAAATAGTAACTCATACATGTCTTGTTTTTCAGTAAGTAGCATGGGTAGTATCACCACATTTCCTTTTCCTTATGATTTGTTGGTTTATAAAAGGGTCTATTGTTGTTACTGACCTTTCTCTTTAGTAACAAAAGCCAACATTATATAAAGTCTTTTGCATCCCCAGAGTCTGAGAAGCAGTTTATACAAAAACCTGGTTAACAAGTATTCAAGGGCAGAACCGCAGAACAGCACAAGTGACTCGTGAGCAGAGGAGAGGAGGTGTGTGGACTCTGCGCTCACCCTAAACGGTGGGACCCTCTCCTCACAGAGTGCGGTGCCCCCTGGTATCGTAAGTGCCATGTCACCCAAGTACAACTTGTATTTTAACTTACTGTGATGAAATAGCATGGATACTGTGTGCTGCTATTATGTTTTTTGTGTTCTGTAAAATATCTTGTAAAAGAATTAGATGCAGAAACCAGTTATTTGAGAATTTTGTGGTGAGAAGTATATTTTTGACGTATTCAAGGAAGCCTATTTTGCCTTCCTGCAGATTTCTGTGATTAGTGGACAAGTATTAGGAAACAGGTTTTTTATTATTTCATCATTTGAAATATTTGTGTTTCACTGGCCTTTCACCTGTTACATCATGCACACGGGAAAGTTACCATTGCTATAAGTGTGGTTCCTTTTGAAAATGCATGAACTATTCCTGAGCTTATTTAGAATTTTGTAGTAATCTCTCTATAATGTTGCTTGACAAAGTCAACTGTATTTTTTGTGTGATGGTGAAATTCAGAAAAGTCCAGGATTGGCCTTGTTTCCAAACTTGTAAAAATCAGGCCTTCTCTCATGCATAAGTTGTTTTATCAGTGTGGTGTATGGTACCTTTGATTCTAGCAGTATTTTCCCCTCTAATTACCAATTTTACATCATGGTTGGAAAATTCGGACTTTTAATAAATGATAATAATTTTGTGACCCATTGTTCCAGAATTTCAACAGCCAGATTATCCTTTTTTTCCACATGGTAATTTTTAAAAGTCCCATTTCCCAAATTTTTATTCATACTCAAATTTATGGACTTCCTACTTTTCTCCCTAATACCTGAAGGTCATTTTACCAGGTGGGGGAACAAGTAGTTACACTGTGGTGTCTTACTTTGTGTTTTTTTTCCATTTTTTCCTTTCCATCTATCCTGGGTCTCTTTCCTCAGCCTAGAGGTTGATTTGTTAGGTCTTGGATTGAGCTCAGGAGTCTGTTGTCTAAAAACTTTCTAATTTTGCTCACTCCTATTCTAGATTATTCTGTTAACTACTAAGTACTTAAGCTTAGAACTTCCTTTATGAGTTGATGGAACTTCAGCACTAACCTCTTGATTGAATCCCAAGAGCAAATGTGTTTTCTAAGGGTCTGTTGTTAGTCATCAGGAGGGCTGATGTTGGCAGCAGAGGTTTTGTTTATCAAAGTACCTGAGGTGGAGGCCCAGGTGTGTTGTGTAGAATTCACTGGGAGCTCTCTCTTCTGAAGGGTCACAAGAGGGCTCTGATTCTGAAATTGGAGATTCTTAGTGTCGTGTTTTAAAATTACCTTGGTAAACCACAAAAAAATGTGTCTCCACATTTCCTGTCATTGAGTCCTACCACAAACTCCACATCAAGAGGAAAGTCACTTTTAAAGTTAGACTGGATTTACTTGCAGTTTCATGAAGCACAATAAATTACAGTGAGATTGAATACATGAGGGGGAGCATCTCCTTTCCTTTCCTCTTTCACCACCCAGTTCCCTCCACTGGCCTGGGGACGATCCTGCAGAGCACAATTTCTCTTGTATCCCTTTTACTAAGTAGTGGATCTTCTGGAGGTCCCATCTGTGAATTTTGAGACCTGTCTCAGGACTGCCTTGTGTTCAGCCTTTCTTTGTGGGCTTTGATATCTTCTGACAGTTACCTGTATGGGTCCATGTGTTCCTGATATTTTGGTTTCAAGAACAGCACTTGTAGAGCCCCGAAATAAAATGAACCTAAAGAATACCAGATTTATCTACCAATACCTGTATTACATAGCAGAATATACATTCATAGACATTTGGATTCTACACTTGAGACCTCAGTCATCTGGTCATTTATTCCAGCAGTATGTGCCCAGGATGTCAATTTCAATGAGTTTGTTAGTCTACAAACATGGTACCAACAAGCTTTCAGATGTTGAGCACCTAGTCCTGGCCTACATGCTGATAAACTAACTCAACCATGACCCTTGCAGCTGTATGCATATTTTTTGCCCCTTTACTTTCATCCTTTTTTAGTCCATTTTCCACACTTATACATAGTAGTTATTTTAAGATGCAATTCTGATTATATACTCCTGTGCTGAAGTGTCGTGTGGCTAATTGTGGACTGAAGGTGTAATATCCTGTGGTGCATGAGGACTTCTACCCATCACTTCTGAATACTTCATCTTTCCTCTTACACAGTAGTTTTTTGGCTTTCTTGAACTACTCGCAGTTCCTTGAGACTTCTACAATCTCATCGTATGCTTTTTGCAAATCTACTGCCAGTGAAATGCCCTTGTTACTTGTTAATGCCTATTCAGCATATGTGAACGTGTACATGTATTTGTCACTGGTGATATTATCATTACATGTTTTATCTTTTCCATTAGAAAGCTTCTGGAAAGCTGGGACTATCTTGTTTGTCTGTATAATTTTAGCAACTGAAGCTTTAGTACATAAATGTGGGTGGTGTCAGTGGCTGTGTTTTCTACCACATGGGGAAGTGTAGTCTGCAATGAGAGAGAAGAGTGAAGCCACCATGGAAGCAAAGTCATGAGCACCCTGGCTGCGCCCCAGGATCTGGTTCTTGTCTTGATGTCCGGGTTCATCTCTGCCCTTTTTCCTGCCTTGGTTGTTGGATTGTCCTGTGAGATATCCCAAACATCCTTCTAATAAATCCCCATGTTTGCTTCAGCTGGTTCAAGTTGTGTTTGTTACAACCCAACTAACAGCGAGGTCAGGCCGTGTTGTAAGTTTGGGCTTCTGGAAGCAGATACTGAGATGAAGTTTGGGGTGCAAGATGTTTATTGAGGATCAACATGAAGTGATGGGAGAATAAAAAGGAAAGGATTGGTCAGAGGAAGAAGTGACACTGCACTGCAGGTTGTGGAGACCTTGGCCAGGCCAGCGGGGGTGCTGAAGCAAGCATCACTTGTAAGAGCATCTCACATTTGGCCAGGATGCTCAGGCCCTTACAGCCCTGAGTGGTCAGTCAGCAGAGGCAGGCTGCCCTGGGAAGGGAGTGACCTCAGATGAAGCGGCTCTTTTCCCCCTGAGGCCAACTCTGGACGCACTGGCGAGGGAGGAGGCGTCCCTGCCGCTGAGCAGAAGGTCGTTCCCTGAAGAGGGACCTGGGTGGTGCATCTCCATGACTGCACAGAGCATCCCTTCCCAGTGCTGGGCGTGTCTAAAGAGGGACGAACAAAAGGGAGATCAGGACAAACTACAGCTCTCCTGTTGCAGTTGTTTCCTCTCATCTGTTACCCATTCCAGATTCTCACACAGCTACAACCCATGCTGGCGTCAGCATGAGCCAGGTCCTCGAGAATCTGAGGGGCATCTGAGGCCTGGTCACCGTGCCCTTCTCATATCCCAGCTGCTGAGTTTCTCCAGGTACCTTCACAAGTGGGCAAGGAAGCCCCAAGAAGCCCCTCGGTGGGTCACCCGAGTCCACTCAGACTCCTCTTGGCCCAGCTGTAGCAGCAGCCTGTTCTCCCCATGGTGTGTAACACACCCCTGCAGAGACCACGGCTTCACTCACCTGATGGTCCCTGGGTACAGGCACACAGTCCCCAGGTCGGTCATGGGCTTCTTATAATTAAGTGGAAGATGCTCTGTCCCTGTGAAAAGTGTGTCCCTTTTGGGGTTCAAGACCTCTAACTCTGCAGAGCCCGGAGTGGACGGTACTGGAAGCACAAAGGCCCCTGGAGGGTCGTTGGTAGCGGTGGTAGGTGAGGCCTACCCTCACTTCAGCACCCAGACCCATGGGTTCTTCTACTTTGAGGACACAGCACCGTATAAAGGGCTTTTGTCCAGTTCATAGGCTGCACTTTGAATGGTGGCACCCTGTCCTGACAGAATATTGCTTCTGAGCTGGGGCTTCAGCTGTGCTTTCACTAGGCTGTTCCAAAGCTCTCTTGCACAAGCAGCTACAGGTGCACCCAGTGGGTCCTTTTGTGCTGGGCATAGTCTTGCACACCCTTTGGCTGCAAAGTGGGTCCTCTGGTCTGATGCAGCATATGTGGGATACCATACTGGCTGATCAGACATTTCATAAGCCTCTGGATAGTGGTGCTGGCTGAGGCCCTGTGGGCAGGAAAGAAACCACATACCTGGAATATGTGTCTCTCCTATGAGAAACACACCAGCCTTTTGAGGGTCAACATAGTCAAGTGCCAGTTGGTCTCCCCAAGGAATGGTGCTGTACTGGGGCTCAGTCTTGGTCTCTTATTTTAGACACTCTGTAGTGGCCAAATCAGCCATGGTGAGAGAGGCTCTGTGCTGTTGGACGGGGTGGACATTCTTGGCAATTAGAGTAACCCTTGCATTGGATCCCTGGACTTTGGTTAAGGGCCACCATGGTGGGGAAGGCCAGATGGATGGCTCTGAAACTTACTCCCCAGATAAGATAGTAAATAAAAACAATACTGGGACTTCCCTGGTGGTGCAGTGGTTAAGAATCCTCCTGCCGACGCAGGGGATACGGGTTTGAGCCCTGGTCCAGGAAGATCCCACATGCCGTATAGCAACTAAGCCCGTGCTCCACAACTACTGAGCCTGTGCTGTAAAGCCCGCGAGCCACAACTACTGAGCCTGTGCTCTAGAGTCCGCAAGCCACAAGTACTGAGCACGCGTGTCACAACTACTGAAGCCCACGTGCCTAGAGCCCGTGCTCCACAACAAGATAAGCCACCACAATGAGAAGCCCGCGTACCGCAACGAAGAGTAGCCCCCACTCACAGCAACTAGAGAAAGCCCACGTGCAGCAACGAAGACCTAACTCAGCCAAAATAAATAAATTTATTATTTTTTTTAAAAAAAACACTACTGCCTTCCAGGTAGGGGCTGAGAGAGAGGGTGGCAGAGATTAGTGCTGTTCTTAAAGACCTGAAGGGTGCCTGGGGGGGTGTCCCTATCATGTCCCTGTTTGGTTCGGTAGCATAGCCCGGGTAGAAGCCCGATGTATCCTAGAGAATGGCTATAGGCTAAACACTAAGCTAGACCATAGCCAAGTCGTGGTCCAACTTGCACACATGGCCTTGTTTCTATAGCAGATTTACGTGCCCTTGGGTACATGGCATGCAGCCTTTGATTTGACAAGAGCACTCTTTTTATCCTGCTCAGGAAAAAGGATCAGAAAATGTTTGCATTACCATGGAGCAGACAGCATTACACATTCACAGTTTTATCCCAGGGCTGTCATAGTATAGTCTGAAGAGATCCAGACTATCTGGACGTGCATAGAACATCAGCGTGCTCCACTGAGGCAGTGAAATCACTCCAGTCAAGCAGGATGCACATGAGGTGGCCAGCAGCCTGGGAACCTGATGCACTACACGCATCCCAGAGGCTGTGCGACGCCCTGTGAGCGGTTAGCAACTTACCACAAAGGTAGCATAGGACTCACTTTGCTACACACTACTTTATAGATTATTCAGGAAGTTTGGGGAGGCTGGTTTTCTAGTCATTTACACATTTATTGACATCAAGTTACAGGTATTTTCTTACTAATTTTGGAATCTTTGTATCTAGTTATGTTGATTTTTCTTTTTGAAAAATTCCTCTTTTTTTTTTTTTTTGGCTGCGTTGGGTCTTTGTTGCTGCACACAGACTTTCTCTAGTTGCGGTGAGCAGGGGCTACTGTTCATTGCGGTGTGTGAAGTTCTCACTGTGGTGGCTTCTTTTGTTGCGGAGCATGAGCTCTAGGCGTGTGGGCTTCAGTAGTTGCGGCACGCGGGCTCAGTAGTTGTGGCTCATGGGCTCTAGAGCACAGGCTCAGTAGTTGTGGTGCACGGGCTTAGTTGCTCTGCGGCATGTGGAATCTTCCTGGACCAGAGATTGAACCTGTGTCCCCTACACTGGCAGGCGGATTCTCAACCACTGCGCCACCAGGGAAGTCCTGAATTTTTCATTAACAATATTTGTGAATTCCCTTTTATTCTTGTTCCATCTTGGCAGAAGTTTATTTATTAGCTTTTACAATGAACAAGATTTTGATGTCGTTGATCTGTCAGTACCTTTGTTTCTGTTCAGTTAATTAGCTGAAAGCTGGACATGGTAGAGGCCAATCCTAAGGCAGCAGAAATTCCTTGCATAAGTATTTAAAGAAATATGATTGTTGATCTAGATTTATCACGAGTAATTCACTCACCAATTCCTCCAATTTTGACCCCCAAGAGGGACCAGAAGACACTTCTTTTACCCGGACACTGAGACACTACGGGGAGATGGGAGTCCCAGCATCCTGTAACAATGTGCTTGTTTTCCAAGCCGCCCCCATACCAGCCCTAACCACGCATCTGCTTGCTTTAACGTTATGCCAGGTCTAGAATTTTTGATAAATTGAATCTTATAAAAGAAAATGTGCTTATCGGCTAAGGGTGAAGAGGGAAGATGCTGCCGCTGAAGTGAGACCCCTGCTATCAGAGGGGAGTGTAGGATTCTGCGAGGGAGCAGTCCTGGTAGCAGAATTTAGTTTTGAGAAGCCAGGTGGGCATGGTTACTGTGTCACCAAACATAAGTCAATGTACCCGACAGCACAGTGAGGCCAAACAATAACAAAACGTCAGAATTTGGAGCAGAGGAAGGTTTATTGCAGGGCCAAGCAAGGCGACGGGTGGCTCATGCCTTAAAAACCCTGAACTCCTGGAAAGCTCTCCCCAAAGCCCTTTTACAGGAAAGGTGAGGGAGGGGCCTGGGTAGCTGTTGCAGACTTCTTGGTGTCAGACCCTTTGTTCTTGAGGTCAGGTCACCGTCAAGTCATGATGTTCCGGTAAACTTCTAACAAAACAGAAGCTAGCTAGTCTCTGTTCTGTTTCTAAGCCTCCTGGCGGCTTTTAACCCTTAACAAATCCCATGAGCAAAGCAACATCATTATCCCTCGTTTACTTGTTCAAAGTCCCAAGGCTTGACTTTCGCCCCCAAGGCCCAGGTCCTGCCTGTGAGCAAAGGGTCCCTGCACGGGCTGGTCACCCTGCCCTGGCGTGCTCGTCCAGCACCCGGTCTGGGTCCTCCCGCCGGTACCCAGGCCCGGCTGAAGAGGCAGATCTCAGCTGGTGGCGCCCTCAGGGCCAGGTCCCCAGACCCTGCCCAGCCATCATCACCGAGGGAGCCAGGCTCCCAGGACCCAGCTTGCCCTCAGCTCACCCACCAGCCCCAAGGCTGGAGGACCCGGAGAGCCCTGGGGAAAAGGCTGCGATCCACCTCTCACCGCACTCTCTGACCCATGACCCCTGCGCGTCTGACTGTTGGCCCAGTGGGACCTCGAGCCGCCAGGCTGACGGTCCCGAGCTAAGGGTCTCTCCGTTACGGTCATTCGCTAATGGCTGCTCCCCCACCCCGCCCCTCTTATAACTGCAGTGGGTTCAGGCCATGATGGTAGTCAGAATTGCTGGACCTATAGAGACATTTGGAAGTGGTTAACTGATCATGGGATCTTAAGGTCCAAAATAAAGGGACAGCTTATGAAGGTCTTATCTTTGTAATAAAAAGTGTAGAAGCTGGATATCCTTGAGGATAGACCCTGTCATTGGGTCACAAGTACATACTGTAAAACTTAGGAACTGTCCACAGGCCATTTTACTGACTTTCTGTGTAAGCAGATAAATGTTAATACTGGTGGACTTACCCGTGATCACCATCCCATTATTACACTATCTTTGCTTAAAATGGGTCATTGGATCTGCACAAGATGAGTCACCCTGTCCCATTTTCTTTCTCTGCCTCTTCTCGGCATCAGTGTGAAACACAAAACCGCACATGCTTGATGTCCACGAGCAAAGTGCCGAGCTCAACCACATGGCCTTTCCCTCATATTTCCTTGTCCCTGCTGTCCCAGTTTTGTTCCTGTTGGGATTCTAACAACCAGCTGAGTCAGTTACTTCTACCAAGCAATTGGTCCATATCCACGTTCCCAGCCACCCCTCCTCCTCCATGAAGCACGGTTCCAAGAGTCCTGCTCACAGCTTTGACCACTGGGAAGTTTTCCCTTAAAACTGTCCTTTAGGGTCTTCACAGAATGGGGGCTGCACATCAGTGGTCCCTTCAGATGGTGCTGATGCATCTGTGAGCCAGGCCTGAGTTGTCTCCTCCTCGGCCAGTGGCCATAGGGAGCCCCCCACGAGGGACACAGGGGTCTGGACTCCCCATTTAAACCTTTTACTTTTGGACTTTCCAGGGCCCGGTCCCAAATAAATCATTTCCACAAAACGATGAATTGCAGCAGCAGTCCACGAACCCGATAATCCACCTGAGGATGGCCGTCACTGGTCAATGACTGCACAGCAGTGAGGCTTGGTGTCATTAGAGCATGCCGGCGTGGCATGCCGGAATCTGTTTCTCCAAGGCACAGTCGTTCTCTGCCACAGAAGTCATGGCCTTGCTACTGAATCCGAGGGTTTTGTAGCTCTATTGGAGACTGAAGAAGACTCCTCACAGCATCCCATCTGCCTCGGGTCCTAACACAGCAAGAGCTGCGGCATCATGTGGCTTCATCTGGAGGATGAGGCCCTGGGCCTTGCTGCCGAGCTCTTGCTCTGGGCTCCGCTCAAAACTGGAAGCATTCCAAGATACCCACAAATTATTCACATAGAATTTCCAAGCGTGTCCCCAACTGCCTTCCACATTCAAAGTGTTGTGGTGTGGGGTTGTGAGTATTAGTACCTCATCCCTTACTTTAGAGGGCTGTCCCAGCATTGCTGGTTCACTAAACTTCTAAAAACGTCACTGATATCAGGCTCCTAAGTCTTTGGGGGCTTTACCTCCCACCTTTTGGGGCATGTGTGCATTATCAGGGCATCTTGGGTACTTGCTACCTCTTATAAAACACGATAGATCTGTCCTCCACAGGGCCCAGGCTCTGATCAATTGCTGCTTTCTACGGGGTTAGACCTGCTATTTTAAAGATTGTCCCTTTAACAAATTTTAGTGTATCCATCTTCATTCTTTCTTCAGAACCACATTTTTAAAATAAATTTTATTGATAAAGTGTACCTATTTTAATGTAGAGTTCAAGTTCCATGCTTTTTTGTTCTTTTTTTGCTGCACCACGCGGCATGCAGGATCTTAGTTCCCCGACCAGGGATCAAACCCGGACCCCTTGCAGTGGGAGTGCAGAGTTCTAACCACTTGACCACCAGGGAAGTCCCAAGTTCCATGCATTTTGATAAATATCTGTGCCTGTATAACCACCACTCCCACCAAGATGTAGAACATTTCCATCACTCAAAACGTTCCCTTATGCCTCTTCCCAGTCAGATCTCACTCCCACCGCTGACCCCAACGATTGATCTCTCATCCAACGCTGTAGATTACTTCTGTCTTTTCTAGAATTTCATATGAATGGAACTATACAATAAGTAAGCCTTTGTGTCATCCTGATGTTTTTGAAATTTGTGCATGGTGCTGTGTGTATTGGTAGTCTGTTTTTTTTTGTTTCTTTGTTTGTTTGTTTTTTGTTTTTTGCAGTACGCGGGCCTCTCACTGTTGTGGCCTCTCCCGTTGCGGAGCACAGGTTCCAGACACGCAGGCTCAGAGACCATGGCTCATGGGCCCAGCCGCTCCGCGGCATGTGGGATCTTCCCCGACCGGGGCACGAACCCGCGTCCCCTGCATCGGCAGGCGGACTCTCAACCACTGCGCCACCAGGGAAGCCCCGGTAGTCTGTTTTTTAATTGCTGAGTAGTCCACTGTATGGTTATGCCAGTTTGTCCATCCATTCACCTATTGATGGACATTTGGATTGTCTCATGTTTTTAGAAGAAACAATTAAGCTGAGAATGGCCAGACATAAAAGACTCCAGTACAGAGTGTTGGCAGTGATGTGAGGAACCAGAACGCTCATACATCGCTGGTGGGAACGTAAAACAATGTACAACCACTGTGGAAAAGAGTTGGGCAGTTTCTTAAAAAGTTTAATGTGTACTGACCACAGGATTCAGCAGTATATGCCCAAGGAAAATGAAAACATGCGTCCATAAAAACGTGTACACCGTGCTCATAAGGTTTGGTTTGTCTCTTGCTTCTGATCCCTGCTGCTGAAACTATGGCCATAGAACAGGAAAAAGTTAGTCAATAAAAGGAGAAACCTGAGGGGGATATATTTATATTCTTATTCTTAAAAAATATGTTCAAAAGTTAGCTTCATGTGACAGAGTCTGGGAGCCCGTTTGAACAGAAGACTTCTGGTTTGTCCCTATGTGATCTCTGGGCCACTGAAGAAATTTGATTTAAAAATTAAGAGCAGGATGTTTTATTCAATACATGTTTTGGGGACCTACAACCAAACATTTTGGACAAAACAATAACACAGCATCCCTACATCACACTAAAAAATAGAAATTCCAAAAGGGATAATTTTATAATTGCAATATAAGAAACAATAAAAGCATCATATACAATTATATGAATACTTTTAATATCATGGATGAAAAAGATTCTTCAAACATATATTGAGATCAACTATAAAGCATAGATTTCACCTCATAAATTTAATGTTATAGATTATAAAATTGTCTTGTTACTTGCCTATAGTTTTATTTTTAACATTTAAGTCTTTTATCTATTTGACTAACCTATGATAAATTGATACAATGCAAGCATGCACATTTACAAAGATACTTACTGAATATATTCAGTTATGCAAAAAATATTTTATGAGCCTATACATACCATGTGCTACCTATCATGTACCACAGTTGTAGGCAATGAGGTAAAGGTCCAAATAGGTTTCTGTTCTCAGGAGCTTATATTCTAATGAGGGGAGGTAGACAATAATCATTAAAAAATTTTTAAAAGAAGAAGATATCTAGTAAAGATAAATACTATGATAAAAACAAAACAGGCCAATATGATGTAGAATAACTTGAGTGTGAGAGAAGCTGCAATTGGATGGAGTAGTTCTGAAAGGACTTTGTGAGAAGATAATTTGAGTGGAGACCCTACAGAGTGCTGTAGGCAGAGGAAAGAGTAATCAGTGAGAATTTTTAGTACGTTTGTGAAAGAGAAGGAAAAACAGCAAAAAATATATAGTATAATCACATCTAAATAGGTGTGTGTACTGTTTCTGTACATGAACATACGTTGGGACTTTTTACAATTTTTGTTTCCTGTTTCTCATACCTCTTCCATTTTCTTGCTTTTCTTTGGGTTACTTGAACATTTTTTAGAATTCTATTTTTAATCATTCAAAGTATTTTTGAGTGTGTCTCTATGTATTGTGTGTGTGTGTGTGTGTGTGTGTGGTTTCACTAGGTATTACAATATACACACCCTACTTAACACAGTCTACGGGTATTGACATTTTACCATTTTGACTGACGTGCAGAAACCTTACCTCCATTTAAGTCCCTTTACCCTCCCCATGCATTAATATAACTGTCTTAAGTTCCACATCAGATGGTATTATAATTTTTTGTTTCAACCATCAAATGTGATTTTGAAAACTCATGAGAAGGACAGTCCATTATGTTTACCCTTATTTCCACTGTTGTTTTTTCTTTTGTTACCAGTTCCTTTATAATTGTAGAACCTCTTTAGCCAGTCTTTTACAGTTAGGCCTTCTGGTGACAAATTCCTAGCTTTCCTTCATCTGAAAGTCTTCATCATCTGGACGTCTATATTTTCCCTTCATTTCTGAAGAGCATTTTTGCTAGATAGAGAATTAGGGGTTTACAGTTTTGTTTTTTTCTTCAGCATTTGAAAAATGTTGTGCCATCTCTTTCTGGCCACCATGGTTTCAGATGAGAAATCCACCGTCATTCAGTTGTCCCCTTATATGGAATGCATTGTTTCTGTCTTCAGATTGAATAGTCACAACTGAATTTCTAGTGAATTTGCATAGGGAATTAGGCAAGATGATTCTAAAATTTATCCAGACAGGCAAACTCATAACACTAACCTAGAAAAATTAGAAAAGAGAAAACGAGGGTACATGCCCTCCCAGAAAGCTATAGTAATTAAAACCATATGATATGTACAGGAATAGAAGAACAGATCAGTGGAACAAAACAGAGGAAAGAGACCCAGATATAAGGGGATTTAGTATTAGAAGAGTATAGGGTGTATTTTAAAATTTGGTATGTGGATACCCTTTCTAAATAAGAGAAATTCAAAAGTCAGAAGGGAAAAGACTGATAGATTTGACTGCATAAAAATTTCAAATTACTGCATGTACACACACACACACACACACAACCCCAAAGGGAATATACAAGTAATGACTTTTGAGAATATGCTGTATCTGAAACATACATATGAAAGTTATAAAATCCCACCACACTAAGAACTCCTACAAATCAATAATAAAAACACAGGGATCCTAATGGAAAAACAGGCAAAGGACATGAACAGGTATTTCACACAAGATAAATAAGACCTAGTCAATAAACAGTTGTTTAGTATCGCAAAAAGTACATTAAAGCAAGATATTTTCACTCACCATGCAACAATATTAAATTTTGGTGCTGTCCATTTGTCATTCATTGAGCCCTCTGTGGCAAGCAATGTGCTAGCTATGGGTGTATCTCATAGTGCTTATAAGCTAGTGAGGAAAATAATTACTAACAAATAATCATAAATACACATAAATAATTACAAATACAATTGCAAATTATTGTAAATGATAAAGAGAATAAGTATAGGATTCAAGGAGAGTTTACAGTCAAAGGAACCTTATTCGGAGATCACACTGGGATCAGAGAACACTTCTCTGAGTAAGAGTTGCTTGAGCTGAAATATGAAGGATAAACTGAAATGTACTAATTATGTTACTGTATGAAGGGATAGATAACCTTTTCAGGGTTAGAGAAAATTAACATGCTCAAAGGTCCTGCGATGCATGGTATATAGGGAAAGAAGGTTAGCACAGTCAGAGAGGAGGGAAATACCATAAGAAGAGCTTGACAAGACAGGGGTAAGATCATGCTGAGTACTGAGGACCATGTTAGGGACTTTTTCCTTTACTTCAGACCAATCAAAAGCCATCGTATTATATTAAGCAGAGGAATATATTTGGAATTGCTTTTATAAACGTGAGGCTGACTTCTGTATAAAGAAAAGATTTGGAGGAATTTGATGTGAAGTTATAGCAAGATTGCAGGTGAGAAATAATATTTTGGACAAGATTAGTAGTTAAGATTAAACACGGACACGCTGATCTCAACATGTCCCGAATGAATCCATTTCTTCTATCCTAAACTTGTCTTATCCTGTGTTTTATCGTCATAGTGAAATACGATGATTAACCAAAATATCTGGGCAAGTTGTATAAGTGGAAGTTGAAGTCATGAGAGTGGATAACAGTGGTAGAAGCGGTTTTAAAGAATGTACTTCTGGAAGCATTTCACCCAAGCAAGAAACCTAGTTCCTCCATGTATCCAATTCATTACCAGGTCCTTTACAGTCTTCTTTTAAATTGTTTCCTGAATCAGTCTTCCGTAGCCCCAGTTCCCGGGCCCCAGGATACAGAAGCACTGCCTTCAGTGGCCTTCCTGGCTCAAGTCCTTCTTCCTGTTGGTTCACCCTTACCACTCTGCACCACACTGCACATGAGACGTCACAGCCTCTTTAAAACTCTTCATTGTCTTGTCACTTCACAGCATGAACATTCCTTCACAAGGATGCTTACTTTTTCAGTCTCTTCCTTTCAAGCCACCTCTCCTTTGACCTTTTTTCACCAGGCCAGTGAATTTCTTTCTTCCTTTTTTCTCTTCCAGCTTTTATACTGGACTGTAACCAAGCAGGACCCCATGGGGCCTTCCCAGGACAGACTCTCCCCGCCCCACCTCATTCTCCACCTGCCTCTTATTTGTAGAAAAACTTTAGCCTCCTAGGCCTTCCCCAAGTTCCAAAGAACAAATTTAATCAGAGAAGTGAGAAAATGCAGAAAGAAAGGAAAATAGTCAAGCAAGACAAAATAATAATAGTTTAGCTATTCAACAAAGTCAAGGAACTTTAGTTCCTCCTCAAGGGCTGTATTTACTATTCTGAGCCGTGTCCTTTGAGCTGTTTTGCAGCTCTGAAACCCCTACCAGCTGGGAGAAGTAAACTGTAGGCTGCCCACCGTAGACCGAAGAACAGATGGAACCAGAAGGTCAATGATGTTGACTCCTGATGACCTCCCCACCAACCAATCAGAAGAAGGTCCAAGAGCCGATCACACACCCCACAACCCCCCCTCCCTCATCCCGTCTTTAAAAACCTTTCCCTGAAAGCCTTCTGGGAGTTCAGGCCTTTTAAGCACTAGTTCCCTGGACTCCTTCTTGGCGCCTGCAATAAACGCTGCACTTTCCTTCATCACAACCCAGTGTCAGTAGATCGGCTTTACTGCGGGCAGGTGAGTGGACACAAGGTTTGTTTGATAACACATTTTCCTTTGTTGTCTCTAATCTTTTTTTCATAAACTCATAAACTGTTGGCTCCACTTAGAACAATATTCCATGATTCAGCGGGCCCAGTCTCTCTCCTAACCCTTCCATTTCAATACAAAGCTTGCACCCGGCCTCCCATCCCCTGGGCTTGGAGCTCTGTAGGTGCTTAGTCCCCAGACCTCCCCCGTGCTCGGGACCGAGCCACCAGCGCAGGGAGAAGGAAGCCCCCAGGAATCGCGGACTCCCACGGCAGGGCTGCAAGGGGAGCCCGGCTGCCTCCTCTGCTCATGCGGACAGGTCGCCAGTCTGGCCTCAGCGTGCGGGCGGTCGCCGTCCAGGCCGCCATGGCTGGGCCGCCCCGCGGGGCTCCAGGCTCTGAGAGTAGTGACTCCTCAGGGCTGCGGGGGCTGCTACTGCCGTGGCCAGGGCTGGAGGTCCTGAATGGAACGGCTGGGGCCGCAGTCGGTTCTGGGAGTTGTAGTCCGAGCGTGGACGGCTAGGCCTCAGTTTGAGGCCGCAGTGGACCCTGGGAAGTGTAGTTGTCTGAGACCCCCGTTCTCCCTGTTACGGGCGCGGGGTGTCCTGGGAGTTGTAGGGAGTGGGGCGGGCACTCTGCCCGCGACGCGCCGAGGCCGCGGTGGGTCCTGGGAAGGAGAGCTGTCTGAGGCCCGCGGCCTGGTCGCGGTCGGTCTCTGAGGCTCCGGAAGGCGCAGTTTGCGGGACGCTGGTTCGGGGTCCCCGTCGCAGAGCCGAGAGCCTTGCTTGCGCGGGCCGAGGTAGGGGAAGGGCCCGCCCTGCCCGAGCCTGTCCCCGCCGGGGCCCGGGGGGCCGGGGGCGGTGGTCCTGCCCCGAGCTTGGGAAGCCTTGGTTGCCCGGCCAGCAGCGCGGAGGAGACGCCCCAGCTGCGGCTCCGTTAAAGGCAGCGGCGCTGGGGGCGCGGGTCGGGCCCAGGCTCGGAGCCCCCGCCGCGGCGGGGAGGGAGCTGTCGCGGGCGTCCCTGACCCTCGTGACGAGGGCGGTGGATGCGGAGCCCGGGCGCCGGCCCGCGCGTCAGCTTGTCGCTCTCCCCGCCAGCTCCGCCTTCCACGCTCGGTTCTCCGCGGGCCCTGCCGTGAGCCATGTCTCAGGTGAGCTGGTGTTTCCTTTCTTCCTCAGCGCGACTGTGTTTTCCGGACAGGGAACACAGGCTTTCCTCCCCCTGCCGCCCTTCTGGCGCCTAAGAGGACGTGGGAGGGCAGGCGGGGCCGGTCGCGGGGCGGGCGCTGACCGGGCGGCCGGGTCTTAGAGCGGGCTGTCCTGCGCCTCCTTTCCCCGGAATTGGAACGTGGAGGGCTTCACTCTCTGCCCTCGCCCCCGCTGCCGTTCATTCGCTGACTCCTGCTTCCGTTGGGCGTCTCCTTTCACGCCTGCATCAGCGGTCTCAGTGCGTGATCCTGGATCAGCTCTGTCGGCATCACCTGGTAACTTGCTGGACTTGGGTATTCTCGAGCCTCACCCCAGCCTTGTGAACCCGAACCTGTGCGTGTGCGGGTTGGCAGTCTGCACGTTAACAGTCCTTCCACGTGATTCTCCTGCACGGCGCTTCCTAGGTCCTGGGGATCAGCGGGGAGCAAAACAAAATCTCCGAACTCACCGAGCTCATTTTTTAGGCAAGACGTGAAGTTTCTCTAGCAAGGAACCCTGATTATTGTTGTTTTGGTGGAGGCTAAATGCGTGGCTGGCAATTGTGCTTCACAGAGGTCGGGGATAAGAAGACCAGCCCTTCCAAATTAGTCCATCTGGTTTTAGTGTCACTTCTCTGTCCTACTTTCTGTCATACTTGTCTCCAAAGCCAGAGGCACTTCAACTTTTGCTGGAAGTCCAGTTTCCTTCCGTTCTGGAGAGCCTACTGTTTACATTAGGAAACAGCTTCTTTTATTAGTCAGTAATCTATAACAGATTATAGGCACTTAAAATTTTTTTTAAACTGTAAAATATAACTCTGTCATACCTCTGGGGCTGTTACTAGTTTGGGACTTTTAAAAATCCCTGTTCATGCCTAACAGCTATGTGGGTCACTCAGGTGCTGCAAAACCAGGCTGCAAACAGGGGCTTATTACTCATCCTGAACCCAAGGGAAGAAGCTGCAGGTTCCACCCTGGGAGGCCCTTGTACTGTAGCCTTCAGCGTCTTGTTCGGCGACATTGCTAAGTATCACAGCTATTTCTTCAGAAACGGGGTTAGCTGTGGTAAACTTGAATGTGTACCCCTTAATCAGGAGCTGCTGCTGTCTGCTACAGCCAGTTGTGCCTACGAAGAAATTCTTGCCAGATCATATTAAAATAGGCTGGTATTAAGGAAAATATACTCTCCCTATTACACGTAAAGGGATTGTCTTCATTATTCATAAAGCGTGGTGAGATCTTAAGAATTTTTGCAACCAAAGCCAGAAATTCATGTTGTTCACATGTATAGTCCTTTATCTTCCACAAAATTGTAAATTATCTCAGGACAAAGCATGTATATTTTTTCGTCTTTTCTCCAATTATACAGGAAAACAAAACAACTAGTCTCTTCCTTATACTCTTAATAATTACTCAGAATCTTGAAAACTGTCATTGCGCTACTTGTATACACTGTCCACCATACACAGTGGGACTCATTTCACTCCTTGATCAGAGCCTTTGGGAGCATGGGTGCTGGTTGTGCAGATGTCTGTGTGTCATTTCAGGGGTCAGTGACATTCAGAGATGTGGCCGTAGACTTCTCCCGGGAGGAGTGGGAATGGCTCCAGCCTGCTCAAAGAGATTTGTACAGACATGTAATGTTGGAGAACTATGGCCACCTGGTCTCACTGGGTAGGTATTTCTTCTCATCTCCCCTCAGTCAGAATTTGACCTTTAGGATGGCTGTTGCGAATCTTGATTACCTGGCTGAACATTCCCAAGGGAGGTAAGTTTTTTTTTTTTGTTTGTTTGTTTTAGCTTTTCTTTTTTTTTTTTGGCTGCACTGCATGGCATGGGAACTTCCCTGACAAGGGGATCGAACCTGAGCCCCCTGCAGTGGAAGTGTAGAGTCTTAACCACTGGACAGCCAGGGAAGTCCTTTATTAGCTTTTAAGAGGGGAATTAGAACTTCACCTAATCTTTAGAAATCTTTCATACTTACATCTGGCATTTCTAATAACGGCCCCTCTTTCGTTTAAGGATTCAGGGACTAATTGTGAATTTATTTCATTTCCGCAAGCAGGTCTTAACATTTCTAAGCCACATGTGGTTTCCTTACTGGAGCAAGGGAAAGAGCCGTGGCTGCGGAAAGATGCGAGCAGAGGTCTGTTTTCAGGTGAGTGAGTTAGAAGCTGGTGGGGAAGTTTTTAAAATAACAACCCACCCAGTCAATGAGAAAGCAGTACTTTGTTATATGCTGGATGGAAAGTTTTCCTTTAAAGGTACCGGAGATACAGGGACTGTAAAGTCTTGCCCACAGCAAGGGGACCACTCACACCCACTTACCTGTCTGCCTTCAGTTCTCATCCTTTCCTCACTTTCTCACAGATAGATGTGTCCCTTCTTTTCATTATTAGCTCTGTCTGGACTCTGAATTTTATTTCTCTTTGGTTTCTCTTCCCTTTCTTTTTAAAAATTGACTTATATGTTTCCATTGTCTAAATTAAAAGGTATATATATTTTTCTTTATACTGCTGTTCTAACCCTCTTGAAAAAGTGATTCATTACACTTTGGTTAATTGATGGGTTTATTCTTTCAGTCATGTGTTATTTTAACAATTTTTTAAAAAGGTTTATTTATTTTTGGCTGTGTTGGGTCTTAATTTTGGCATGCGGGATCTTCGTTGAGGCATGTGGGATCTTTCGTTGCAGCACCTGGGCTCATCATTGTGGTGCGCGGGTTCCAGAGTGCGTGGGCTCTGTAGTTTGCGGCAGGTGGGCTCTAGTTGAGGCGCGTGAGCTCAGTAGCTGTGGCGCGCAGGCTTAGTTGCCCCGCGGCATGTGGGATTTTAGTTCCCTGACCAGGGATCGAACCTCACGTCCCCTGCATTGTAAGGTGGATTCTTTACCACTGGATCACCAGGGAGGTCCCTATTTTAATGATATTTATTGAAGTTTTAATATTGTTAAGACTTTCTCTTAGGTGGTATGCCTCAGAGAGTAGAAGGCATGGCATAGTGAGATAAATTGGGTCTGTAAATAACTTTGTTAGAGGTCCTCAAGTTCGCAGTTCAACGATGAGAAGAAAGGAATTTCCAGTTGGTGTTATAGACCTGGGTAATTTGGATAGGGATAGTAGTAATAGAAATATAAAAGACAGGAAAAGGGTCAGTTTAAAACAAAACGTGGTGAATTAGTTTGAGATGTGCATGGTGTGAGTAGAGGATGGTATTTCCAAGTGAAGAGGTGCAACAAACCATTGGAATATATCTTAGAAAAAAATTCCAAGTAGGGATGTGGGAATCTTATATTAAGAAAGAAAAACAGAAGCAATGAGGTTGATTGAGAAGGGCTCTGAAAGCCTTCTTCACCTTAGGTTGAAATAAAATTGCTGGTGAAGCTCTTTAAAAATAAATACGGCCATGCACCGTGCTTGAAGATTCTGACATAGAAGGTCTTTGGAGCCTAAATTATATGTGTTTATGACAATTTCCATAAGTTCTATAGTTGATTCTGAAGCAAACCTCTAATGGAAGTATACTGGCCTTTAGGGAGTGGTCCTCTCGAGATAACAGGGGAATACCTATGTTTATGGAGAAGCAACTAATGGTAGGACTAGTGAGGGAACAGAGGATGCCTTGAAAACCAAGCTCTGGCTGTGAGAGCGAGACCTTCAGGAGGAAGGATGTGGAAAGAGCCCTGTGTGAGCTGAAGTCACGAGGTGGGACAAGTGCCCAGAGACTTCCTCGTGAAAGGATGAGTTGAAGAAAAATGTTCTTTTCTAAATGTTTTGAAAGTAATAAAACCCATAAAACTATGTACAAGGGAAGTGAGGTAAAGGGGAAACATGGAAAAATTGCCTCTAATTCTACTACTTTAATACAGCTCTTAGAATTTTTGTGTGTTTCTTCCAGTACCTTTTTGGAAAAGGGAAATAGCTCACAGACAATGCATAAAACGTAAATGTGCAGCTTAAATTATTATAAGGCACCCATGTAACCACCACTCAGGTCAGTCGACACAGCACTGCCAGGTCCCTAAGAGCTCTTCGGGTGCTTGTCCCAGTCACCCACCCCCGCACCTCGCCCCCTGCAAAGGTAATCTTTAATGGTAGTAGCTTCCTTGGTTTTCTTTATAGCTTTATCAACTGTTGGTGTTTCTAGTCACTAGTTTAGGTTTGTATGTTTATGAACTTTATATAGAGGGGATCATAATGTATATATTAATTTGCTTCTCTCAAAATTATTTTTAATATTCATGCATTTTGCATACTCATCTAGTAGTTTGTATCCATTCTGTTATTGATGGCTTCTTGGGTTGTTTGCAGTTTAGGGCTATTGTAAGCAATGTTGCTCTTGTCCTTGGGTCCTGGTACCTCCTGGCACAGGGTTCCTGTGGTTTATGTCTAGGACTGGAATTGCTGAGTCAGAGGATAATGTATCTCTTTCACACATTAGATGATGCCAGAATGTTTTCCAAAGTGCTTTTACTGACTTACACTTCCACAGACACAGTAAGGGGGTTCCTCTTGCTGCTCCCCATGTTTACCAAACGCCCTGTACTGCCAGGCATCATGCTCTTCACCCATCAGGAGAGTGTGCAGTGGTAGCTTATTCTGGTTTAAACGTGCATTTCTCCAGTTACTAATGAGGTTGAGCACCTTTTCATATGTTTATTATTTAGATACCCTCATTTATGAAGTGCTTCTTGAAGGTTTTTGCTCATTTATCTATTGGATTCTCCATCTTTTTCTTGTTTTGTAGGAGTTGTATGTTTTAGATACAAATCATTGTAATTATATTCACTACAAACACCTCCTCTTACCTGTGGCTGGCTTTTCTCCTTAAAACCTCTTTTAATGAACAGAGACTCTTAATTCTAGTATAGTCAGATTTGTCAGTCTTTTCCTTTATGATTAGTATTCTTTTTTTTCGGCTGTGCTGTGCCGTGCAGCATGCGGTATCTTGGTTCTCTGATCAGGGAATCAGACCCTTGCCCACTGCAGTGGAAGTGCGGAGTCTTAACCACTGGACCGCCAGGGAAGTGCCTATATATATATATATATTTTTGATCTGTTTAAGAAATCTTTCCCTACCATGAGGTCATGATGACATTTTCCTAGATTTTCTCTTTAAAACGTCACTTTGCATTCACATTTAGATCCATGGTCAACTTTGGATTTATTTTTGTGTGTCATGTGACTTAGTGGTCAGTTTTGGTCTCTTCTGCATGGACATCCAGTTCTCGAGACACCATTTATTGACATGTCTGTCCTTTCCTTCACTGGTTTGTCATAAGTTAAGTGTCAGTTTTTGCGCATGTTTCTGGGTTCTCTAGTTTTTGTTTTTCTATTTTTCTATCTTTGCATAAATCTATACAGTCTTAGTTATGGGTTTAATAATGGATAACATTTTACTGTATTTGCCTCACCTCATCCCTTTTTTTGCTGAATAATGTAATTTACAGATACCTTGATATTTCACTACACAGTACTTCACTATCATGTATAAAGTATAGGGATGTTTTCTACATCACTGAAATATTTTCTCATCAAAATTAAGTTTTGCTTAATTTCATTTTAATGCACTGTCCATATATAAATACTCCATAAATTTGTTTTATAATTGGATTGTCTTTCCCCTGTGGGATGATGAAATTCTTGTTTCTCTCTATGTCCTATAACTTTGACTTGTAACTTTTTTTTTTAAGTATGAAGACTTTGGGTCTTATTTAAATCCTGTTGAGATGTTAACTTTAAGCAGGCTGTCGATATGCGTAAGTTGAAGCCACAGTTCTAATCTGTCTTCTGTGAATGTGGTTCCAATGACAGTCCAGTTTTCAAAGCCTTCTCAGGTCTCTCTTATTTGTCCCCATATGCACCTCCTAGTGGTGTTGGGCACTGGGTTCCCCTTAGGCAGCGGGTTCCCCTTTGTTTCAGTTCTCACAGCTTTAGGTGTGCTGTTTAGGGTCAGATCCATGCATGCACAGCTCAGGGAGGAGCCCAGAATTTCATACACAACTTTATGGGATCATCTTCTTGCGCTCCCTTTTTCACCATGTCCCCTTTCCTTTTTGGCTCCCAGGCCCCCTCTTTCAGGCCTTCTGGATAGAAAGGCAGGCCTGTAGGTTCCCCTCTGCACTTCCTGCAAGTTTGTCTGCCTCTGCAGCCATGCAGCGAGGGGATGGAGAGAAAAAGAAAAAAGGGGGGGTATTACCTCTCTGCTCTTGGGACCAATGATCTTTCTGCTGAGGGAGGAAGGTTACCTTGCCTTAGAGGTTTAATTGCCTGTATGGCCACAGCTGCTGCAACATGCTTTGGGTTTGGGCAGAAGAGAATCAGAAATGAACAAACAATAAGATTTCTCTAACCAGTATGGACTCCCCTTTCCCATTCCTAAGAACAGAAATAGAGGCTTCTCATGGAGCTCTTTCTTCTCACACCTGCTGCCCAGTTCCTGCTTTCAGGCTGCATTTGAGTTTAGGCCTGGAGAGACTGGAGGGGGGGAAAAAAACCCAAGAAACTCATCACCATTTCAGTGTTACTTTGTGTTCTGGCTTCCTTCTGCAAGCAGCTTGCTACCGTTTACTTTTTTTAAAATAGATTTTTAAAATTTTTTAATTTTATTTATTTATTGTTGGCTGCATTGAGTCTTCACTGCTGTGCATGGGCTTTCTCTAGTTGTGGCGAGAGGGGGCTACTCTTCAATGTGGTGCGCAGGCTTCTCATTGCAATGGCTTTTGTTGCGGAGCACGGGCTCTAGGCATGCAGGCTCAGTAGTTTTGGCACCCGGGCTCAGTAGTTGTGGCAGATGGGCCCTAGAGTGCGCTGGCTTCAGTAGTTGCAGTGCGCGGGCTCAGTAGTTGCGGTGCACAGGCTTAGTTGCTCCGCGGCATGTGGGATCTTCCCGGACCAGGGCTCAAACTTGTGTCCCTGCATTGGCAGGCAGATTCTTAACCACTGCGCCACCAGGGAAGTTCCCCGTTTACTTTTTAGAGTTCTCAGCTAGCTGCTTTATGCATTCTGTTCATGGTTTTCACTTGTATTCAGTGGGAGAGCCAGGTTGGAGTGTACTTACTCCATCTTTACAGGACTGGAGCCATTCATATTTTATAACTGAAACAAAACCGCAAAGTTACAGCATGTATAAAGATCATACTAATAAAATGAGAGTATGAAGTTCAGTCTAGATTGAGCAAAAATATAAAGTGTAAGGAGGAAAATGGTGGGAATTAAGGATGGTTAGGGAAAGCACTGGTCAGATCATGCAGGTGTTTTATAGGTCCTATTAATGAACTTAGAGTTCATCCGTAGGCTAATAAGGAGTCATCAAAAGATTTTAGGCAGGCAGGCGAGCATTTTAGTAAGGTCATTCTAGCTGCAGTTTGGAAAACAGATTTATTGGAAGTGAGACTAGGAAACAGCACAGCCATTTAAGAGTTGTTGCCATAACCTAGGCTAGATGTAATCATCACCTGAACCTTGGAGGTGTCCAGGGAATGGAAGAAGGTATACAGACGGTAACAACGTAAGGAAGTGGACTCAGAAAGACCTGGTGATTGACTAGATAAAAGACATTAAGAAGATTGAGGAATTGTGGTTGACACCACTCTTTTTGCTGGTATTATTAGCTCCTTAAAAAAAAAAAGAAGGATGAACAAGTTTGAAGGGGAGGGAAAGATTATATCAATTTGTGACTTACTGAGTTTTGGGTCTCTGGGATAGTCGAGTAGCAATTGAGTATCATATTCTGGTGCTTAAGAGAGATATCACAGTTCTTCTCAAAGTTTAGTCCTTTGGATCATTTTAAAATACATATCCCCAGGCCCCACTCCAGAAATTCTAAGTTACTAGGTTTGGGGTGGAACTCAAGAATTTACATTTTAACAAGCTCCCAGGTGATGCTGAGCTAAAGTAGGATTTAGGAGTTATCTGCACAGCTTCTTAAGACTTTGAATTTTTTTTGTAAAATCCCTGTACACCTGTTGTTGAATTAATTCTTAAGCAACTTTCTTCAGTTTCTTTTCTAAGAAGTTATATTGTTTTTCTATAGGGATGCTAGTGAATTTGTATATTTATATCTCTCAGTCTTTACTGTAGCAATTAAAATACTCTAAACCTTCCCTGAAAATACTGTAATGATTTTTTTAAATTAATAAACTTTATTTTCTTTCAAGCAGTTTTGGGTTCACAGCAAAATTGAATGGAAAGTACAGAGGGTTCCTATATATCCCCCTGCCCAGTCTTCCCCACTGTCAACATCCCACACCACAGTGGTACATTTTTCACAATTGATGAACCTGCCTTGACACATCATTATCACCCAAAGTCCATAGTTGACCTTAAGTTTCATTCTTAGTGTCGTACATTCTATGGGTTTTGACAAATGTGCAATGACATGTATCCATATGTTAGTATGATACAGGATAGTTTTGCTGCCCTAAAAATTCTCTGTGCTCTGCCTATTCATCCCCCTCTCCCCACTAACCCCTGGTAACCACTGATCTTTTTACTGTTTCCATAGTTTTTCCTTTTCCAGAATGTCATATAGTTGAATTCATAGGATATTTGCCTTTTTCAGATTGGCTTCTTTCACTTCATATTATGCATTTGAGGCTCATTCCTTTATATCTTTTCATGGCTTGATAAGTCTTTTTTTTTTTTTTTTTTTAGTGCTGAGTAATAGCCCATGGTCTGGATGTACCACAGTTTACTTTTCCATTCTCCTACTGAAGGACATCTTGTTGCTTCTAAGTTTTGGCAGTTATAAATAAAGCTGCTATAAACTTCCACATTCAGGTTTTTGTGTGGATGTAAGTTTTAATTCACTTGGGTAAATATCAAGGAATGTGATTGCTGAATTGTATGGTAAGAGGATGTTCAGTTTTATAAGAAACTGACACACTGTCTTCCAAAGTGGCTGCACCAGTCTGTGTCCCCACCAGCAGTGATGAGAGTTCCTGTTGCTCCACATCCTCACTAGCATGTGTTGTTGTCGGTGAATTGGAGTTTGGCCATTTTGATAGGTGTGAAGTGGTGTCTTATTTTAATTTACAGTTCCCTAATGACATGATGTTGAATGTCTTTTCATATTCTTACTTGGATCTGTAAATCTTCTTTGGTGAGGTTTCTGTTCATGTCTTTTGCCTGTTTTTAAATTGAATTGTTCATTTTCTTATTGTTGAGTTTTAACAGTTCTTTGTGTATTTTGGGTAATAACTTGTCAGATGTGTATTTTGCAACTATTTTTTCTCAGTCTTCTCATCCTGTCTTCTCATTCTCTTGACATTGGCTTTTTTAAAAAAAACTTAATTAATGAATGAATTTTATTTATTTTTGGTTGTGTTGGGTCTTTGTTGCTGCACGTGGGCTTTCTCTAGTTGTGGTGAGCAGGGGCTACTCTTCGTTGCGGTATGTAGGCCTCTCGCCGCAGCGGCCTCTCCTGTTGCGGAGCATGGGCTCCAGGCACTCAGGCTTCAGTAGTTGTGGCACACAGGCTTAGTTGCTCCACGGCATGTGGGATCTTCCCTGACCAGGGCTTGAACCTGTGTGCCCTGCATTGGCAGGCGGATTCTCAGCTACTGTGCCACCAGGGAAGCCCTTGACATTGGGTTTTGCAGAGCAGAGGTTTTTAATTTTAATGAAGTCCAGCTTATCAATTATCTCTTTCATGGATTGTGCCTTTGGTGTTATCCCAAAAAGTCATCACTCTCTAACATCATCTAGGTTCTCTCCTTTGTTAACTTCTAGGAGTTTTATAGTTTTGTGTTTTACATTTTTGTCTGTGATCCATTTTGAGTTAATTTTTGTTAAGAGTGTAAATCTGTATCTAGATTCACTTTTACGCACGTGGATATCTAGTTGTTCCAGTACCATTTGTTGAGAAGACTGTATTTGCTCCCTTGTGATGTCCTTGCTCCTTTGTCAAAGATGAGTTGACCATAATTATGCAGGTCTGTTCTGAGCTCTGTACTCTGTTCCACTGATCTACTTGTCTAGTCTTTCACCAGGGCTGCACTGTCTTGATTACTGTAGTGCTACAGAAGTCTTGAAGTCAAGTGTCAGTCCTCTGACTGTTCTTCTCCTTCAGTGCTGTGTTAGGTATTCTAGGTCATTTGCTGTTTTGTATAAACTTTAGAATCAGTTTGTTGGAGATCTGTGAAATAACTTGCCGGGATTTTGATTGGGATTTTGTTGAATTTATATACCAAGTTGGAAATAATTTTAAACTTCCAGAAAAGTTGCAAGAATAGTGCAAAAATACCCATATGCCCTTTACTCACATTCACCCATGGCTAATATTTTGCCCTGTTTGTTTTGTCATTTGGTATATGATTTTTTTTTCCTGAAACATTTGGGAATAAATTGTATACATCATAGCCGTTAACTCCACATAGTTCCTAAGAATAAAGATATGTTTTTTAAACTTTTGTATATTATAAAACTCTGTTCTCCCAAAATGATAAAATCCTTTACTAAAATTTAGCCTGGAGAAAATCCTGTGTTTATTTGTCAAAAGCATCTGATGGAAAGACACTGTTATCCCTAAATTGAGCTTCACAGTCTGTTTAGAAGTTAGAGGTAGAGTGAGGATGCTAGAAGATATTCAGAGAAACCTTTTTATTCATTCATTCAGAATAAGTTACTGTAAGATGTTCCAAAGGCACTAAGTGAACACAATCTCATTTCTTTGTGGGACCTGAGGAACGCTTGTAGTCTATTAGCATCGTTATGAAATTGTCATTTTCAAGTCATTCTGGCAGCAAATAAAGTTTACCTGGAGGTGAGGAAGATTAACCACCTATCCTTTACAATTACTTATCTTCCTGATAGTTCTGTTTTTCCCTCACCTTCAGTTTCTTATTTTTAATCTTCTCCTTATTCACCTACAGCTCTCCTCTGTTTGATGTCTTCTGAATTTCTGGATCTACTGCTCAGATTTCAGAGTCATATATGATAACTGAAAAAGCAATGCAATGCTAAGATATTTTTTCCAATGTAATTCTCATTTAAAAATGGAGGAGTGGCTTTTATTTTACTCAACACAGAAAATAAGAAACATTTGCTTTGTTTTTTCAGCTTCAGAGTCAAATGGTGAGATCAAAGAGTTTTCTCCAAAAAATGTCATATACGAAGATGATTCATCCCAGTATTTGATAAGATCTTCAAATCTTTCATTTGAAAGATTTCTAAGCCAAGGCCTTGAGTATTCCAATTTTAAAGAAGGCTGGAAATGTGAGGGTGATACTGAGATGCTGCAGGGAAATCAGGGATATATCAGGCAAGTGACAGTTTCCCATCAAGAAGCCCTGTCTCAACATATGAATGTTAGTACTGTGGAGAGACCCTATGGATGCCATGAATGTGGAAAAACTTTCAGTCGGCGCTTTTCCCTTGTGTTACATCAGAGAACTCATACTGGAGAGAAACCATATGTGTGTAAGGAATGTGGGAAAACCTTTAGCCAGATCTCAAACCTCGTAAAACATCAGATGATACATACGGGAAAGAAACCCCATGAGTGTAAAGACTGTAATAAAACATTCAGTTACCTATCATTCCTCATTGAACATCAGAGAACACATACTGGGGAGAAACCCTATGAATGTACCGAATGTGGAAAGGCCTTTAGCCGTGCCTCAAACCTCACTCGACATCAGAGAATTCACATAGGAAAGAAACAGTATGTATGTAGGAGATGTGGGAAGGCCTTTAGCAGTGGCTCTGAACTCATTCGCCATCAGATTACACACACTGGAGAGAAACCTTATGAATGCATTGAGTGTGGGAAGGCATTTCGCCGTTCTTCACACCTTTCCCGGCATCAGAGTGTCCATACCTCCAAAACCCCCTATGAATGTAATGAATGCAGTAAAGCCTTCCGTTGCCACTCATTCCTTATTAAACATCAGAGAATTCATGCTGGAGAAAAGCTCTATGAATGTGATGAATGTGGTAAGGTTTTCACGTGGCATGCATCCCTTGTACAACATATGAGAATTCATACTGGAGAAAAGCCCTATGCATGTACTGAATGTGACAAAACCTTTAGTCGGAGCTTTTCCCTCATTCTACATCAGATAACTCATACTGGGGAGAAGCCCTATGTATGTAAGGTATGCAATAAATCCTTCAGCTGGAGCTCAAACCTTACTAAACATCAGAGAACACACACACTAGAGAACCCCTATGAATATGAAAATTCATTTAACTACCACTCATTCCTTGCTGAACACCAGGGAATTCACACTGTAGAGAAAACCTAAGAATGTATGGATTAAAAAAAAAAAAGCAGCTAATGCCTTACTTTGACTTCAGAGAACTCTTGGAAAGAAGCCTTATGTGAATGTGCTTATTGTGATGAAATGTGGTCTCTGCTTTATTCAGTATTCTAGAGAAAAACCCAAGGAATGTATGGGAAAGCCATTAATAGCTGCTCATTCTTTTTGTAATACCAGAAGATGGAATCAAACAATACTAAGAAGACTCTTCATCTGGTAGGATTCCCTTAATCTACATTTGTAAATTCCTATCAGGAAAGGATACATGTCCAATAAATGTGAGAAAACTTTTAGAGATTAGGTCTCATTCTGCATCTGTCAGCTCAGGACAGGACAGAACACATGGGTAAGGGTGTACTTTTTCCTGGACATCAGAAAATTCATAATGAAGGAAAGTCATACAAACAATGATTTGGGAATGCCTTCATGTACCATGCAATATTTATTAAATTCTTAAATACTCTTCTAAGGAGAAAAAGCAACCCTATAAATGAACTTAACATAGAGTGACTTTCTGCAGTATTTCAAACCTACAGAATTATCCTGGGGAAAAACTACCATTGTAATGAGCGTGGCAAAGTCATAAGAGTTCTGAGAAGTTATACTGGAGAGAATCGGTGTGGGAGGATTTTTTACAGGGGGATGTTTGTTTGGGTTTTGTTTTTTTGTTTCAAAGCAAATTCAGAAAAGCTACGAATAAATCTTGATTCATGGTAAATTAATGTAGTATTGGCTGAATTTTTTTCCTACAGCATGTGTGATTCTGAATATGCAACTATCACAATATTGACATCAACAATGAGGAGTAGCATGCTTTTTTAAAAACATACAGACATTATAGAAACATCTTTAGATATATTATGGTTTTAATTTTGAGACAGAGTTTGGACTTAAGGTTATGCTAACTCATGTTTACCCTTGAATCTGACTAGATGTCTTAGTCTGAAATAAATGTAAATAAGGTACATCACAGGAAAATGTCAAGGTTGTTTACCTCTTTTGTTCCATTTTCAGTAAGAACATTTCTTCTGTAAGCACATATTTGTCCAAATAAATCAGATTGTTTTCATCTCCACATACACCTGCCCAAACTTTATTTTCCCATTGTAAAGGTTATCTTACCTTTAAAGCATCTGATTGCCTCCTTTCAAGAACTTCTCTTGCGTTTAGTACATGAAATATGTAATTTAGAACTTGAATGAGTGCCTTATTTAAGCATATTTTTTCACGCATATATAATTGTTCTTTCACAAAGTGAGAGGCTGGCATATTTCTTTTCCATTCAATGTAACAACAAAACACACAGCTGTTGCCTAATATTTACTTTTCTAGAGCCATTCAAACTATCAGAACAACTCCACTGTATAAATCCCCTCTTTCCTATAGTGGTGGCCAGTATTAGTAATTTCCCTCACACCCTGTGGCAGTCTTTGGTGAACAAGAATGTATTTGTCATCTCAGAGGTGTGTAACATTCAGAGGTGTGGCCATAGACTTCTCCCAGGAGGAATGGGACTGATTAGACCCTGCCCCCAGTTTTTTATATAGGAATGTAATGATGGAGAACTATGGGACTCTGGCCTAAGGAGTTTACCAATCCTCCAAATTCAGAATCTGAATTTAGGTATCTGCCTTCTCCATAGGAAGTATCAGGGGGTGGGCTGTAAGTTGCCTGGCTGAATTTGTACTCCATGTTCTTGAGGGAATGTTTTAAAATTGGCCCAAGTAGGAAATGGCATGCATTCTTCTGTTTTTGTTCTTCGTGTAATAGCGTCTCTTCCCTAGGGTCTAGGAAAACCATAATATTTTGAATTATCTATTTTCTCCTAGTAAGCAGGACTTTTATTTCGAAAGCAAATGTGACCTCCTTAATGGAGCAGGGGAGAGTGAAGTATGATGGAGAAAAAAGTGGGAAGAGGCCTATGATCAGGTGAGTGAGGGGCACTCAGGAAAGGGAGTGCCTTTGCAGGTAGCTCACCAAATATGTTGCTTGAATCATTTTTATCAAAAATAAGAAATTTCCCCTAAAATTTACTTCATGCAACATCATTCTGAACTATGTAACTCACCAAAAAAGTCCTCTTTTTCATTTGTGGTAAAATATTTCACAAAATAACTATGCTATTATTTTTAATTTAATTAAAATACAGATAATGTATTAAATACACTAAATCAAAATACAGTTAATTCCTAGGCTATACAGTAAAAGATATGTCAAAACACTGTTGCCACTGAAAAAACAGAGTGAATAGTTTGTGGATATTTTCATTTATACAGTATGCTTTCTTTGTCATAGCAAGTCAGTGCTGGCAAGGTTCATAGTTGCTTTCAGTCAATTTCAGCACACAAGTCTGTGTTATATCTTTCCGTATTTAACATTTATAAGCTGTGGCACTTTTCAGAGGTAGCAGAAGACCAAAAGTAAAGCTTCCTGTTTTTCAAGATGAAATTCAGTAGCAATAGCCAGCCAGACACATTAAGGTATAAAAGCAAACAGAATAAAGCATATGATGTACTTTAAATTACTTGTATAATACATTATTTCAGTTCCAATTGGTTTGACAAAGAGATAATGGTGATACATAGTGTGACCACCTCAATACGTGTGAAGGGCTAAACATCCAATTTGCACATTTTGATCTAGGAGTTTATAATATAAACTTACAACAAACTTATAAGGAGTTTGTATTACAGACACACAATTGTCTTAGGTTTGCATATTCAAATTGTGAAAACTTTGTGTGAAACATAGGAAGGAAACCATGATAGCTCTGAAACAGTTATAATATTTTTATTACTCTGTTGTCATGATTATCTAATTATCCATACTAAACAGAAGGGAGAAGGGGAAAAAAGATGAGTGTAAGACATAGACATTTAGGACAAACTCAAAAGTTCTAATGTGTTTAGTTAGTCTTTTAAGAAGAGGATGACAGAACAAATATTTGAGGAGTTAGTGAAGAACCTTGCAAAGAGATGCAAGGTATCAGCCCTCAGGTTCAGGAAGCTCAGCAAGTTCCAAGCAGGCTAAAGTGGGACATCACCACAACTATGCACATTGTAACAAAAGATAAAGCCTGGTTATCAGAAGCTGGTACAGAGTAGGGGAGAGACTACTTTCACAGCAGCAACAGGAAGACTGCAAGTTTCCATCTTAAATGAAACGATGGAAGAAGATAATGAAACAACACCTTTAAAGTGCTGACAAGGAAAACAAATATTCGACCAATCTAGATGTCTATACCAAGCTAAAAGTCCTTTAGAGATAAAGCAGAAATAAAGATGTTTCAGATAAACAAAAATGGAGGGAACTTGTGTAGCATGCCTGTGCTAAAAGAAACATTAAAGATGAGTTCTTCAGACAGTATGAACTGGTCCTAGATGGAAACCTTGCAGTGCAGGCAGTAAAGAACACAAGGGGTAAATATAAGTCAAGTATTGGGAAACTAAGGCCCATGGGCTATATCGGGGCCTGTAAGCTAAGAAAGGTTTTCACATTTTAAATCGCTGTTAAAAAGATGACTCCGCAAGAAATACAAATGAATATTGTCAACACAACAATTATAATATCAGCTGGAGTTTAAAATATACATGAAACTAAAGAAGCATGACAGTAACACTTGATAGGAGGGGATGAATGGAGTTGAGTGTAAGATTCTAGTAGCATCAGTGAAAGTACTCATTTCGTTTTCTCGATCTAGGGGCCGACTAAATAGGTGTATTCTATTTGGGGAAATTCATTAAGCTGTACACATTTCTCTATGTATTATGCTTCAATAAAATTTTTACAAGTTTCCCAAAAGATTATTACACTTCAACATTAAAACAAGAAGTTACTATAAATGCAGAAGGATAAGGAGATGGAGCAACAGGTACATTCAGTACTAGTGATGTAAATATTAGTTGTTGCAAGAACAATCAGAATTCTATATTTTCTTAGAAAGCAACAACCGGTGCTTCAGGGGACTTAAAATAAGATACCCACATAGAATTCAGGCTGGGTCAAGTTTTGTTACTGAGAAATGACCCCAAAGAATTTTCTATTGAATATTATACAATGCGTCTCAGGACAGGAAACTGTTAAATCCTTCTGAAGAGATGGAAGAAATTTCAAAGCAGAGAGGCAGCAAACCTTGCAGATTGGGTGTGAATGACTTGGAAGAAAGAGGTAACACTTTCAAAAAGTCTGCCTTTAAAGCCTGGGAGAGAGAAAAGGTAGTAAAGAAAAGGGTAAACAAATTAGTTATCTGATATTTTAAAAAAATTTTTAAGAAATGAATTTTAAGAAAAGTATTTAAGTTTTAAGAAATTCTGCATCACCAATACTCTCAATATCACAGAGAACAATATTATGTAGAAAAATGGAAATTGATCAGAAAATAGAAATTTCAGATTCAATGTGAAACTTTGCTGATGGGTGAAAAATATAATTTTATCTGTTTGCTATGCCTTAAATTACAGGTGAGTTTATGTCGTGACATTTATTAATCTGTGAATTTCCTGTTCATGTTAAGTAAATATCTCATTTTATTTGTTGTCTTAAAAGAACTCTGTATGCTAAGGAAATGACAGTTTTCTGTAATCCAAATTTCATACATGAACTGCTACAGTAGCCTCCTAAACTGGTCTCCCAAGATTTTTCTATACAATAGTCAGTGTAATTTTCAAAAAATAATCTCTTATGAAAGATTCTTAAAGAGCTTCTGATGGCTCTTCAAATAAAATATAAACTCGTGCTGGAGCTGGTAAGGTGTTTTCTAAATCCGGCCTACTCTCCAGCCTGGTTTCATATATGCTTCTCTTTACCACCTTGCCTGCCCACGTTCCAGCCACTGGCCTAGGACTTTTTTTTTAAACAAACATGTCAAGATCTCAATGAGGACTTTTGTTCTTGCTGTTGTACTTACAAAGCTCTGTGTCCCTCCACCTCTCCAATCCTCTGTGGATGACTCCTTTCCTTCAGATTTCAGCTTGTATGTCACCTTCTCATGGAGGCCCTCCCTGACTGCCTTATCGAACATATGTTCCTCTAATCATAGCACCTTATTTGTTTCCCTCATATTTTGAATTTTGCCTAGAGGTCAGTTTAGATGAAGTCTAAAAAGAGCCCAGGCCCTTTAGCAACATTTTCAAAAAGTGCCTTTAAAAAGCTGTAGATAGAAAAATTGGCTTAAAAAGTGTAAAAAAAAATTATCTGAGTTTTAAAAATGGCTAGAATTTATATATCTAACAATAGCCTGAGCAAATCTATATACAACTTTGAAGATATTAAAATCACGCTTTTGAAAATTATTTAAGTAGTTCACGATGGAATTGTTTACTATTTAAAAAAATAGACAACTTAGCTCTATTTACTATGTAAACTAGAAAATTTAGCAACAAGTAAAAAAATTACGACTCAGAAATGACCACTGATAACGTTTTGGTATATAATCTTCCAGGATATTTCAATGCACACACATACACACATATTTACAATATACATTTTAATAAAAACATGGTTATACTCTGATATTTTATAATTGTATTTAAAAATCACAGTACAGTAAGTCCCCTACATACAAATGAGTTCCATTCTGAGTCCAATTTGTTCGTTAAGTCCAACAAAGTTAGCCTAGGTACCCAACTAACAAAATTGTCCATATAGTACTGTACTGTAATACTTTTCACACAAATACGTAAAAAACAAACACAAAAAGTAGAAGTTTTTAATATTATAGTACAGTACCTTGAAAAATACAGTAGTACAAGCTACATCACTGCTGCTTTTATGCTTGCTTCCGGACATCCTGGGCTTGAAGTAAAGACACTGTTACTGTATTCTATACAGTACTGTAAAGTACACAAAAGCACAACCACTTGTAGAGGATGCATGCACGTGACAATGTACACTAGATACATGAACTAACGTGATTGGATATGCGAACATAGGTTCGTATCTTTGAAGGTTCGTATGTAGGGGACTTACTGTATATTAGATACATCCCCATTTGTCAATAAATACATAATAACATTTTAATGACCACATTACATTCCATTTTATGGTCATACATAATTTTTAAAAACCAATTAGCTATTATTGGGAATTGAGGAATTTTAGTTCTTCACTAGAGTATGAAACTCAGATGACTATTGTTACTTATACATGTTTGAATGAAGGGTTCTTTTATAAAAGCTAAGAAAAAAATTGCTAGGTTAAAGGTTTAGAATATTCTCGCTTTGGACACATACTGCTTACCTGTCCCCCAGAAAGATTGTGTGAATTTATGTTTCCATCAGTAGCCTAAAGAACATGGCACCCTCACCAGTACTGGGTCATTTCACTCCTTTTAATGTAATACACACTGTAGCAGCATATGAACAGTGGCCAAACAAGGTATATGAACTTGAGGGTGGTAGAGGCAGGGCAGGGTATATGAATAATTAAACCTCACTTCTCTTAACAGTCTTAGTTTCTGCATGCCTGTCAATTGTTAGAATATCTTGCTATGCTGAGTGTGACTCCAGCGCTTGGAAAAAATTTTTGATTTTATGCAATTTTTGCCTTATACAATCACTTGAAACCCAATTCTTATTTTAAGTTCAGCCTCCACTGAAATACTAAGTAAACAAATAAAAGGCACAAAAGTTTGGGAAAAACCATACATGTTTAAATAAGTACCTATTATGGGACAAGTACTAGGAATAAGATAATGAACAATTTAGAGTTCCTACCTTACCAAAGCTTAAAGTTTAGAGGGCAAGACACATAATTAACCAGGCAATACTGTGAAGGTGTGAAAAGCATGTTAAAGCAGATGTAGGATACAATACCTAAAGGATGAACAGGCCAGGTTAAGGTCCAGAGAGAGTGAAGAGATGGAGCAGCAAGGGCTGTGGCCTGAAAAGACAGGTAAGAGTTTAGCATGAAGGGTCTTGTAGAACATTTAAGGTAAAAGGAGGGAAGTCCGCTTGAGGATTTAGAAGTGAGATGTAATATAACCTGATTAGTACTTGAGACGAATAACCCTGGGAGCAGTATGGAGAACAGATGAAAGGAAAGCAAAATATATTAACAATATTGCTTATGCAGTGTTCGTTGTTATTATGAAACATCTGGAGGGGAAAATGGATTAAATGTACATTATAGTCCATCCACATAATCAAATACTAAACTATTTCAATGAAAGAATGAAACAGAACGACATATACTGACATAGAAAGATATGATTAAAAAAAGATGGAGGGCTTCCCTGGTGGCGCAGTGGTGGGGAGTCCGCCTGCCGATGCAGGGGACACGGGTTCGTGCCCCGGTCCGGGAAGATCCCACGTGCCGTGGAGCGGCTGGGCCCGTGGGCCATGGCCGCTGAGCCTGCGCGTGTGGAGCCTGTGCTCCGCAACGGGAGAGGACACAACAATAAGAGGCCTGTGTACCGCAAAAAAAAAAAAAAAAAAAAAAAAAAAGATGGAATGAAAGTTATGACTCAATTTCTGTACAAAGAAATCTATATTTGTATGTACATGGAATGTACATAAAGTGCACTCATCCACAATATTAAATTTCTAAGGCAGGAGGATGACTTTCTCTTGTGTAGGGCTGATGTTGTTTACATTTTTTCTCATATGCATGTATTACTTTTATAATAAAAAAACACCAAGAGTAATAAAAAGTAATAGAAGGATACTGGGCTAGCTGCACAGGAAACATACTGGAAGAAAGTAAGGTCTGAGTCAGAGAAACCCATCACAAGGCTGCTGCAGTAAAATCCAGGTGAGACACCGGGTGAGACTGCTTGAGCCCACAGCTGCTGGTGTGCCAAGTCACTGGTGAGCCAAAACTAGTGCATAAATGCCAGCGCCCAACCAAGCAGAGCACGCCCCCTTCCTGAATGCCACTCAAGATGATCTCCTCGCACAAACGCCACATGCATTTGGGATTCTTCTCTAACTGCTGCCTGCTACTGCTGTACCCTGGAGGGCCGCAAACACCTAATGAACAATGGGAATATTTGGTGCCATAGCATGACTGCAGGTGCTCCTTTCCAAGCTACGTGTGAATCTTACTAGACTAGGAATCTATCATCTTAGAACCTGCTGGGATTTAATCTAGGCTCCCTCTAAATTTTGTTTTCACTGGTCACAGCCTAGTGTCAGCCCACCCTCAGCTCTGATCTTACATTCTCTGTCAGTACTGCCATCATAAAAATGTTCTGTATTCCTCATATCCCAGCCACAAACCCCAAATTCCTACCCTTGTGGAAACTGTTTCCATGGTGCCCTCTGAGATTTCCCTGAGTGACAAACTCCTTTATGTCTTCAACAACTTCCCTAAAAATTCCCACCATTTCTTTGCACTAACTTAAACTTGGCTACCCCTGGGAAAAAACCTACTCGACAGCAGTCACATCAAAGAAGGGCTGTCTATTCGCATGCACTCCATATCTATAGGTTGGCGTGTAGGATCAATGTCCCCCTTGCTCACCAATATTATTTCTAACCAATTGCAGCCCCTTGTAAAAAGAAACAGAGACTTTCTTTGAGGCTCATACCAGCTAGTTTCGACTTTCCAACTCTCTTCTTCGTTGCTATCTTATATTCAACTGGACTCTCCTTCTTATTCACTTAGACTTTGCTATTTGCTTTGCTGTCTTCACAGGAGGCCCTACCGGTAACCTGGGGGGACTTTCACATGCATAGAGTCTTCCCCAGTAAAACCTCTGACCAGTCTTTTATCCATCTTACTCTTGGCAGATAATCTTAGCATGAAACCTACAGTCTCATGTCTACATTCTGTTGGCCAAGAACAGGGGGGATGACTAATCTTGGCCATGGAGGCTGCCTGGGATAAAGAGTTTTGTAACTGGACACACTGCTACTCTAAGCAAAACTGAGGTACTATTAGTAAAGGAGAAGTAGGAAACATGTATTAGGTTAGCAACTAGCAGTATCTGCCACACTGGGCCAGAAAGTTGCTCTTAAGAAACCAAACAGGGACTTCCCTAGTGGCGCAGCGGTTAAGAATCCGCCTGCCAATGCAGGGGACATGGGTTCGAACCCTGGTCCAGGAAGATCCCACATGTCGTGGAGCAGCTAAGCCCGTGCACCACAACTACTGAGCCTGCACTCTAGAGCCTGTGAGCCACAACTACTGAAGCCTGCACACCTAGAGCCTGTGCTCCGCAACAAGAGAAGCCACTGCAATGAGAAGACCACACACTGCAACGAAGAGTGGCCCCTGCTTGCCGCAACTAGAGAAAGCCCGCGCGCAGCAACAAAAGACCCAACGCAGCCAAAAATAAATAAATAAATAATTTATATTAAAAAAAAAGAGAGAAACCAAACAAGCAGTATTGTATAGCTCAGATACTCTTAGCTCAAGTAACTTAGATATAAGTAAATAAAGAGGTAATTAAAACCAACCCACACAGTCCTCCTTTCCTTCTGAGAGAATGGTGGAAGTATTCCTTCTTGCAGCAAACATCAGTCCTTCTATTTGTGCTCCAGATACCTCCATCCCCTTCTCAGGAACTTTATGGTACTGACTGTCCCTCTTCTTATGCCTGCACATTTAATCTCTCCGTACTGGATACATCACATTAGGATTTAAACATTTTCTAGTTTTTCATTATTTAAAACATATTTTCCCTTGACCAAATCTCTCTCCAGCTACTTCCCCATCTTTCTCCTACTATTCAAGCTTGTCTATATTTACTCTTTACTTCCTCGTCCTTTATTATGAAACTCATCCTAACCTACCACCAATCCTCAACATACCATTATCTCCACCTAAGTTCAGCAATAACCTTCACGTTGCCATACGTCTGCTTTTGAAGACTTCATCTAATTTGACCTCATAGCATTTAAAACAACCGGTTTTACCTTCCTTCTTCAAACACTAGTTTGTCTTGGTTTAGTAAAACTCCATTTTTACTTACTTTAAATATAGGAGGTCTCCATGGTCAGTGGTAGACATTCTCTTTTCACACCATCCATTTTCCCTATACAATCTTACTCACCTCCACACAACCCAGTACAGTCTATCTCCTGATGTTGCTAAAATTATATCTCTGTCCTAGACACCTCTTCAGGTTCAGAACTACACATCAGCCCGTTCATCTAGATATCTCACAACTCTATATAAACAGGACTAAAACTGTGACTATTGCCTTTTTCTTCCATCATAGTTTCTTCCTTCCATATTTTGTTTCTTAATAAATTAGAGCTAATCTCATCAGTATCTGTAAAACCAAGTAGCAAAATCTCAAGGGCTTCATTCAGCATTTAAAATTGGTAATTCCCCTCTACTTGAAGACTCTTTGGTTTTCTCATGCTGAAATGTTGGGATTTTCCTCCTGCTTCTCTGACACCTGCTTTCAATGACCTCAGCTCCATCCTCTCTAGTCTAAGCACAAAAGTTCTATCAATATTCCTCTTCCATTCCTCTCTTTTCTATGTTCTTATCCAAATTTGTACACCCAACGTAAAATATTTAAGTCTACATATCTTGTGATCTTTTTCTTTTTTAAAACGAGGTTACTGTATTGACTGTATTTACATACTGTTTTTAAAAAATCAATAAGCTTATTTTTCTCACATAAAAAGATGCACAGATATAAGCAGCGCAGTGCTGGTACAGTTATTTGAAGATATCTTTGGGAAACCAGGATCTCTTTGACACCATCCTTGTCATCCTCATGGTCACAAGATGGCTCATTCAGCTCCATGAATGCAAAATCCAAAGGGAGAAGACTGGGGAAGGCTGAAAGACAAAGTGCAAAAGGCAAAGAGAAAACACTAGATAGGTCTGTCCCCAGTGATACTATCCACTCCCTACGGGGAGGGATGAACTGGATGCTTGATTGGCTACTAACGATACCTGTCACACCAGACCAGAAAGCGACTCTCAAGAAAATAACAATGAAGTAGTATCATATTGTCCAGATACCTTGAAGATAATGCAATTAACTTAGAAATCCATAAGGTAACTGAAAACATATTTAAAATAACTCTAAACAGCTATGGATCTGAAAGTCATAAAGTCATAATAAATATTAGACAACAGAGTTAAAACAAAATAAATTATCATACACCAAATGTGTTATATAACTAAAGGGGTGTTTATAGGACTATTTATAGCCTTAAATGCTTATTTTAGAGAACAAAGACTGAAATAATGAGCTTGGAATCCACCTTAAGACACTGAAAAATGCAACTCCATGTTCTTAATAGTTACAAGGTTTCTCTCCCAGTATGAATTCTCTTGTGTATAGTAAGTGAAGAATTCTGACTGAAGGTTTTTCCACATTGAATACAGCCATAGGGTTTCTCTCCAGTGTGAGTTCTCACATGTCTCCTAAGGGAAGAGGAAACACTGAAGGTTCTCCTGCATTCCTTACATTCATAGGGTTTCTCCCCAGTATGAGTTCTCACATGCATTCTAAGAGATGAGAGACCACTAAAAACCTTCCCACAGTCAGTGCATTCATAAAGGTTCTCTCCAGTGTGTGTTTTCTTGTGAACTTTAAGGTGAGAGCTTGTGTTGAAGGCTTTTCCACAGTCATTGCATTCATAGAGTTTCTCCCCACTGTGTATTCTCTTGTGCACTATAAGGTAAGAACTTGTGCCAAAGGATTTTCCACAATGATTACACTCATAAGGTTTCTCTCCAGTGTGAGTTCTCACATGAACCTTAAGAGATGTTTTTTGACTGAAAGCTTTTCCACATTGATTACATTCATAGGGTTTCTCACCAGTGTGAGTTCTTATATGCCTTCTTAGGGTTGAGGAATCATTGAAGACTTTCCTACATTCTTTACATTCATATTGTTTCTCACCCATGTGACTTCTCTTGTGCAAAATAAGATTAGAAATCCTTTTGAAAGCTTTCCCATGCTGATTATGTTCATGATTCTCTTCAGTAGGAGTTTGTTCCTGTTGCTTATGGGATGAATGATGACAAAAGGTTTTGTTTTTATTACACTCACAGGAATTCTCCCCCATATGACAATTGTTGCATATAGGAAGCATATTATTATGTTTAAAGTGTATGCCATGTTCGGAGCATGTGTACTCTTTTTGTGCTGTTTGAGTTCTTTCAAGATGCCACAGAGCTCTGTCATAGTCATGACTTTCACAGACCCTCTCACTTACAGAGTTTTTTTCATAACTGTTTAGGATTGAATTATGCTTCCAACACTCAATATCTAAGTAACACTTATGGCAATGTTTACTGATGGAAACTCTCTTTGAAAAAACAAGTTTTGATCTGAGTTTAGAGTCCTTCTTTAATTCATGATAGTCATACAATCCCTCCTGAGATGCTGCCTTCTTTTGAGTAAATGTCACTTGCCTCAAAATCCCCTCTGGGATCTTGTGCTGTTTTCTGATTTTACGGCATTCCCAGTCTGCTCTTAATGTGGGCGACCAATCATCCGTTGTGAATCTTATCATTTTCTTGCCACTAGATGATTTTCCCCAAAAAATATTCTGGTTAGAAGTTGATTCTTTGGTTTTCAGTTGAATCTCCCAGTCTAGACAGGTGCCTTGGGGAATTCTCCTTTTCACAGTTCTTATGTCTTCTTGACCCGACAGGGAGATCACAGGCTTGCATAACTGATATTCCACTAAGGTGAGATTCATATAGTTTTCCAACATTACATCTCTGTACATACTTCTCTGAGCAGAGTCCAGCATCACCCACTCCTCCTGGGTGAACTCCACAGTCACATCCTCAAAGGACACTGGTCCCTGTAACCAGGTTGCTGGGAATCCAGGCACTATCCTTTCCCCCTCAGTACTTCTCACATAGAAACAGGCAGAGTCCTGTGTAGGTAGAGCCCATATCGGGCATAGGTCAATGGCTGCCATCTTGAGAGCCTGAATGTGACATCCGCCTGCACAATAGGGCTGAGAGAGCTGGATACTTCTTTTCTTGTTTTTCTGATCCAATCAAGTCAGGGATGCATTTCACTGGGTGTCCTTCCTGTAGCCAAAGAGGCAGGTTCAGGTAAAAGAAGAAAGGTGAAAATAGGGCCCCATTGGAGGCAAGGTTAAAAAAAAATTGTAGACCCTCTCTTTTACCTTCCAGCAAGGTCTCACCTGCTTAAAATATTTATTGGGATTTGTACTGACATGCAATATAGTCATCCTTGGCCCTCTACTGTTATCTTGGTTATTCATACTGGCTTCTCCTGTAGACTACTACTCAGCTCTGGGTAGAAAAAGCATGCATTATTTTAAAATACTAAAGTCAAAGAACCAGTTTAAAAAGACATAGTTGTTTGAATTTCATGCATACTTTGCTACTTTTTAGTTTAGTTTTTAGAATAAAGAACTTTTTTCTAATTACAACTGTTTTAGGTAAATTTATTTGTTGTATGTGTAACTAACTTGGTATTTACCCAAATAACCTCACATATAATTATAGGACTGATGATTTGGCTGCTACCCTACTTAGAAATTTTATTGGAGTTGTTAAAAGTAAATATGTGACTTTGAAACAAACGTTCATTTGATTACCTGCAATTTAAACTCTATCCTCAAAGTCTGTATTTCCTTACGATGATTCATTCTATCTAAAACTTGAATGGGATCAACAAAGAGGCATGAGCTATGTTCTAAGCTTTGAGACTGAGGCCTTTACAATTTTAGATGGTATAATACTTTCCTGAATAATTTTCATAATGGCCTTAATATAAATATCAAAACAATTGACACAGTGTGAAAGAAAAGAGGTATGCTTGGAGACTTCAAGGACCACAACAAATCACGCAATAAGGTATTACACTAATATTTTTACAGATCTCAATTTTTTAAGATTAGTTGATACCTTCAAATATAAGACTTCTATCTCAGTATTATACTTCAGTAGAGTTCAGGTTTAATGGACAAAATTAGAGAAATGGCATTATTATTTAGACAAAGATCTTCAACAGGTAGATTTTATGCCCCTAATCCAGAAATGTATATAAGCCTGCCACTTTAGTGTAAATCAGATGGAAATATTTGTCTGATTTGTCCACTGCTTGTATTCTGAATACCTAGAACGCTCCCCAGCACATGGCAGACACCCAAAAAATGTTTGTTGAATAAACTGAATGAATCTATGGCAATTAAGGTTTTGTGGAAGAAGTATTTTTTTCACATCTATACTCTACTTATAGAAAACAAAACCCCACAAAATCAGAAAGTTAGGCTTCCTCTTCAAAAAAGAACATTAGTTTGCCTTCTGGTTAAAATTATTAAGCTGAGAATTGTACTCTGGGTTCATTTCTTCATTCCCCATAGTTTTATTTCTTTCTTAGTTACAGAACTAATAAAAAACTGGACAACTTTACCAAACAACAGGAAAAAATATCTGAATAAATGGAGAGATTCACCATTTTAATACCATTCAGTATTAAAAGATTTCAATTTTTCTCAAACTAGAATTGCATTGGGATTTTCATTAAATTCATTCCTTCATGTTCAATAGGAACTTCTTGAAACATGACAATTTGTTTTATAAGTTTTATAGAAAAATTAAGACATGAATAACAAGGCAGTTATTAAAGTAATGCTTTGCTCTACTATATTACTTCAAAATGCATTATAAATCTCTATTAATTTAAACAGAATGATAATAGGGCAAAAAGAGAAAATAAAACAGAATAACTTCATGTACTTCCCTGGTGGCACAGTGGTTAAGACTCCACACTCCCAGTGCAGGAGGCCTTGATTTGATCCCTGGTCAGGGAGCCAGATCCCACATGCATGCTGCAACTAAGAGTTCACATGCCACAACTAAAGAGCCCGCATGCCACAACAAAGGAGTCAGCAAGCCACAACTAAGACCCAGTGCAAACAAACAAAAAAACCAGAATAACTTCAGAAACAGATTCATGTGTAGCTAGACATTTAGCGCATGATAAAGGCAGCACTATTAATCAGTGGGGGAAAGGATAAACTAGTCATTAAATGGCATCAGGACAAATGGCTGTCAGGGAAAAGCATAAATCCTACTTCACACACTCACATTCCCAGGTGGATGAAAGACATAAATATGTACCTGATAGGAATTCTAGAAGAGGAAGATAGAGAGAATACAAAAAAAAAAAAAAAAAAATTAGAGAAAATGGTTGTTTTTATCCAAAGCTGAAAGATAGAAGTCCTTGATCTGCAAGTGTATACACCACATGTCACACTGAATAAATGTTTTAAATCCACCAGATACACGAGCAAAAGCTGCAGAATACCAGGGATAATGAGTAAATATTTAAAGTTACTGGAAAGAAAAGGCAAATTACCTACAAAGGAATACCAATTATACTGACTACAGACTTCTAAGCTACAACGATACAGGCCAGAAGACCACACAGTAATATATTCAAAGTACTAAAGGAAAACAATATAAACCCAGAATTCAATAGTGTGCTAAAGAGAGCAATAAAAAGACACTGACATATTTCAAAGTAACAATAGCATCCTCAAAAGATGGTCATAATAAGAGAAATGCAAACTGAAACACTGAGACATAATCTAAGGCACACCTTAAATTAAAAGAGGCCTAAACTTGCATAAGCCTTATTTGGACCATGATGTAAAGAAATTGTTTTAAAAAAATAGCCTTGTTGAAATAATAGAAAAATTTGAACACTATCTATATATTTGATATTAAGGAATTAATCCTAATTTTGTAGGTGTGATAATGATATCCTGGTTATGACTTTTAAAGGAGTACTTATCATTCAGAAATAAATTCTGAAATATTTACAAATAATGAATCATGTCCTAGATTTACTTCAACATACAGTGACAGGTACAAATGAGGTCATTATACTATTCTGATTTTCTATGTTTTGAAACTTTCATAATATAAATTTTAAAATCACCAGAGAGGTATTTCATTTGTAAAACATGATGTTTTAGGATGTTACAGTTTTTTAAATCACAAAATGAGAGTTCTTAGGAAATTTTAGAAAATTTTAAAAATTATTTATTTATTTTTTTGGCTGTGTTGGGTCTCCGTTGCTGCGTGCAGGCTTTCTCTAGTTGCGGTGAGCGGGGGCTACTCTTCATTGCAGTGCGCGGGCTTCTATTACGGTGGCTTTTCTTGTTGTGGAGCACGGGCTCTAGGTGCGTGGGCTCCAGTCGTTGTGACACACGGGCTTAGTTGCTCCACGGTACGTGGGATTTTCCCGGACTAGGGATCGAACCCATGCCCCCTGCATTGGCAGGAGGATTCTTAACTACTATGCCACCAGGGAAGTCCCAGAAATTTAAAATTTTAATAACAAAACCCCAAAAATGTTGAAGGTTTAAGGATAAAGAACTTTTCCAGAAAGCTGACCTTCCCTCCCCCAAAAAAGATAAGCAATGAGACAGAAAGGATAAGAAAACTATATGAACAATTTCAAAGGTTCAACACCAGATTATTCAGAGCTCAAGAAAGAAAAGAGAAAATGGGAAGAAGACAGAATCAAACACAGAGAAAATTCTTAAAAATAACACTATCCAGGTACTGATCCATCAAATGGGTAATTTCTTAAAAAGACTGGGAATAAACATAACATCATGAAAAATTTGAATACCAAAGATAAACTGATGAATGTAAAGGTTTCATTGATGATAAACAGGTTACATACAAAAGAACAATGGAATAGGATTTCTCAACAGTAACACTGCTCCATTTTCTACCTAGCTCTGCCAGCTTTCAAAGTTCTGAGGGAAAATAATTTCCTATCCAGGAAATTATACTAGTCCACAGTACCATGCAAATATGAGGACAAAGTAAAATAATTTCTAGTCATACACAACCTTAACATACACCCCTTTTCGGAAAGATAATAAGGTTATCATCCATTAAAAAGGGAAAATAGAAGTTTCCAGGAAACAGGAGGTCCAACACAGAGATGAGATGAGGGAATTGGTGAGGAGAAAGGGAAGTCCCAGCATGCCAGTGTGCTGCAGCCTAGAGAATAACTGATCAGTCTACACTGCAGCATGATGGAGGGCTCCTGGGGATGTGTGTTCAGGAAAAGAGAAAAATGATTAGATTGTGTGACAGGTTTGATCTTGAGGAAAACGGAATTGAGAGACATTTTACATAGGTTTAGGGAAAACAAAGCAAATAAATAAAAAGGCAATTATTCAAAACAGGAAGAGTAAAATGTATACAAGAAAGGAACTTATTACGGCTCAGCAATAGAGAATACTTATATAGTCATCACAATGGAAACACTGAACATGAATTTAGCCAAAATTTTTGAGAGGAACTACATTACAATACTTGCAACATAATCACATTGATTTAAGGATGTAGGAAGGCAGGCAGGTATAATAGTCAAGATTCTTATTTAACACCTAAGAAACTAAAAAACGTCTCAAATTGATTAACTGCTTAAAAATTTTAAACTGGTTGCCACCATGAAATTAATAAACAGAAACATGAATTAAATAGAGTTGGGAGACCAGAATGGGGAGCTCTCACGTCCTGTGATCATAGAAGAGCCCAACAGGAAGAAGACAGACTCCTCTTCTTTCCTGGCGAGGACTCAGCCAATGAAAAGCCACAGACTGATTATTTACTATCACCCTCCCAACTTCCTTTTTCCTCTCTATAAAAGCGCTATTCTTCCCTTGCTGTGGGGGATTTCCACGGTAGCTGACCTTGAATTGCAATTCTCTGCTGATTCCCAAAAAGCCATTTTTGCTGGAGAAGTACATGGCAGTCTATTTATTTCAGGCCAACACTACGGAGAAGAAACACTCCTGTTTTTATTATGAGGCTTTTAATATCTAAGACTTTTTTAAAATGTATGTACACATTTTTCAAAAAGTAAATAAGTTACAGAGAAAGTAAATAAAGCAATCAAATCAAGTAGAAAAATAGCAAAAAGGAAAGGAAAATTTAAAAATAGAGAGCAGGGCTTCCCTGGTGGCGCAGTGGCTGAGAGTTCGCCTGCCGATGCAGGGGACACGGGTTCGTGCCCCGGGCCGGGAAGATCCCACATGCCGCGGAGCGGCTGGGCCTGTGAGCCATGGCCGCTGAGCCTGCGCGTCTGGAGCCTGTGCTCCGCAACGGGATAGGCCACAACAGTGAGAGGCCCGCGTACCGCAAAAAAAAAAAAAGAGAGCAAATGTTACTCTAATTGAAAACCAAAAACAAGGAACATAAGACAAAACCAAAACACAGCACAGATTACCAAAATAACCCAAATCTGCTTCTTTGAAAAGATTAATGTAGATGTATATCTTGCAGAGCCAATCAAGAAAAAAGATGGCCCTAATAAATATTAAACTCAAAAAAGAAAAGAATATCTACAATTTGAGCAGTGATTTTAAAATATCACTAACAAACAGCAATTTAAAGAATCACCAGAAGGGAATTCCCTGGTGGTCCAGTGGTTACGATTCTGCGCTTCCACTGCAGGGGGCATGGGTTCAATCCCTGGTCAGGGAACTAAGTTCCCACATGCTGCACAGTGAGGCCAAAAAAAGCAAAAAAAAAAAAAAACAAAAAACACCGAAAAAAAATCACTAAAAAAGAATAGTATGAACAACTTTATGTCAACAAACTTGAAAACTTAGATGAGATGAACAATTTTCTAGAAAAAAATGTGCCCCAAATTGACTCAATTAAGAACTACAAACTGAAATTAATCACTACCATTTAAAATGGAATCAGAAGTCAAATATCCACCCCAAAAGATTTTGAGCCCAAAACTTTCAAGGGAAAAATTATTTTACCAGGTAGAAGAAAAACAGTTATGCTTCCCGAATTACTCATGAGACTTGTAAAATCTTGCAAGGATAGTACAAAGAAAGATTAAGATGCAATCTTAAGTCTGAACACTGAAAAAGTCCTAAGTAAAATATTAGTAAATTGAGTATGGCAGCGTATTAAAGTAATAATACAATGTCATATTCAAGCAAGGTTTAACCAGGAACGCAGGATGGTTAAAAAGCAGAAAAACTATTACTGTTATTATAATGTCATGGTATAATGAACACTCTTGTATCCATCACTCTATTTTGAAACAGATCTGGGAATGATGTATTAAGGTTAGCCTTAGAGAAATGATATCTCATTACTGTGATGCAATCCATTAACAGATTAAGGGGTGCAGACCAAGAATGTTGCCTGCCATATCAGTAAAGGATGTTGTGGCCTTCAAGCCACCAGCCACTGCAGCCACTCCGGACCGTGCACCCTGAGGGGATTCAGGATGCAGAAAAGCAGAATATGGCCCTAGATAGTTAAGATGTGTATCAAAGGAATGATTTCAATGAGCCCAGACTCTTGCATTTTCCCACACATAGAAAAGTGCTAAACTCATTAATCTGAGATGCCTGGTTCTCTTTAATGAACAGTCATCTCTTGATGTTCTGACCACCAGGTCTTTGCTGCAAAAACTCCTGTATATCCTGGCTCCCCCATTATGGTTTCAGAGCCGTCCCTCAGAGCTATTCAGAAAGTCCACTGAATAAAACACAATTCTCAACTTTCAGGTTGTGTATTTTTTTTCAGTCGACAGTTTTGGCAAACAACGAAGGGACCCAGAGCTGACTTCGCTCCTTCGCATGAAATCTACAATGAACCAGAGCCTTGGTAGAGGCCTCCTGCATCCGTCTGCCTCCTCAGACAGTTCAGATGAATTTGGGTGAGTCTCTCCTGGATCTTGGATCTCCCAACTATTGATGGATGATCCTGTGTTTTATTTGGTGGTGTATAACAGGTGCTTGGCTCCCCAGGTGACAGATTCTGGGAAAAAGAACCCCCTCACAACAGTTGAAAGACACTGAGCGGTCTGGGCTGAGTGGTTAGGTAGGAGGCTGACCTGGCATTCTTCTTCAAATGGCTATCTTAACAAGAATTTGTCGGGATAAAAGTGAAAATATTACATGAGAGCTTTCAGCACTGAAGAAGGGAATCTCATGGCCAGCAACGGCTTTTTTCTCAAGTTTCTCAGAAACTTGCAGGAGTGGTAAAGGCAAGTCCTCATAACATGCAGCCATCCCTATAAGGAATCCCACTCAATTTAACTTAAAAAAACTTGCTCTGCTTGGGACACAAATAAGAACTGGCCACTCTGTGATCCAAGCACCCACGATGGTCTTATACTACCAGAGGGAGAACCTAGACACATAAGACGAGCTGAAAAGACTCTAGGGTAAAAACCTAGAGAAGTCAAGCTCACAAGCAGCACACTGGGCCACCATGCAATTTCACTAGCAAATTTTATCCCCAACGAATTCAACTTTAAAATCGGAAATAGATTCTCTCAGATAAACTAGGGGCATCAGAAAGCCAACCTCCGACGAACACCCCAGCCAGATGCATGTACGTATAGAGCTCATACTTGCAAGGATCTACTTAATTGGGAATTAAAGGAAATCTCACCCTGAAAATGACTAAGATGGGGCTCTTTTACTGCATACACAGTTAAGTTAGAGAACACTAGCTTGATAATACATCTTTTCAGAATTCTGATCTTAAAGAAACAAAAGCCCTTCTGGGGGAACTTGCATTTCTCTTCCTGTGCCTTTGAAATGTAAATGCTCTGCCTGATCTCCTTGGGTATTGTGTGTGTGGGTGTGTGTGTGTGTGTGGTTTGAGAACTTGGTCTCTGCCATCCAAAAGGTACACATATTGTGTACATTTGGATGCAATCGAATAGACTGGGATTCTGAGCAGTCATTTGTCTGACTATACCAATTCGCAGGGGCTTTTTGCCACCTTAACCTTCATTGTGTCAGCCTGTACAAACGAAGGCCTTTACTTTCTTAAACTATTTTTGGGAGTAAACTTTCTGGGTCTTGTTTAGGTGGCATCCTTTGCACTGTCTTGTGGGGAAGCCTCTTGCATCTTATTGGTTTGAGTCACTAGTATGATATATCTCATTAATGGCCAGATGATGGATCCTTCAAATGGGACAAACTTCTAAATTGGTAAATTTTTAGAGAGCATTCATTATAAACAGCTGTTTTGTTGGTACCTATGGGGGGGAAAACACATTAAACAGTGGAAAAAATATATATATATAATGGTTAATCTAAGAACTCCTTTAATTTAAAACAAACAAAAAACTGGCTTGGGAAGTCTTATTTGTGGTCTATGCTTCCCCTCAATGGGTCTTACAGATGCTAATAAAAACATTAGAATAATTAATGTTAATTAGGTTGATTAGCAGGGAAATTAAAAAAAAAACTGAAGGGAAAGTCTAGAGATTTTTTCCCAACCAGGTGGAAATTTTAAAGTGACTCATCCCCAAAAGATAAAGAAATCTCTAGATGGTTATTAAGAAATGGGATAAATAAAACAGATGTTAATAGGATTAAAACAAAAGGTTTTGGTACAATACTACCTAAGGTTGGATGGGCCAAAGGGACCCATACAAGTCCACCCTATTTACCCGAGTTAAAATATATATGTTTAAAGGGCTAAGCCATCCCTGGTGGCGCAGTGGTTAAGAATCTGCTTGACAGTGCAGGAGACATGGGTTTGAACCCTGGTCCAGGAAGATCCCACATGCCATGGAGCAACTAAGCCCATGTGCCACAACTACTGAGCTTGTGCTCTAGAACCCGGAAGCCACAACTACTGAGCCCGTGTGCGACAACTACTGAAGCCTGTGTGCCTAGAGCCCATGTTCTGCAACAAGAGAAGCCACCGCAGTGAGAAGCCCGTGCACCTCAACGAAGAGTAGCCCCCACTTGCCGCGACTAGAGAAAAGCTTGTGCACAGCAACGAAGACCCAATGCAGCCAAAAACAAATAAATTAATTAAAAAATTTTTGTTTAAAAAAATAAAATAAAGGGGTGGAAGAAAATTACACTGAGATAGCTGACCAACAATTACTTGGGGCAACAGTTAGGCCAATTAATCAAGTTAAAAGACTGACAAAAGGGCCTGAGTCCCTTGGTTCAACCCCTCACTGGGGACCCCAGAGCATTTTATACAAAATAGATAAAATGGTTGAGGGATAAATGAAAGGAAACTTTCTAGGACTCCTTATAAGACCAAGACTTGTTGATAGGAGTCCTTTAATGTTGGTAACCAATGAGTAATGCTTCCCCTGCTTGGTATTGGTATTATAAGACAAAGCATGTAGATGTGCCCCTCAGGAAATATTAATTAAACATACAAAAGGAGGGCTTCCCTAGTGGCGCAGTGGTTAAGAATCCACCTGCCAATGCAGGGGACACAGCTTCAAGCTCTGGTCCAGGAAGATGCCAAATGCTGCAGAGCAACTAAGCCTGTGTGCCACAACTACTGAGCTCATGTGCCACAATTATTGAAGCCCATGCGCCTAGAGCCCGTGCTCCGCAGCAAGAGAAGCCACCATGATGGGAAGCCCGCGCACCGCAACGAAGAGTAGCCCTCACTCACCGCAACTGGAGAAAGCCTGCACACAGCAATGAAGACCCAACGTAGCCAAAAATAAATAAAATTAAATCTTAAAAAAAAAAAAATACAAAAGGAAACCAATAGAGCCGTACAATATAAAGTAAAATCTGGGAACAATATTCAGGGGCTAATAAAACTAATAACCGAGATTTTGCTCTGGGTCTAATCTGTGCAATCAGAAAAAGGGCCTTTGTTGAATGCCTTATACAAGCCTTTGAAGATATGATAAACTGAACCCTAAACTTCTGGTACATAGAACTCTTAATTTTCAGTTTAGTTGGAAATCTTCTCTGATATAAAAAAGCAAATTAAAGAAAATATAGTTGGGCAAATCAATCTTTTAATATCGTTTAACTGACAAACCAGTTTTTTTGAGAATTAAAAGCAGCTGTCTTTGTCTTGCAAATCTCTACAAATCAGAAATATAAATACAGCCCACAGTGACCTGAGACTGAGCCCAATTAACTCACTCAGGTAAAACCTGAAACAAGTGAATAAACAAAACAGAAGAATGGCCTTTTTAAACTCAAACCACTGGAAAGTCTCCCTCACCCAAAATCTAATTCATAACCTACTTAAGGACAAATAGAAATTTTTTTTAAAAAAATAAATTTATTTATTTATTTATTTTTGGCTGCATTGGGTCTTCATTGCTGCACGCAGGCTTTCTCTAGTTGCAGCGAGCAGGGGCTACTGTTCGTTGTGGTGCGCGGGCTTCTCATTGCGGTGGCTTCTCTTGTTGTGGAGCATGGGCTCTACGCATGCAGCCTTCAGTAGTTGTGGCGTATGGGCTCAGTAGCTGCGGTGTGTGGGCTCTAGGGCACACGGGCTTCAGTAGTTGTGGCACACGGGCTCAGTGGTTGTGGTGCACGGGCTCAGTGGTTGTGGTGCACGGGCTTAGTTGCTCTGCGGTATGTGGGATCTTCCCGGATCAGGGATTGAACCTGTGTCCCCTTCATTGGCAGGCAGATTCTTAACCACTACGCCACCAGGGAAGTCCCAGACGTCGTAGTTTTATTGTACTTGCTTTACCGAAGGTCAGTGTGTTCACGTTATTTCTGTTGCAGTTTGTCAGCAAAAAATTAACTTGGTATGATGATATTTTCATAACTTATAAAATAAAGGTAAATGAGATAAGAGTTTTCAGGTGAACTCTTTAGGAATAATTATGTGTTGGGTACGTCTATCTAAAATAGGTTCTCCAGGGACTTCCCTGGTGGTCCAGTGGTTAAGACTTCACCTTCCAATGCAGGGGGTGTGGGTTCGATCCCTGGTCAGGGAGCTAAGATCCCACATGCCTCATGGCCAAAAAAACCAAGACATAAATCAGAAGGAATATTGTAACAAATTCAATAAAGATTTTTAAAATGGTCTACATCAAAAAAAAATTCTTTAAAAAATATAGGTTCTCTAGATTTTTGGTAACTTGAGTTTTGCTAAGTTAAGTTAAATTATAGGAATTCATTGAACATCCAGGTTATTTCAAATAAGATAAAATACTGGAACATTAACTGCTAAACAGGTCTAAATTTATCTCCTTTTGTCCCCTTACAAGAGGGAAACTAAAGATGTGTGGGTTTATTAGACACACGTCTTGCACCACAATGAAGAAAGAAGTCAGAAGGTGTATGTTACTAGGGGTTATGGAATATTCCTAAGTTTGCCAACCAGGAAATGCTGGTATGACAAACAGTTCACAACTACTTGCTGCTTGTCAGTTTTCACTAGAGATTAAGGTTTTAAGGGTTAAAACTGTAATATGTAATTAAAGCTACTAAAAATATTAAGGGAAATATTTTAATGTGCAAGGAAGGTAGGATGCATGTTTTCAGTAAAAGAAGGTATGCAGAATAGAAGTGAATTTGTTGGGAAAATAAGGGTGATTTTTGTCCTAGAGCTGGCTATTTCCGGATTAAAAATAAGGGACAAACTAATATGGATACAGAAAGTTTTGTAAGTTTGTAGAAAGGGAGCCCTGAAAAAGTAGTTTTGTACATGGTTAGGATTGGATTAAATTTAATTAGGTAAATGGATTTTGTTATTAAAAATAGGCTGGTGCAAGACTTGATTTGGTTCCTCTCTGTTAAGAGAACAAAGTTTTCTTGGAATAGTGCTTTTGGTAACACATTGCGTGAATTTCTTTGCCTTTAAGTGATCTTTATTTGTTTTTGTAATCTTTTGTCACTTTGGTTAAGTGAATAAGTATTGTTTCACAGTGTCCTATGATCCTATTTGACCAAGTGCTTTGAAACCTTTTTGATATTTTTGACAAACTTCCCAAATATCAAATTCTAACTAAAGTTCTTTTGACCTTCAGCCAACTCTGGGATGCTTCAAAGGAGCCCTGAGACAACTCAGAGAGGAATATTAAACTAATTAGTCTTATTTGGTATGTTAAATTACTTGAGAAACATTGTCAAGTGTTTGGAGATAAACCTTAGGTTATATTGTATGGATAAATGTCATTAATATAGATATTCCAAAATTTATACGGAATTCCTAAAAAATGTGATCTGTCCTTGTATAATGTTATCAGTCACAATTCTAGTTATTATCTTAAAATGTTGTATGTCACAGAAATATCCAAGTTTCTTGTCAACTGCCTTGGAATCAGATCTTTGACCATGTCATTTTAAGTCTTTTGTCATTTATAGACAATCATTATTTTATACTGATGCTTTCATAAAATGAAGATCTTCAAGAAGATTCATAAGAAGGATTTTTGACAAATGCAAGTATAACTTTTAAATCATACCACTGAAATGGGTAAGAAATTACAAAACTCTAATGGAAAACCTGATGACTTCATCCAGAATAACAGGAATTAATTACATGGCTGAATGAACTGATAAATATGATTCATAATTTTATGACAGTTTAATGAAATATACTGGCTTTTAATCTTCGTTTTCCAGAAAAAACTTTCCTTCTATGCTATGCCCTACAAGTTGATAAGTATGCCTTTGTAAACAAAGATGAAACATTTATCTTTTTCTTTCTACTTGATCCTTCCAGATTTTGGCTTCTCCAGCTGGCTGCACTGTGGACTTGATGGCCTGTGACCAGATTACGACTAGTTATACTAATCATTATTTTAATTTGCTCTCTCTCATTTTCAAATTATTTATGCCTCGTTTCTCTCTCCGCTACACTATAACTTTATTAATGTTACCAGCTGTCATATTCTGTCTGTTTTCTAAGATTGTTGGCTCTTGAATTACCCAATGTGTTAGCAGGCCTCCAACAAAATTAATGATGTCCCAAGAAGTTAACCATATACTTAACTCTACATAGAATAATTGTAATAGTACAACTCTAAATACGGTTAGAAGCAACAAGGAAAAACATCTACTGGATCATATAAACTAGTAAGACAAGCGATCCAGAGAATTTTAGATTCTCAACAGGGCCTAATCCAACAAACAAACAAAAAACAAACACAAAAAACCCAGCGCATCGAATGGCCTATCAACAGAAACTTTGCCTGATCTAGGAACGAGCCTTCCTAGTGCCATGGGACAAAACTGGTCATGGGCACTTCCCTGGTGGTCCAGTGGTTAAGACTCCGCGCTTCCACTGCATAGGGCACGGGTTCAATCCCTGGTTGGGGAACTAAGATCCCGTATGCTGCAGCGCAGCCAAAAAAAAACCCCCAAACCAAAAACTTGTTATGAAATGCCTCCCAAATATTAGCCAAATTTATGACCAAGAGGAGGCACTGTGGAACAAGAATGTCACCTGCCACATCAGCAAACAAAGGATGTTTGCAGCCTTCAAGTCATCAGCCACCGCAGCCTTCCTGACTACACCCTGAGGGGATTCAGGGTGGAGACAGGCAGGATACTGGCCCAGGAGAGTTAAGATCCTTATCAAAGGAATGACTTCAATGAGCCCAGACTCTTGCATCTTCCCACACACAGAAAAGTGCTAAGGTCATTAACTTGAGGTGTTTGGTTCTCTTTAATTGACAGAAATCTTCCGAGGTTCTGATTACCTGGCTTCTGTTGCAAGCCTCCTGTATACCCTGCTCCCCCTTTACCTCTGGGGAGCGGTCCCTCAGAGCTCTGGGAGAGGCTGAGCCCGGGCTACGGCCTCAGAAAGTACGCACAACGTAATGGAATCGTCAACTTCTGGCTTGTGCTTTTTTTTTTTTTCAGTTGACCGGGGTTAAGACAGATGCAAGAACAGGTCCTGGATAAAGTAAGACGTACAAGCAGGACATCCCTCCTCCTCTCACTCACGGGGTAGAGTCAGATTCCCTACCTGCTCCTGGCCTGCTCACCCCCCGGCGCCCGCTCCGCCCCAGGGAACCCACGGCCCCAGGAACACAGCTTCCCGCCCCCGCCCCCGCCCGCTAACACCCACCCCCAGTTGGGGAGAACTCCGAGGAGGACCCACCGCTCGGGTGCACGCTCCCCTCGCCCTCCCCCCTCCCGCGTCTCCTCAACGTCCGCGCGCCTGCGCGCTCACCTGTCCTCGGGGTGCCTGCCTCTCGCGTGGGAACGACCGGGCTGCAGCGGGAAGGGAGGCGAGAGCGCGCGGAGCAGGCGGCGGCGCCGAGGGCCCTCAGCTGGGAGGCGAAGAGCAGAGCCGCGCGCTCCCCAGGCCCGCGGAGCCAGGGCCGGGACTCCACTTCCCAGGAGCCTCCGCGCCGCCCCGCGGAGCGATTCTGGGCTTTGCGTCCGGCTGCGCTTCTCGGCGGGTCGTGAGTGGACGTGGAGCGCGTGCGCGTGCGCGAGGGCCCGGGGCGCGGCGTGGGCTGTGGGGACCGGGTGGGCGCAGGAGGCCGGGCGGGGACCGAGCTGTCGCCGCCCGCCCTGCGGACCCGCGCGGGACGCGGAGGCCCGGATGTGGGCGCGCTCGCCGAGCCGCTGCCTTTGTGACGGTGCCGCCCCGTCGGCGACGCTCCCGGTGCTGCGCCTGCAGGTGCCGATCGCAGGTACACGCGAGAGGGCTGGATGTGGTTTCTTCCTAGCGGGAGGCGGCGGCGCCGCCGTTTCCTCGTCTCCTCGCCGAGGCGGACGGTTTTCACCAACAAATGGTTTTTCTTCCCTGTGGTCTCCCGGCCTGAGTGATCCCCACTGCCACTTGGATTCGCTCGCCTTCGCGTTGGTGGGACGGGACCCTGACGCCCGTACGCGCCGGGCGGTGGTGGGGAGTTTGAACCACATATTCTCAGCGATGCAAAATAAGATTTCTTCTGTTCCTGTTTTTTTTTTTTTTTTTCGTTCCCAACTGGGGCCAGATGTTTAAAACTTCGCATATGGCCTTTCCAGCATCTGCTAAACGTGATCATGCTCTTTTTCGTTAGAGTAGGAAATTTCTTTACAGTAAATGTCCTAACGTTCCTAAAAGACATCCAACGTGGTTATACTGGTTTTAAAAAATATATACTTCTGGATTCTATTCCTGGATATTATAGAAGTTATATGCTGCAGACATTGATGAAGTGGGTATACTTTTAAGAAGTTTGGTGGCAGAAAGGGCTGGATCGATTTCTATTTCTGGCTCCAGTCTAAAAATATTCATTAAAAAAACTTCTTACTTATTGAGACTTATTTTGGCAGTTATTTTCCTCAGAATTGCCTGTCTTATCAATATTTTCAGTGTTTAAGATCCAGCAGGTTCGGCATCTCTAGCTCCTGGCTTCCTGATCTTCAGTTGTTGGGTTTTCTTTTTTAATCAAATAGATTAATTGAGGGTGTGTGTGTGTTTAACCAGTTTGACTTTTCAGAGATAGCTCATAATTATTATATTTTTATTTTCTCTTGACAGTTAAACGAATCAAATTTGTACATAATCTAACACCTGGTATGAATGTGAAAGATGAGGTTGACATCAAAATTACCTAGATCCCACCCAAAGTATATGGAGAAGCAGAAGAATTTAAGTTCTATCTTTACTTCATATACAGAATATACTGTTAAAGAAAAAAATAAGAAGTAAAAGGGAAGACAGGTTGTCATCCACAGTGCTAGCTAAAAAATATTAGTCACCTTACCAGTGTTGACTAAAGTTAACCTGGGACATAAGTAGCACAACCCCTTCCTGCCCCTTTTTAAACTACCTCAATACTGCAGTAATTTTCTTCGGCGACCTAACTAATCTCCTCTTCTCTTGTTTCATTCAAATTGTCCCTCTGTCTTGCAAAGCCTCCTGGACAAGTGGATGGCACACATTCCTGCCCTTCTTGAAAATTGTTCATTTGTTCTTTCATTCCCTCTCTCAACACATACTTCTTGAGCTCTTAGCATGTGCCAGTCACAGGGCCAGTATTTGAGATATATATCATAAGTTAAATGATTAAGTCTGCTTATCAGTATTTTATATAAACATCGCAAACTTTTGTTTAGGACAAGATATTAATAGTATTTACATAGATACAAGGTGTACCTTCTGGAAAAGAGATGACAAAGTATCTTATTAATTAACTGCATCGCCAGCATGTACAAGAGATTTAGTTAATATCAATGAGTTTAGTAAAGGGACTGGAAAGAGCATATATATTAACAGATTGCTTAACTGTCCTCAGTAACAAATTTGCAAATACCTTTGTAGAAGAAAGTCTGTTCACAACAGGAAGAAGATACCTAGTAATTTTAACTAGAAATGTATCTGAATAATAAGAGAAAACTTTAATATAATCCTAGAGTCATAAATAAGAATAAAGGATGAGTAGGAATGAGAGCAGTTCTGTTTATGGATTAAATGCACTTGTCAAGAAAATATTATTGGGATTGTTTTTTTAAAGAACCCCATGCAATTTGTTCTTTCTTTTATGTCTCCATCTTCTTAAAAATGTTATGAAAGTGACTCCTTTTCCTTTTAATTAGATGAGAAAATGTTTCTGTTAAAGGAAAAATACTCCTAGAAATGATGAGTTCCCTTGGTTTTCATCACATAATTCAAGCACTGAAAGCTTAGTAGCATATAGTTTAAAAAACATTTTAGTTTTAAAAAATTTTTGTTTTAAGGAAAAAGACGTTTCATTGTGTGATATCTCCGTTTTGCTTACAATAGACTTTCACCTGTAGTTTTCCTTATAGCATGACTCAGATCAGCCAGGGTCTTAAATCTTCTGGCTCTGAAGCAAGGTCAGGACTGGTGTGTCACCGGCTGTATATGCATCTCTGGCTTAGAACCGACACCAGGAGCATAATTTTTGCCTCTTTCCACACAATACCTTTCTGCTGTCTCATCCTTACCTTTTCTGGTCAATATTTTATTATGAAAAAGTTTGAACATACAGCTAAACTGAAAGAAGTTTACAGTGAATACTTGTAACCTCCCCTCCTAGACTCTACCATTAACATTTTACTATACTAATTTGAACATATATCTGTCTGCCCCTTTCTTCATCAGTCCCTCTTTTTTGGGATGCATTTCAAAGTAAATTGCAGCCATCAGTATGCTTTCCTGAAATACTTCTGAATGCATGTGCATTGTTAACCAGAATTTAATGTTTGTTTCGCTTATGCTTTTGATGTGAAATTTACATAAAATGAAATGCACAACCTGAGAGTGTCCGTTTGTTGAGTTTTCACAGATGCACAATCTTTGCGGAGTATGGCTTTGCTGTCTCTGCTGCTGGGTCCTTTTGCTGATGATCCCTTGTCCTTCGCAGATGCCAAATACCAGTGAACTTATTCAGAACCTTAAGAGATCTGTTCTCTTTTATTAAGAATTACACACTCCATATGCCCAAGCAAAACGCTATCCCCTAGAAGGTCTCGCCGGTCCCTGGGCTCTGGTCCTCAAGCACTGGGTCTTCCAGTCTCCACTGCTTGCCCTGAGGGCAGACATCTGTACAAACCACAGGTTATCGCCAAGTGTTTGACAAGTGCCGGAGTGAACAAATACAAAGCACTGTGCTGGCCTCTTTCCAGGTTTTGGAGTGAGGTTATCCCAGTTCTCAAGAAGTTCTTCATCTTACAGGGAGGTGGGCAAATGAGCCGGGCGTTGGAGTGCTAGGAGCGTGGGCAAAAGGCTCCAGGGATTTTCTCTGGGACGATGGGAAGGCTTTTGGAAAAGGTGGCATGTGAATGAGGCTTAGAGAACATGGGGCAAGTGCAGTAGGATTGAAGGTTGAAAGGTTGTCAGGGCCCAGAATGTGGATGGTTGTGATCAGAGCTGTGCCTGGAACCTCTGTGCCTCATATGGTAACTTCCATAGCCTTCTTGCTGGTGCTGGAAGCTTCTTTCAGGCCATCTCTGCCCTGGTGGTTTGCAGAATAGCAGCTCTCAAAAGACATCTGAGTCCTAACTGCCAGAAGCTGTGGCTGTATCAGCTTATTGGCAACAGGAACCGTGTAGATGTGATTCAGCTGAGCACCTTGGAACGGGGAGCCTGCCCTGGGTTATGTGGGTGGGACAGGGGGGCAGAGGGTGAGGGTCGGAGGACTTGTGACATCGGAGGCAGCAGGGCACAGGGGGCAGTGACCTTGCTGCTGCGGGCTTCCTGCCTGCAAGCCTGGTCCCTCCCTCCGAGCTGTTGAGCCCACCCCTGCCCTGCTTCACGCCTACAGACACGCCCAGGTCCGCATTTGATCCTACGGCCTCTTCTAGCTCCGCCCTTTCACTGCTGTTCTCGCCTCCAAACTTTTCAGCCCTATTGTGGAATTTGTCTGCTGTTCCCGCTTTAGCGAACCTTCATCTAGCCAGTCAGGGCACTAGAATCCCTAATTCATCTGAACTCTGTTAATCCTCCCTTCCTTGAAGTTCTCCCTTCTGGCTTCTGATATACATCTCTACAGCTCTTCTACAGATCTGTCTGTAGATCTTCTCATTCTCTGGTGGATCTTTCTCTGCTTCCTTTTTGGGCTTCCTTTTCTCCTCTGTTTTCTTCCTAGATACTAATTTATCCCACAATTATTTTCCCTTTTAGATCCCCATGATTTTTTAAGATTAATTAATTTATTTTTGGCTGCGCCAGGTCTCTGTTGCTGCCCGCGGGCTTTCTCTAGTTGCGGCGAGCAGGTGCTGCTCTTCCTTGTGGTGTGCAGGCTTCTCATTGTAGTGTCTTCTCTTGTTGCGGAGCACGGGCTCTAGGCGCACGGGCTTCAGGAGTTGTGGCACGCGGGCTTCAGTAGTTGTGGCTCGCAGGCTCTAGAGCACAGGCTCAGTAGTTGTGGTGCACGGGCTTAGTTGCTCCGCGGCATGTGGGATCTTCCTGGACCAGGGCTCGAACCCATGTCCCCTGCATTGGCAGGAGGATTCTTAACCACTGCGTCACCAGGGAAGCCCTATCCCACAATTTTCTGGTCCTACAGTTTATTTTACTCTCCATGGTATCTTTGGTTGATTTTATACACTGCCATGGTGTCATCTGATAATGCTGTTACCCAGCTTTACCAGATGTTCTGTCTCCTGGTGAGCTTTATAGGAATCATGGCGCAGGGATGTATAATCTCCCTTAGACCCCATCTGTCTCCTTCACCTGCATCAGAGTAGATGAATACGTCACCCCCAAATCTGTGACTAAAGATCCACCCCCACTCCCCGCAAGAAGTTGTTCTGTTTGAGAATATAGCTGTGCAGCTTGAGTAGATCCAGGTAGAGCAGAAATGTGGATGGCGGCTGATACAGCTGGATAACCCTCACAGCTAAACGTGTCCTTCTCCCTCTCCCTTCTCTGGCTCACGCACCGTGTGCACAGCCAATCCTACCCCCAGACATTATTGTCCATTCTGTCACCCAGAAACCTGGGGTCACCTTGAACCCTTAACCTGTATTCCCATTCACATCTAATCAATTCCATTGCTGCGCTCCTTTGTGCTCCTGTATTCTGGATCACAGTTTCCCTCCTGCCTGGTTTCTTTGCAGGTGTTTCATCCCCCTCTAGTCCATCACACAACTACCTCAAAGGCAGACACATCTGTTGTCATTGCCCAGCTGACAGCATGTGGGCAAGAGCCTGTTTCTGAGGACGGCACTTTGGGCCTCTGTGACCTCGACCTGGCCTGTTTCTGGCTGCTCCCTGCCCTGCACCACATTCGACGGCCACACTGAGCTTCTCCCCCTACGTCACCGTCGAAGGCCCTGCTTTTGTTCATGATTCCCCACCCTCGCTTATCTGCCTGAACTCAGACGCGTTCTGGACTCAGCCTTAGACCCCCAGCTCCTGCTGGCTGCTGTCTGTGTTCCATGGAGGTTGGTTTCTTCAGCTTGCCTTAGCTGCTGAGGGCAGGGATAAATGCTTCGCTCACATTTTATCCCCTGGGCGTGGGACACAGCCGGGATCATAGTAAAGTGTTCAGCAATGATTTAGAAAAATGACAGAAGATCACAATAGTTATCAGCTTACCTGCTGTTTCCCTAAATACAAATGAAAACCCATCCTGGTGTCCCTCCCCTGGCAATATCTGTTGTTACGTTAGAGAAGTCAGTTTTGTTCAGTTGCATAAGAATATCCTTTGTAAATCTGGTGTCTGATGGAAGGATCTGATTACCCCCAAGAAATGGTAGAAACTGAGAATTAAATAGACTCCATGACAGCTGGGGTCAGTGGCTGCCAACCGTGGTGCACGTCGCACGTCAGAAGCACCTGCAGTGCTCCCTCCCCAGGGAGTTAAATGAGAAGCTCTTGGTGGGGGAGGGTGGCGTGGGACCCAGGTATTAATAACTTATTAATATAGGGGGAAAGGCCAGTGTGCAATCAGGGCTATAAACTGTCAGTTTAGATAAAGTTTTAAGTAAATTATCTAGAAGTGGGCGTTAAGGGAAATTAGGGTGACATAAGACTATTTGCTTTAAATCATAAAACAGGAGAGTCACTGGAATGAACCTTAGATGTCCATGTAAACTGGAGGCTGTATATAGTTGTTTTTTTTTTTCTTTTTAAATAAGATCCTATTCAAAGTTTATCAGTGACCAGCAATTTCCTGCCTCTTTCCGTGACCTGATCTGTTACCAGGTGTTGTTTGATTAATGGTGTCTTATTATTGTTGACTTGTAATTGACTTCTTTGTGACTCCACACATTTCTCCTAATTCTGCCCTCTGGAACAACTCAGAATAAATATTATCCCTGTGGACTTCCCTGGTGGTGCAGTGGTTAGGAATCTGCCTGCCAATGCAGGGAACACGAGTTCGATCCTTGGTCTGGGAACATCCCACATGCTGCAGAGCAACTAAGCCCGTGCACCACAACTACTGAGCCTGAGCTCTAGAGCCCGCGAGCCACAACTACTGAGCCTGCAAACCACAACTACTGAGCCTGTGCTCTAGAGCCCACGAGCCACAACTACTGAGCCCGTGTGTCACAACTACTGAAGCCCGCGCGCCTAGAGCCCGTGCTCCGCAACAAGAGAAGCCACCGCAGTGAGAAGCCTGTGCACCGCAACGAAGAGTAGCCCCTGCTCGCCACAACTAGAGAAAGCCCACACACAGCAACAAAGACCCAACGTAGCCAAAAAAAGAAAACATAAAATGTTTAAAAATATATATATTATCCCTGTTCCACAGGACCTGTAAATGTGTGAAGACCATTCTCTTGCTTCACCCAAGTAATTTCTTATGCAGGCTGGACGTCCGTGGTTATTTCAGCCTTTACTCACCTGAGCTCAGTGAGGGAGGGGCCTGTCTGAACAGCTGTTGCTCTGGGCTCAGCCCCTGGAATAGTACTTGGCATGTGGTTCGTGAGCCCTTGGTTAACATCTGGATCAAGAAGGTGTGAACAAGGAACACACGCGTTCATCCCACCTTTCCATCCTGCTGACTGGATTCTGACTCCTGGAAATGAGCCTGTGCTCCTCTGATGATACCCCACAGAGAACACGTGTCTGCTTCTGTGTCTTAACTCCCACAGCTGGTGTGTTCAGCTAAAATTACTCAAGTTTCTGGGGAAGGGTTAAAAGAAGTAAGGACGGACCTGTGCCTGGCATCAGAGACCTCACCCCAAGCAGACATGACCTTGGGCAGGTAGCTGTGCTCTCTGGCTGTACTTTTGTTCCGTTCATGTTGCTTCCTGTCCTAGGGACTGTGGGAGCACAGAGGTGAAAGAACTAAACCTTCCTGGAGAAGTTAGGGAATGACACAGGAAAGGGTGATGTTTGATCTTGCAGGATGGGTAGGATTTTACCAAGCGGCACGAAAGGGCAGAGCCTTCCTGGCCTAGGACTAGGGCGTGTGAAGAGGTTGGGCAGTTCAGGTGGTGCAGCATGGATGGGTGGGTGGGGGGGTTGTAGTTTGATGGGACATTTAGGGCTAGTGAGGGAGAAAAGGGCCCGCCACAAAGAACCCTAAATCCATGCTGAGGACTTGGTCCATTTTCCTGTGAGTACTGGGAGATCAGCAGAGAATTCTAATCAAGAAGCGCAGCTTACGTGTTTTACAGAGATGATGCTGATGTGGACACTCATCGGAGTGAGAAAGTCCGGAGGCGGAGAAGCCAAGCCCGAGCCAAGGCCGTGGGATCTGGAGGGGTGGGAGCTAGAGAAACGTCTAGGAGGGGATTTACAGGCTGTAGTAACTGATTGGATGTTAAGAGGACAGGGTCTAGAAAGATACTTGTGTTACTTGTCTCTAGATATCGTGTATGTTTTTAATTAACAAGCAGATAATCCTTACCGTGTGTCAGGCACTGTTTTCTGTGTTTCACAAATATGGACTCATTTAAGTCTCGTAATAACCTATGGTAGGCACTATTTAGTCCCCACTGTACAGATGAAGAGACCGAGATACTGAAAGGTTAAGAAGCCACCTGTGAGCAGTAGAGCGGGGTCTGAACCTAGGCAGTCTGGCTGCAGAAGCCATGCTGTTAACCACAGTTGGGAATATTCAGTTGAGGTTGGGGAAGACGTAGGGGCAGAGGACAGAGTGATCTGTTCATTCCAGCCCAGCACTGAGCCTGTCGTGAGCCAACAATGGGATGGACCATGGGGTAAAACGAGTAGGTGTGCTCTGTGCTCTGTAAGTGCCCAGGGGGCCATTGAAAGGGCGGAGACTGGGAAAGACAGAGAAGCAACAAAGGGTGACCTACATTTAAGCTAATCATAATTTTAAATTTTTATTAGTATTTTTAATTTTTAAAAGTGGATGTATAGTTGATTTACAGTGTTGTGTTAATTACTGCTGAACAGGGAATTCCCTGCTGGTCCAGTGGTTAGGACTCTGTGCTTTCATTGCTGAAGATGTGGGTTCAATCCCTGGTTGGGGAACTAAGATCCCACAAGCCATGCGACGTGGCTAAAAGACAAAAAAAAGTTACTGCTGTACAGCAAAGTGATTCAGTTATGTATGTGTGTGTGTACATTCTCTCTTTTCATATTCTTTTCCATTATGGTTTATCATAGGCTATTGAGTATAATTCCCTGTGCTCTACAGTAGGACCTTGTTGTCTGTCCATTCTATATATAACAGTTTGCATCTGCTGACCCCAGACTCCCAATCCTCCCCTCCCCCTCGGCCACTGAAAGTCTGTTTTCTATGTCTGTGGGTCTTTTTCTGTTTCATAGCTAAGTTCATTTGTGTCATATTTTAGATTCCACACATAAGTGATATCGTATGGTATTTGTCTTTCTTTTTCTGACTTACTTCACTTAGTATGATAATCTCTAGTTGTATCTAATCATAATTTTTTAAGTCATTAGAGAAGACTAAGAAGTACCAAGCTGTATAGAGGAAAACTAGGTGAGGGGCTACCAAAGTCAGTAAAGAGGTTCAAGAACAATTGAGAGGCCAGCAGTGCCTCTATAACAGGTGTCATTGGTGAAAACCAGTTTAGCACTGGTGAGGGGGTCAGAAACCGTAGTGCTTTTATTCATGTACAATAAGTATGGGTAGAATTGAAATGGAAATCCTTAAGATCTCCAGAAGACAAAGGGGGCAAACAGTGTAAAAGAAAGCAAATACAAAAGAGCCATCAACATAAACATATGGAAAATATTCAGACCTAGTATTCAAAGGGTGGAAATTAAAGATACAATCTAAATTTAAAACAAGTTAAAAGTGCAGTGTTTATAGACGTCTACTTCTGTCCAATATGGAGTAACAGGGAGGGGATTTACCTATCCTCTTGCCCGAACAAACAGCAACAACAACAAAAAGACAAAATACATGAAACAAACGTTTAAAGACATTCGATATCAGACCACAAAGGACAGTTATCCCTGAGAGATGGAAAACCAAGCAGGTTAGCCCTCTGACTGCCCCGGTTTATTGCCTTGAGAGGGTTTCCAGGTTACAGCAGAGGTAGGGGAAGCTGAGAGGGGCTGAGCAGACCCTGAGTCCAGAATGCAGAGCTGAGGCTGGGGAGGGCAGGGCAGCAGCCTTCACAGAGTGCAGAGGGTGCCCTCGAGTGATCACACAAAGCACACACGGGGGAGGAAGCTGCAGGGAACAGCATGTGGTGTTCACATGGGCGTTATGGCCATTACTGCTGGCCAGGCTGGAAAGCTCTTCTGATTCCTGGAGCATTGGGAGTGGAGCTCTATGAAGCACTGAAAAGAAAAATACCTGTCTGCTTAGTATCCTGTATTTGGCAAAAGTATATTTCAACAACAAAGGCAAGACAACCTCCAGAATGGGAGAAAATATTTGGAAGTTATATTATCTGATAAGTGTTTACTATCCAGAATAGATAAGGAACTACAGTTCAACAACTAAAAGACAAATGTCCCGGGCTTCCCTGGTGGTGCAGTGATTGAGAGTCCGCCTGCCAATGCAGGGGACACAGGTTCGAGCCCCGGTCCGGGAAGATCCCACATGCCGCGGAGCGGCTGGGCCCGTGAGCCATGGCCGCTGAGCCTGCGCCTCCGGAGCCTGTGCTCCGCAACGGGAGAGGCCACAACAGCGAGAGGACCGCGTACCACAAAAAAAAAAAGACAATGACCCAATTTAAAAATAGGTAAGGTACTTGAACATACATTTCTCCAAAGAAGATACACAAATGGCCAGTAAGCACATGAAAATAATGCAAATGAAAAGCACAGTGAGATACCACTTCACCCCTACTAAGATGGCTATATAATTTAAAAGATGGCACAAGTGTTGGCAAGCATGGGGGGAAGTTGGAACCCTTGTACATTACTTGTGTGAAAGTAAAATGACGCAGCCACTATGGAAAACAGTTTGGTGGGTCCTCAAAAAGCTAAACATAAAATTACCGTATGAGCCAGCAATTCCACTCCTAGGTATACCCGTCAGCAGATGAGTGGATAAACAAAATGTGGTGGGTCCATACAGCGGATTATTATTCAGCCATTAGAGTGAACTACTGATACAGGCTACAACATGCATGAATCTTGAAAACATGATGCTGAGTGAAATAAGCCTGACACGAAAGGGCAAATATCGTATGATTTCCTTTTAACCTATAAGGGAAAAGAATCTGAAAAAGAATATATATATATATATATATATGTAAAACTGAGTCACTTTGCTGTACACCTGGAACTACCACAACATTGTAAATCAGCCATACTTCGGTAATAAAAGGGATTTTTAAAAACTAAGAGGATTTGATGTAGTATTAGAAACATTCAGTTCCAAATGAAATTTAGCACGGAACTCTAGAGGCTGCAGGGTGTGGGAGAGGCAGCCTTCGGAGCTCTTTTCTTCCTACTCTCGGGGATTCCGGGCACTATAGGTGTATTTCTGGAACAGTCAGATGTCGTCTGGTTGTGTGGATATATAGGTACAGCAGTTGGTCTGAGGGAATCTAGACTCGCGATTAATGAGAACCAGGTCACAGCATCTCTCCTCAAGTTTCTGCCTTTTCCGCAGCTTCACCTGCTTGGGATCTCCTGTTACTCAGGAAGCGTCAGGAACGAGGAGGGCATGGAGGCCGAGTTGCTAACTGCCCGGTCCCACGTAAGTTGGGCTGCCTTCATTCTTTTTTGTTTTCCGACTGAGAATCCCTTTTTAGTTAAGGGTTCTTAAGGGATCCGTATCTCAGACACTTCCTCCAATAGACTAGCACTGTTTGTTTGCTTTATTTATAGCTGTAGTTTTATTTCCTTTCATATCAAAGAAACACAACTTGAACAGAAATGTGTGAAATATTGAGGACTCTGATGAGATGCTCTTTCGTCTACAATGAGGAATGACTGAGCACACAGCAAGCTTTCTCCCTTCAAGATGATGACAGAACTAGGATGTTGGTGCCTTTCTGAGGGATTCTCTGGTCCCTGGTGGTCTTGGGTGTGGGGCTGGTGTGTTAATTCCTCCCTGGGGACTGCCTGTGGAGGAGCTTGGGGACAAGTTAGGTAATTATCCAGGAGTAACTGCAACCAAGACAGGAAGAGCCCCGGGAGAGGGTGGGTCCTCTGGGGACAGAGAGATGGGTGGGGGACCCTCCTTCAGCCTCACTCAGCTTCGCCCCTAGGTGATCCCTCATACTTTACTTCTACGTATTCAAAACCCCACCAGAAAGCACAGTCTTTGCTTTTGGCTGTCCTACATATTTTGAAGGATTTACGGGAAGAAAAGTAGTCTATTGTATTTACCCAGATATTTACCCTTTTTCTTTCTCATCCATCATTCCTGAGATTTAAAGTTTCTCTCTTGTGTCATTTCCCTTCTGCCTGACGAATTACCTTTAGCATACTTTTAGAGCAGGTCTGCTGGTAACAAATCCTGTTTGTTTAACTTTCTTTGAGAATGTATTTTTCATCATTCCTGAAAGATATTTTCACCCAATAATTGAAATTCTGGCATGACAGTTCTTTTCTTTCGGCATTAAAAAATCCCCACTATTCCACTGTCGTTTTACCTTCACAGTCTTTGATGAGAAACGCTCAGTTATTCAAATGGGTTTTTTTCTGTGTCGTCTATAGATCCCTTTGATGTGTCTAATAAAGGCCTTGCTTCTGTATCTATTGTTTTATTACTATTAAAATATAATCTCTTCTCTATTTTTTAAATGCCTACCAATATTTAGGAAAAATGTTTTGGAAATTTATTTTAGGTCATAAAACATGGCTAGGTTGGTCTCTTAAGCATAAAGTTGCACTTGAGCTCAAGACTGTTTTTCCCTTCTTCTCCTGCCTTGTATTAGGTTCTAATTATTTTACATAAGTGTAGATTAACTGATTCTCCTTGCTTTAGCTGTTTACAACATACTTGATTTAAATGAAGTGTTTCTGACAGTTTCTAAACTGAAAGCATAACATGGAACAGGTTTCTAGACAGTACGTACTTAATACCATTCCTTTTAGGACTTGTCCAGAATTCAACGTAAATACTACTCACTCCTAGAATGAGTTCTATTCTGTCCTGTTTCCCTACCCAAGTGCTATCTGCCTAATCTCTCTTTCTGTCAATATTCGGGAAAGGGAGGGCAGAGATATACATCAGACTCAAATTTGCTTTGTGTTGTAGACACTGGTGACCTTCAAGGACATACTTGTGAACTTCACGAGGGAGGAGTGGAAGCTGCTGGACCCTGCTCAGCAGCTCATGTACAAAGATGTGATGTTGGAGAACTACAGAAACCTGGTGTCCTTGGGTGAGATGGACCTCTGTTTGGGGGTTTTGGGTTCCTCATTGATCAAAAGGTATGGAGAGCCTGAAGCATACATTGGAGTGTGAGCTTGGGGCCAGGGACCTAATTTCTTTGGGGCATGGAACAGGGTTTTCGTACTCCTTCTGCTTTTATGAAAAAAAAAATTGTTTTCGTTTGTTGAATTTTAAGAAATGTGTATTTTGCTGCCTCTGTAGCCCTACCTTGTCTACTCTTCAGAGCCCCCCAGGACTATTGAAGGGGCGCGGGGTTGGGGGTGAACTGGGATGCTTCTTTGTGTCCAGCCCAGAGCTCCCAACCCTCGCCCAGTTCTTTATCTTTCACTGGGAACAGGGCATCAGCTTCCCAAGCCAGAAGTGATCCTGCAGTTGGAGAAGGGGGAGGAGCCATGGCTGTTGGAGAGAGGGATTCACCAAGAGACCTATCCAGGTGAGAACCAGACCACCCGTTTGGGGGAGGAGTCCCTGGCGAGAGTGGTCACTAGTTCTCTGCATTTCGAAGGTGAGGACTGGGTTTATTTAGCTTCGGTTTCCCCACTGCTAGTCTGCTTTCTAGTCTTGTCACACTTCCATTTGCATTCATTAAAATTATCTTTCTGATGTTTCCATCTCCGGGCTATTGTATAAAGAAGATGTGGCACATATATACAATGGAATATTACTCAGCCATAAAAAGAAACGAAATTGAGCTATTTGTAATGAGGTGGATAGACCTAGAGTCTGTCATACAGAGTGAAGTAAGTCAGAAAGAAAAAGACAAATACCGTATGCTAACACATATATATGGAATTTAAGAAGAAAAAAAAATGTCATGAAGAACCTAGGGGTAAGAGAGGAATAAAGACACAGACCTACTGGAGAACGGACTTGAGGGTATGGGGAGGGGGAAGGGTGAGCTGTGACAGGGCGAGAGAGAGTCATGGATATATACACACTAACAAACGTAAGGTAGATAGCTAGCGGGAAGCAGCCGCATGGCACAGGGATATCGGCTCGGTGCTTTGTGACTGCCTGGATGGGTGGGATAGAGAGGGTGGGAGGGAGGGAGACGCAAGAGGGAAGAGATATGGGAACATATGTATATGTATAACTGATTCACTTTGTTATAAAGCAGAAACTAACACACCATTGTAAAGCAATTATACCGCAATAAAGATGTTAAAAAAAATTATCTTTCTGTTTCAGTGCTTGGTTCCAGCCCTGTTCATTTTGCTTTCCTGATTATTACTACTAACTCAAGCATCTGTGTCCTCTTATCTTTCATAGAATTATTCTATTATCTTTGCCTGTCTTTTCCCTGTCCTGTGTCCCTTCCCACAGCCTTTGATCTGCTGCTCTGTGTAAGCTCTGCCATGGGACCCCATCGCCTGCCCCTGCTCTGAGTTTGTTTTTTGCCGGTTAGCAAATTGCAGCAGAGGCATCACCAATCCCTGTTGACTTAACCCTCCTTCCTTTCCAGAATTGCTGCTCTCAAAAACACCTGTTTTCTCATAATCTAGCTCTTTATTTAATTTTTTTTTCATTTTAATCTTAATATCTGTAAAATGCAGACCACTGTGTGGATTTCTAGCATCAGTCCTTTCCCCAGCTCCCCTGTGTAGAGAAGATCAGCCTTCTGGGTTAAGAAATGAAGGCAGTGCTTCATCTTCCTCCTGTTCTGTTCTCTCTGAGCAATGCTGTCTCTGACCCCTGTCTCTAAGCTCAGTGCTCTGATGTCTTTCTCCTTAGCCCAGCCATCTGGGGCGTTGCTGTCTGGACCTTGCTGCTGATGGCCAACTCCATGTGCTAGTGACCCACGTTGACTCCTGGGGACACATGGCCTCCCAGGCCCGGTGCAGTCTAGGCACCTCGTAATCCTCTGGCACTCACGTCCACTCATGTCAGGCGTTTCCCTGAACCTCAGGCTGTGAGTGTGATGTGAATGAAGTCGTTAGCGTCTCAGTCGTCCTCTATGTTTCGCCTGCAGTCCTTTTTTGTGAAACCTTTTGGCTTATTAAGTACAGGTTCCTTCTTTTTCTGAGCTTCCACTTTGTTTCTACTTTTAAATGTCATAAATTTTGTTTTTGACTTTTTTTACATTGGGCCTCGTAGGTGACTGTAGCCAGTACCTGTCTCAGGGCAGGTCCCTCAGACACTGGGAAGTACTTGATCAGTCAGCTGCTTTGGGGCCATGGCAGGAAAGACTGTTCTCTGTTTCCTTTCATTTCCCTATTTCTTCCTGTCCTTATTTTTTCCATTCATGTGTTCAGTTTAGCAGGCTTTTCTGGATGTCTGTTGACAAGTATCCAAAAATAACTGACTATAACCAGCAGTTTAAATTTTTAGTGGGAAATTTGTTGTCAAAAGAAATACTGAAATTCCATGTATGTGCTTAATCGACTGGAATTTAAGGGAATCTACAAGCTCTGGGAACTTCATTATCAAAATGAAAAGTATAATGGGTGATGGCTTTAAAAACTCAGTTGATGAATTGATTAATGGATGCTGCAGATTTTGAAGATAACGCACCTGAGTTATCTTCCACATTACAGAACACATGGAAGATTTTTAGGACTTTAATGCGTCCGTGTTTTCTGTCGCTTTCTCCAGACTTGTCTTTCCATACCCAGCCCTACCCCTCATCACACATGTTCATTCTAGAATTTTCCAGTTGGCATTAGTAGTTTGAAAAACTTCTCCATGGGATTCTGATGCACTGGGTGGAGGAGAGGGAAAAGATGGCATATGTCCTGTCAAAACTCATCAAGGTAGAGGTGTGTGTACATGTAATGGAGTATTATTTATCCTTAAAAAGGAAGGAAATACTGCAGTTTGCTACAACGTAGATGAACTTTGAGGACATTATGCTGGGTGAAATAAGCCAGTCTCAGAAGGACAAATAGTGTATGATTCCACGTATGTAAGGTACTTGAAGTAGCCAAAATTATAAAGACACAAAGTATAATGGTGATTGCTGGGAGCTGGGTTGAGAGGAGATTGGGTCCTTATTGTTTAATAGGTATGGAGTTTCAGTTTTATAAGATGAAAATGGATGGTGGTGATGGCTGTACAACAATGTGAATACACTTAATACTTGAATTGTGCACTTAAAAATGGTTAAGATGGTGCATTTTATGTTATATGTATTGTTTTAATCACAATTTTTTAAAAAAGAAATCAGGGTGGGGAAGAAACTAGCAACTAACAGAGCTGGGAATGAAAATGAGGACTGGGAAAGGGGTTTGGGTTGTACAAAGGAGGCAGTTAGGAGCCTGGCACAGGGATTGTTTACCAGGGATTGTTTCCTGTGGCAGCCAAAACACAGTTCCACAAACTGGGTGGCTTAAATCAACACATTTATTGTCTCACAGTTCTAGAGGTCAGAAGTCTCTAGAACAGTGTGGGCAGGCCGTGTGCCCTCTGGGGCTCCAGGGAAGGGTCCTTCCCGCCTCTTCCAGCTCTGGTGCCCCAGGTGCCCCTTGGCTTGTAGACACATCACCTCACCCAGCCTCCATCTTCACATGGCTGCCTCCCCTGTGTGTCTGCCTCTGTATCTTCTCTCCTTTTCTTGTAAGGACACCAGTCAGACTGGATTAGGGCCCTCCTACACCAGTACTACTGCATCTTAACTAATTACATCTGCAATGATCCTATTTCCAAATAAGGTTATAACCTGTGATATTGGGGGTTAAGACTTCAGCATATCTCCTCTGGGGAACACAATTCACCCCATACACCAAGTAAGAGTAGAGTATTGCCCCACTTATGTAGGAAGAGGTGGTATTGGGTAAATAGTGGATTTTTTTCTAGATTTCAGAACCAAACATTTTAGCTGAAAGGCATTGAGAAACAAACGCAGGCTCTGAACCAGGGAAAATAATTTGCAGTAATACGCATGCATATAAACAGAAGGGCGAAAAGTCCAGGAGAATGTGATTTAGGGTTCAGGTTCTGAGTTAGTGTCCTGCATTAGTCCTGTCAATTTTAATTAAGTCTTGGTGTCTCAGAGCAAAGGAATCAAAGTAGAAGATGGGGATGATGATACCAGTGAGCATTACAAACCGTACTGCTTCGGTGATGAGCTCCCACCTTATATGATACTTAGGATAACCTTATAGGTCCTTAAACGACAGAGAAGCAATATGATTTTTGAAAACTTTAGCAACTTGTCTAAATTCACCACTAGTAGTAGCAAAGTGTAGGTTAGAACCTGTATCTGGGTCCCTTCTGTGCAGTCACCCTGCCAGCCGACCCCATGGCCTTTCTGAGAGGTTTGCTCTGTCAGTCACATGTAATCATTCTGTACCGCTTTGGTGGCATAGATAGAAGCCATTTCCTGCCACGTGGCTGCTTTCATGGTTTAGGAATGTGAAGAGTTCATGTCGGGGAAGGGCCTGGCAGCAAGGAGACACGTCAGGTTCTTTTATCATTAATAGGTTAGATCGTGGCAGTGCAGCGCTTTCTGGGTTTCCTTAATTGCCACCCCAGCACTGAATATCCTGATCCCATGTGTCGTAGCCAGTCCTGTGGCTTCTCTTACCCTCTTTGCTCCTTTTATGTGCATATTATAGCCCGGCCCATTTCCTGTTAATGGGCCTTCCTTCCCTTTCTCACTCTCTGTCAAGGTTACAAAACCATATTTAAAAGCAACTCTGCATGACTTACATACTTTTTTCTACACATATCCTACCATTCTGACCTTAATACTTTTTTTTAGTTATGTAAAGCTTTTCCATTTCTTTCAGATTTGGAGACTGCAGTTGAAGTTAAATCATCAGCTTCCAGTAAGAGCATTTCTAAAGATAAACACTCCTGTGATGTTAAAATGAAAAGAATGGCAAAGAGTGATCTCTGGTATTTGTCACTGGAAGAAGTCTGGACACGTGAAGGTCAGTTGGACAGGCCCCAGGGCAGCCAGGAGAGACATCTGAGGCAAGTGGCATTCACCCAAAAGAAAGCACTTCCTCAGGAGAGAGTCTGTGAAAATGGGAAATACAGGGGAAACTGTCTTCTTCCTGCTCAGCTAGTACTGCGAGAGTATTTCCATAAACATGACTCACATCCTAAAACTTTGAAACATGATTTGGTTTTCAGTGGTCATCAGGAAAGTTATGCAAGCAACAGTAATGACTCTGGTCAAACCTTCTGTCAAAACATTCACCTTCTTCAATTTGCAAGAACTCAAGCAGGAGATAAATCATACAGATGCCCTGATAACAACTCTCTTACTCATGGTACATCCCTTGGTATATCAAAGGGTACACATAGAGAGAAACCCTATGAATGTAAGGAATGTGGAAAATTCTTCAGCTGGCGCTCTAATCTTACCAGGCACCGGCTTATTCATACTGGAGAAAAACCCTATGAGTGTAAAGAATGTGGAAAATCTTTCAGCCGGAGTTCTCACCTTATTGGACATCAAAAGACTCATACTGGTGAGGAACCCTATGAATGTAAAGAATGTGGGAAGTCCTTCAGCTGGTTCTCTCACCTTGTTACCCATCAGAGGACTCACACAGGAGACAAACTGTACACGTGTAATCAGTGTGGAAAGTCTTTTGTTCATAGCTCCAGGCTTATTCGGCACCAGAGAACTCATACTGGAGAGAAACCTTATGAGTGTGCCGAATGTGGGAAGTCTTTCAGACAGAGCACGCATCTCATTCTGCACCAGAGAACCCATGTTAGGGTGCGGCCCTACGAATGCAGTGACTGCGGGAAGTCTTACAGCCAGAGGTCTCACCTTGTTGTCCATCATAGAACTCACACTGGGCTGAAGCCCTTTGAGTGCAAAGATTGCGGAAAATGCTTTAGTCGAAGCTCTCACCTTTTCTCACATCAGAGAACCCATACGGGGGAGAAACCATATGCATGCCATGACTGTGGAAAATCCTTCAGCCAGAGTTCTGCCCTCATTGTGCACCAGAGAATTCATACTGGAGAGAAACCATATGAATGCTGTCAGTGTGGGAAAGCCTTCATTCGGAAGAATGACCTTATTAAGCACCAGAGGGTTCACATTGGAGAAGAGACCTATAAATGTAATCAGTGTGGGATCATCTTCAGCCAGAACTCTCCACGTATAGTATATCAAATAGCTCACACCGGAGAGCAGTTCCTAACATGTAATCAGTGTGGGACAGCACTTGTTAATAGCCCTAATCTTATTAGATACCAGACAAATCATATTAGAGAAAATGCATATTAATGTAATAAATATGGAATTCTTCACAAAGAGCAATAACTTTATTTAGCATTGGAGAACTCCTTCTGGAGAGGAGCTGCTTTCAGTCTTGTTACTACCCTTTCGTGCACTAGAGAATTGGTCCTGGAGTGGGAAAAACACACAAATTTCACTTTAGTATATTAGATTGTCTTCTTTTCCCAAATTCCCACAAAAGTAGTTGGACTGGGAGCATTCTTCCCCCAGCATTAAATGCTAAAATCTGAGAAGGAACGATTAAGTAAGTGAGTTACTGATAGATGATCCAGCTTTGTTTCCTTCAAAAAAATAAATGAGAGTGCTACCTCAAAAAGGCAAATAAATGAGAGTTGCTGCTGAGGGGAATAAAAAATGGGTATAGTTATTGTAACAAACAGTGGAAAATGATATTCCAGTGAATTAAGATGCCATTTTTTACTTGATTGTCCCTCTCTCCTGGGACACTTCGTAGTGTTTAGTCTGTTTTATGTGTCTGATATAAACCACATTTTGGCTAGCAGCAGGGAAAATCTTATCATGTGAGGCAGAGAAGGAAGAACACATTTACTACTATTAGTATCCAGTTTAAATATATTTGCATGTGGGTAACAATTGAAAATGTATCTATGGATAAATGAACAGAATTGACTTGTTAGATAAGGGAATTATGAGTGAGTTTTATAGTCTATTAGGTGTCACTGTAATAATTATTTGAAGACGCTTTTAAATATTAAAAAAGGATATACGGTTTCTCCTATTCTACTATGAAGGAAGTTTGAGAACCTCCTGCTAGCAAACTTTCCCATTAATTCTAAGTTGTTTGGGGTCATAGAGTTGTGGTCCTTGGGACAGGCTGCCAAAGACTCTTGGGAGGTTAAACACAATGATCCTCTGGATGTTGGGACCTAAAGGAGCATTGGATACTTGAACATGCCAGGGAGAGGCTCCATTTGAGTGGGAGCATGTACCCGGGCAATACTTGGAGCAAGTATGCTCCTAAAATAGACACAGCACTGCTTGTATCTTTATGAAGAAAACAGTGGTTAAGAGTATGCGTCTGAGCTGGGGTCCCCAAGTTGAACTCCCACCTCTGTCCTTCCCTTGCTGGGTGAAATTGGGCATGTTGCCTAGCTGCTCTGTACCTAACTAACAGATGTCCTCCTCTGCAAATTAGGGATAACATTACTTACCTCATGGGATCGTGGTGAGGAGCAAACAAGTAAACATATAAAGAGCTTAGAACATGCCTCATGTGTATGAAGTGCTTTATTACATTAGGTGTGATTGTTAACATTACATTATTGCCCCACTCTAGTGTCTGTCATTCACTTTAAACTGCTTGATTGCCAGTAAGAACTGATGGAGTTCTCACTTCGCTTCCAGTCACACATGTTTTCCCCTTTACCTGCATCAGAACTTACCAACCAAGGAAATCACTGACCCATAGTGGGTATATGGATGCATTTCTGAGGATCAGTAAACAGCTTTTAATATTGCATTCAAAAGCATTCTCTTTGTACGGAGGTTTTCCCTTTAAGAGAGAGGAACCTAATCTTCAGATTCTCTGGTAAGTCCATGACCCAAAAAAGATTTAGAAAGAGAATCTGTTTTAATCCTCTGTTTCATTCTGTAAATGGATCTTGTGTGTGTAGGAACTGACCATTATTTGCCACTTTCCAGCAAACAATGTGTATATGTTAGATGCTCACTGATTGTTGAACGATATAAAGATTGTTGAGAATAACAGGACGACGACCTTGCTGTCTCTCCCAGGACTAATCTAGAAATGCTTGTTAGACTCAAGAGACCTGAGAACTGCAGGAGCAAGAGGCCACAGCTCACTCTTCTGGCACAGTTGGGATGAAGGCCTCACGTTTTGAGAACCTCCTGGCGCCTCAGTTATGGCTGAGTAACTCCTCAGTGATTACACACCATTCACGTATGTAACATACTCCTACCAGAAGTGGTTTTCATTAAAAGCAGTGGTTCTCTCTGGGCGTAAAAGACGAGCCCCGTAGCTGGGCCTCTTAGAATTTCCGATAACGTATGGCTCAGTTTTCCTGAACTGTGTAGTGGAGATACTACTGCTGGTACCTATGTCCGAGGATAGTTGTGTGGATTAAGTGAGATACTGTGTAAAGTACTTGAAACAGTGCCTGGCACATAGGAAGTACTGTATGTCTTAGGTATTAATAATAATAATGTTACTATTATTCACACTCTAAGGAATGTATTTCTGTGGATGATCACTGAAACAGTACTTATAATACTGCAAAATTTGTAATATTAAAAATGTATAATAGAAAAATTTTTATTTATAGACATTAAGGTTACACAAACAGAAAGCTTGGTAACATAAAAAATGTCCTTGTGATGTACAAAAAATGCATGATAAATAATTGTCAATACCAAGTAAGCTCAGATATGTAAAAATAAATGAATTTCAAAAAACGGAAATGAATCTTGCTCAAAACTCTAAGGAGATTTGTCAAAAGATTAATAGCAATTAACCTACATATTGGGAGAATTGGTGTTTGCTTTTCTTTCTTTCTTTCTTTTTTTTTTTTTTTTTTTTTTTTTTGTACTTTTCAAAGTCTCTTCAGAGAATATATATTACTTTTAGGATCAGGAAGACAATCTTTTCAGTGATGGAATGTTTTCTCTTCAAAAGTTCTTGTCTACAAATAAGCTACTGGAACTTTAATAAGGGAATTTGGCAAGGTTGCAGGATACAAGATCAATATACAAAAATTGATATGTACAAGCAGTGAACAATTTGTAAATGAAATCAGAAATACAATCTCACAATGATACAAAAATATGAAATACTTAGATATGTTTAATGAATTGAACAAGATCTGTACAGCGAAGGTATAAAACATTGCTGAAAGAAATTCAAGAACACATAATAGAGAGCATGTAATAAATATTATAAGTGAAGAAATACACCATGGTCAAGGATGGACAAACTCAATATAGTAGGAGTGCAATTCTCCGCAAACTAATCTTTAAGTTCAGGGGCATTTGTGTGGAAACTGACAAGCTAATCAGGAAGTTATATGGAAATGCAAATGACCTAGAATAACCAAAGAAATTTTTTTAAAAGGATAAGGTTGTAGGGCCTACAATACCTAATTTCAAAGTTTACTATAGAACTATACTAATAAAATGATGGCATGAGGGTGGATATAGATCAATAAAACAGGACAGAGAGTTCAGAAATTGACCTACACATATATTGTCAATTAAATTTTGACATGAGAGCCAAAATAACTCAATGTGGAAAAGACATTCTTTTAAATGAGGGGTGGTGTGACAACTGGATATTTGTATGGAAAAAACCCTCCCCTTATCTCACATCACATCCAGAAATAACTCAAAATGCATTGCAAACCTAAATGCAAAAGCTAGAAATTTTCAATATCTGGAAGGAAACATAGGAGAAAATGTTTGTGTATAAGAAAAGATAGAACAAAATGCATGAATCATAAAAGAAAAATGATAAATTGGACTTAATAAAAATTTTAAAACTTCTGCTCTTTTGAAAAGAACATGAAAAGGCAATCCATAGGCTGGTATATTAACAATATGTATATCTGACAAGGGCTTGTATCCAGAATACAAAGGATGCTCATAACTAACTCATAAATTATACAGTAAGAAGGTGAACAAAAAAATGTGCAAAATGATTTGCCAGATGCTTCACAAAAGAATGTGTATAGATGGCCAGTAAACCCTTGTAAAAATGCTCGACAGCATCAGTCATTAGGGAAATGCAAGTCAAAACCAGGAGGATATAGAACTTCATATCTAGTAGCATGACTAAGATAAAAAAGATAAGGCTAGTTATTGAGGATTGGAGAGATTGGAACCCTCACACGTTGCTGGTGGGATTATAGAACAGTACAGCCACTTTGGAGGACAGTTTGGCATGTCTTCAAAAGGCTAAACATACAGTTACCACGTGACCCATCAATTCCATTCCTAGGTAAATAACCAAGAGAAGTGAAAATATGTTCATGCAAAAACGTGTGCCTGAATGTTAAGCATTGTGATCGCCTAAAACCAGAACAAACACAAATACAGTAAACTCAACAGATGTCATGTATAATAATTCACAGCATGTGAGTAGATAAAACACATTGTAGTCTAGCCCTGCAAGGCTAAATGGTTAAATCTTAAAAGCATTCTAAGAATTCAGACACAAAGGAGTACATACTATATGACTCCCATGTATAAAGTTCTAGAAAGCGTAATAGATAAAGGAGAGAGGTCGGGGGTCACCTGTGGCCCGGGTGGGAGAGCAATTGACTGCAAACAGGACCATAAGGGGACCACTGGGGGTGACCTGTGTCTTGGTTGTGGTAGTGGTTCCATGACTGTCTTCATTTGTTAAACTCATTGAACTGGACACTTTAGCTGGATCCAGGTTGTTGTGTGTAACTTTTAACCTCAATAAAGTTGTTTTTACAAAATCGGAAAACCAAGGATTTCTGGGAAACAAGAAAATCTGCATCTCGAAGCGAACGCTAATAACGAATGTATGGTGGTTTTTATTTTTGTAACGCATCTTCATCATAGACAGCTTGATATGAGATAGCCAATCTGCGAAGCCCCTTAATGCATTAGGTTTTTCTCTGTCTATAGCCCTAGGAGGAGCATAATATTATTCCCCTACAGTTAAGGGCACTAGAGTTTGGAAATTTTAAGTAATTTGCCCCAAATCATGTAGCTAGTAAACGGTAGAGCTTCATTTGAAAAACAGCCAGCAGGGACTTCCCTGGTGGCTCAGTGGCTAAGAATCCACCTGCCAATGCAGGGAACGCAGGTTCGAGCCCTGGTCCAGGAAGATCCCACATGCCATGGAGCAACTAAGCCCGTGCGCCACAACTACTGAGCCTGCGCTCTAGAGCCCACGAGCCACAACTACTGAGCCTGTGCTCTAGAGCCCGCATGCCACAACTACTGAGCCCGTGTGCCACAACTACTGAAGCCCACGTGCCTAGAGCCCGTGCTCTGCAACAAGAGAAGCCACTGCAATGAGAAGCCCGCGCACTGCAACAAAGAGTAGACCCTGGTCACCACAGCTAGTGAAAGCCCGCGTGCAGCAACAAAGACCCAATGCAGCCAAACAACAAAAAAAGAAAGAAAAACAACAGGCAGATCTTAAAATAGAAAGATTATCCTGGACTGTTGTGTGGGCCTAATGTCATCACACAAGTCCTTAAAGGTGGAAGAGGGAGACAGAAAAGGAGACCAGAGCGACGCGGCGCGAGGAGGACTCAGCCCTCTGTTGCTGGTTCTGAAGGTGGAAGACGGGGGCCTGAGCCAAGAAATGCTCTTGGCCTCTAAAGTCTGGAAAAGGCAAGGAGAGGGTTTTCCCCAGCAGCCTCCAGAAGGGCATGCAGCCCTGCCAACGCTTTGCTTTAGCCCGGGAAGACCTGTGTCGGACCTTCGACGTTCAGAACTGTAAGATAATAAATGTGTGTGGTTTTAAGCCACCAAGTTTGTTTTGTTACAGCAGCACAGAAAACTAACACAACATGAGAACTTAGTAGATAACAGGGATTGGTTAACAAATCAGTGGGCAAAGGATGCTAACTCTACATTTCAACCTAAAACCTGTAGAGCCTTCCTTTCCACGTTTAATATTTAATCTATTTTTTAAAAATAAATTTATTTATTTTTATTTTTGGCTGCGTTGGGTCTTTGTTGGTGTATGCGGGCTTTCTCTAGCTGCGGGGAGCTGGGGCTATTCTCTGTTGTGGTGTGCGGACTTCTCATTGCGGTGGCTTCTCTTGTTGTGGAGCATGGGCTCTAGGTGCTCAGGCTTCAGTAGTTGTGGCACACGGGCTCAGTAGTTGTGGCTCACGGGCTTAGTTGCTCCACCGTGTGTGGGATCTTCCTAGACCAGGGCTCGAACCCATGTCCCCTGCATTGGCAGGAGGATTCTTAACCACTGCACCACCAGGGAAGTCCCATATTTAATCTATTTAGAATTTATTTTAAATATATTGTGAGACAGCAGTTTTTTTTCTATTCTTGTATAGCTATCTCATTGTTCCTGCACAATTTTTATTTATTTATTTATTTATTTATTTATTTTTGGCTTGCACAATTTATTGAAAAGTTTGTCTCTTCCACAATATTTTCCTCCAATATTTTATTATGAAAATTTTCAAACATACAGAAAAGTTGAAAGAGGTTTGCAGCGAGTACTGATATTCCAAACTCAAGATGTTGCCTACTGTGTTGAACTTGCTCTGATGGTGCAAAAGCCACAGGGGTACCACTATGGGCACTCCCCATGCATCCAGGAAGTGGCATCAAAGACATTTATTAGTCGTCATTATGTTCTTCATCATCACATTCACAGTTAAAAAAAGAAGAGAAAAGGACCAATTTTGCTTCTGGATGTCCTTGATGGAGCAGTGAAAACTAACTTTATTAAATCTTAACTCTTGAGTCCATATCTTTTTAGTATCTATGCAACAAATATTCTGTGCTGCATCCTGAAGTTCCATATCTGTCTCCAGAAAATGCACTTCTGTGATTATGTGAGTTGGGAGCTGAACTTTGCGTGAAAGCAGGACTGAAATATGAGGCAGACGTGGGTGAGGCAGACACATTCTCAACTGCCAACCAAGTAAGCTGTCACACAAGGGGAACAAGTGCCAGCCAGCATTGTCTGCCAATACAAAGCTAGAGTTTTCAAGTGCAAACAGAATTCTGGAATCTTGTATCTGCCACTGTGAACTTCACAGATTCCCAGTACTTAAGATCAATAATGATATTGATGAATACGAGCTTTCATGTTGTATAAGGAGAGGTGTCAGTGTTTGGAAGATCTGCATTAGTCAGTGAACAAATATTTTCCAAATGACCAATGCATGTTGTTACAAAATCATGCCTGATAAAACTATGCATTCAAAGTGCAAGACAGACCAATGGGTTTTAATATAATAGAGTAGAAAATGCTCACCTCTCTGGTTTCAGATCATACACTGAAACTGACCTATTCCTTGTTCAGCTTTTACTGCAAAGAATATGCAGTTATCTAAGTACATTAAAATACCCTGTCCTTTTCCAACTATTGATACATACCTATGTGAGGCCAGATTTTTTCATATATTGATACTTACACATAAGAAACACATGCAACAGAGTGAATGCAGAAGCACATATGAGACTGCAGCTGTTTTATATTAAGCCAGACATTTAAAGGATTCCCCCACCCCCATCCCCAAAGGAAGACAATGCCACTCCTAATTTTCCTGGAAAATAAATGTCACTTATACAACGGAACGAATCTTTGCGTTATTAAATTATAAATTAGGACTTTTACCATTTGGAAAAGCAGGAACCTTAGAACACTTTTAACTGAATTTATATGCCTCCAGCCTTTGCGCTATTGCTGTCAATTATTTTAATCCTCTGTATCACTGAAAGCCTGCGCGCCCGCGCCCAGAGGTGGGGCGGGAAGGGCCTGCGCTTCGCGGCCGCAGCGCTCCCTCCCGGCGGCCCTCGGCTGGAGCCGCCCCGCGCAGGAGGAACGCCCGCAGAGGCTTCCGGGAGTTGTAGTTCGTCCTGCCCTCGGGTTGCCCTGACGCATTTCCTGTGCGTCCCTAGCGGCCGCCGTCGGCTCGGCACCAGCCAGGAGAGTCGTGGTGGGTGGTTTGCGTCCCCTGCCCGTAGTGGGGACCTGAGCTGGAGCGTGCCGACCTCGTCTGCCCGAGGGCCGTCGCCGAAGCACCCAGAGCGGGCGCCGCACAGTCGAGAGCGAGGATTGAGCGGCTCTGGCTGCAGATCCGGGAGGTCGGCTGCGGAGCCGGTCTCCCCCGCATCTCCCGCTGCCGATTCAGGGCTTGGGGGAGCCGCGCGCGCCGAGTCCCTCCCGTGTCAGGGCGGCGGGACCGTGCAGACTAGTCTGGCCTCCCCCGCGCCTGCCCTGAGCCGATCGCGTGTGTGTAGGTGGGGGCGGAGCTGGGGAGCCCCGCCGCTGCGTGAGGGAAGGAGGCCCGGCCGTGGGAAGGGAGGGGCGGGTCCTCGGGGGGTGGCAGGAGGGTCCCGCGTGGGCGTGGGAGTGGCGGGGAGACTGGTTCCCTCACGGTTCTCTTCTCGCGCAGCCGTCGGGTCCTGCCACCCCCCTCAGGGCGCACAAAACTGGCCGTGAGGATGGCCACCAGGGTCCGGACGGCTGCCGTCTGGGTGAGTCGGGGGGTTTTCTCTCGTTTATGAAAAGCGCCCTGAACACCGACGTGTGCTCATCCATCTTTTCCAGGGTTGGAGCTTGCGTGGGGCTTCCAAGCCACTGCGCCTCCTTTAAGATGACGTTGAGCCGTCCGGAAGTGCTTCTTGTCGTCAGACTGTTACTTTACTCCTTCTTTCAGTCTCTTTTCTGCCAATTCTGTACCTTGAGCCTTGAGTTAAACGAGGGGTCATGATGCATTTTCCAATTTCTTCGACACATTTTCTTAGTTTTTTCTTTCCGTGTCTTAAGATTTTGGGGCCTCATTTGGGAAGTTATGCATTTGTCCCTTCGGTTATTCAACAGTTTTGTTTATTGTCTTTTGTTGAGCACCCTGGGGCAGGTGCTAAAGGTGCGAAGGTAGGTCGTTCCTGCTTTGGAAGAGCCATGGTCTGGTGGGAATTGTGGGCAAGAAAATGTATGAGCACAATGGCACGTTAGGGGTCCTCCGAGAGTCGGCCGTGGAAGTGTATGGAGACACACAGCACAGGGCCAGTTTTGGAAGTAACGACACCCCAAGAAATGCTTTAGGGATTAATAAGGGAGTCTTAAACTGAGATTTGAAAGGTGAATGAGGTGAACAAGGGACTGAAGGTCAGCCTAGGAAAAGGAAGCAATGTGCCAATTTGAGAGGCTTAAAGTGATGTAGTATGTTGGTGACCTTGGAACACTTTACAGTTGCTGAAATGTAGAGTTTATGGTTTTGTAGGTGACGGTGGTGGTGGAGTGTGTATTAAAAAATGAGGCCAGAGCCATAGGCAGAGATTGGATCGTAGAGGGCTTTGAGGATCACATGAAAAACTTGGATTTGGGGACTTCCCTGGTTGTCCAGTGGTTAGGACTCGGTGCTTTCACTGCCATGGCCCCGGGTTCAATCCCTGGTCGGGGAACTTAAATCCCGCAAGCTGCACGGCACGGCCAAAAAAAAAAAAAAAAAAAAAACACTTGGATTTTATCCTCTAGGGAGAATAAAGGGTCAGAAGCAACTGGACTTGGTAACTAGTTGGGTGCTGGTGGTGAGCAAGCCAGCAGAGCCAGGCATAAGTGCTGGAGGTCTGCCCTGTGGGCCTGGGTTGGGAGTGGTACCATTACCTGAGTTAGGGAAGACCGTCAGAGTTGTTACGGAGGGCTGGGTGGACATTTCCTTTAGATACGGTGGGACCCTGCGGGTGCTGGTGGGCACATGGGTAGGCATCTGTCTCGAGAGAATGGTCTGGACAGGTATCACTGAGTGGGTATAGCCAGATTAGCTCAAGGAGCACATGTGCCCTGGGAAGAGCACCGAGGGCAGTGCTCGGGGGTGGGCAAGGGAAGGTGGCGGAGGAGGGGCTGGAGGTTGGGCAGCCCCATAGGAATGAGAGAAATGGAGAGACTTGTGTGTCAGAGTCAAAGAAAAAGAAACCTCAAAAATGGTTGCCATGTGAGATGCCCCAGGGAGGTCAAGTACTGTTGCGTCACAGAAGTCCAAATCGGACTTGGTGGTGATGGTGGTGGTGGGTTTTGCTGTGATGTTTCCAGAGCAGAGTGTGAGTAGGTGTTTGCTGGGCAGGAGAGGAAGGAGTGGGGTAGAGGGAGCAGCGGTCCGTCGCAGATGTGGGAGTGAGGCGGGAAGCCAGCCATGTGGGCTGAGTCAGTGTGCCCTGTGGTTGCGGGAAGAGAGTGGTAGCCTGAGGAGAATCCAGGAAGATTCCTTGGTACAAAATCAGTCTAAAAGTCGGTGCGTTTCCTGTTTATAAATTGTATCTGTTTAGAAGTTATAATGAGGGAGATTAGCCTATTTACAAATGGCAGTAGAGCAGGTGAAAGTACTAAAAACCTGAGCAATGCAGAGGACTTGTATAAGGAAAACTTTACACCTTCAGTAATACTAGTTAACATTTCTACAGTGTCTCCTCTTCCTAGCCATGGGTCTCAGCACTTTACAGATACAAACTGATCCTCACAGCAGCCTCATAGGAAGGTAGGACTCTTAGCCCCATTTAAAGACAAGGAAAGGTGACAAAGAGAGGCAGGCAGTCTGCCAGGATCATTCAGCAGAAGACAGAATTCAAACCCAGAATGGCTGCGTTGAGTCTTTGTTGCTGCACATGGGCTTTCTCTAGTTGTGGTGAGGGGGGGCTACTCTTCGTGGCGGTGCATGGGCTCTAGGCGTGCGGGCTTCAATAGTTGTGGTACGTGGGCTCAGTAGTTGTGCCTCATGGGCTCTAGAGCTCTGGCTCAGTACTTGTGGCACACGGGCTCAGTAGTTGTGGCACACGGGCTTAGTTGCTCCTCGGCACGTGGGATCTTCCTGGCCCAGGGCTGGAACCCGTGTCCCCTGCATTGGCAGGCAGACTCTTAACCACTGCGCCACCAGGGAAGCCCTCCCTGCTCTGAGTTCTTAACAGGGCAACATGTACCGTCTCGGGCGGAAGAGTGAACTAACTGATAGATACAAATCCCAGGCTTTGGTCTTTGAAGTGTTCATCATGTTTCCAGTCTCCAGGTATTTATTGAGCACCCACTCTGTGCCAGGCCCCCTTCCAGGTCCAGGCATGTGGTGGTGAACGAGATTGACAGGATCCATGCTTTGGGGAGTTTGCACTCTGGTGGAGGAAGGCAGATGCCATGTAAATGATGGAGAAACTACTTACAAGTGAACAGGAAACGTCGTTGTCGTGTTGTACATGGAATTAACATTGGTTGATGTGAAAGATTGGGTGTTTGGGGAAGGTCCCATGGAGGAGGTGACGTTTGCAGGTGTGAGTTACCAGAGTAGCCAGACTTGGGAAGAGCAGGTGCGTGAACATGCAGGGTGGGAACAGCCATCGCCAAGGACCCGAGGTGGGGGAGGGTCCGTGCCTTTGTAGCAGGGAAGGAAGGCCTGTGTGGCCCGGGTTGGCGGGGAGGGGAGGGGAGCAGACAGACACGGAGGGGGCCAGAGGCCCGATCAGGCTGGGAAGCTGTTGTGTTAGGAAAGGGGGTTGGGCTTTTCAGAGCCCCTCTGGCTGCTCAGTGGAGAATGGTCGACTGCAGGGGTGCAGACGAGAGGCGGAGGAGGTGTTGCCTGGAGCAGTGGAAACGGAGATGTTTGAAACATGAGTCCTCTTTTCTGACAACCAGCTTATGCTTTTCACCTAGTCCGTTGTCACTTTTTAGAGTGGTTTATCTTGTGTAAGTAGTCGTGTATTTCTTACCATTCCAGCCCAGTGTGAATGCTCAGCGCTCACTGTGCGTGGGGTTCTGTGCTGCATCTGGTGCAGGCATTCATCAGTACCTCTTCTTGGGACCAGGTTACACTGCTGGTTTGTGTAGAGCCAGGATTTGAACCTGCGTGGGATGGCCCTACACCCATTTCCCTGGCCAGTGTACTCTACTGCCTCAGGGTATAGCCTGAGAATTTCTCAAGAGACAGAGATTCTAGCCTCCTGGGCCCTAGGAGTAGTTATTGTTTACCCAAAATGGGTAAACAATAACTGATCAGCTGCTCCTTGGACTCAAGAGTAGTTAAGTCCCTTGCCGTGCCCTGGTCGCAGTGGGTGTGTGTGGCCCAGTCCCTGGGGAATGAGAGATGTGGATGACCCCACTCAGGGATGCGCTGAAAGCGGAAAGGATATCATATGCAGGACATTTTAAAACTGTGCAACATAGGGGTCCCTTTCCTGTGGCCGGTGACATCCTCGACCCATATTCTGGGTGTCCCCTCCTGGGTATCCAGGGTGATACCTAGTAATTAGAAGGCTGTAGACGAGTGTGAATTCAGAGCAGAGGGAGGTGGTCCTCGGCGGTGACGTACGTTGCACTGAGGCCTGTGAGCCCCTAAGTCTCTGTTTCTTTCCTCGGAGGATGCTGGGCACTTACTGGCAGGTTTTCTTTTTTCATTTTGGCTACTTTCTGCTGTTGACACTTCCCTCCCTTAAATGTGTCATTACAAATTCACTTCAGGGAGTCTCCATTCCTAGGGGCTTGGAAAGATTTTCTGTGTCCTCCTCTCCTGTAGGAGTTGACTTATTTTATTTATTTATTTATTTATAATTTATTTATTTATGGCTGTGTTGGGTCTTCGTTTCTGTGCGTGGGCTTTCCCTAGTTGTGGCAAGCGGGGGCCACTCTTCATCGCGGTGCGCGGGCCTCTCACTGTCGCGGCCTCTCTTGTTGCAGAGCACAGACGCGCAGGCTCAGTAGTTGTGGCTCACGGGCCCAGTTGCTCCGCAGCATGTGGGATCTTCCCAGACCAGGGCTCGAACCCGTGTCCCCTGCATTGGCAGGCAGATTCTCAACCACTGCGCCACCAGGGAAGCCCTAGTTGACTTATTTTAAACCAGGGAACCTTGTTTCCCTTTTTCTCCAGCGTTGGGCAGGGCCTCTGCTCCCATGGACCACTGCCAAACACCGTCACCACGGTCACCACCACGACATGCTAATAGCATAGTTTGCAGTGCAGTGAGTTGGGGCTTCAAGACTGATGCAAGGGGGTGTGGGAGAGAGAAGGGAATTCTGCCTGACGGGGCCTTTCTGAGGAAGGTTGGCCCGTGCTCCCGTGCATACCAGGCTGGGTGTCTTCAGCTGCGCCCAGACTGACCCTCTTGGCGAATTAAAGGTTAAAATGATAATTCCCTGTTTTTTTTTTATATAAAGTTTTATTTATTTTATTTATTTATTTTTGGCTGTGTTGGGTCTTCGTTGCTGCGCGCGGGCTTTCTCTAGTTGTGGCGAGCGGGGGCTACTCTTCGTTGAGGTGCGCGGGCTTCTCACTGCGGTGGCTTCCCGTTGCAGAGCATGGGCTCTAGGCTGCGGGCTTCAGTAGTTGTGGCTCGTGGGCTCAGTAGTTGTGGCGCACGGGCTTAGTTGCTCCGCGGCATGTGGGATACTCCCAGACCAGGGATTGAACCCGTGTCCCCTGCACTGGCAGGCAGATTCTTAACCACGGCACTACCAAGGAAGCCCCGATAATTTCCTGTTAAAATGTGGCAGTGTTCATGAATTAGTCTTTCAAAACTAACAACCCTCGCGCACCCTCGTTTATATATTCCAGGTACCGGTTAGGCACGGAGGATACACGGGTCAAAGGCAGCCCTGGGAGTTGAGAGAGGGCACAGAGGGCAGGCCGGGTGGCCACGGGATTCGCGCTGGGGCAGAGGGAAGCCCAGGAAGTGACCTTGGCAGCTGCTCTCAAAGGACCTGTGGAATCAGCCGTGTGAAGGCGAGGGAGAAGGAGGCTGCGGGCAGAGGGAGCCCCTGTGTGCTGCCAGCAGTGGGCCGGGAGTGGCCGGCCGCCATCAGCCCTCTGGAGCTGGCTCAGCACTCAGCTCTAGGGTCTGGGGGGGAGGGGTGTCAGGTAACGTGGCGGCCTGTCACCCGCTTGGCTGACTTGGAGCAGGCTGCTCACCCCTTCCAGACAAGCTGAAAACTACATTGTCCTTGTGACTCGAGCCTTTGATGATTGTGGAGTCACCTTATGTCCAGGAATCCTTTTTTTGTCTCAAAGTCTGTTTTGTATTCTTATAGCTGTAGGAGCCTCCTTTTGGTTAATTGCTTGTCGTATATTTTTCTTTAACTTTTGACTTTTTTGTATCTTTATCTTTTAGATGTGTTTTTTTAAATAGCATCATTTTTTAAAATCAGTCTGTCAGTCTTTGTACTTAACTCAGACACTTGGTCTGTTATGATTGACGTAATTACTGTTATATTTGAGTTTATATCTACCATCTTACTGTGTTTTTCTATACTGTGTTTGCTCTACCTGATCTGTTTTTTTTTTTTTCTCCTCTCTTGGCTTTTTTTGGACTGATAATTTTTATTCTTTTTCTTTCTGTAAAGATGTTTGGGCATTATACACATTATTTATGCTGTAAATTTTTTAAATTTCACTTATTTTGACATAATTTTAGATCTTAAAAAAGTTGCAGGAATAATACAAAAGTTCTTCTATACCTTCATCCAGATTCCTCAAATAGTAATATTTTGCTGCACTTGCTTTATCAGTTTCTCTCTCACTCTCTGTTCTCAGCTCCTCTCCTCTTTCTCTCTCCATACACATTTTTTTTTCCTTAACTGAAACCAATTTGCAGACATGATGTTCCTTTACCCCTAAATACTGCAGTACATCTCACAAACAAGAACAGTTTTTTACATAACCACTGAATCAGGAAATTGACATCAATACAATGCTGTTATTTCATTTACAGGTCTTATTGTGATTTTGCCAATTGTTCCTTTATAGAAAGTTTGGAAATACCGTCCTTTATGCGAGAAGAGTAACTTGAATCATGTGTTGCGATGGGCTGTGCTGGCTCTTTCATCTAACCCGGAACAGTTCCTCAGTCTTCTTTGTCATGACGTGGTGTTTTCGGAGCCCAGGGCGTTCTGTGGAATATTCCTCAGTTTCTGGTTGTTTGCTCCTCCTCCTGATTCGTTTCAGAAGTGCTGCATTCTTCCCTGCATCACATCCGGGGCACTCGTGGCTGCTGATGTGAACTTGCCTCACTTGGTGAAGGTGGTGTCTGTGTTCTCTCCCCTGTAGTCACTCTCTCTTCCCTTTGTAAGTCAGTATCTGTTGGGAGATACTGAGATGAAATAAATACCTTTTAGTCCTCAAACTTTCACCCACTCATTTAGCCTGCATGGGTGATTCTTGTGTGCGTTTTTATTATGCTAGTTGACAAATGAGTTTTATCTAATTTCATTATTCTTTCTATGTTCATTAGATACCTGCCTGCTGTCGGAAAGCTGTGTCCCACCCCCCATTTTTAAATGTGCTCTGTTGTTTCCTTTTAGACTCTAGTGCAGCTTATGATAGACCTTCTCAGTCTGTGTGTCACTGCTCTCCTCTCTTGCCCATCTGTCTCTCCATACTACTTTCTAGATGATTTCTTCCGGTTTGTCCTTTCGTTTACTAATTCTTCCTAACCTGCTGTTAAAGAGACTTCAGTTGATGTGTTTTTATCATTCCTATAAATTCTTTGTAGTTCTTTTTCAAATATGCTTGCTAAGTTATTTGTCCAAGTCCTTGGCAAGTCATAAGGCTTGCCTTTCTCTCCTTGAATATAATATTTGATTTATAATGAGTGTCCATCAATTGCACTGTCTGTTGGCTACAAGGTTTTCTTTCTGTTGTTTTTCATTGGTTCTTGTTCATGTTGTCTTGTTTTCTGAAAGCTTTATTTTCTTGTGTGGTGGTCACTGTTCTTGAAAAATTCTTCAAAGGAAAAATTTAAGGCGTAGGATAAAGGTACCTTACTCCAAAATACTCTGAAGTATTTTGAAGCAGATTCAGTTCTCATGTTATTTCATCCGTACATCACTAGGCATTAAAAACATACATTTTCTAATCTAATTATAATACCACTATTACACCTAACAGAATAATTCTTTGGTATCATGGAATTATTCCATGTTCAGATTTCATTTTCCTTTTTAACATTGGCAAGTTAAAATCAAAATCCAAACAAGGTACACATTTCTTACTGTTACATACTTTAAGTCTCTTTTAATCCAGAGTAACCCATCCTTCTTTCTTTTTTTCCCCCATTGACTTTTTAAAGATGTGGAGCCATTTGTCCTTTAGAATGTCCTTCATTTTAGATTTATCTCTGTTTCCTTGTGGTCACATTTAACATGTTTTCTGTCACCAGTATTTCTGGTAAACTGAAATTTACCTTTAGAGACTTTAGATTGATTTATTAATGTTTTTGGCAAGAATACGTGATCGTGCTTTGTCTTGTCACCTCAGGAGGCACGTGTGTCTCATTGACTCGCTCTAGGTGATGCACAGATCGATTGGTGGGGTCGGGGTGGCAGTGTGGTATTGCTGTGAAGTTTCCCATCAGCCCTTCTAATGGTTTCATCAATTATGACCTTCCCCTCGGCCGGTTATTTCACAGCATCTACAAAGTGGTGACTTTCTAACCCTATCCTTCTTTCCATTTTTGTAGCAGGAATTCTCTGAAAGAATTTACAGAATCCTTCTCTAAAAAAGAACATTTCTTCATCAACAGAACCATTTGGTTACCCAGAGACACAATTTGTTTAGGGATGGCAGGTCCATGCTTAACTCTTTCTCTTTAATTGCCAGTTTTCACTAAGGAGATGATGCCCTAGTTACATCCATTGGTGACAGCAGTGAGTTTTCATTTGATTTTTTTTCCTTTTGCTAATTTGAGTATGATTAAAAAACTCGTAAATCTTAATACTGTTTACAGTTAGTTTCAATCATTTGCAGTCAGTATTCTTTTAGAGGGTTTCATTGTCCCAGCCTTAGCCAAAGGGAGCCTTTCAGCTTGGCTCTGAGGCTTTTTGGGAAGACTCTGTTAGTCTTAGCTGGCTTCCTGGCTTCCTTGCTTCAGGGCCCAAGAAGATAGTCTCTGCTCATTTGAGTATTTCCCGTCCCAGATCTGGAATCAACCTTTTCTCCAGGAGCCTGTATCTTTTCGTAGGGAGTGTGCTCAGGGACCACAGTTGATACTGGGATGTCATTACTTCTGGGCTGTTTCAGCAGGCAGACCTAGGGATCTTCGGAAAGGAAAAAAGTTTATTATTCATGTTGATATTTCCAATTCAAATTACAGAGTTTAAAAGATTTATTTTTTTGAAATTACTCTTTTTTGGGTGGAAGTAACCCAGTTGTTCACTAAGAGATGAATGGATAAACAAAATGGGGTGTGGGTGTGTATGTATATATTCAGTCTTAAAAAGAAATGAATTCTGACACATGCTACAACATGGGTGAACCTTGAGGACATTATTTTCAGTGAAATAAGCCAGTCACAAAAGGAAAAATACTGTAAGATTCTACTTACGTGAGGTTCTGTTACTGAACCAGGTTTGTTCACCCAACACGCAGCAAGCCAAATGCTGAGACGCTGCAGTTTGTAGCAGAGAAAGAGTTTATTCACGAGACAGCCAAGTGAGGAGATGGGAGAACAAATGTCGGATCTGTCTCCTCGCAGGTGAGGGACTTGAGATATTCACGGGATAAAGAAGCAGGGAGGTCTTAGGTGTGGGGAAGTGATTGGAAGTAGGGAAAAGGTGAGGTAATCAGTGTTCTGTGCAGGCGTATCAGGGTACATGCTTCTTCGTGGGATATGTGTTCAAAAATGGAGACACTTAGCATGATCCGAGGGTGGAGGTTTTGGCCCTCTGACATCAGGCGGTCATTCATCAGACACGTGTGCAGGCCCAGTTTTTAGGGTCAGCGGTCCCAACCGGTCTTGGCTGCCTTGAACTGGACAAGAGCTGACTCTAGGTTTCTGGAAAACAGCTTAAGTGCCCATTGATATAGTGACCCATACGTCCGAGGTGTAACCTATAGGGGACAGTTAGTAACTCAGGCGAAGCTTGGTCACTGAGGGCGGATTCAGGCGGGGGTTTACCAGGCTGTCCCTGGGCTGCTGCTCTGTAAGACGAGCTCGAGAATTCCTGTTAGTCAACACTGTCTGCTAACCCTGTGGAACATGGTTTCCGTTCCTAGAGTAGTCAAGATCATAGAAAGTGTGGTCCGTGCTGGTTGTCAGGGAGTCGTGGTAGGAGGAGGATGGGAAGTTACTGCTCAGAGGATATAGAGTTTCAGTTCTGCAAGATGAAGAGTTCTGGAGATGAATGTGACTGCTGGGAATGGTTACACAGCACTGCGAAGGTACTGAATTCCAATGAACTGTAAACTTTAAAATGGTTAAGATACTAAGTTTATGTTACGTATTTTATGGTATCACAAGGAAAAATTTTCTAAGATAAGCTGTGACTCTTACCTCACCCAATACCAAAAGATTACCTCAAAATGGAACATAGACTTTAAGAGCAAAAGCTATAAAATTTCTGGAAGAAATCATAGAGGAAAATATTCATGACCTTCTCTTAGGCTAAAGTTCTTAGAAAGCTCTTTCATAGGTTGTGCTTTTTGAGATAGAAATTGGGCCACATCAAGATTAAAACTTTTGAACTTCGAAGTCACCATTCAGAAAATGAAAACACAGTCCCAGACCGGGACTTCAAGTATTTAAAGTCCGGGAGATAGTATTTGCAAATCATGTACCTGATAACAGGGATATATTCAGAATATGTGAAGGATGCTTACAACTCAGTAAGAAGACAGACAACCCAATTTAAAACATGGGCAAAGGATTTGAACAGACACTTCACCAAAGAAGATGTATAGATGGCAAGTAAGCACCGGAAAAGATGTTTAACATCATGAGTCACTAGGGAAATAAAATTCATATCATAACGAAGTCCCACTTTATACCCAATGGCTATAACCAAAAAGGCAGACAGTAAGTGTTGACAAGGATGTAGAGAAATTGGGACCACTGTAGACTGCTGGTGGGAGTATAAAGTACAGTCACCTTGTAAAGGTTTCGGCAGTTTCTTTAAAGGGTTAGATGTAAACTTACTGTACAGAGCAGCAGTTTTACTTCTAGGAATTTACCCAAGATAAAGGAAGACATGTTCACACAAAGACTTGTATAGTAGCTCAAAACTAAAAAGAATCTAAATGTGGATTAAGTGGTGAACGTATAGACGAAATGGAACACTATTCAGCAATTAAGGGGCAAACCGCTGGTGTGTGCTGTAACAAGAATAAACCTCCAAAGTGTTGTGCTGAGCGGAAGAAGCCAGACGCAGTACCTAGTGTGGTCCCAGTCGTGTGAAATGTCTGGAACAGGCAGATCTGTGCACAGGAGCAGAGCAGTGGTTGTCTGGGGCTCGGGGGTGAGCGTGGGCCTCGGCTCCAGAGGAATCTGTCTGAGGCAGTAGGAACGCTGTAAACCTGGATGTGTGGACTGTTGCAGAACTTTCAATTTATTAAAAATCATTGAAGTTAAAAAAATTACTCTATATAGAAGCATTATTGAGGTATAATTTATATACCATAAAATTTACCCTTTTAAGGTGTACCTTCAGTCGTTTTTAGTATTCACAGTGTTGCCTAAATATCACCGTATCCAATTTCGGAACATTATCATTACTTCCAGAAGAAACCCTGTCCCCATTCACAAGCCACTCTCCATCCCCTCCTTCCCCTATCCCCTGACAGCCATTTAATCTACTTGGGGTGTTCAAGAATTTCCCTATCCTAGACATTTATATAAACAGAATCATGTCAGAGGTGGCCCTGTGTATCTGGCTTCTTTCATTTAGCGTAGTGTTTTCAAGGTAGTTTTGTGTTGGTCTCAGCCTGGCAGGAATGATGCTGTGACACAGAGCGCCTGGGGTGGGGCTCGCCGGGACCCGTGCTGCTTGTGGCAGCCCCACAGACATTTCCCTGACTGGAGCCAGCGTCACGGCTGGACCAGCCCTTGTGGTTCTTACTGTGACTGCAAGGCGCCTCTCATCAGCAACCATCGGGGAACTCTGAAAACATAAGGTTTACTACTCACAGACCCTGCGGGGTACGTGGCACACCGGGGGCCACACAGCAGAGAGAAGGAGAGGACGAGAATGCGGACCTGGGGTTCTGCCTTTACTGGGGTCAAGGGGGGGTGAGGTTCTGCCTTTATTATTGGGGTCAAGGGGGGGTTGCAGGTTCATTATTTATTGGTGAATTTAAAATAAGGCTGAGAATTCAGGCACTGGAAGGGAAGAGCGGGGTCACTCAAGTGAGCAGTTATCTAGGTCACCCAGGGCTTTCTGGGAGGAGAACGTCAGGTGGGGCGGCCTGTCTCCTTATCTAGCTGTGTGGCTGGCAGTGCATTTATCTAAGACGGATGACTTTGAAGTGGTGCCTCAGAAATCAGAAGCTTTCAGTACGATCAGGCACTTGCATTACAGTCAACAAAAGCTAATTGTCAGGTACCTATAGTACAAAAGTTCATCATGTAGCATTTTTCGGTGCTTCATTCTTTCTTATGGCTAAATAACGTGCCTTTGTGTGTATAGATCACATATGATTTATCCCTTCATCCGCTGATGGGTATTTGGCTATTAGGAATCAGGCTGTTAGAGCCATTTGTGTGCAAGCGTTTCTGTGGGTGTAGGCTTTTAATTCTGTTGAGCGGATAGATAAGAATGGGATCGCCGGCTAATACAGTAATTCTGGGTTTAACACTGAGGAGCTGCCAAGCTGGGTCCCAAGTGGCTGCTCCACTTTACATTCCCACCAGCTCTGCATGAGGGTTAAAAGCTTTACTCTTGCAACTTTTTGTCACGTGCTAGATATCTTTTTTCTTAAAAAGAGTGATATAACTGTCATGTCCTATAGCATACATAAGACGGTTTTAAAATAACAATTTGTTACCATTAACAAGGGTGCTAAATGAGGTTCAGTCTGTCTTTGTAGCCCATTTTATCCAAAGAATGCACAGTTAAATACCGCATGTTAAGTCAGTTGGTAAAATGATTGTCTGTTGTAGTTTTGTTTCCAATTGTATAAATAAATGTATCTGTTGACATTTATTTTCAATGTTAGGGATTGCCCTCCCTCCCCTTTTAGATCATGTGAAATATTTACGTGATTCAAAGTAGAAAGTGTGTAGCGTCATTCAGACAAGCCTCCGTCCCTCCTGCTCTGTCCCTTCCCGCCCCCGGAGGGAACCATTTTACAGTTCCTAGTTCATCCTCTCAGTGATTCTTTTGGAAATACAAGCAAACACACACACACACATACCTGACCCGACTCAACGCTAAGCCTTGTCAGGAAGCCTTTCTTCTGCCTCTAGCCCTGTGTTTCCTAGAGCTCAGCATGCCTGTATCCTAACATGTTTCTCTCAGTTTTACCCCTTGTATTTTGTTGTTATAATAGCTTCTGGAATGAGCATCCTCTGGACCCTTCCCCCTGACTGCCGAGTGCCTTTCTCTCTTCCCTTTTCTCTCCTTCCCCTCTCATTCTCAGAATCTCTTTTCTCTTGTCCCTCTCTTTGCCTGAATCTTTGTTTGCTCACTTCTTGCGCTGATCAATCTGGGCTCCATTTGCAGCAGCTTCCCCGCGCAGTGAAGACCCGTCCTTGTAGAAGGGGCGGTTATTTCTCAGGCCCTCGTGTTCCTGGGTGGCCACAGTGCTGTTAGGTCACGTAGCGACTTTGGGAATGTCTTTTTTAGTCACCTGCAACTCTGAGCCTGAGAGGCTCAGATTCCCCTCGGGAGGTGCTCTCCTGTTGGGGGTGACTTTGGAGATCGGCAGCATGTGGCCTCCGGTCCCCCGTCCCAGTTCTGCAGTTAGGTCACATCTGCCTGGATCCTGGGTTTGTGAGGAACCCTGTCACCTGGGTCCATTTGTCTGTCTGTGGACATCTCTGGGCTTCTTCTTTTGCTATTCTGGTAGGCCACTTTTGTTTTTATTTGGAGATTAAAAGACTACACTGTTCCCCTGATCTCATCCTACTCTCAATGTTTAACAACAAAAGTAAGACTCAGCGAGAGAGATGAAGTGAATTGTTCACGGACATCCAGATATTGAGAGAAGAAGCTCTACTGAGACAGACTGTTTTGTCCACAGCCCATTTCTCGTGTATGTCGCCTCCAGCAGGGTCGTTCCCTCCTTACCATCTGGCGTCATGTTCTTCTTGAGTGTCTGCCCGGAGTTGTTTAAATCTCTGGGTGGTTACCGCACTTTCGGGGATCCTGGGGGCCTGTGCAGAGTCTGGGCGGGGCGGGGGGCTGTGGTTGTGTGCTGGGTTCCCCACTTTGTTTCCTCTCACTTGTGCCCCCCAAACCGCCCTGACCACAGTCCGCAGAGCCCCCAGTCCAGCCTGGGTGAGCACGTTCACCAGCAAAGGAGACCGAGGTTGGGGCCCAGAGGAAAAGTGCTCGCAAAGGTGAGCTTGCTCTTGTGTCTGCAGGTCCCACCTCTCCAGGAGCAAGAGAGCACATGCGATGGCACCAGAAAGCTCCAGGGGGAGAAATCCATCCTGGGTCAAGAAACCCCTGACCAGAGGCCTCTCCCTGGAGGACCCCGGCAGAGGCACAAGAGTCCCGGCACAGAGCAGGTCCTAGAGTGGCTGTTTATTTCCCAGGAGCAGCCGAAAGCGAAGAAGACCTGGGTGAGTTACTGGTTTGTTCATTTCCACTTCTTTTCTTTATTTCTTTTTCATTTTTTTGGTGGGGAGAGGGATGGAGGTCCTCAGGTGGGACGTCGTGTAAGGTCCCTGAGGTCCCTGTTTCCTGGTTTCCCCAGACTCAATTTTCAGCTCCTTTTCCACACACCCCCCCCCAATTTTTTTTAATGGATATTTTTCTGTTTAAATGTGTTTACAAACTGTGTATTGTTTCTGGTGTGAATGCATTTTTAATTTATGTTGGTGGCGTATACGCATGTGTATCCTGCTGTATTGCTTATATTTTTCGTTAAGCACCATCCTCTTGTATGGCCGTCAGCAGTGTCTTGGTGTCCACTTGCCTCACGTTCTCTGCCAGCTCTTAATTACTGTTGTTCTTTTTATTTGAGCCATTCAGGTATGGTGGTGTCTCTGTATGGGCTTACTTTGCATTTCCTGCTAGCATGCTTTTTGGACATTTTGTTACCTTTTGTGGGTGTTTTCTGTCTGTTTCTTATTGACAGAAAGGAGTTATTTATTTTCTGGAAGCGTGCCAGAAATGCTGTTTCAGGCCGCACCTCAGTCCTGTTATATCAAGACTTTTCATCTTAACAAAATTCAGTGATTCATGCACATTGAAGTTTAAAGCAAACTTGATACCAAATCCATATTTACCTGGGGTGCTTCTCTCACCTCCAATATTTTGTTATGACAGTTTTCAAACGCAGGGCAAAATCGAAAGGATTTTGCAGTGAACATCTGTATACTCATCACCTTGAATTTACCTTTAACATTTTACTGTACTTGCTTTATCACATTATCCATCTTTCCATCCCTCTGCATCTCTTACCCCATCTTATTTTTGCTGTATTTCTTAATATATTTTAGACATCAGCATGCTTCCCTCTAAATACTTCAGTATGCACAGCATTAACTGTTGTTCAGTGTTTGTTTACAAGCTGGGTTTTTTTCCCCTGTCTTGCCTTTTCATTCTGTTAATTAATGCTGCCTTTTGATGAACAGCTACTTCTAATTTTTACTTAATTTAGTTTCTAAATTTTTTCTTTTATTACTGGTGTTTTTTGTGTCCAATCTAAGAACGTTTTTTGTTATCCAGAGCTCATGAAGACAGTTTTCTTTGTTCACATTTACCTTTCACATGTAGATTCACAATACATCTAGAATTAATATTTATGTTTAGTGTTAGTAGGAGTCAAGCTTTATTTTTTTCATCAAGTTGCCTAATTGCCCCAGTGCCACTGAAGTGATTGACCTCTACCTATGGCTCTGTGGTGCCACCTTGTCATATATCAGGCGTCCATAAATATAGTTTGGTTTCACAACTCTTTATTCTGTTCCATTGGCCTACTTTTCCATCCTTATGCCCGTTTCACACTGTCTTGATTTATAATAAGTCTTGATATCTGGATGCTTCCAGTTTTTGGTGATTGTGAATGCTGTCAACACTCACATGTGTGTTTTTGTGTGGACATGAGTTTTCATATCAGTTGGGTAAATACCTAGGAGCATGATTGCTGGATTGTATGGCGATTCTATGTTTAGCTTTGTAAGAGACTGTCTTCCAGAGTGCCTTGCAGTTTTGCATTCCCACTTGCAGTGAATGAGCGTCTCTGTTCCTCATCCTGACCAGTTGTTGGTATTGTCAAGTTGTTAAAAATTTTGCCATTCTGATAGATGTGAGGTGATATTTCACTGTAGTTTTAAGTTGCATTTCCCTAATGGCTAGGTAGTGGTATTGAGTATATTTCTATATGTGTTTTATTCTTTCTATATCTTTGGTGAAGTATCTGTTTTCTTGTCATTGATTTTTAAAAAATTTAATATTAAACAAAAATTTTATTGGCGTATAGTTGATTTACAATGTTGTGTTAGTTTCAGGTGTACAGCAAAGTGAATCAGTTATACATATATCTACTCTTTTTAATTTAATTTTTTTTTAAGATTTTTTTTTTTTGATGTGGACCATTTTTTTTTTAAGTCTGTTGAATTGGTTACAATATTGCTTCTGTTTTAGGTTTTGGTTTTTTTTTTTTTTTTTTTTTGGCCCTAGGCATGTGGGATCTTAGCTCCCCAACCGGGGATTGAATCCGCACCCCCTGCATTAGAAGGTGAAGTCTTAACTACTGGACCCCCAGGGAAGTCCCTCCATTCTTTTTTAGATTCTTTTCACATATGGGCCACTACAGAGTATTAAGTAGAGTTCCCTGTGCAGTAGGTTCTTATTAGTTATCTATTTTATATATACTAGTGCGTATATGTCAATCCCAATCTCCCAGTTTATCCTTCCTCCCATCCCCTGGTACCATAACTTTGTTTTCTACATCTGTGACTCTGTCTCTGTTTTGTAGATAAGTTCATTAGTACCATTTTTTTAGATTCCACGTATAAGCAATATCATATGATATTTGTCTTTCTTACTTCACTGAGTATGACAATCTCTGGGTCCATCCGTGTTGCTTCAAATGGCATTATTTTGTTCTTTATGGCTGAGTAATATTCCATTGTATATATGTACCGTATCATTAAAAAAAATGTTTTTTAAAATTCTTTATCTTGTTTATTTTGTCTTGAGAGGGCAGAAGCCAAACTTACTGAGTTTGATGGGCATGACATTAAGATATTACATACGGCTCTTCAGGATTTGGGGCTACAAAATCATGCTTTCTTATTCTTTTTTTTAAAAAAATATCATTATTGAAGTATAATTGCTTTACAATGTGGTGTTAGTTTCTGCTGTATAACAAAGTGAATCAGCTATATGTTTACATATATCCCCATATCCCCTCCCTCTTGAGCCTCCCTCCCACCCTCCCTATCCCACCCATCTAGGTCGTCACAAAACATCGAGCTGATCTCCCTGTGCTATGTAGCAGCTTCCCACTAGCCATCCATTTTACATTTGGTAGTGTATATATGTCAGTGCTACTCTCTCACTTCATCCCAGCTTCCCCTTACCCCCGCTGTGTCCTCAAGTCCATTCTCTGTCTGCGTCTTTATTCCTGCCCTGCCACTAGTTTCATCGATACCATTTTTTGAGATTCCATATATGTGCGTTAGCATGCGGTATTTGTTTTTCTCTTTCTGACTTACTTCACTCTGTATAACAGTGTCTAGGTCCATCCACCTCACTGCAAATAACTCAATTTGTTCCTTTTTATGGCCAAGTAATATTCCATTGTATATATGTGCCACATCTTCTTTATCCATTCATCTGTCAGTAGATATTTAGGTTGCTTCCATGTCCTGGCTCTTGTAAGTAGTGCTGTAGTGAACATTGTGGTACATATGTCTTTTTGAATTACGGTTTTCTCAGGGTATATGCCCAGTAGTGGGATTGCTGGGTCATATGGTAGTTCTGTTTTCAGTTTTTTAAGGAACCTCCATAGTGTTCTCCATAGTGGCTGTATCAATTTACATTCCCACCAACAGTGCAGGAGGGTTCCCTTTTCTCCACACCCTCTCGAGCATTTATTGTTTGTAGATTTTTTGATGATGGCCATTCTGACCAGTGTGAGGTGATACATCACTGTGGTTTTGATTTGCATTTCTCTAATGATTAGTGATGTTGAGCATCTTTTTATGTGTTTGATGGCAAGCTGTATGTCTTCTTTGGAGAAATGTCTATTTAGGTCTTCTGCCCATTTTTGGATTGCGTTGTTTGTTTTTTTGATATTGAGCTGCATGAGCTGCTTGTATATTTTGGAGACTAATCCTTTGTCAGTTGCTTTGTTTGCAGATATTTTCTCCCACTCTGAGGGTTGTCTTTTCGTCTTGTTTATGGTTTCCTTTGCTGTGCAAAAGCTTTTAAGTTTCATTAGGTCCCATTTGTTTATTTTCGTTCTTATTTCCATTACTCTAGGGGGTGGGTCAAAAAGGATATTGCTGTGATTTATGTCATAGAGATACCACATCTTCTTTATCCATTCCTCTGTTGATGGACACATAGGTTGCTTCCACATCCTGGCTATTGTAAATAGTGCTGCAGTGAACATTAGGGTGCATGTATCTTTTCAAATTGTGGTTTTCTGTGGGTATATGCCTAGGAGTGGGATTGCTGGGTCATATGGTAGTTCTATTTTTAGTTTTTTAAGGAATCTCCATACTGTTCTCCATAGTGGTTGTACCAATTTCCATTCCCACCAACAGTGTAGGAGGGTTTCCTTTTCTCTACATCTTCTCCAGCATTTATTGTTTATAGATTTTGTTGTTGTTTGTTTATAGGTTTTTTGATGATGGCCATTCTGTGACTGGTGGGAGGTGATACCTCATTGCAGTTTTGATTTGTATTCTCTAGTAATTAGTGATGTTGAGCATCTTTTCATGTGCTCTTTGGCCATCTGTTGTCATGGATTTTTAAGAATTCTTTGTTATTCTAGATTTAAATCCTTTATAAGAAAAGTGATTTGAAAATATTTTCTCCCAGTCTCTGGTTTGTGTTTTCATTTCCATGACACCAACTTTCACAGAGCAAAATGTTTTAATTTTGATAAAGTTTATTTTCTGAATTTTAATTTTTTAAAATGAGTTTTGCTTTTGGTGTCATATCTAAAATTTCATTGCCCAAACAAAAGTGCACAAATTAAAAAAAAATTTTCTCTGGAATTTGTAAAGTTTTAGTTTTCACATTTAAGTCTGTGATCCATTTTTAGTTAATTTTTGTATAGAGTGTGGGGTATGTGTTGAGGTTCATTTTTTATGTGTATGGATGTGCAAGGGTTCCAGCACCCTTTGTTGAAAAAGGTGATCCTTTCTCCATTGAATTGCTTTTGTGTTTTTATGAAAAAAAAATTTTTTTTTCAAGAGACAGTGCTTATATGGGTCTATTTCTAGGCTCTCTTTTCTGTTCCATTGATTTTTATGTCTAATCTTTTACCAGTATCATGCTTTCTTGCTTTTATAGGAAGTCTTAAAGTGGGCTAGTGGGAGTGCTGCACCTTTGTTCTTCAGAATTGTTCTGGCTGTTCTAGTTTTTTGCCTTTCTGTATTAATTATAGAAGAGCTTGAGGATAGCTACAAAAAAGCTTGTTAGGATTTTGATTGGAATTACAGTGAATCTATGAGTCAAATTAGGGAAAACTTACATCTTAACAATACTGAGTTTTCCAATCCATGAACACACTATAGCTTTCCATGTTTTAGATCTTTGATTTTTTAAACCACTGTTTGTATTTTGGAGCATACGTATTTCTGCACACATATTTTCTTTTATCATCTTAACCATTTTAAGTGACAATTCAGTGGTATTAAATACATTCATAACATTGGCAGTCATAACCACCTTATCCGTCTCCACAGCACTCTTCCTCTTGAAAAACTGAAGCTCTATACCATTAAACAATAACTCCCAATTCCCCCCTCCCCATAACCCCTGGCAAGCGCCACTCTACTTTCTGTCTCTGATTTTGACTACGCTAGTTACCTCATATAAGTGGACTCATACAGTAATTGTCTTTTTGTGACTGGCTTATCTCCCTTGACATAATGTTCACAAGGTTCATCCTTGTTATAGCATACTGCAAACTTTCTTCCTTTTTAAAGCTGAATAATAATTTGTTGTATGTATATACCTCATTTTGCTTATCCATTCATCCATCCATGGACACTTGGATTGCTTTCATGTTTTAGCTACTGTGAATATTAATGTTGCTATGAACATGGATGTAGAAATATCTCTTTAAGACCCTGCTTTCACTTCCTTTGGGGATATACGCAGAGAGGAAATTGCTGGACCATATGGTAATAATAATTTTTAATTTTTTGAGGAGCCACCAAACTGTTTTCCACAGCAGCTACACCATGTTGTATCCCCAACCAGCAGTGTACAAGTGTTCCCATTATTCCACATCCTCGCCAACCTTTGTTATTTTTATGGTTTTTGATAGCCATCCTAATGAGTGTGAGCAGAAACTCATTATAGTTTTTTTTTTTAATTAATTTATTTGGCTGTGTTGGGTCTTTGCTGCTGCATGGGCTTTCTCTAGTTGTGATGAGCGGGGGTCACTCCTCGTTGCAGTGCACGGGCTTCTCACTGCAGTGGCCTCTCTCTTTCAGAGAGTGGGCTCTAGGTGCGCGGGCTTCAGTAATTGTGGCACGTGGGCTCAGTAGTTGTGGTTCCTGGGCTCTAGAACACAGGCTCAGTAGTTGTGGTGCACAGGCTTAGTTGCTCCGTGCCATGTGGGATCTTCCTGGCCCAGGGCTTGAACCTGTGTCCCCTGCATTGGCAGGCAGATTCTTAACCACTGCGCTGCCAGGGAAGTCCCTCATTGTAGTTTTGATTTGCATTTTTGTTATGATTAGTGATGTTCAGCATCTTCATGTGCTTATTGGCCATTTGTATATCTTCTTTGGGGAAATGTCTATTCAAGTCCTTTGATTACTTTTGAATAGGTTGTTTTTTGTTGAGTTTTAGTTCTTTATATATTCTAGATATTAATCCCTTATAAGATATATGACTTGCAGATATTTTCTCCCATTTTGGGAGTTGCCTTTTTACTATGTTGATGTTGTGTTTTGATGCAAAATTTTTTTTAATTTTCATGAAGTTCAGTTGGTTGGTTTTTCTTTTGTTGCTTGTACCTTTTGTGTCATTTTCAAGAAACCATTGCCAAATCTAACATTGTGAAGCTTTTGCCCTATGTTTTCTTCTTATATAGTTTTAGGTCTTACATTTAGGTCTTTGATCCATTCTGAGTTAATTTTTATATAGTGTTAGATGAGGGTCCAACTTCATTTTTTTTAATGTGGATATCCAGTTTTCCCAGTAGTATTTGTTGGAAAGACTTTCCCCGTAAATGGTCTTGGAACCATTGCCAAAAATCATTTGACCATATATGCAGGGGGTTATTTCTGGGCTCTGTTCTATTCCATTGTCACCTTTATGTCAGTACCACATTGTTTTGATTACTGTAGCTTTGTAGTAAGTTTTTTTTTAATGTTATTTATTTATTTGGCTGCATTGGATCTTAGTTGCGGCATGCAGGATCTTCATTGTGACATGCAGGATCTTTTTGTTGCGGCATGCAGTCTTCTCCAGTTGCAGTGTACAGGCTTCTCTCTAGTTGTGGTGCACAGGCTCCAGAGTGTGCGGGCTCAGTAGATGTGGTGTGCTGGCCTTGTTGCCCCACAGCATGTTGGATCTTAGTTCCCTGACCAGGGATCGAACCCTCATCCCCTGCATTGGAAGAAGGATTCTTAACCACTGCACCACCAGGGAAGTCCTGTGTAGTAAGTTTTAAAATCAGGAAGTATGAGTTCTCCAGCTTTGTTCTTTTTCAAGATTGTTTTGGCTGTTCAGGGTCTCTTGAGCTTCCATATGCATTTTAGGGTGGGTTTTTCTATTTTTGCAAAAAACATCGTCGGAATTTTATTAGGGATTGCATTGAATATGTAGATCACTTTGGGTAGTGTTAACATTTTAATATTAAGGAACATAGGGTATGTTTCTGTTTATTTATGTGTTCTTTAATTTCTTTCAGTAAGGTTTTCAGTTTTCATTCTACAAGTCATTTACGTCCTAGGTTCAGTTATTACTTTTTGATGATGCTATAAATGGAATCATTTTCATAATTTGCTCTTCAGATTGGTCATTGTTAGTGTATAGAAATGCACCTGATTTTGGTGTGTGACTTTGTATCCTGTTATTTGCTGAATTCATTTGTTCTAACTAGGTTGTGTGTGTGTGTGTGTGTAATCTTTAAGATTTTCTATATATAGGAAGACATTGTCCATGAACAGAGATAATTTTACTCCTTTTTTAATTTAGATGCCTTTTATATCTTTTTCTTGCCCAATGGCTCGGGCAAGAACTTGAAGCACTATGTTGAATAGAAGTGGAGAAAGAAAGCATTCCTTTTTTAAAAAAAAAATATTTATTTGGCTGCATCGAGTCTTAGTTGCAGCACGTGGGATCTTTCATTGTGGCGTGCAGCCTTCTCTCTAGCTGTGGTGCATGGACTCTAGAGTGTGTGGGCTTAGTTACCCTGCAGCATGCAGGATCTTAGTTCCCTGAACAGGGATTGAACCCACGTCCCCTTCATTGGAAGGCAGATTCTTAACCACTGGACCACGAGGGAAGTCTTGAAAGCAGGCATTCTTGCCTCATTCCTGATCTTAGAAGAAAAGCTTTTAGTCTTTCATCATTGAGTATGATGTTCACTGTGTGTTTTTAAGATGTGGGTTTTATTATGTTGAAGTACTTTCCTTCTATTTCTACTTTGTTGAGTGTTTTGATCATGAAAGAGTGTTGAATTTTGTCAGATCCTTCAATTGAGGTAATCTGCATCGAGATAATCATTTTTTTAACTTCATTCTGTTAGTGTGATGTATTGCATTGAGCAATTTTCAAATGTTGAACCATCCTTGCATTCCGAAAATAAATCCCATTGGTCATGGTGTATGATCTTTTTAATAAGCTGTTGAATTTGATTTGCTATTATTTTGAAGATTTTTGCATCTATGTTCATGAGGAATATTAGTTTGTAGTTTTCTTACAGTGGCTTTGTCTGGATTTGGTATCAGAGCCTTAGGAAGTGTTCCCTCCTCTAGGTTTTGGAAAAGCTTGAGAAAGATTGATGTTATTACTTCTTTAAATATTTGTTAAAATTCACCAGTGAAGCCTGGGCTTTTCTTTTTTGGGGGAAGATTTTTGATTACAGACCCAATCTCCTTACTAGTTATAGATCTGTTCAGATTTCCTATTTCTTTGTGATTTGATCTTAATAGAAACACAAATGGAATTCATTCCTTTCAACTAAGTTATCCAATTTGTTGACATACAATTGTTCATAGTACTTTCCAATAATCATTTTTATTTTTGTAGAATCAGTACTAATTTCCCCACTTTCATTCTTGATTTTAGTAATTCTAGTCTTCTCTCTTTTTTTTTTTTTTCCTCAGTCTAGCTACCTGAAGCTTTATCAAAATTTGTTTATCTTTTCAAAGAACTAAGCTCTGGTTTCATTGATTTTTTTCCTATTGTTTTTCTAGTTTCTATTTTGTTTGTATTCTAATCTTATTTCCTTCTTTTTGCTACCTTTGTGTTTAATTTGTTCTTTTTCTGTTTCCTTAAGTTGTAAAGTTAGATTATTGATTTGAGATGTTTCTTGTTTTAAATATGTTTGTTTTTTTTTTTTTTTGAAGTTGTTGGGGGTAGGAGTTTATTAATTTATTTATTTTTGCTGTGTTGGGTCTTCATTTCTGTGCGAGGGCTTTCTCTAGTTGTGGCAAGCAGGGGTCACTCTTCATCGCGGTGCACGGGCCTCTCACTATCGCGGTCTCTCTTGTTGCGGAGCACAGGCTCCAGACGCGCAGGCTCAGTAGTTGTGGCTCACGGGCCTAGTTGCTCCGCGGCATGTGGGATCCTCCCAGACCAGGGCTCGAGCCCGTGTTCCCTGCATTAGCAGGCAGATTCTCAACCACTGCACCACCAGGGAAGCCCCTAAATATGTGTTTTTAACTGTAAAATTTTCCCTTAACACTGCTTTTGCTGCATCCCAACAACTTTATGTTGTGTTTTGTTTTCATTCATGTCTAAGTATTTACTAATTTCCCTTTTGATTTGTTTGATCCATTGGTTGTTTAAGACCATGTTGTTTAATTCCCACAAATTTGTGAATTTTCCCTTTTTTTCTGCTGCTTTTAGTGATTTTTAACTTCATCCTATGTGGTCAGAGAAGATACTTTGTATGATATTTATCTTTTAAATCTATTGAGATTTAATTTGTGGCCTAACATATGGTCTGTCCTGGAAAATGTCTCATGTGTACTTGAGAAGAATGTATATTTTGTTTTTGGGTAGAATATTCTGTATATGTCTGTTAGAGGTAGTTTATTTAAATTCTGTTTCCTTACTTATTTTCTTTCTGATTGTTCTATGCATTATCGGGAGTGGGATATTGAAGTTTCCAACTATTATTATAAAACTATTTCTCCCTTCAATTATGTCCGTTTTTGTTTCATGTATTTTGATGATTTGTTATTAAGTGTAACTGTTTATAATTTTCTATCTTCTAGCTGTGCTGAAACTTTAATAATATGTAATTTCCTTCTTTGTCTCTTACAACCTTTTTGATTTGTCTGATGTTAGTATAGCCACCCCTGCTCTACTTCGGTTACTACTTGCATGGAATATCTTTATCCATTTTTTCACTTTTGATCTGTTTGTGTCTTTGGATCTAAAGCGAGTTTCTCATAGACAGCATATTTGAATCATGTTTCTTAATCCATTTTGCCAAACTCTGTCTTTTCACTGGAGAGTTTTACTGATTTACACTTACAGTAATTACTCATAAGGAGGGATTTATTTCTGTCATTTTGCTGTTTTCTTTATACCTTATAGCTTTTTGGTCCTTCAGTTCCTGCAATCACTGTCTTTTGTGATTAGTTGAATTTTTATAGTGAAATGTCTAAATTCCTTTCTCATTTGCTTTTTGTGTAAGTTTTATAACTATTTTCTTTGTGGTGCCCATGGGATTACATTTAACTTCCTAAAGTTATAGCATTCTGATTTGAATTTATACCAGCTTAACTTCAATAACATACAAACACTATGCTCTTTTACAGCTCTGTCCCACCCCTTTTGATTGCTGATGTCTCAGAGTTACATCTTTATACATTGTGTGCCCCGAAATGTAAACTAATAATTATTTCAAATGCATTTGTCTCTTATAATTATGTAGAGAATGAAATGTAGAGGCACAAATATACTACCATTATAATTACCCAGATATTTACCTTTATTCAGATCTTTATTTCTTCAAACAGCTTCAAAATATTGTCTAGTGTTCTTTTATTTCACATACATGACTCCCTTGAGCATCTCTTGACAAGCAGGTCTAGTGGTAGCAAACTACCTTTTGTTCTTCTGGGAATGTCTTCATTTCTACCTCACTTTTTACTTACTTAATTTATTTATTTTTGGCTGCATTGGGTCTTCATTGATACATGTGGGCTTTCTCTAGTTCTGGCGAGTGGGATCTACTCTTCATTGCAGTGCACATGCTTCTCATTACTCTGGCTTCTCTTGTTGCAGAGCATGGGTTCTAGAGTGCAGGCTCAGTAGTTGGGGCCCACAGGCTTAGTTGCTCCATGGCATGTGGGATCTTCCTGGGCCAGGGCTCAATCCCGTGCCCCCTGCATTGGCAGGTGGATTCTTAACCACGGCACCACCAGGGAAGCCCTCTACCTCACTTTTGAAGCACAGTTTTGTCAGATACAGGATTCTTGGCTGGTAGTTTATTTTTCTTTTAGATCTTTGAATATATGGGTTTATTGCCTTTTGGTCTCCAAAGGTTCTGATGAGAAGTCTATTTATAATCTTACTGAGGAGCCCTTGTAGGAAACAAGTCATTGCTTTCTTGATGCTTTCAGGGTTCTCTCTTTGTCTATTGAAAATTTGAGCATGTGTGTTTCTTTGAGTTCATTGTTTTTGGAGTTTAGATTCTTGGATGTTTATATTCATGTCTTCATCAAATTTGGAATTTCATTTTCAAATTTGGTGTCCATTTTTGAAAATCTTAGCCATTCTAGATGTGTAATGGTGTCTCACTGTTTTAATTTGCAATTCCCTAATGATATATGATGTTGAGCATCTTCTCATATGCTGATTTACCATCGGTGTATCTTCATGTTCAGATCTGTCGCCCCACACCGTGGTTGCTACTTACAGCTCTTGCCTTTTTTATTTCACGAAATTTTAACGTCTTCTCTTCAGTGGTACCTCCTGGTGCATTCAAGCAACATTGCTTGCTTCCCCCTTTGTGCCCATGTTCTTTTCTCATAGCATCTTTGACTGCCTGTTACATTTTTATGGGTTTAATCTTTGCTGTTCTCTGCAATGCTGAACACTTCTGTCTTTCATCCATTTTATATTACCTGCTCCTAGTTGAATACCTGGCACATGGTATTCTTATATGCTGAAAGACAGGTTAACTGATTTAATGCATATTGATGGGATATTTTCAGTAAACGTTTGCTTTTCTCCCAAAGTACAATGTAAATAATGGACACGCTTAGCAGCCTTTTGTTTACTACAAACTCAGTAAAATGATTTGCAGTTGAATGGAGATATGCTGTTTCAGGGACCATTGTCATTCATGGATGTGTTTGTGGACTTTACCTGGGAGGAGTGGCAGCTGCTGGACCCAGCTCAGAAACACCTGTACAGGAGTGTGATGTTGGAGAACTACAGCAACCTGGTGTCCCTGGGTAAGTACCACTTCCCTGAAAGGAGTGTGTGTCATCTCCAGGCTTCCCCTTCTTGGGTGCTGAAAGCTGGGGCACTTTCGTAAAATGCTTGGTGATTTGCGGCTTATATTTAGAGGCCAGATTTTCTTATTCTCCCTTTGGCATCAAAATCTGCTGGTTGAATGATGTTCATTTTGCCAAAGTGCAAAAGGGCAGCTTGATCACGCCGCCTCTAAACCGAGTCTTCCCCATTCTGCTGAATCCCATGGTCCTAGGCAGTTTTGGGCCAGGTTGTCTGTAATTTTCTATTCACAGGGTATCAACACACCAAACCGAATATCATTTTCCAGTTGGAACAAGAAGAGCTGTGGATGATGCAAATTCCAAGTGAGGGCCATATGGGTGAGTCGTCAGAACATTTAGATCTTTTCCTCCTTAGAATTGGTGAGTTCTGACGTGATGTTCCCTTTGTGTTTGTACTTTTGGGTCATTTGTAACCATTGTCTCTTAGTTAATCTCCTCTGTGGCATTCTCAGCTTCCTTCTTACTTTCCCGTGGTGATAGATGCATTTCATTACGCATTTAAGCAAGCTTTTCCTCTTTACCTCTTTTCATGTGACTTTCACACCCCTTCTACTTTTTTTCTATTTTTCTAAAATTACTTACATTCATATTCAACACAGTTCCAATTTCCTTCTCCTTGAAACCTACGTGTTAGGAGATTCTACCCTTTCTGCTTCTCCTTCCTAATGGCTTTGTCATCACTGTTCTTTCTGAGTGTATTCCTGCATCATTTGATAATACCATTTCTCCCGCCTGAAGCCTTTCCCCCACGCCTTACCCAAGTGAACCCCATGGAACCCACTCTCACACTGCACGACACAGTGCTTATTCTCCTCATGCTTTACTGCCCTCGCATGCTCTTTCCTCTGAGTCCAAAGGGGTCTTTCTTATATTCCCCACTTTCCTCGTATATTGTAAGTTTTAAAAGACTTCCACTCTGAAGATTTACGCTTTTTCTTTCTGTATTGGTGACTGACAGCCCCATCCCTCTTTCATCTGCCCTTTGGTACTGGGTTTGATTGTTCCACCGGGCATCTTCCCTGCATGGGCCACTCCCTTGTCTCATTTTTCAGAAACTGGAATTGGAATGTCTCTTCTGCTGCCCCATAGCTGTATGATAACTTCTTCTCACCTTCCTGGTTGTTAGTTCTGCTGTGCTCCTGGTTCTTCCTGGCACTGGGGCGTGAGCCTAAATATCCTTTTTATGCAGTTCTCATCACTAGTCTTGCTATAATCTGTTACTATTTTGGTCCTTCAAAAATAAGTCTTTTAAGGCCTCCATCTTCTCAATTCCCACCTCCTTCTCATTAGGAATGAGATCATTCCCAATATTGTTTTTCTTTTTTTTATTGGGTATACCACACGGCTTATGGAATCTTAGTTCCCTGACCAGGGATTGAACCCGGTCCCTTGTTAGTGAAAGCATGGTGTCCTAACCACTGGACCACCAGGGAATTCCATTATTTCATTTCTTGCTTATTCTACTTATTAGCCAAATTTATACCTTTTACTCTTTTTATACTGTGAGTTCATCCTGATGTTACTGTCAGATATATTTCCCTAAGCAACTATGTATTCCATCATAAGTGTGGCAGGATAAATCAACAGTTAATCTTTGTATTATTAGGATGGTTTCAGCTGCAATTTTTGATTAGTCCTAAATCAAACTATTTAGGCAGAAGTGATTTATTACCACACATCACAAAATGTCCTGATGTGGGACTGCTTGACTTACTAAATCCCCAAACGTCTATCTCTGCCTCGCCATTCTAACTAGGTCAGTATTTCTCAGATTTCCTCCCCTCATGGTCACCAGATGCCTCTTACAGTTCCAGCCAACACCTGCAGATATACCAGTGGGCAGTGGAATAAGAAAGACTGTTTCTTTCCACATGGTCCTTTTAATTAGGCATTAAAATCTCTTTCAAGAAACCCCAGCAAACTTACCATGTTGAGCAGGCTAGATTTTTATCACATATCCCTGTGTAAAGAAGACTCTGGTGAGGGAAACAGGGTCATCACTGTCGGCTCAGCTATATCATGCTTCACTCTCGGCAGGGGTATGGAAGTGGGTCCCATTTTCCTAACTGCAGCACATGGCCTTACAAATGGAAGTAGGAAATAAGATCAGGTTTCTGCCAGCCAGGAAAAGGGCAGCAGAACGGCTGGGTAGGCAGCACTGTCCACCTCCATCTACCTCTCTGGTTAGGCATCATCCAGTCACACCTTTCTTTCCATCCATTCATCTTCAAAAATATTCTGTCACCCCTCTTGTCATTCTTCTAGTATATTAATGGAAGTCTAGGATCCTTGTTTCTAATCAGACGTGGTGGTTCTTCATGGTCTGGTGATCTATAATTAAAGATAAGTTATCCACGTACAACCAGCCAGACAGGTAGAGTGGCAGAGAGAAGTACAGGGTGGGTACAACAGGAACCTCGTTCTGGGAGAGCAGCAGGAGTGGCACAACAGAGAAGCATTGGAACCCGGGCTGGGCAGGCTGTGCCGGGGCTTCCTGCTGTGGCCGTGGCCTGGTGAGCCCGGGTTCTGCTGGCTTAGCATGATTTCCTCTTCCATTGTCTTCTGTGGCTAAACTCAAGATGGGCCACAGCCAGTAATCATGTTTAATACAGTCTTGAATCATTTAAATCATCTTTAATCTTGTGAATTCCTCTCTTCTACTCACTGGCTCTGGTATTCTGTCCTTATTTCTTGAATTCTTTGTGCTCTTCCTTGAGATACCAGCAATGATTAATTTCCCGCAATTATTGTTGTAAAGAAAATGCTTAACAGCAAATTCATTAGATTTCCTGGGAAATCAAATGAAGGAAGCCAGAGATGTGGGAACCAAGGGAAAATCAGCAGGAGTGTGGTGCCAGCAACAGAAGGATTGGAAGGGTGAAGTACAGAAACTGACAGATTCAGTATCCATGAACTTTCAGAGTCTACAGGGACAACACTGACAGCCAAACATGAGCAAATATGATTTGAGGGCAAAGGTTAATTACTCACTGGCCTGTTTTCTTCTTGATGGAAACACTTCTGACTTTAAGACCATGTATTGGGTTGGCCAAAGGTTCATTCAGTTTTTTCCATAAGATGGCTCTAGTAGCACTTAGTTGTCTTTAACTTCATTCAAAACAGTTTTGTTAGATTGTATTGTGACAGCTGTTGTATCGGTGTGCATTAAAAAAAAATTATCAAAATTGGTGAATATTTCTGTAGCCCTTTTAATATTGAAGATGGAAGAAAGCAACATTTTTGGCCTATTATACTGTATTATTTCAAGAAAGGCAAAACTGCAACTGAAATGCAGAAAGGGATTTGTGCAGTATATGGAGAAGGGGCTGTGACTGATCTAACATGTCAGAAGTGGCTTGTGAAGTTTCATGCTGAAGATTTCTCTCTGGATGATGCTCCACGGTCAGGTAGACCAGTTGAAGTTGATAGCAATCGAATTGAGACCTTAATTGAGGACAATTAACGTTATATCACAAGGGAGATAGCCGATATATGCAAAATCCAGATCCAAGTCAAGGGTTGAAAATCATTTGCACAAGCTTGCTTATGTTAATTGCTTTGACGTTTGGGTTCCATGTAAGTTAAGCGAAGAAAACCTTCTTGACTATATTTTCAAATGCGATTCTCTACTTAAATGTAATGAAAACTTTCAGTTTTTAAGACGAATTGTGATGGGCAAATGAAAAGTGGATACTGTACAATAATGTGGAACGGAAGAGATCGTGGGGCAAGTGAAATGAACCACCACCAACCACACCAAAGGCTGGTCTTCATCCAAAGAAGATGATGTTGTGTATAAGGTGGGATTGGAAGGGAGTCCTCTATTATGAGCTTCTTCTGGAAAACCAAATGATTACTTCCAACAAGTACTGCTCCCAATTAGACCAGCTCTAAGCAGCACTCGAGAAAAAACATCCAGAATTACTCAACGGAAAACACATAATCTTCCATCAGGATAATGCAAGACCACATGTTTTTTTGATGACCAGGCAAAAACCGTTACAGCTTGGCTGGGAAGTTCTGATTCATCTGCCATATTCACGAGACAATGCACCTTTGGATTTCCATTTATTTCAGTCTTTACAAAATTCTTTTAATGGAAAAAATTTTAATTCCCTGGAAGACTGTAAAAGGCACCTGGAACAGTTCTTTGCTCAAAAAGATAAAACCTTTTGGTAGGATGGAATTATGAAGTTGCCTGAAATATGGCAGAAGGTAGTGGAACAAAATGGTGAGGGCTTCCCAGGTGTTGCAGTGGTTGAGAGTCTGCCTGCTGATGCAGGGGACATGGGTTCGTGCCCCAGTCCGGGAAGGTCCCATATGCCACGGAGTGGCTGGGCCCATGAGCCATGGCCGCTGGGCCTGCGCGTCTGGAGCCTGTGCTCCGTAACGGGAGAGGCCACGACAGTGAGAGGCCCGCGTACCGCAAACAAAAAAGCCCAAAATGGCTAATATGTTGTTCAGTAAAGTTCTTGGTGAAAATGGAAAATGTATCTTTTATGTTTACTTAAAAACCAAAGGAACTTTTTGGCCAACCCAGTAATAGCCAGTAATATTCCCTCCAAAGCCACTGTAACAGTCAAACATGTTCATTTCTGTTCATTTCCTGTTCATTTCTCACTGCATGGGGGTGGGTACTGTCCCAGTTGGGAATTGATGTTTGGGAAAATATAATTTGGAGGTTGTGTACAAAATGAATAAGAGGGTTCAGATTTAAGATGTAGGGAAACCTAAAATGGGGTGTTAAGATCCTGTGATATTGCTGTCTTCAAACCTGACCTGCTTCTGTGTTCTCTTAATACCCTTTTCTGTCCATTGCCTTGGTCAGCAATAACTTTGGGACATCTAGGTCAACTCTACCCATTCTCTCTTCTGTTCAACCTCCAGATATTTCTGATTATGACTGAGGACTTAGTCTTGTGTCTAGTTCCCTATCCACTTTGTATTTTTGGAATTTGGTTGGGGGGTGGGAGTTTGGGTTGGGTTTATGTTTAAAAGCATTCTGGCCACCCTGCCCCGTCTGTTTTTCATTCCCCTCAGAGAAAACCAATTTCATCTCTTTAGCTCTTTCTTATGGTATTTACGTCCATGTTTTTCTAAATAACCAACTTATTCCCTTGCACCTTGATTTCCTCCTGATTACTTAGTGTGAAGGGTAAAGATTTAATTCTCTTTCATCCTCCTTCCCTCATACTCCCCATGATATACACACTGTCTCTTTCCATACCTCCATCATCCTAATCAAGCTGTTTCATACTTAGATCAGTCTTCAGTTTTTATATCTTTACGACCATGTAATTTCTGTTCACAGGTAAATCATGCAAGTGTACAATGGCTAGTTTTCGTTCATAAATCATTTTTTCTCTTGAGTTGTTTTACTTCCGTGCCCAGTTTTCTGTGTTATCATTAATGTATTTATAATTAATTTAACCCCAGACTCTTCTTCACATGTCTAAATATTCTTTTGGTACATTCAGCTAAATTAGTGATTCTGTCAATTTCATCTTCCTGGTGACATCACTCCCATGTCTTTTGACTTGCTCCAGTGTAAGCTGATTTTTCTCAAGACCTGGTTGTACAGTTTTTAACCTGGAATCTCCTTTCAGATTTTCTTTTCTATTTTTTTGTGTCATCTTTTTTCTTGGTTTGTTTTCATAGTAGTTTCCTGTGAAAGGAACACCTTTCATAGTAGCTTCCTGTGAAAGGGTGCATTTGATATAAAATTTGAGACATGTGCCGCTGAAAATGTTTATACTTTACTCCTGAATGCTCTGTTTTTTCTCTCCTAGCGATGCTAATGAGTAGTCAGATCCATTCTAAATTTTGACCCATTATATGAAACTTTTTTGGTTTTTCTGGAAGCTTTATTAGCTGCTGATTGTCAGCGTTCTGAAACATCTCGATGATGTTTCTTGTGAGTTTATTTTCATCTATTTGGGTATTCAGTGGAACTTTATTCCCAAGAAGACTGTAAACCAATCTGCAGTGGCTCTGCTCTTTCTCCTGAGCTTAGCACAGTGTTTGGCACATAATAGATATTTAACGATTATTCGTCAACTGAAGCTAATGCTCAGAGATCCTTTCCCACCTCTTTATATATATATATTTTTAAATAAATAAATAAATAAATTTATTTATTTTTGGCTGCATTGCATCTTCATTTCTGCACACGGGCTTTCTCTAGTTGTGGCGAGCGGGGGCTACTCTTCCTTATGGTGCGCAGGCTTCTCATTGCAGTAGCTTCTCCTTTTGTGGAGCATGGGCTCTAGGTGCACGGGCTTCAGTAGTTGTGGCACATGGGCTTCAGTAGTTGTGGCTCGTGGGCTTAGTTGCTCTGCAGCATGTGGGATCTTCTTGGACCAGGGCTTGAACCCATGTCCCCTGCATTGGCAGGCGGATTCTTATCCACTGTGCCACCAGGGAAGACCCCACCTCTTTCTGTTTTGCTCATTTCTCTTTTGCTTTCTAAAGAAGGCATTTTGCAAAATTTTGTAACTCAAGACTACCTTTATTGTCAGTTCCCTTTGCCTCATACGTGTTTTGATTTGCTTTGTTTTCCCGAGTGCCCAGGAGTTTGGGTACATTTACACTTGAGATTTTATTTACATTCAGAACTGATATCTGAAACTAAGAAAAACCTCATGATATGGCATTTTTAAGGCAATTTTATGCTATACTAGGATCATGTTACTATTTATAACATATGAGTATTTTCATTTCTAGACGAAGTCTGGGAAATTGATGGTCATATGGAATGGCATAAGGAAAATCAAGGCAAGCTAAGAAGTATGTCAAAAGGCTATCAGTGTACTGCATTTGGAAAACTATGTCTTCTTAGTACAGATTATGTTTCTTCAAGACAAAAACTTCATAAATGTGTCACAAATGGAAAGAGTTTGAAATATAGTACAGATTTCGGTAATAATTTTTCCAGAAAGAATCCTAATGGGTTTCATGCACATAGGGAATCATCCTTCCATTCTAAACATGAGCAAGCTGTTATTGGGATAAAATACTGTGAAAGTAATAAATCTGGAAAAACTGCCAACAGAAAGTCACAGCTCATATGCCAGCAAATACGTATGGGAGGAAAGCCCTTTGAATGCAGTTACTGTGGGAAGGCCTTCAGTAGCAAGTCATACCTTGTGGTGCATCAGCGAACTCATGCAAAAGAAAAACCCTACAAATGTAATGGATGTGGGAAAGACTTCAGCAGCAAGTCCTACCTCATTGTTCATCAGAGAACTCACACAGGAGAGAAACTACATGAATGCAGTGTTTGTCAGAAAACTTTCAGTTTCAATTCACAACTTGTTATACATCAGAGAATTCACACGCGGGAGAATCCCTATGAATGCTGTGAATGTGGGAAAGTCTTCAGTAGGAAAGACCAGCTTGTTTCACACCAGAGAACTCATTTAGGACAGAAACCCTATGGGTGTCATGACTGTGGGAAAGCTTTTGGTTTGAAATCACAACTCATTATACATCAAAGAATTCACACAGGGGAGAAACCCTATGAATGCAGTGATTGTCAGAAAGCTTTTAATACAAAGTCTAACCTCATGGTACATCAGAGAACCCACACGGGGGAGAAACCCTATGGTTGTAGTGAATGTGGGAAAGCCTTTACTTTCAAGTCACAGCTCATTGTACATCAGGGAGCACACACTGGGGTAAAACCCTATGCATGTAATCAGTGTGGAAAAGCGTTCAGTTTGAAGTCACAACTCATTGTACATCAGAGAAGTCACACAGGAGTGAAACCCTATGGATGCATTGAATGTGGGAAAGCTTTTAGGAGCAAGTCCTACCTCATCATACATATGAGGACTCACACAGGAGAGAAACCACATGAGTGCAGTGAATGCGGGAAATCCTTCAGTTTCAATTCACAACTTATTGTACATCAGAGAATTCACACGGGGGAGAATCCGTATGAATGCAGTGAATGTGGAAAAGCCTTCAGTCGGAAATACCAGCTCATTTCACACCAGAGAACTCATGCAGGGGAGAAGCCCTATGAATGCAGTGACTGTGGGAAAACTTTTGGTTTGAAGTCACAGCTCGTGATACATCAGAGAACTCATACAGGAGAGAAACCCTTTGAATGCAGTGAATGTCAGAAAGCCTTTAACACAAAGTCGAATCTTATTGTTCATCAGAGAACCCACACAGGAGAGAAACCCTATGGTTGTAGTGAATGTGGGAAATCCTTTACTTTCAAGTCACAGCTTATTGTACATCAGGGAGCACACAGTGGGGTGAAACCCTATGGGTGTAATCAGTGTGCAAAAGCCTTCAGTTTGAAGTCACAGCTCATTGTACATCAGAGAAGTCACACAGGGTTGAAACCCTATGGATGCATTGAATGTGGGAAAGCTTTTAGGAGCAAGTCCTACCTCATCATACATATGAGGACTCACACAGGAGAGAAACCACATGAATGCAGTGAATGCGGGAAATCCTTCAGTTTCAATTCACAACTTATTGTACATCAGAGAATTCACACGGGGGAGAATCCGTATGAATGCAGTGAATGTGGGAAAGCCTTTAATAGAAAAGATCAGCTCATCTCACATCAGCGAACTCATGCTGGGGAAAAACCTTATGGGTGCAGTGAGTGTGGGAAAGCCTTTAGTAGCAAGTCATACCTCATTATACACATGAGAACTCATTCTGGGGAGAAACCATATGAATGCCACAAATGCGGGAAAGCCTTCATTTGGAAGTCGCTACTCATTGTACACGAGCGCACTCATACAGGGGAAAACCCTTATAAATGCAGTCAATGTGAGAAGTCCTTCAGTGGAAAATTACGGCTCATTGTACATCAGAGAATGCACACAAGAGAGAAGCCCTATGAATGCAACGAATGTGAAAAAGCCTTCATTAGGAAGTCTCAGCTCATTGTACATCAGAGGACTCATTCAGGGGAGAAACCCTATGGATGCAGTGAATGTGGAAAAACCTTCTCTCAGAAATCAATTCTCAGTGCACATCAGAGGACTCATACAGGAGAGAAACCCTGTAAGTGCAGTGAATGTGGGAAGGCCTTTTGTTGGAAGTCACAGCTCATTATGCATCAGAGAACTCACACAGATGAGAAACATACTGGTGAAGTAAATGTAAGAAACTTTCTCTCAAAATTCAAGTCACAGGAATTCCCAGAAAATTTGTACAGGAGAGAAACTCTGTAAATGGAATCATCTCATTGTACACCATGTATATGTGGCATGTGGAACGCTGTTTTTTATACACACAAAAAATATCAGTACATGTGCACAAGGGACTCTATGAATTCAGTGAACCCTGTGAAAGTTCTTAGCAGGAAGTCTTGTAAGTTTGTGCAGGTGAGGAACATTATGAATGAAATGAATGTCAGAAAGCCATTTTTTGATATGCTAACATCCACAAAGAGGAAATTCCATAATGCAAATGAATATAGAATACAGTCCTTTGAAATTCATAGTTTATTAAGAATTAGGATTTTAATGAGAGAAAACATAAATGAATGAATTGCAGGTATCATAAGCTCATACCTTGGAGAAACCATGCTATAAGTTAGGGAAATTCTTCATCTAGAAGGACAAACTTCTAGTAAAAAAAAAAAAAAAAAGAAAAAATATTTGAATGAATGAAGATCTATGAATATTTCAGATGGGGTAAAGCCTCAGCAGGAAGGTTTACTTACTATTATTTTGATTCATTTGGAAAAAAATAATTTCCTTTACAAATTAAGGGAAATTATGTTCCAAATGTTCCAAACTTTTAGGAAACGATTGGAGAAAGTATTCAACTATCAATGATAGGTATGTTCATAGTAGAACATAAAGATTTTTTAATCTGTGTAAATAAATGTAATAATCAGGATAAGAATAAGGATGACATCATAAGACCTGCAGGGATATTTAGGTGTTATCTTCGTTTCTGTACTATAAAATATGTTTTGTGTAGCTTTGCATATTCTTGTGAATGCCACATTTGGTAGATAAATTAGCTAGATGACAATACCATTTTCTAGGGGTTTCTACTCTGCATAGAGGCATTCTTATTTAAAAATACGACTTCTTACTAGAATAATATGGCATTAAAATGCATTTCCATACTTTAAACCTTTTATTTTGTACCCTTTGTAAATGGTCCTGAAAGCTACCTCTTTAGTTACATAATCAATATAGTGCAATATAGTTTCATGTGATTGTGTATCTGCAATCTGTTCTACCTTCTCTGGTTAGAACACCTTGATTTCCTTTAAGAGAATTCACAGTGTATGCAGTCATGATGGGATCATCATTCAAGGTGCCCTGCCAGGAGTTGGCTGAGACAGTTCAGAATATAAATTTTTAATGGACTCCTTAGTACAGAAAATCAAACTTAGCTTTTGTTCTCAGGTAGCATCTTACTGCTAGTATTAATTAGTTCCTTCTATATAGATTACACAGAATAGCTTTAGTTATTGTCCCTTTTTAATCCTAGTTCACTTCTCTGTTAATTTGAACTATCTTGTATCCTCTCAGTACATTTAAGTGATACCTTTAAGTGATGCTGCTGAAATGTGTATGTATAGCTATAGATTCAGGATGGTGAAAAGTCATTCTACCAGTTGCTTACTTACAAAGTCAGTTTTTTCCACAGCCTCACCAATTACCTTATGTGAATGAGCATTAATCTGAAAATTAGGTTACGCTATCTTGGAGGAATATGAGGATTCAAAACTGCAAATATTTCTGAAACACCCACTACTTTGTGCTCTTTACTTCAGTGGGGAATCCCATCTCTTACCCAAAGAAACTGCATCTTCCTTGAAGGACGCAGTCAATGATTTCTGAATCCCAAGTCCTTATGTGTTCAGCTCATTATTATTATCCAATGTCAATAGACCTGGGGTGAAGAATGATGATTTACAGAAGGGAAGAGAAGGCTTGCATAAGGAAAGAATTTCAGATATCTGCTACAGTCTATCCCATAAACCTGGAAAATATGAATATGTATTTTGTCATTGATGTTCCAAGGAAGATATATACACAAAATAAAGAATAAACACATATTCTGTTTCCTACTATCCAGGGTCAATTAGATTTCAAAGGTTCTGTATTGTGTGATGCAAATCCACATTCAGCCTCTCCCAGTAGAAGCCAGAGATGTCAGCATAATGTTGAAGGTATAAATCAAACACTGTGTGAAAGGATAATGATGGATTGGGTCTGATTTTAAATGAAATGGAAAATTTTCCAGATAAATGAAACTTAACAAAAATCAGTAGATGAGCAACCAGTAAAAAACAATAGGAAAGTTAAAAATTGAATTTCTGGCTTGAAAATCTACCTAGTTCCTCTAACTCTGCCCCAGCCCCAGAAAAGAAAGAGGTTCCAGAGACTTTCAGTAATAGTTGATAATTTTCAGGAAAGTTAAAGGAAAGATAATTCTAACATTTTGCAATATTTCACAGGAAGTAGACATTTTGGGGGGAAATGACAAAGTCATTTGTGAACATAGATTTAAAAATTCTAAATGGAATTATAGCAAAAATGCATCTAGTAATGTAGAATTTTTATTTTTTTAAGTCATGACATTATTAAGTGTAGCAGACTGTTAGTAGTGAATCCAATATTTCTTTATTACCAGCAGTATCGTTGTATTTTTCATAATGGTGATGTGCTCAGCTAAAAAGCTGCATTTTTCCATTCTTTTTGTAGCTAAGTGTGATCCTGCTGCTAATTCTGAGTAATGAAATGGACATAGAAGCTACCGAGAGGGATAATGGGAAGGTTTTTCAAAAGGAAAACAAGTGGGGAAAGCCCCCTAGTGTGCTTTCATCTTTTCTTTTTAATATGCAACATGCTGGATGTTTGCAGACTCAGCAGCCATCTTAGAGCCTGAATTCCTCTTGAGGGTGGAAGCTGTCTGCTTGAGTGCAGTAGAGAGATAAGAGTGATGTGGCTCTCTGGTAATGATGGAGCTGCTGTGCCAGCCCTAGACCACCACGTCTGGGCATATTTTTACACAAAAGAGAGATGAACTGTCTTGTTCATGGCATCTTTTCTTTTTTCGTTGGGAGGAGAGTTGGTTCTGTTATGTGCACCTGAACCTGATCCTAATTAAAACTCATTAGGGTGTTTGGAAGATTTAATATTAAAAATTAATCACACTACCAGAAAGAAGCCATATGAGTATCTCAGTATGTGTAGATAAATCATTTGATGGGCTATAATACCCATAGATTATTTTAAAATGTTATTAAATTAGAGATAGAAATTAACTCCTTTAACTTTGCAAGGAGTATGTTCCAAAAACTGACAAATGTCATATTTAATGATAAAACAGTAAATGTATACCTTTAAATTAAGAAAAAGAATGCCCATCAATTTTATTGAGCAATATAATGACAGTTCTAGCCAATATGTGAGAACAGAAAGTTGTAAGGAATTGGGGTTTGGGGCAGAAACAAAAATCGTATTGTTTGCACATGTGATTGTCTATTTAGAAAAACCAAAATAAACTACAGGCAAATATTTAAACTACAGGCTGTAAGGCAAGGAGTTGTTTCGCATAGCTCTGAGAGCTGGCAGCTTGGCTGTGAGCACAAGCAAATCTCTACAATGTCTCCATGCTCAGATTCCAGGCCCTGCTGAGGGAAACATTCTGATTTGCCCTCAAAATATCTGAAGGCAGTTTTGCACTAACTCAACCAAAAGCTTCAACAAAGCTCAGTCAGTTGAAATACAGATCAGATTGATTCAGCCCCACCTTATCTCCCAGCCTAAGAGCTGTCATTAGAAAATATGTACCCTTTTCTGGAAGTAAATATATATTCAAAGAGCAAAGAAAATTATCAGGAATATATAGGTACCTTATATAATGAAAAGCATCATTTTGCCAAAAAGACAATCCTAAATGTGCATGCACTTAACAAGAAAGCTTCAAAATCATGCAAAAACAGAGGTGAAATGAGAAATATACTCTACCATTTTAGTTGGACACTTCAACAGTTACTTCTCAGTAACATAAGTTGGAGACCAAAAATCAGCAAGGCTATAGAAGCACTGAATAATGCCATCAATAAACTAGACCTGGTAGACATGTCTAGAATATCCAACAGCAGAGTATGTATTCTTTTCAATTACATGTGAAGCATTCATCAATACAGGTCATGTACTAAGTCATTAATCTTAACATTTTTAAAATAATTGAAACCTTTCAAAATTTCTTCCATCTATAGTGCAGTTTAACAAGAAACCAATTGCAACAAGAACAGAAAAATCGACAAACACTTGGAAATTAAGCAGCACAATTCTAAGTAATTCATGGCTCCAAGAAATTTCAAGAAAAATATGGGAAATATTTTGAATTATTATATACAACATGTATAAATTAAAATACAACATATCAAATTTTTTGAGATGCAGAAAAAGCAGTGTATAGAGGGAAATTAATGGCACTAAATACTTACATTAGAAAAGAATAAAGGTCTCACATCAATAATCTAAAGTCCTACCTTAAGGAACTAGGAAAAGAAGAGTAAAGCCCAGTGTAAATAGGAATGAAATAGTAAGGATAAGATCAGAAACCAGTGAAACTAAAACAGTGGAAGGGGTAAGCAACACAAAACAAATTGACAACTTTGATGGACTAAATTCTTGAAAGACACAAACCACCAAAGCTTAATATGAAATGGGTAACCTGAATAGTGCTACATTTATTAAAGAAATTAAATTCATAGTTAAAATTCTCCCAAGAAAGAAAAATCCAGGCTCAGATCATTTCACTGGTGATTTCTATCAAACATTTAAGAAAGAAGTAATAGCCATTCTATACTAACTCTTCAAGAAAATAGATGACAAATACTTCTTAACCGATTTTATGAAATCAGTGTCACACTGATTAAAAGAAAAAACTACAATTTCTTAAAAAACTACAAATGTTCTTCATGAACATAGATGTAAAAAGCCTCAATATTAGTTAATTAAATCCAGTAATATATAAAAGGGTAATACATGAAGGCAAATTTGAGTTTATCTTGGGAATACAAAGCTGAGGCTGACTCAATATTCAAAATCCAATCACTAATTCATACCTGACCAACTAAAAAATAAAAATCATATGGTCACATCAACAGGTGTAGTAAAAGCATTTGTTCAAATTCCACAGCACTCATGATAAAAAAAACCTGAGAAAACTGGGAATAGGAAGTAGCTTCCTCAAACTAATAAAGCACATCTGAAAAATGTCTACAGCAGGGATCCCCAACCCCCAGGGGGCACCACAGTACTAGTACTGGTCTGCGGCATGTTAGGAACTGGGTCACACAACAAGAGGTGAGTAGCAGGCGAGTGAGCGTGGCTTCATCTGCTGCTCCCCATCACTCCCCATCAATCGCATTACCTCCTGAAGCATCCCCCCCGCCCCCTGGTCCATGGAAAAATTGTCATGCGTGGAACTGGTCCCTGTTGCCAAAAAGGTTGGGGGCCGCTGGTCTACAATTAATGTCATAATGGTGAAAGAGTGAATAGCTTCCCTTAAGATTGAGGACAAGTCAATTATATCCACTCTCACCACTCTATTTCAGCATTGTACTGGAAGACTTAGCTGACTGCATAAGGCAAGAAAAAGAAATTAAAAAGATACAGATTGGAAAGGAAGAACGACAACTATTCAGAGACAGCATGACTGCCTGCACTCAAACTCCATTTAAAACTTTACACACACACTAAAAAAGCCACCATAACAAGTCAATTTAGCAAGACAGCAAAATATAAAATCAATATTCAAAAATCAGTTCTATTTTTACATACTTGCAATATAAAATGGAAAATTAGGGTTAAAATGCACAGCTATTTATGATAGCACCAAAAACCATGGAATAGTTAAATGTGAGTGACATGAAATGTATGCTGAGAACAACAATGAAGAAGGGAATAATAATGACCTGGACAATGGGAGGAGGTGCCCTGTTAATGGATTGGAAGATTCAATGTCGTTAAAGTGTCAGTGTTCTCCACACGGATTTTTAGACTCAATCCCATTCCAATAAAATTCCCAGGAAGATTTTCTGTGAAAACTGACAAACTGATTCTAAAATTTATGTGGAATAGCAAAGGAACTAGAATACTCACAATTTTGAAAAGGAAAAACAAAGTTGCAAGACATATACTCTTTGATTTCTAGGCCTGTCATTAAGCTACAACAGCTATGACAGTGTGGTATTATGAAAGGACAGACATACAGATTAGTGAAACAGAAGAGACTCCTGACTAAAACTACACACTACATAGTGAACCGATTTTTGTCAAAATTACAAAATCAATTCATTGGAAAGAGAATAGTCTTTACAAAGAAAATGGTGCTGAAACACTTGCACATCTGTTTGAGAAAAATATGTGTCTTGGTCTATACTTACACCATATACAAAAATTAATTTTTTGAGGAATATACTAGAGGTTGAGCTTCCAGCTAAAGGGCTGATGGTGAGCATTTAATATATTTAATTTTACATCTAAGACTAAAATGAGGGTTGAGCAAAGATGAAGAATACTATATAAAGATATTTTCTGGTAAAGTAAGAATATGAAGTGAGCATAAGAAGAAAGAGGGTTGGGGGAAGTAAGATACTGCCATTGATATTAGGAGGAAAGCAAAGGATACCACTTTAACTCTTAGGCTGATAATAACAGATGGAGAAAAGTGGGATTCAGGGCACTATAAGAAGATATAAAAGTAACAACTGGAACAATATGAAGCCTAAATTACAAAAGAAATTATTTGAAAGAACAAAGAACCACACAGAAGAAAAAAGTAAATATAAATAGGTTACACTGAAATGATGGGAGGGGGCCGGAGAAAAACCATTTATGGCAGGTGAATTCCAACTGATAAATGTAGAAGAAATGATGAAATTAGAAAATTGTCATTAGACAGCCACTATAGTAAAGATTGTTTCAGGCAGGAATTAATACTAAAACTTGTAAGCAAAAGTATTATGAGGAACAAATATTAGTCTCAAAGCTCAGATACTTCTTAATTACAAAAACAGTAATGTTAGATTGAGAAATTTCAGAAATTAGGAGATATTTTTACATAAATGATGGTAAAATACAATGGTAAAAAGTGAAGGAAAATGTATAGTTTTAATGTAATAAGAAAAAGGTTGAAAACCAATTATCTAGCCTTCTATTTCAGGAAGCCACAAAAGAAAAGCAAATTAAACTCAGAGAAAGTAGCAGGAAGGCAATAATGGAGAGCAGAAATTGATTAAATAGGAACCAAATGTACAAAAGAGAAATTGCCACTGAAAGTTGATTCTTTGATTAATAAAATTCACTTCTGATCAAGACAAAGCAAGACAGGGAAGCAGCCGCATAGCACAGGGAGATCAGCTCGGTGCTTTGTGACCACCTAGAGGGGTGGGATAGGGAGGATGGGAGGGAGATGCAAGAGGGCAATATGGGGATATATGTATATGTATAGCTGATGCACTTTGATATAAAGCAGAAGCTAACACACCATTGTAAAGCAATTTTACTCCAATAAAGATGTTAAAATAAAATACTGGGAAAAAAAAAAGAAAAAGCAAGAAAGAGGAAAAAAAATACATTGCCAGTATCCAATATGAAATGGGATATCACAACAGATTTTACATGAAAGTAAATAAAGTAAACGTAAAAGAAGGTTATGTAATAGGCAAACACATTTGACAGTTTAGATAGTAAGGACAAATTCCTTAGAAATCACAACTTAAATTCGATAAAAGAAGAAATAAAAAAACAAATCAGTCCTAAATCTATTGAAGAAATTGAATCCAAAATTAAAAACCTTTCCACAAAGAAAGCTTGAAGTCTAGATGTCTTCCCTAGTGAATTCTTCCGAAATGTAAAGAAGAAATAATTCCAATTCTATAAAATTTTCCAGGGAATAGAAAAAGTGAGAGAATGCTTCCCAATACTTTTTTTGAGACCTGCATAACTTTGGTGCCAAAATTCAACAAACACACTAGAAAAAAAGAAAATGTAGACATTTATTTCTCATGAACAGAGATGCAAAAATCCTAAACAATGAATTAACAGATGGAATCTAGTGATATATAAAAATTATATCATGATCAAGTATGGTTTATTGTATCCATGCAAGGATGGTTTAATGTTACAAAAACAAACAAACCCAAAAAACAGGGGATTTCCCTGGTGGTCCAGTGGTTAAGACTCCATGCTTCCAGTGCAGGGGGCACGGGTTTGATCCCTGGTCAGGGAACTAAGATCCCACATGCCGCGTGGTGCAGCTAAAACAAACAAACAAACAAACAACCCACACACACTGAGATCCATCACAGTTACAGAATAAGGGAGAAAAACCAACCCGAGACGCAGAATAAAAGTAAGTGATGAAATTAAACAGGTATTTATAGCAAAAGCTCTTAAATCTAGTAATAGAGAGGAACTTCCTTAATCTGATAAAGCATATTTACAAAAGAAATCTATCACAGACACTTCATGTTGCAGACACATCATGATTTCATTTCAGGTGAAATAATGCTCTCTCCTTGCACATAAGAATAGAAAAAATTACACTATTACTTCTTTAATTCACCATTGGAAAGAAAGAAAGAAAACTTATCCATTCCTATACAATATGTTTATGTACTTAGAAAACCAAAAAAAAAACCCCTGAAGATAAACTGTTAGAATTAAGTAAATTTAGCAAAGTTGCTAGGTAGAATGTCAGTATACAAAAGTCAACTGTATTTCTGTATATTACAAAACAATTAGATAATTGAACTAAAAGTACCATTGACAATAGCATCAAAAATATCGAATGATTAGAAATAAGTCTAAAGAAAGGTGTGAAAAGCCTCTATACAGAAAACTGCAAAATATTGCTTGAAATTTCATAAATGAGATCTATTTTGTATTTGTGGATTGGGAGACTCAATATTGTTCTCAAACATTTCCCAGGGACTTCCAAGTGCAGTGGTTGAGAATCTGCCTGCCAATGCAGGGGACACGGTTTGAGCCCTGATCTGGGGAAATCCCACATGCTGCAGAGCAACTAAGCCCATGCACCACAACTACTGAGCCTGTGCTCTACAGCCCACGGGCCACAACTACTGAGCACGCGTGCCACAACTACTGAAGCCCACGTGCCTAGAACCCGTGTTCCACAAGAGAAACACCACAATGAGAAGCCCGCAGAGCACAACGAAGAGTAGCTCACGCTCGCTGCAACTAGAGAAAGCCCGTGCACAACAACGAAGAACCAAGGCAGCCAAAACTAACTAACTAAATTTATATTTAAAAAAATTCCCAAATTGACCTATAAATTCAGTGCCATCTCAAAGTCCTAGTATATGCATTTTTGTCAAAATTAACGAGCCAATTCTGAAATTCCTGTGAAGATGCAAAGGGTGAAGCATAGCAAAGACAAAGAGGAGGAAAATTGAAGGATACACACTGAATATCGACTTATCCCATGATTAAAATAGTATGGTTTTATGTAAAGCAAGACAAACAGAACAATGGAACAACAGATCAGAGAGCCGAGAAGCAGACCCACACATGTACCATCATCTGATTTAAGACAAAAAGTACCACTGCAATGCAATGGTGAAGACTCTTCAATAAATCAGGTGAATTGGATGTCCTATGGGGTGTGTGTGGGGTTAACACACCCATACCTCGTACCATAAGTTAAAATTATTTCCAGATTAATTGTACACCTAAATGTAAAGGGGGAAAAAATAGACCTTCTAGAAGGTTACATGGGGGGAAATTTGGTAGCATTTGAGAAGGCAGATCAAGTGCAAAAAAGGCAAAGCTAACATTTGGTGACTTAAGTCCAGGGTGGTCACCGTGGGGGGATAGTGACTGGAAACCAGCATGAGAGAGCCTTGAAGCGTGCTGGAAATGGTGAGGACACAGTATCTGCATGTATGGGAAAATCAGAGGTAAACCCTAAAGATCTGTGCACTTTATGTAACTTACAAGGACAGAAAATCAAATTCATCAAGAACTTACACAATGTGCTTTCATTTTCTTGGACTTGTATGTTTGTTCAAGTTTTCACATGTAATATTATGTTAATTTAAAATGCTCTTGGTTAAGTATCTATTTAGGCTTGTTTCAACGACAAAATAGATTGATTTTTTCCAGCTCTTCACAGAGTAGGCAATCAACAGGTCCTGAGAGGATGGATTCCTCAAACGGAGGGACACTCACTCATCTGTGATGTCAGTGTGCAGCCTGGGCCTGGAGTGTAACAAGCATGCTTACTGAGTAACGAGAATGTAGTGCGCAGCGAGACCTCCCTCCTCTCCCACCCTCCGAGTCAGTGTGCTGCTGGGTGACATGAAAACCAACACTTGGGGGCCAGATGGGAGCGGGCTAACCTCAAACCCACCCTCTACCAGTTCTGTGACTAGACCAGTGACTTAACCTCTCTGACGGGCATCTTGTCATATGGGAATGATGGCAAAATACCCACCTCACAGAGTGCCGCATGCTCAGTAAATAGACCCTGGGCTCTGAGTCCCTGTTCCCCCCCTGCACCTGACCTACCACCAGAGGGAACGAAGGTTTGTAGCAGGTGAAGTGGGTCTTGTTTGGGCACAGCACCACTGCCCAGCCACCTTTGAGCCTGAAGCAGAAGGAAAAATCGATAATACTCATCTCATCTTTAAAAAATTTTTTTGAACATTTTCTCTAGCAAAAAAAAAAAACAAAAAAGCATTCCTAGTGCCTCTGGGTCAGTATGTTGGGAGGGTTTTCCTGTGCCCTGCCCCACCTGCATCCGCCATCTTCCAAGAAAGGAAGGACAGCTGAGCCACTCTTTCCAGCTCTTGTTTACGTTCCCTCTGTCCTTCTCATCACTCTACCCAAGACGTCACACATCCCCTCTCTTTTTCTGTCAGGCATCGGTTTCCCAAGGGTGTTCCCCAGACGGCCTGCTCCCCGTAGTTCTGTGAACCCACGAACGGCCCAAAGGACTGGTCTCCCATGGCTACAAGCACCCCAATATACAGACAGATTGGGCTTCGAGAAGGCTTCCTGGGGCAGTGCAGGTGGGCAAGCAGCTCCCTCGGGGGACCTCTGGGAACGAAGGTAATTCCCTGGAGGGAAGAGGGGTTCAGGGTGAAGTAGAGGTTCTTAGCAGGCTGTATCTAGATGGGCTTGCAGCCTTCCGTGGATCAGGGATTTTTAAATATGTGTTCAGCTACTCATTATGGGGGAAAGTACATGAGTGGCCAGGACATTTCTGAAAAGGAGAAGTCCTAAGGGGGAAGTTCCCTTAGGACTAAGGGGGAAGTTCCCAGATTTTGAACGTGTTAAAAGTGAACAACGCCGGTAAGAAACAAAATGGTAAAGAAGAAAGCGCGTGCAGAGTACTGACTCATTTAATGATCTCAAACCAAAGAGGAAAGAGGGCCTGTTATTATTACAAATCATAAACTTTACCAAGAGGAGAGAAGGTACAGGATCAGTACCTTGTCCAAAGTCACACAGCTATTAAGCAATTAAACTGGGAGTCCGCCCCAGGTAGCCTGGGTCCAGAGAGAACAGAAAATCCGGAAATAGCAGGTAAGTATGCCTTAGGGTGCTTTATGTGGCAATGATTGCATTTCAGACTAGTGAGCATGGAAGAGAGAGGCAGCCTCTATTTACAGTGGGTGTTGGATAATTACCTTTTGGCCTACCTTTTGTTGGAAGATCAGACCTCTATTAAAAATGAAGCTTATGGGGCTTACCTGGTGGCGCAGTGGTTGAGAGTCTGCCTGCCGATTCAGGGGACACGGGTTCCTGCCCAGGTCTGGGAAGATCCCACATGCCGCGGAGCTTCTGGGCCCGTGGGCCATGGCTGCTGGGCCTGCGTGTTCGGAGCCTGTGCTCCACAACGGGAGGGGCCGTGGCGTTGAGAGGCCCGCATACTGCAAAAAAAAAAAAAAAAAAAAATGAAGCTTATGAAGAGTTTCCCGATTTAGAATACTTGAAATTATTATGTGCTTACGTTAAGAACGTATGCTTTTGAGTCTGACAGTTCAAGGAGGCCACTTATTGGTTGGAAGTGTTTTAAATGCACTTGGACCTATTTCCTTTTTAGTAACAAGGGAACATAACTCGCTCAGAGGTGGCTTGGGAGGCTCAAATAAGACAATGTGTGTAAACAGTGACTTCTCACCTGGCAGCCAAAAAAAGTAACTGATTTTATAACAATGAACTAGAATCATAAAATTTGTTGAATTACATTTATATTTAATAACGTAGGTACTTGGACATTTTGGTTTCCATTGAGGTTTTAACTTCATTGATGCTTCATGGGTGGAGCGCAACCAGGAATATTCTCACTGAGCACCAGCCGGTCCTGGAGAAAGGGCCTGTGATCACCTTCCCACAACAGGAGGGTTTCCTGCAGCAAATCTCCAATTTCCTCTCTGTTCACCCATATCCGCCTTAGTATACTTGGACGGTGGGGATTGCTTCCCCCAACCCTGTTGTCAATGTTTTTTCTCCCACTTCTTGAAAAGAACCTTAAAACGAGAAAAACAGAAGATTGTCTTTTTATAAAAATTAGGAAACATGGATAAGCAAAAGAAGAAAATTTTAAAGCCAAATAAAAGTAATACAACAATAATTTTGTCACCCGGTGGCAACCAGGGTTTAACGATGTGGCATACATCATTTTGTGTCTGTACTTTTCAAACGGGCTCGTCTCACTCACATTGCTTTGTAACAGCCGTTTTTATTGTACAATGTATCACTAGTCCGGTCAGGAAGCATTCTTTCTCCCGGCAACTACTAATTACCCTCCAGGAGCCCATCCTGTTTCTGAAGTGTGATGTGTTTAGCAATATTCCACCGGACTCTTGGGTCGTTTCCAGATTTTCAAGTGAACAAACGCTGAAATGTTTCTCTTTCTGCCTAAGTCTTTTGCATACGTTCAGGCATGAGCTTTGACGTCAGAGAATTTTTGCCCTGACCACCCTTTCAAAAGCAACTCGAAACCCTCCTGGTCTCCTCTCTAGAGCGCCTTCCGGCTCGCTGTGTGCAACATCTCCGCAAACTAAACTGCACAGGGGAGAGGCCAGACCGTGTCCGAGCCAGGACGGCGGCACTTCAGAGGCTTCCCCCGCGTGGCTGACCAGGGTCACCGAGAACTCGGGTCCCCAGGCCTCCACCGTCGCGAAGGCCTCTCCGCCGCGCGCAGCTGCGCCCCAGGGTCAGGCGGGGGTGGGATCACCGGGGGCCTCCGGCTGGGGCTGCGGGGGCACGGGAGGGGCGGGGGTGTCTGCCCCCCGGGCTACGACCCCAGCCGGGCTTTGTCTCCGCAGAGCTCCAGGGCGGTGGCGTGGGGTTAATCCAGGGTCACAGCTTCCTCCTGCTGCAGGGGCGGGGGTCGTGGCGCCCTCTCCTCCACCCCAGCCCAGGACCCCCAGGACCCCGGCTCTGCTCCTTCTGGGGCCTGAGGACGCGCAGAACCAGGCTGCATGGCGCCTCTGACGCCCCGCCCTCGCCCCCCAACCTGTCGGCTCCCGTGCAGCCCCCCGAATGCCACGGACCCCCGAGAACCTCTCGGCTCCCCAAGAACCACCGGAATGCCCCGAACCCAGGTGGGCGGAACCGCAGGCCCCGGGACTTAGGGGGCGCAGGGCACGGGCGGGGGTCATCGGGCGGGGCCCTTGCAGGGATTGGCGGAGGCCTGGATACTCTGTATCAACCGCGCCTTCCCGCCGCCTCCCCGGACGTGCGGGCGGAGCACGTGCGCGCCGAGCGCGGAAGCGGCCCCGGGCGCCTGGCTGGGGTGTGTTGGTGGCGTGCGGATGAAGGTGAGTGAACGAGGGGGTCGTCCGGGCGACGGTGACTGAGTCCGGCGTCCGGGGCCGGCCGCCGGGGAGGCTTCTCGGGCCCCGCGGGGAGAAGGGCGCCGGGAGAGGTCCGGCGGCGCAGGGCCACGGCCAGACGGAGGTGTCCGGGCAGGACGCAGGGCATAGCCGCCTGCCCCCCGCCCCCTCTGTCCCCGCCGGGCCGGGTCCCCTCAGTGTTCGGGGTGCCCCCCGAACCCACTTCCTTCCCGAACTCCAGGACCCTCTCCATGAGCTCGGCCCTTGGCCTCCTTCCCGCCCTTCCTGGAGCAGCGTGGGGCGGGGCTGTCGGCGCTGGGGGACACCCGGGTCGCTCGAAGGGTGCGGGGTCGCGGGCCTCCTGCCAGTGGCGACGGGAAGAAACGTGGGGCCCCGAGGCAGGAGCCCGTGACGAGGCGCTGAGGCTCGGAAGCGGCGGCGAGAGCGCGTCTCCTGGCGGGCGCCCTGGAAGCCCTGCCGGGAGGAAAGAGCTAGAAGCGGGCCAGACCCTCCGCCGGGAGCGCGGCAGTTCTCTGCAGGTTGTCTCAACCCTTGCGGACGGCGGTTTGGCAGCATCGACTGAAAACGCGCCCTAACCCTCGCCTCCAGGATCCTGTTCCACAGAAGTGAGGTAGTTGTGGACACAGGTCTGCACGTGCTGTTTGAAAAAGCGATCGCCAGCCGCCTCAGCGGCCGCGGCTGGCAAGCTGCCGGCGCCCGTTATGGCCGCGCCTCGCACGGGTGCTTTGCAGGACCCGGCGCAGACCGGGAGTCATGCCTGCGGTGCTGGGCCGACTGAGTATCGCCATAAAAAAAAACTCCCTCTGCTGTTAAAACTTGGTGTCAGTTTGCATAGTTAGACGGTAATTTTTTAGAACACTGCAAAGCCTTCGGTCCAGCTTGCCGTGGCTCACCTGTTTGTGTCGGGGTGGGAGGGCGGCAGAGCGGGCTTTCGGGGTGCAACGGGCCGCACGGAAGTCAGTCTGGCCAGGCCCCCGCCCTCGGGCCTTTGCAGGTTACCTCAGCTCTCAGCCTGTGCCCTCACCGGGCAGAGCGGGAAGCTTGGTGCCCGAGGCGATGTGAGGGCAGGGAGCCCAAACTGCAGCAGGACTGTGCCGGAGGCCGGCACGTGTTCGTTTCTTTGTCTCGGTGCCTTCCCTCCCTCCATCCTTTTCTCTTTCTCTGTTTCCTTGTCTTCGTCCCTCCTTCTTTCCTTCCTCCCTTCTCTTTCTAATTTTATTAATTTTTCAGACTAGAGCAACCCTTAAATGTTTGTGGTTTTCAAATATAAGGGTTTTTTCCCCCCAAATTAAAATAGTTAAAAGCGAATTTTGCTGGTCCCGCCTCAGCGGGCCTCTGACTCCCCTCCGAAGGAGCGCCTAGGGCGTCTGCACAACCCCTGGCCCGCGGCTCTGCCCACCCGCTCCGAGAGGGCTTGCTCTCCGTCTGGCAGATGCTGGGGGGATCTGATGACCCCAGTGCAGGTGGGCCTGTCCCCCACAGACCCTGGAGAAGGAAGGAGGAAATGCAGTGACAAGCGGTGTGAGAAGTGGGGGAAACAGAGAGGTGGCGCGGCGGGTGAGGGGCACGAGGGCACCAGATAGAGGTTCCAGGCGTGCGGAGTGAGAAGTCTGGCAGCGAGCTGGGCCTTGGTGCACCACCAGGGTCTACGCTGTTGTGGGGACTACAAGGAAGGTCTGGCGGGCCCTGACGCGCCGCCCTCTCTCACTGCTGCCATGATACAAGTACCTGTGGCGGGAGAGGCCTCGCATTGTTGGTCTGAGGATTGATGTGCAGTCAGCCCATCAGCGCTGGTGGTGTTCCTGACTTTCGTCTTGTTTTCAGAGGAGTCCAACCCGACTCGGGATGCAGAGCTTCCTGCAGCTGCTGAGGGGAAGCGGAGGTGCTGGCCTGCCCTTGGCGGACCTGGTGACCCTCGCAGGCAGGCTGTGCCGGGAGGTCCAGGACGATCCCGCCCAGGTGCAGACCTTGGTCACGGCCGTGCTGGACAGCCAGCTCCGCCTGTACCTCTTGGACAACGCGGATGTGGCCCTGGTGTGCGCCAGCATGCTGGCCCAGCAGGAGCAGAACCGGGCTGCCTGCCAGCTGCTAGAGGTAGGACCGGGGTGGGGCGGAGAGAGGGGCAGCAGCCCACAGCAGCCTGAAGATGACAGAAGTGCCCAGGAGTCAGCAGGAGCCTGGGGAGAGCTGCTATAAGCCGAGCCAGGGCCGTTCACTCTCACTGTACTAAGTTCTAACTTGCCTGCTAACCCGAGACAGAACTGACCATCTGTCGGATCCCTCTGGTCCTGGACCAGTGGTCCTGGCTTGGAAAGTTGGCACTCCGGTTAGTGAGGCAAGCAATCAAACAGACCCAGGACCGCAGTCCCTTAGCTGCGGGTCTGCATCCGGGAACTCTGAGACCACAAGTACCTTTGTCACTCCTCCGGTGGCACTTTGAAGCTCAACTCAGTTGGCATCACACCTGAGCTGCGTTGATGAGAAACCATTTTTGTCTCTATTTATCCACTTAATGTTACTGCAGTGCGTTTTGCTACCCCAATCCTGGGGTGTTTGCTTGAGGTAGTTGTGGACACAGGTCTGCACGTGCTGTTTGAAAAAGCGATCGCCAGCCGCCTCAGCGGCCGCGATCAGGATGCTTCCTGCCCTAGATCGTACTGGGATAGTGCAAATTATGTAGTATATGCCTGTGTTACTTCCTAAAGTGTGAGGAATTCTGAATTCCAAAACACATCTGGCTCAAAAGGTTTTAATAAGAGATTTGGGGGCCTGTGTTTCCCTTTTTCACTCCATAATACAGTCCATAATACAGTCCATGCATAACTCATGCTGAGTTTACCTTCAAGATACGAAACTCTGCCCAGTTCTTTGTTTTTGCTCCCTCTCCCCCAAGCCCTGCGGCACCCTCCTGGCGCTCACGCCCCGCCACCGTGTCCTCTCCTGCCCCCTCTATTAGTCTTCACGTAGCAGCCAGAGGCAGTTTTAAAACTGCAGATGGGACCACGGTACGCACCGAGGCGCGGGCCCAGAGCCTGCCATCCCGTCCTGGCTCCCGCACAGTGGCTGTGCTGGCTGCTTGCCGTTCTCCTGGAGCTCCCGAGATCTTTGTCTTTTGACCTTTGCGCATGCCGTTCCCTCTGCCAGAGGCTGGACACCACTCTGTGTGGCTGGTGCCTTCCTACCTGTCTGGTTTCTGCTTTAAACGTCACCCCGTCGAGCTAGGACTTAAGGGAGCCCTCATCCCCCTCTGTGGCTCCTTCCTCAGCTCACGGTTAGAAACCTGTCTATTTCTCGATCTGTGATCCACCTCCCCTCCTGCACTGCAAGCCCCAGGAGCAGGGGCGTGTTAGTTCTGCCCATTAAAGGATCCCCAACACCCAGCATAACACCTGGAACATAAGAGGGCTCAGCCTTCCAAATGTCAGAATAAATGGGTGAACACACAGTTGAAGTAGCTGCCGTGAAGGCAGTCAGTGATGGAATGTGAGCGTGACATCAGTGATGAAAAACTCCCGGGATGGGAGTAACTCAGGATGGTCCAGAAATGTCTCTGAGGAAGTGATGTGTTCTGAGACCTGAGAGAAAGGATGGGGCTACCACATCAAGAAAGGGCATTTCCCGCCAAGGGCCACTCCTGCAGGTGGGGAGGCTCCAAGTGGGTTCCCTGTCTGACAGTTGTGCTGACGTCTGCATCCTGGCAGGAGACTGCAGGCCTCTCAGCCCAGCAAAATGGGCTTTTTCTGATGTTGTTGAGAGGAAGCTAAATGATTCTCAGCACCTCCCTCACCAAGATGGGCCTGAGAACACTGGGGTTAGAGGCACGAACCACATACTGACCACAGGGGCTGTGTCCAGGGGAGGCCCTCACTCAGCGTCCTTGGCCATCTCTAAAGTCTGGTTACATGACCAAGCCACACTGAGTTGGGGAGCTGTCACTGGCACAGACCGGGACCCCTTCGTCCCCCTCAGCTCAGATTGAACTCACTGAGCCCCAGGGGCCCGCCCTGCTGGTGGGAGAGAAAGGCCTTTCACGCAGGATGGGGATCAAGCCTCAGGCCGCTCAGACCTGACCACGTGGTTCTCAGCATGGCTCGGCCTCTGGGTGCTATGGCCACAGCCCGGAGTTGGCCTTCCCCTTGCCTGGCTCTCACCTGGGGGGCGAGGGAGAGCTGTGCCCACCTCCCATTCGTGGGAGGGCCTGCTGGGGACAGGAGCCCGGCCATGGGACTTGTGCCCTCGCCGCGGGGCACCAGCGAGCGGATGTTCTTAGCGGTCAGTCTGGGTCTACGGCGGGGCTCCGGGGCAGACGAGCGTGCCGGGTCTCAGCAGGCTCTTGTCCACAGGGATGCCGGGTGCCGGGTGGCAGCCTGAAGCTGGTGCAGCTCTGGAATGACATCCACTACCGTCTGGTCATGAAGAGGCTCGGCGTGGCCACGCTGACCCCGGTGCAGAAGTTCCGGTGCAGGAAGAGGTATGCACCAGCCTTTACTGGTGCTTATTCCCCGGGGCTCCCAAGGGATTTGCCCTCCAAGACCACAGAAGGACTTAGGTGAGTAGAGGCAGGGAGATAAGAGGAAGCAGTGATAGACAGAGGGTAATAAGCTCCACAGCAGCAGGTGCCCTCCTCTCCACCGCTCGGCTGGCTGTGGGGACGCTTTCCGACCTGTGCCCGCAGGGCGAGGACGGGGAGCTGTTCCCAGGACCCAGGCCGAAAGCTGAAGCTGCAGCAGGAGCCACTGCCTGTCGGTGAGGGCCCTGCAGTGAGGGAGGCGGCAGGTGGGCACCCTGACCTCGCTCGCTTCCTGCAGGATGGGTGCCCCTCAGCTCAGCTAATGCCCATGGTCAGGCTCTGCAGGTGCAGATCCCAGCACGGCCCCTCAGGGCTGCAGGACCGTTAAAAGAGAGAGAAATGTGAGGGTCTGCAAGCACCACATGAGATACACATAGCGCTTAGAAGGCCGTCTGGTACACGGTGGCTGCTGGATGGATGTTGATAATAATTACCACGATGACCATTATCAGCACTAAGTACACGTTACGACTACTAGTTATCATCATCACCGTTCGTGGATGAGGACACCAAAGCACAGAAAAGTTAGTCACTTACCTGGTTACACACTACAGAGATGCAAAGGCAGGATTCCAGCCTAGACATCGAGACTGGAGAGCCTTTGTTCTTGACCTTGGGTGTCCCCCATTGGCCAGGAGGAGCTGCAGGTCTTGCTCTGAGCTCCTGAAAGCCCAAGTGACAGGAGTTTCTGAGCCATGGGCCTGGTTGATGGAAGAAGAGATGGATTCCTTTTGGATCAGACGGAATTTTTCTCACGGTGCGCGCCAGATATGCCCTCAAAGCCCAGCAGTTAGTCAGCCTTGAGGTTTTCAGGGATGCAGTCAGGTCCCTCCATATAGGCTCTGACAGCCTGCCAGAGGGTGGCTCAGCAAAGTAAATGCCTTGGGGACCAGCATGCAGTGTTTGTGAAGAGGCCCCTGGTTGCTGCGCGTTACTAGAGGTGCTGGGGCCCTGCTGTCCTGGAGCTGCCTGCGGGTGTGGATGATGGACAGTAGACCAGGAAACAAAGCAGATCCTGTAATTCAGAGCAAGGAATGCTAGACGGAACTCGTTCAGTAGAGGACTGTGACTCACTGGTCCTCTGCTTGTGGTCGGGCTGCAGCACAGGGCTGAGCCTGGGGGAGGCCTGAGCACAGGGAAGGCGTGCTCTGGGCATAAGGAGGGGTGACACTGGAGTCACAGCAGGTGGTTAGTGCAGGAGCAGAGGTGGGAGGTTCTTGGAGTTTCTGGGAGTGGCCATGGCTGGGGAAAGGGTTGTGTCAGGATTGACTCTAGAGGATTTAACGATAGGTTGAATGTACTGGAGAAGGTAAAGAGAATAAACCTGGCTGCAGGGCTCTTGGCCTGATTGGCAGGGACGTGGTGGTCTCTCACTGGGATGCGCAGGATGGGCTGGGGGACGGTGTGGGGAGCAGGAGATTGAGCTCCACTGGGATGTGTGGGGTGTGTTTTCGATGTTCATGGGGGTTTGTTCAATTGGCATTTGGCTAGCAAATCTTGTATAGACCGGTGCTGTTTGCTTATTTGTCACTTTTTTCTTTTGGAAAAATTCCAGTATACACTCAGTAAAGAGGGTAGCATAACCAACCTCAGTACCCTCATCCCCCAGCTTTAACAGTCATGGCCACTGGTCAGTGAGTGGTACTGGAAACCCTGGTGAAAGTGTGGGGTGTGGGCCCAGGCAACACGAGACCCCACCCTTGTTCAGGGGATGGACCCGGGGACTGCAGCACAGAGTCCTGCAGGGGAGGCGGGTGGCCAGTGAAAGGACAGGAAGTCCAGGGGAGCACAGCAGGTACAACAGAAGAAGCCAGGGGTCTCACTGTTCTCATCCAGGAACCCACCGCCCGCCTCCCTCTGCCCTGACGGCCTCAAGAGCCGGAACTTCCCCAGAGAAGTTCGCCAGAAGCTGCAGGAGTTTGCTTCGGGTGTGAGCACCAACCCCAGCAAGGCCGAGCGGGTAAGAGCAGATGAGAGCGAGGCCCGGCAACCCTCCCCTTAGCCTACCCTCCCCGGTCCTTAGGGGACTCCCACCCTTAGGTGACATCACCACCCTTAGGGGATTGACCCGCATCCTCAGCCGCACCTCCCCGCCTCCCCAGTGGCCTATCTGCCAGGGCGCTGGCGCTCTCCGCCTGCCCTGAACTGCTCTGGGGACGGCGCTCTTTGGCTGGCAGCCGCCTGCACACGTGGCGGGGTTAGTTTCATCACGGCAGTCTTAATACCCCGTCATCCAGTGTGGCTTCAGCAGGTGCTCACTGAGCACTTACCGCGGCTGGGACTCCAGCCGGAGGGATGCACGGGTGAGCTCTCGGGAGCAGGTGGAGGGGGCAGCAGTAAGAGCCTTGCCGCTCATAAAGCTGGCGTGCTCCCTTCTCTCCCGGTCCAATCAGCGGGGCTCTCCCAATGATCGCCCCGCCCCCTCTCTCCCGGGTCCAATCATCAGCAGGGCTCTCCCAGTGATCGCCCCGCCCCTTCTCTCCGGGTCCAATCAGCGGAGCCCTACTGGAGCTCCGTGCTGTGGCCCGTGGTGGTTCGGATCTGGCTCCTGAGGAAGGACAGGTGCCTGATCACAGGGTCGGTCGAGGCCGACGCGCTCTCGCACCGGCCCGGCGGGCGGGCGGTCAGTGGTTTGGTGGCGCCTCGGGAGAGTCCGGTTTGCAAGCCCTGCCGAGCCCTCCCGGCTGCGAGTGGCTGTCGGCCGGGCGGCGGCTTGAGGAGGAACAAGGCCAGAGGCCACGGCGCCGGCCCGCATGATGCCCCGGCCGCCCTGTGTCCCGGCCCGCTGGTCCCGGCCCCGCGTCTCAGGAGCGGGCTGGGCAAGCGGCGTGTTGTTTCGGCGCAGGAGGACCTGGCTTCGGAGACGCGCTTGACCACTGAGCAGATCTACAACTGGTTCGCCAATTACCGGCGGCGCCAGAGGGCCCTTGTGCAGCGCGCGGCGCTAGCCCGGGACTCGGCGGAGGACCGCACCGCGAGGGAGGCCGGCCCGAGCCCCCCGCAGCCCACAGGCCAGCCCCACCTTGGCTCTGGGTGCGTGGACAGGCCTCAGTGGTCGGGTGAGTGACCCCTCTCCCAAAACCTGTGTCTAGGGCTAGGCCGAGGTAGGGTCACTGGTTACAGGACAGGGTCCTCTCCGCCAGCCCCAGCCTGCACGTTTGGTACTTCACCCTGTGGGAAGCGAGATCGCTGAAGCTGAGGGTCAGGTTGGACTCAGGATGGGCCCAGGTGGGGCTGCAGCAGCGTTTTGCGTTGAGAGGTTACTTTGCGGCCAGGGCCAGGAGTCAGTGGGAAGGGAGCCAAGCACTAGAATTTAGGGTGTTCTGGGTTCCTAATTACGGGTGTTGGTTCAGACCAAAGACAGATCAGGGGACAAACAAAGAATACTGGGCAGCCAGCGTGGCTGTTCTTAACCTGCTGGGAAGGAAGCTGGGACCCTGAGCATCACCCAGCTTCTCCTCCTGTCTGATCGGTTTTTAGCAGGACCTGAGGAAAGTGGGTCTGTACAGACCCAGGAGACCACCCAAGGGCCGTGGGAGCCACTGGTCCTGGCCCCAGACTTCTCTGGAGACGAGACCATGCCAAAGTCACTGGCTCCCAGGTACTGCCACCCACGTGGGCCATGGGACCGTTCCCTGTTCTTCAGTGGGAGACCAGGCCTGGAGTGGGCGTAGGAATGCCTGCCGGGCACTGGGACCAGCTCAGTGATGGCGGAGGGCAGCTTCAGCTGAGACCCCAGGTACAGGGGAGCCACTGGCAAGGAGCCCACGTCATGGACTCCAAACTTGTTCCCTGGAGCCTGACTCACAGCCTGACTTCACGTAAATTTTGGTGACTGGGGAAAACAGAAAGAAAAACGTGCAGACCTATCTCCTAAAGGCAAACCCGCTGTCCTCGTGATCTGTTTCTCTCTAGCGTTTGGTATGGTTGGTATATCATTAGGTTAGTAACAGCCAACATTTCTTGAGTTCCTGCTACAGACCAGGCCCTGCCTAACCGCTTTCCCTCACCCTGTTGCCCCTGTGGTGCCGCACAAACTGCTGTGAAGAAAGTGCCGGCAGCAGCGGGACTGAGTCTGAGTGTGGGACCAGGTCCACGTCTGCGTAAACATCAAGCGGTGCCCACTTTTTCCATTTACACTTGTGTTTTAAGCATCTCTCCTGACACTACCTGGGCTGGCACCTCACGTCCAGGCTGGCACTACCCAGGTGTGTGGCCTTAGGCAGGTTCCCGTGACCTCTCAGTGTTGCTTTTTCTCACCTGTGAAATGGGGATAGTGATGGACCCTGCCGCGCATGTCATTACACAGATTACAGGGGCGGGGGGTTGTTAACAAAAGCCCAGGAGCACCATCTGAGACACAGGGAGCATTTGGGGAATATTTTAATTCTTTAAATTATTGATTGCTGCCTAACACTCCTTTAAGATCCACCTTCATTTAATCATTCACCTATTAGGTTCTTGCTAATCATTTTCAGCCTTCAATATTGTGGAGCAATGTTTCATTGAAGGGCTTTGTAAATAAACTGCTAATGTATCTTAGGTTTCCAGGGATAGTATTTTTTGTGTCTCTGGAACCCTTGTAGCCTCAGGGAGAACTGTGGAGGCAGCGTGATTGGGGTGGACCCCACAGCCATCTGTGGCTGCGTTGAGTCCGGAGCCCAGATTCCCAAACTGGGCTGGAATCTCCTCCCAGGCCCCACTACCCCAGCCTGAGGGATGGTGTTCACTTTGCTCCCCAGGTCTCTGCAGGGTGGTGAGATGTACCAGGAGGGGCCTAGCCACGATCCTGCCACTCTTCCTCCCGTCTTCCCTGGCTCTGGTTTCTGCCCTCTGGCTGCTGGCAGCGACATGCTGGACCCCTCTCTGGGTGCCCCCATGTCGTGGCTGACATCTCTTGCACTGGAATCCTCCAAGGAAGTTTCCTTCCAGACTAGGCCACTGATCCATAGTCACGGGCTGGACCTCACGATGCGCCCTGCAGATGCTCCTCTGGCTGTGTCCATCACCGCCCTTGGTGAGGCCAGCCCCACAGGTGGGTCTATGCTAGACAGACTATGTGTTTCTACATCAGATGCTTCAACTGCTTGTATGTTATTTGACGGGGAAGAATTTTGAGGGGCCAGGACTTTCTGCTTGAATCTCTTATATTTGATTAGACCCCAAACCAGTGCAGTTGGAACAGGCTCTTCCCACCAACAGCCTGGATAGTTTTCATTTTATTTTTGTTTTCAAAATAAAATGTGCATGTGACTAAAAAAATAAGATGGTGAGGAAAGAGTTAAAATGAAATGAAATGGCTGCCACCCCTGTACTCCAGTCCCTGTAACTAACCAGTCAACATCTGCTACAACGGAGGAGGGCTGAGCTGTTCAGACCTCTAGCTCTCTCTTCCTAGTTTCTTCCTTAGTTGTAACTGTCGCTATAAATACCTTTAAAGAATACGTATTCAGGTATATATTTCGTGCACCAAACACGATAGCATCTTGTGACATCCCAGCTTCTAAGGAGGATGTTGGCGCTGAACTCAGCCTGTCACCTAAATTTCTTAGTCTTCTGTGGTCCCATACAGGTCGTCTTGTAGTTTGTCACTGCCTCCCTTTTTTCTTACATTGTCTGCTTTTATCACATTCCTAACTTCTTGCAGTGTCTTAAGCATCCCCTTTGAAGACTTGCTGCCAGGGCCTCCTTCCTGCTCCCAGTCCGGTGTGGAGCCGTCATCCCAGGAGCACCTTTAACTGCTTCCCTGGGTTTGCTTCAGCGTTTCCTTAATTGCAAGGCTTGTTCTTTCTTTCTTGACTCTTGTTATGTTAGAGAATGTCTTTAATTAACTCTATAAGAAAGGGTGCCTGCAAGGTAGTGTCTGTTTCCTTGCATCTTCTGAAATTGTCTTTAATCCGCCCTCAAGTTTGATTAATGACTTGTCAGGGACAGAATTCTGAGTTTAAAATACTTTTTACCTTAGAAATTTGAAAGCAACATAGCATCCAATTATAGCATCCAATGTTGTCATTTTAAGTTAGATGTCATTCTGATGTTCACATATTTTTCCTTTATTGGAGCTGTTTATTTTTGAAGTCTTGGTGTTCTGAAATTTCACAGTGATGGTCCCAGGTGTGAGTCTTTTGAATTCACTTTGTTGTTAAGCTTTTCGATTTAAAGAACCAGAGAACAAGGTATTCTTTAAGCTCTGGGCACTTTTTGTGATTTTCTTTGATAGTTTCCTCCTTCCAGTTCTCTCTTTAGAGCACAAATGTTATTTGGATGTTGGAAATCCTGGACCAATCTCCCAAAATGCTTACCTTTTTTAAAAAATTTCTTTTTTATTGTATGTGCTTTTGTCTTAAACTTTGTCTTCTGATATTTTGACAATTATACATTTTAAGAGAACTCCAACCTCTCTTTTCTTTTTTTTTTTAATTTTATTTATTTATTTATTTGGCTGTGCCGTGTCTTAGTTGCGGCACGTGGGGTCTCTAGTTGTCGCCTACAGGCTCTTAGTTGAGGCATGAGGGATCTAGTTCCCTGACCAGAGATTGAACCTGGGCCCTCTGTATTGGGAGCATGGAGTCTTAATCACTGGACCACCAGGGAAGTTCCCCAAGCTCTCTTTTCTTATTTCTGATTTTCCTTTCTTCATAGATCATGTTACTTGTTTTTGTTTTTTTAATAAGTTTTTAAAAATAAATTTATTTATTTAGTTTTGGCTGTGTTGGGTCTTCGTTGCTGCACACGGGCTTTATCTAGTTGTGGCAAGCGGGGGCTACTCTTCGTTGTGTGCGGGCTTCTCGTTGAGGTTGCAGAGCATCTGCTCTCGGTGCATGGGCTTCAGTAGTTGTGGCTCGCAGGCTCTAGAGCACAGGCTCAGTAGTTGTGGCGCACGGGCTTAGTTGCTCTGCAGCATGTGGGATCTTCCGGGACCAGGGCTCGAACCTGTGTCCCCTGCATTGGCAGGTGGATTCTTAACCACTGCACCACCAGGGAAGCCCCGATTATATTACTTTTTATAGATGCAGTATCTTATATTTCTCTGAGTATCCTAGTTAGTAGTTTCAGAAAATGTGCTTTCTTGCCTGAAGGGGGGAATGTTGGGGTTGTGGATTCAGGCCCTTCCTTGAACAGAGGAGGAAGAGGTGCCCCAAAGAGGAAGAGCCTGGAGACTCATTTCTCTGAGGCAGCTTTTCCATCTGATCTTTGGTCTTTGATTTCAGAGACCTTTTCCTGTCCATGTTTACTAACAAGGCTGGAGCTGGGATGGGCAGTGGCCAGCCTCATACTGGGAGGAGGGAAGCTGGTCTTCACACCGTGTCCAGCCTATGTGAGGGGTGTGTTCTCTGGGAATTGGAGAGCTCCCTGCTGGTTGCCTGAGCACCTTGCTTTCCCTCCCTCCCTGCAAACCTCTCAGGGTCCTTGGCCCCTGCTTATGCCCCAGCTTCCCTTCAGACAGCCCCCACCATGGGATCAGACCTGTGCCCTGCATCTGCAGAACATGGACATCTCCCACCTGCCAATTACCCTTCCCATGACACTCCCTTTGTTCTAGGCTTCGGGCTTTTTATTTCTGTTTTTCTTGGAGGAAGAAGATAAAACCCACTGATCTATTCTGTGTAAACTGGAAATGTTCAAATTAGCAGTTAACCATATTTCCTGGACCTCAGACTATCTGTAAAGTTCTGCAGGAAAGGGGACACAGCAGAAGGCGGAGGTAGAGTCATGTACCAAATGGTTAGGAAGATCTCGGCTCTGGCAGACAGGAGGGAGGACTGTTGTTTGGGGTCTGAGATCGGGGATGCATGCTAGCTTTACCACCTGGATAGACTTAGGGCAGCAATGGACCTTCCTTCTTACCTCACTTTGCTCCTAAACGTCTGTCGACCCAGAATTGATCACGTCCACAGGGGCTTGCCTTTTAGGGTGAAAGAGATTTTCTATAATATTTTAAGTAGAGAAAAAAGGCAAGGGAAGGTAGTAACACCTGGCACTGCAGTGAAATCATGGTGAAACCCAAGGTGAAAGGGGGGGCAATGGCCGTGGGCTGGGCCAGCCTGTGGTGAACGGGGGACACCGCGGGGTCTCCTCAGACAGCCGTGGTGGGCGTAGGGCGGACTGGGGTGCTGAGTCTTGGTTTGGCACTGGGGCTGGCATGAGATCTAGAATGACAAAGGGAAATTTGAGGTCAGCAAAACTTGACCTTGTTTTGGTTTTTGGGAGCCTGCAGAGGCCACTGAGATCAGCAGTGGTGGCTGTTTTCCCTCAGCGCAGGAGCCGAGGCTGGGGGCTGCCTCTCCACGGAGGCCTGTGTTGTGCTGCACGTAGACGGTGCTCCCTTCCCCCAGCACTGGGTTGTTCCCGTGCAGGATTAGCTGACCCTCCCAGCAGCAACGCCCGGAGCACATACCTGGAGGAGGGTCCAGGTACCAGCGGTGGCCAAGCGGAGCCACAGGCGAGCGGCTTCCTGGTGCCCCGGCTTCCACTGCAGGCTCCCGAGTTCACCCTCACCCAGAGGTAAGCTGCAGAGCCACAGGGCTCAGGTGACACTTCCTACGGGCCGTGGGCAGGGTGCCTGGTGCACAGACTCACCATCTCCAATGGTGCAGAGTGAGTCCTTTCCTTATGGATTTCTGGAAACCTCAACAGTCCCCCATCCTACATCTACTGAAAGAAGGTGGTACTCTCTCCCTCAGACAAGCATTGGAGCAGATACGGGCGTCCGTTCTGGGGTGGTGCTTAGGCCTTCACGCGTCCCCAGAGCTCTCCCTGGGCCCCAGCAGCCTCTTTCAGGCATTTTCTTTTCCCCAAAGGCTTTTAGCTTCTGGACAGCATCAAGATCCTGATTGTATATTCCAAATTGGAGTTTTAAAGGGGCTTGGGACAGCCATGGCAGCGTCCAGAGGCTTCACAGGAGGCGATGTCGGGCCAGGGGTCCTCCGGTGGAGAGGGAATCTACGATGGGGACCGCAGGACAGGGTCCCCAGGGTTCGGGGTCTCCCAAGTCTGGGAGCAGAAGGCCAGGTACCCAGTGAGGGAAGAATTACTGGGGGACATGGGAGAGAAGGGGAGGTGCCTCCCAAGTCAGAGGCTCTGCTTGTGGAAACAGCCAGATGGTGGGAAAATTCAGACCATGCTGATGGACTCACTTTTCCATTTATGACCGGGAGCCACACAGAGCAGCCACAGGGCCGCTCATGGCCTGCTGGGCCCCTCCACTGGCTGTATCACCCTTGGACTCCAGTGCCCCAGCTCATCCTTGCTTTGATCTGGTAACCTTGATTCCTTGTTTAGAAACTGCTTCATTGGGATGTAGTTGGCATAAAGTAAACCAACACGTTTAGACGGTGCACAGGACAGTTTTCCGAGCGTGACTTACGTATCCTACAAACCATAGCTGTGCTGCTAGTCATGGGTCACGGGGCTCTTCCCACGCCTGCCACCCCAGGACCGAGGGCCTGCTTTCTTTAGCTGCGTTTTCTAGAGTTCCATATAAGTGAACTCATACAGCGTAGACTCTTTTTTGGGGTATGGCTTCTTCCACTCAGCCTGACTCCTGTGAGACCTGCCCCTGCTGCCGTGTGTGTCCACACCCCTTCCTCTTCATGGCGGAGGCCGAGCCCTTGGTGTGGGCTGTCGTCACCTGTTGGCGGGCATCTGGGAGCTCCTGGTTTGGGACTGCTGTGCACGTTCCCGACGCGTGGTGGCCTGCGTGTTTGCCCTCGTGTCTCTGGGGATGTGCACGTGGCGGTGGGATGAGTAGGTCACAGGGTGAGTGTGGTCTGACTTTGAGGGACCGCATGATATTGTCCCGAGCGGCTGCATCTGCGTCCCCTGCCGCCTCCCCGGATTTGGTCCTAAGGACCTCTGGGCTCCGTCACACCTCAGGCCTGTTCCTTTTCTTCCTTCATATCTCTGCTTACCATCCCGTCCTCCGTGAGCCTGCGCTGATGTGCTCTCTGACTACCTGAGCCACCTGCTCAAGGTGTCACACAGGCCCCTCCAGCACCCTGCACACCTGAGGGCCCTGCAGGAGGAGGCCGTTCCCAAAAGAGAGTCCGGCACCAGGAAGGGCTTCTGATGGGCAGAAAGCTCTCAGGGTGTGGCGCTCACAGTAAACAGTGTGAGCCTCAAACAGGGCCTGGAAAAGGGCCTGTCCTGACACTGTCCCTTTTCCAGCCCCCCGGAGCTGGCCCCGGCCCCGCCTGCCTTCCCTGGCCCCGTGCCGGCCATGGACCTGGGCCAGCCCATGCCCTCCAGCCAGGTGAGGCCTTCCTATGAGGTACCGTGGGTTTCCCTCCTAACTCCTGGGTCCTCAGCTTGGGACTCTGGAGCGAATAAAATGGACAGAGTTGAACATGGGGCAGGGATTCCTCGAGGCTGGACTTCGGTGGAATGAGAACTGGAGGCAGGTGCCATGGGGCGGAGTCCAGAGGGGGCGGGTCCCAGGATCAGGGTGACCCGGATGGGAAGGCAGAGCCCACAGAGGGCACCTCCATGTGTGATGCTGTGTTGGCATTCCAGGTGCAGTGGCCCGATGGCCAGACCTCCAGCGACGCCTTCTGGGGAGCCAGGATGCTCCTTGAGCTTTCAGGGGGCAGCCTGGGCTGAGCTGCCCCTCGGGAGCCTGGCCAGCGCTCCAGGGGAGCAAGTGTGGAATCTGGTAACACAAGTTGCAGAGCTCTGTCCCTACAGAAGAAGGACGTCCCCAGAGTTCCCTGGGGGTTCTGCTGAGAAGCACTAAGGGCTGCCATGTTTGAATAGTTTGGTTGGCAACTCCCCGTACTGCAAGAAGCGTCTGAGGAACATTTGTGAAGTCAGAAGTCCAAGGTGGGTCTGTTCTACTCAGGCAGCAGCAGTTTGCAGTCAAGCTCCTGGGCAGGCAGGCCCCTCTCCAGAGAGGAGGGTGTGGCACTACAGCCACCCTCCCGCCCAGCCCCGTGGTGAGTGTGGCCCACAGGCACGTGCACCGCAGGAGAGTGCTGGGTGGGGCGCGGCGCCTTCCCCTCGCTGTTGTGATCCGTTGTGTTTGCCGACCAAGTGTTCTGTTCAATTAAAGTTTATTGTTCTGACGCGCCCCTCCCCCATTCACTTAACTGTCCCGGACACCTGCCCCTGCCAGGCCTGGCCCCCATTGCACAGCGCGAGGGCACTACTCCACGCATCAGGACCTGGTGAGGGATATTCGGCTCCTTTCCACCAGCTCCGTGTTATAAGCAGCGTCCCGTGGGCATCTCTGCGCTCTGCCCCTTGCCTGGTCATTTTGCCCCGGGAACGAGGAATTGCCCCCAAGGTGGAAGCGGTGTGCTGAGCGCACAGGCCAGGGGCTGAGCTTTGGCACCCGGGACTGTCCTCCCCGGGGATGGGCCCTTGACCCTCACCTCCCCATCCTGTTGGTCGACAGAAGTGGTACAGCGGGGAGCAAAGTCAGGTTTGTGCCCTCGGGGCTCACAGGAGAGTGGGGAGGGGCAGAGGACCACGGGGGCGCTTCCAGGTGCTTGCTGGGGAGTGGGATGAAGTGGGAGCAGCTGAGAGCCTGGGACGCCTGAGCGGACACTGAGAGCTCCCCGGGAGCGGTGTCTCAGCTGAGACCACCAGCACTCCTGCATCCCGTCACGTCCCACCTTCCTTGCCAGAACCACAAGCAGGGCCGAGCATCACGAGTGACAGGGGTGCCACGTGGACGGCCACTCACATTCCAGGTTCCTGGAAACTCGGACCTTTCAGTTTGAGAACATTTTTTTATTTTGAAACAATTGAAAACTGGCCAAAAGTTGAAAATGGGGTACAAAGATCTTTTTTCCCTTGAGCCATTTGAGAACAAGTTACTGACCTGCTGCCCCATCATATTCCTCTAATACTTTTATGTGCTTCCTTCAGATAAGGAATTCTACACGTGCACAGCACCTCCATGGAAATCAGGGAATCAGTCCTGGTGCTTTACTGCCTCCTAATTTGCCAGACCCCATGAGAGTTCAGGTCGTCATCCCAGTAATGCCCTGGATGTGAGAGAATCCAAATCTGCCCCCATAGCACTGGCTGCCTCTACTCAACAGGGCTTTCAGTGCCCTTCAGCCTGGGACAGTCCCTGGGTTTTCCTGGCCTTCCATGACCTCGGCTTGAGTATTGCAAGCTGGTTACTCTGCAGAACGTCCCCCAAAGTGGCCATGTCTGACGTTTCCTTGTGATTTGGGGTTTGCATTTGGACGGAAGATCCCAGAAGTGACGCTTGGTCCTTACTGCGTCTTCTGGGCGGCGCGTGTCCTTGTCACTCACCCCACTGCTGATGGTGCGCATCTCCATCACCTGGTTAGGGTGTTGCCGACCAAGCTTCTCCACTGTAAAGTTCCTCTTTTTCTCTTTGTGTAAGTATTTTAGGGGGTGGTTCTTTGAAGCTATGTAAATAGCCTGTTTCTCATCGAATTTTCTATTAACTAATTCATTGGTTTCCCTCATGAGCTTACCTAATTCTCAGAATTCGTGAACACTTTACTCTCCCTTTTACCCCAGGTGTGGGATCTCAGACGTCACCGACGTTCCCCGCACATGCACACAGTGTACACCTCGCCACCAAGAGTCACTCTCCAACTTCATGACTCACCCTTCACCCAAAGGGTGATTGATGTAAATAACGGAGCTCCGCAATGCGCTGTGCCCACTCTTCACCCACACCGCCTGCCCCCGCGTGAAGCACGCTCTTCAGACGCACTCGCCCTCATTCAAATTCTGCACGACATGTCGGCACAATTAGTGAACGTGCTTTAGGGTTAGGGGTTAGGGGTTATGATGCCCTGGGCTGCTATAGGCTGTGCCCTCCTCGACCTTCCCAGGACACATGTAGAGCTCTGGGCCTGTCCTGGTGTCCTGTGGCCAGCAGACCCTGGTTTCCCTGGGTGGGGACTGGTCACAGTCAGAGGCGGGACTCTGGTGAATGGGTCTCATGAGGACCCCCCAGGGCATTTTCCTCCCTCCTACCCTTGGCAGACACTGGGCTCCATCCTGAAAGTCCCAGAGTCCTGACTCAGCCAGCCGCATCAGGTCTGCTTTGGAGGAAATGGACTAAAGTCTCTGGAGCTGACCCTTGACAGAGCGGACCTCCTGCGGAGGGCCACCCATGCCGCGTCAGATGTAGGGAAGGAGGCAAGAGGCTCGCCCCTCCTCCACAGAGCACCTGGAGGGAGGGGGCTCTGCCCTCCGCGTCCTGCCAATCAGGCCTCCTGCCCACCACTTCCCTTCCAGGCCCTTCTGAGAAGAGGGTGTTGGCCCACAGTCTGTCCTGCTTGCCCTTCCTGAAAGGGCCAGCCTAAGCCAGGGGACATTGGTGAGATGCAGTGACCAGGCAAGAGTGCCTCTTTCTGTGTCTCCCCTACTGAGATGAAGACGCAGATAGCGGCCATTCCAACCTGCTGATGGCTGGGGGAGGGGCCCAGAGGACGGTGAGGGGTGGGGTCTGGCTACTCCCGGGCTTTCTGGGCTCCAGGAACGGGGTGGGGGGGGCGCAACCAGCTCCAGGGAGCCCCCTCATCCTCCCATGGCCCCCGGAGGCCGTGAGCTGTGTCCAGAGCTCCCAGACAGGGCCAGAGTGACCAGCCAGCGGTGGCCTTGGTCTGTCTGTGAAGGGCCCTGCCTCTACCCTCACCCACCATGGTCTGGAGAGGAAGGGACAGAGCAGAGGGTGCCTGTATCCATCCCTTAGGGCTGTTGTAACAAAGTACCACAAGGGACTTCCTCGCGGTCCAGTGCTTCGGACTCCACACTCTGACTGCTGAGGGTGCGTGTTCAATCCCTGGTCGGGGAACTAAGATCCCACAAGCCGTGCGGTGCAGCCACAAAACAAAACAACGAGGTGTCACAAACTAGGTGGCTCAGAACAACAGAAATCTGTCGTCTCATGGCCCTGCAGACTGGAAGTGTGACATCTGGGTGTTGGCAAGGCCTTGAGGGCACCAGGGGCAGGATCTGATTCAGGGCTCCCTCCAGCTTCTGGTAGCTCTTGTCTTGGGACAGCATAGCTGCGGTCCTCACTCACAAGGCATTTTCTGTGTGTGTGTGTTTGTGTGCGCGAGTGTAGTGTGGATCCGCTTCTGGAGCCGACCCCTGGGGAGCCCGGGCCTGTGTGTCTGTAACAGCATCCGTGGGGCTCGTGCGGCTTGACCTGGGCCCCTGCGGGATTACACAGCTGGGAGCCCTTCTGTGTGGCCGGACCGTGTTCATCTGAGTCACGCACTTGGTGCTGGTGGCGCCTGAGCGCCACGCCACTCCAAGGCTGTGTCGTTGTGGGTGAGCCATGCCTGCCCTCACTCGTGGTCCCGAAGACACCGCAGTGTCCTTCCCCTGAGCAAGATGCCACCCTCTGGTGGCCTGCGGAGCCCGTGCTGTCCCCAGCCGGGACTCGGGGGACAGGGTCCGGGAAGGCAGAGCGCGGGCGTCGGTCTTGGACACGGGCACGGAATCTCGTCCTCGGGGCTTTGCCCCAGGGTTTCTCTTTATTTTCTCACTAGAATTTCATCAGGGCTCCAGTCGACCCTTGAGCCAGCGGGGCTGGGGTGCCGACCCTCTGCCGTCAGAATGGAGTATGACTGACGGTCGCCCTCCATCACCCTGGTTTCGCGTTGGTGGATCCGGTCTGCAGCATTTTCTATTTAAAAAAATCCACACGTGAGTAGATCCGAGTGGTTCAAACCCGAGTTGTTCAAGGTTCAACGGTATTTTACGAAAGCATCCCCGCATTAAGGCACTGTCACTCAGGGCACACAGCATTTTTCGTACAGAAGAGGGTCATAGTGGTACTTCCGAAGGGCGGTGCGTGCTCCAGGGACCGGCCGGCTCCACCAGCCACCCGAGGGCCAGCGCCCCTGTGTTCTTGCCCTCGTGAGTGTTCTGATGGCCCTTTCTTGTTACAGTGTTGATGCCGTTGAACACGTTAATCGACACGTTGAAAAGGAGGTGTGTTAAAACTCACAACATTAAGTTTAAATACAGTCTTTACACCAAAACGAGAATATATGAACATTTTTCCTTTCTGGCTTTAATGGAAGTAAGCTCATTGACAACTTTTTCCTTTTGTTGAGAAAGTCAGTTTAATAGGCAGCATATTTGTAATATTACATAAAGTATGTCTGTTCTGTAAACAGTGACATCCTACACTAAATGAAATACGTAAGCATATCAGACTTTGTTATTAAAATCAGAATTTGTTAAAGGTCACTTAACACTCAGCTATTAACTGTGAAGCCAAATGGTCCGGGGTCTTTTCTAGTGGGAGATTTCTAAGCACCATTCCTAGCTTTTCTATGCTAATTGGTCTGTTTACATTGTTCTTATTTTGGGGTCCATTTTGTTACTGTGTATTTTTACTAGGAAATCACCAATTTCTTTTAGGTTTCCAATCTGAAGCAACATTTCTTTTATTTAACTTTAATTTTCCCTCTCTTTCTAGTTTTCTACAGAATTGTCACAATTAACGAGCACTACTGAAACATTATTATTAACTGCAATCCATATTTTATTCTATTCAAGTTCCCTTCCTTCTACCTTTTTCTGTTCCAGAATCCCATCCAGGCACCACATGACATGTGATCATCTTGTCTGTTTAGGCTCTTCTGGGCTTGGACAGGTTCTGAGACCCTCCTTGTTTCGATGACCATGACAGGGTGGAGGAGGGCTGGGCAGGTACTCTGTAGGCTGTCCCGCACTGGGATTTACTTAGTGTTTTTCTCATGGTTAGAGAGGTGTTATGGGTTTTGTGGAAGCAGATCACAGAGGTCAGGGGCTTTCCCATCACTTTATATCAAGGCAGTAGGCTCTCGAGACACGTATCACTGTTACTGTTAACCTTGGTCACCTGGCTGAGGTAGTTTGTCAGGTTCCCGCTGCGTTTTGGAGCCTTTCCTGACAGCTCCAGCCAATCCTGACCACTCCCCTCTCTGAGTTTCTGTAGCTCTGATCTTCAAGTCACATGTTGCTGGTCTGCTTCCTTCCTGTAGTATCTGTTCTCTTGGAATCCCATGGCTGGGAGTCTCCAGAAAGTTGAGTTTTCAGGAGGAGAGAATATTCTGCTGTACCCTCCTGTCCCTAGCTCGGTACTGGACTCATGGTAGGAAGGTGATGTATTTAAATCAAGCTTCTGATACCAAGTTCCCCTGCTGAATTTATGATTAACCTTTCTTTACAAAAGTGTATCCCTTTTCTTGTCCTGCCCCTGTTCCCCTCAGGATTGAGGAGTATCAAAGAAAAGGGGTGGGGGGCGGGAACTGGTCAGGACCCTGCAGAGCCCTTCTGGGTTCAAAAGACCCTCCATGTCCCCCATTTCTTGTTTGCAGAGAAAGGCTTTACTCTCCTAGGCCTTTCCTGAGTTCTGAAGAGCGGACACATGTAGTTACTAATTAGGGAAGATAGGGAATGCAGAAACGAAGTTAAAGCAGGCCCAGATGGTGTCAGAGGAAACACCAGGGGCCAACCAGGAATTAAAATTGCTAACCCATCACATAGGCTCTAAGTAAATAATAAAATGCCTCAACCGTGGCCTTTGTTCTCTCCTAGAAACAGGTTAAAGAACGACGAGACCATGATTTTCTAGTTTGCTTTTCAGGGACATGAAGCTCAATCACAATCACCAATGACACATCGAGTCATAGGATGGCGCCGGGAAGCCTGCAACTGAGGTCTCATCAGGAAGCTGAAATCACCAAGACCCCCTCTCATTTACCCTTTTTGCCTTTAAAGACCTTGCACCTGGCTAGCCAGCAAGATGGACCTGAGACAAACCTGCATCCCCCATCTTCTGGACTGGTGCACAGCCCAGGTCTGGCCGCTTGTCAATATTCCAGAGGCAAGTGCTGGTCGGAACAGAAAAGTTGCTTTAATAAGAAAGCCGGCAGTCTAGGGAGAAGGCAAACTCATATCCAAAACCAACTCCAAAGAGTTTGCTCAGCCACAAAAAAGGTGAAGTGATCTCAGTTAATCACTGAGGTAGGGGGTCCGAGTCATCCCACACCCCACTGTGTGCAGGCGTGTGGACTCCTTGTGACCTTTCTTTAGATGCTATCCTGCTCAGTTTGCTCGTGAGGTTACTGAAGGCCAAGCTGGGGAAAAGGTCCAATCATCTGTTGATTACTTATTTATTTATATTTCTTTAATCTAAGGAAAGAACCAACAGGTTAGGCAAAGTATTATGTGATCAAAACATTTGGAAGATGTGCTTGGGTTAGTTAGAATATAGCTTTGCTGAAGTGGTAGGACAAATGGGGCCTCCTGCAGAGAGCTCTTTCCTGACAAAAGCTGCTTAAGGTTAATAGAACTCTCTCTGCTCCAAACGCGGGTGTTTCCATTTGTTTGGCCTCATTTGTGCGCCAGGCACACGAAGTTGGGTCCAACGCTTCTGGGTCAGTGGCTTTTGACTAGGAGATGGCACGCTTTTCTCATGTCATAATCCGAGGGCATGGAGCACGTCTGATAGGCCAGAGACCAAGAGGACAGATTGGGCAGGTCCCTTTGGCAGATGTCGTGCTTTGCTTTCTTTTAAGCAGAATCTCTTCCTGACCCTTAGCACCTTTACCCCACTTCGCTCACTCTGCCCGCAAAGGATCTGCCCGGTGAAATCTTTGATCAATTGTTTGGGGACAGAAGGGCGAGAACCTTCTCTTGGTGCACACGACCCCCCAAATGCTGATAATCCCAGAGCAGCTGTCTTTGAAGCAAGGGCATGAGGAAGGCCAGCCACAGAGGGCTTTGTTTTGTTGAGTGGAGTTGATGTGGCCCAGCAGTGGGCTCGTACGTCTGTGGCACAGAAAGCCCAACCCCTGCAGCGGGAGTTTGCAGCAAAGTAAGGGCTTATGGCACCAAGCAAGAGAGTGGGCGACAAGCCTCGGATCCACTCCAACTTGACCGTTTTTAAAGGGGAAGAAAGGGGGTTAATTATCATCTTGTGACACATTTTTTAAAAAATATTTTTTATTTAGCTGCTCTGGATCTTAGTTGCAGCACACGGGATCTTCGTTGCAGCCTGCGGGATCCTTAGTTGCGGCCTGCGGGCTCTAGTTCCCTAACCAAGGACCGAACCTGAGCCCCCTGCACTGGGAGTGTGGAGTCTTAACCACTGGACTACCAAGGAAGTCCCCTTGTGACAGTTCTTAGTCGTAGTTTCGGGGCTCAGGATGTCTCTGGTTTGCCACTCTGGAGATCCATGGCTTGGCCGTCCGTGAGCTCATCTTGCCCTGGAGAAAAACAACCACGACTTTGTATGTTGATGATGAGACCTCATCTGACTCTGGGGGGTGAGTGCTCAGTGAGCAAAGGATTAGGTCAGAGGGGACAAGAAAGGGAGTAAAGTTTTGGACAGAGAGGCTTATCATCAGCATGGCAGGGGAGCTCGGTTTTAGGGGGACTTGGTTTCACAGAGAGCTGCTTGTGAGAACAGAGATGAAGGGGGACTGCAGGGGAAGACAGAGGGAGACCCAGGGTTCTGGTAGTGGGAGAAGAACTTTTGCAGGTAAGACCTTGGAGAACTAAGGAGGAGAATCTGAAAGCTTCGCTGATGTTGTGGAGGGAGGAATTTCCCTCTACGCTTCTAGGTTCTTCTGGCTGGTCTAAGATTTAAACTGACATGAGACAGATTAACAGGAGAAAGTCACACAAAAGTTTAATAAAACGTATGCTTGGGAGAGACCCAAGAAAACTGAGTAACTCTCCAAAATGCTGGAAACCATCACCTTTTTTTTTCCCCCAGAAATAATGTATTTATAAACACAGAAATGGTTACAACAAAGATGGCCGTGACGAGTGGGTACGTATATATTTTTATATATATATATATATATATATATATTTATAAATAAATCCTTGTCCAGCAACTGACTGTGGCACCTAAGGAGGTAAGTCCAGTCCTTGCATTTGCCCCAAACCCTCCCTTCTCTGCAGCCCCCCCGGTTGTGGGGTTTCACAAAAAACCCGCAGCTCCTCAGGCTGGGGACGGGGACACTTAGCACAGGGCCTCGGCTGGCAGAGAAGGGGAGGAGCTCCAAGGAGAACCATCACCCACACTTCTAAGCCACCCTTGACCAATTTGGGGATCTCCAGCCCTTGGGGACCACATCTCAGCCCTTGCCCCTTTAAGAATAAAGGCAGTCTGACTGCCTCCATGTCCTTCCAGCATTAGGTAGGAAGTGACTGGAGATCACGAGGGGAAGGAAGCGGCTCCCAGGGACGGGCACAGCAAGAACACAACAGGAGGCTGCTTGCATTTAGGGCTCCCTCCTCTCTGACGTCTGGGAGTGCCAGCCTCTAGTCCTCCATCAGCCCGAGCTTGGAGGATTACGAGGGTGAGGAGAGAGAAAGTGCCCACGCTGGAAAAGTCTCTATGAGGTCACAGCAAACCCTTCCCCTGAGCACCAACCCCAATGTTAAAAGCCATGCTTGGGCGGGGAGGCTGCCGGATTTCCCTACCAGCTCAGTACTCCACAGCCATTCAGGAGGGCTGACGTTCCTTCTGAGAGAGGCTGAGAATAAGGATGGTATCCTGTGGGGGAAGGCCGTGCCTGAGGCCCAAGGAGATGGAGCCGTGGCCTGTCAAGGAAGAAGAGGACTTTTCCCACCGAGAGGAGCTGCAGAAAGAGGGGACCAGAATGGCTTTCCCCTCTACCTGGCGGACGCAGCACAGGTCTCCACGAGCTGGCCAGGTGCTCCAGCTGGACGGTGCTGCTGGTGACAATGAGGCAGAGGTCCTCGTGACGCTCCGCCGTCTTTAGGGGGTTGGGTCAAAGGAACACTGCGGGGAGGGTTGGGGGGCTGCGGCGCTGCGAAGCCTGGGGGGCCTGGGCCTCAGGGCAGGGCGAGAACAGATGTGCATCAACAAGGGCGAGGTCAGCTGTCCCCGGAGAAGGGCTGAGGGGCTGGCTCCACTCCCTGCCCCACCTCGCTGGCTGTGCGGCCTCGGCGCGCCTGCCCTCGGGCATCAGCGTGGACAGAGTCCAAGTCAGAGCAGCTGACCCCACAGAGCCAGGCGTCCGTTACCCAGAATATCACGGTGGTACCCGTGCCGTGGACAGGACTGCGGACTGCTGGAGTCTTCTGTTCTCAGAGGTGGAGGAGAGAAGGGGGTCAATCAAGGGCTCCCGGTTTGGTCATCACGTCCCTCTCAGGATCCCTGCGACAAAAGCCTCGTCAGCTCAGACCTCCCGAGCTTCAGCTCCCGTGAGTGTCTCAGCTCTTGCCCCGCTCACAAGCCCTGCAGGTGGTCCCTGACCTCTCTGAGAAGACAGCATTGACCCTCACAGAAGAAGGAGGTGGTGGTGGCTATTGAGGTGGCACCGTGGCTACTAAGAACCCCTGGGGCTGAGAAAAGAAGCGGATGCTGGAACCAGGGCTCCCTCTGTCCTCTCCCCGGACGATGACGACGACCGTCAGAGACAGCCGGATGTGCTCCCCGACGTTCTACTCGAAGGCAGAGATGCGGGTGCCCTCCAAGTCACACACCGAGACCAAGCCCCACAAGTGCCCATGCTGTTGCAGCCCCTCGCCAGGAGCTGCTACCTGGTTCAGCACGCGTGTATCCACTCAGGGACCAAGCCCAGGGGTGTCACTTCCGTGAGAAGTCCTTCCCGCAGCCCTCTCACTCCAGCCGCACGCCCGCAGGTGTGCACACCCAGGTGTGCACTGCCAGGATGTGAGAACACCTCCACACAGCTCGAACCTGCAGTCCCACGGGCCGCGGCGCGACAAAGGTAAACCCTGCCAGGGCCACAGCTGTCACCGGGCGCGCTCGGACACAGCCTTGCTGGAGACGCCCCCGTCCACGCACACCGTGAAGCAGGGTGTACACCTGCGCAGTCTGCAGCCGGGCCTACACGCTGGAACCACACCTGACGCAACACATGATGCGCAAACACATCCCTCCTGATTTCCTCCAGCGGTGGCCCAGGCCCAGGCCCTCACCCTAAACACCATCCTCGGCTAAAGACCAGAGAGCCCGTGGGAGAGGGTGATTCGCGACCTCGAAAGGGAGGAAGGCAATTCACACGGAGATAGAAAAGCAAACGCTTTGTAAACAAACCGCTGGGCTGCAATCCGCAGGCCTGCAAGCCCTGGGCCTGCCCAGCCTCAAGACCAAAGAGCGAGCCTGGAGTCAGCGACCACCGCGGAGACCTCAGTGGTTTACTGGCTGGGGGATCTCACACGTGCAAAGCAAAGTCCGGGAGCGACACCCCTCCGTGTGCAGCAGGCGGCGGGCAGGACAGGCACCAAGCTTCCCGCTCTGCCCGGTGAGGGCACAGGCTGAGTGCTGAGGTAACCTGCAAAGGCCCGAGGGCGGGGGCCTGGCCAGACTGACTTCCGTGCGGCCCGTTGCACCCCGAAAGCCCGCTCTGCCGCCCTCCCACCCCGACACAAACAGGTGAGCCACGGCAAGCTGGACCGAAGGCTTTGCAGTGTTCTAAAAAATTACCGTCTAACTATGCAAACTGACACCAAGTTTTAACAGCAGAGGGAGTTTTTTTTTATGGCGATACTCAGTCGGCCCAGCACCGCAGGCATGACTCCCGGTCTGCGCCGGGTCCTGCAAAGCACCCGTGCGAGGCGCGGCCATAACGGGCGCCGGCAGCTTGCCAGCCGCGGCCGCTGAGGCGGCTGGCGATCGCTTTTTCAAACAGCACGTGCAGACCTGTGTCCACAACTACCTCACCTCTGTGGAACAGGATCCTGGAGGCGAGGGTTAGGGCGCGTTTTCAGTCGATGCTGCCAAACCGCCGTCCGCAAGGGTTGAGACAACCTGCAGAGAACTGCCGCGCTCCCGGCGGAGGGTCTGGCCCGCTTCTAGCTCTTTCCTCCCGGCAGGGCTTCCAGGGCGCCCGCCAGGAGACGCGCTCTCGCCGCCGCTTCCGAGCCTCAGCGCCTCGTCACGGGCTCCTGCCTCGGGGCCCCACGTTTCTTCCCGTCGCCACTGGCAGGAGGCCCGCGACCCCGCACCCTTCGAGCGACCCGGGTGTCCCCCAGCGCCGACAGCCCCGCCCCACGCTGCTCCAGGAAGGGCGGGAAGGAGGCCAAGGGCCGAGCTCATGGAGAGGGTCCTGGAGTTCGGGAAGGAAGTGGGTTCGGGGGGCACCCCGAACACTGAGGGGACCCGGCCCGGCGGGGACAGAGGGGGCGGGGGGCAGGCGGCTATGCCCTGCGTCCTGCCCGGACACCTCCGTCTGGCCGTGGCCCTGCGCCGCCGGACCTCTCCCGGCGCCCTTCTCCCCGCGGGGCCCGAGAAGCCTCCCCGGCGGCCGGCCCCGGACGCCGGACTCAGTCACCGTCGCCCGGACGACCCCCTCGTTCACTCACCTTCATCCGCACGCCACCAACACACCCCAGCCAGGCGCCCGGGGCCGCTTCCGCGCTCGGCGCGCACGTGCTCCGCCCGCACGTCCGGGGAGGCGGCGGGAAGGCGCGGTTGATACAGAGTATCCAGGCCTCCGCCAATCCCTGCAAGGGCCCCGCCCGATGACCCCCGCCCGTGCCCTGCGCCCCCTAAGTCCCGGGGCCTGCGGTTCCGCCCACCTGGGTTCGGGGCATTCCGGTGGTTCTTGGGGAGCCGAGAGGTTCTCGGGGGTCCGTGGCATTCGGGGGGCTGCACGGGAGCCGACAGGTTGGGGGGCGAGGGCGGGGCGTCAGAGGCGCCATGCAGCCTGGTTCTGCGCGTCCTCAGGCCCCAGAAGGAGCAGAGCCGGGGTCCTGGGGGTCCTGGGCTGGGGTGGAGGAGAGGGCGCCACGACCCCCGCCCCTGCAGCAGGAGGAAGCTGTGACCCTGGATTAACCCCACGCCACCGCCCTGGAGCTCTGCGGAGACAAAGCCCGGCTGGGGTCGTAGCCCGGGGGGCAGACACCCCCGCCCCTCCCGTGCCCCCGCAGCCCCAGCCGGAGGCCCCCGGTGATCCCACCCCCGCCTGACCCTGGGGCGCAGCTGCGCGCGGCGGAGAGGCCTTCGCGACGGTGGAGGCCTGGGGACCCGAGTTCTCGGTGACCCTGGTCAGCCACGCGGGGGAAGCCTCTGAAGTGCCGCCGTCCTGGCTCGGACACGGTCTGGCCTCTCCCCTGTGCAGTTTAGTTTGCGGAGATGTTGCACACAGCGAGCCGGAAGGCGCTCTAGAGAGGAGACCAGGAGGGTTTCGAGTTGCTTTTGAAAGGGTGGTCAGGGCAAAAATTCTCTGACGTCAAAGCTCATGCCTGAACGTATGCAAAAGACTTAGGCAGAAAGAGAAACATTTCAGCGTTTGTTCACTTGAAAATCTGGAAACGACCCAAGAGTCCGGTGGAATATTGCTAAACACATCACACTTCAGAAACAGGATGGGCTCCTGGAGGGTAATTAGTAGTTGCCGGGAGAAAGAATGCTTCCTGACCGGACTAGTGATACATTGTACAATAAAAACGGCTGTTACAAAGCAATGTGAGTGAGACGAGCCCGTTTGAAAAGTACAGACACAAAATGATGTATGCCACATCGTTAAACCCTGGTTGCCACCGGGTGACAAAATTATTGTTGTATTACTTTTATTTGGCTTTAAAATTTTCTTCTTTTGCTTATCCATGTTTCCTAATTTTTATAAAAAGACAATCTTCTGTTTTTCTCGTTTTAAGGTTCTTTTCAAGAAGTGGGAGAAAAAACATTGACAACAGGGTTGGGGGAAGCAATCCCCACCGTCCAAGTATACTAAGGCGGATATGGGTGAACAGAGAGGAAATTGGAGATTTGCTGCAGGAAACCCTCCTGTTGTGGGAAGGTGATCACAGGCCCTTTCTCCAGGACCGGCTGGTGCTCAGTGAGAATATTCCTAGTTGCGCTCCACCCATGAAGCATCAATGAAATTAAAACCTCAATGGAAACCAAAATGTCCAAGTACCTACGTTATTAAATATAAATGTAATTCAACAAATTTTATGATTCTAGTTCATTGTTATAAAATCAGTTACTTTTTTTGGCTGCCAGGTGAGAAGTCACTGTTTACACACATTGTCTTATTTGAGCCTCCCAAGCCACCTCTGAGCGAGTTATGTTCCCTTGTTACTAAAAAGGAAATAGGTCCAAGTGCATTTAAAACACTTCCAACCAATAAGTGGCCTCCTTGAACTGTCAGACTCAAAAGCATACGTTCTTAACGTAAGCACATAATAATTTCAAGTATTCTAAATCGGGAAACTCTTCATAAGCTTCATTTTTTTTTTTTTTTTTTTGCAGTATGCGGGCCTCTCACCGCCACGGCCCCTCCCGTTGTGGAGCACAGGCTCCGAACACGCAGGCCCAGCAGCCATGGCCCACGGGCCCAGAAGCTCCGCGGCATGTGGGATCTTCCCAGACCTGGGCAGGAACCCGTGTCCCCTGAATCGGCAGGCAGACTCTCAACCACTGCGCCACCAGGTAAGCCCCATAAGCTTCATTTTTAATAGAGGTCTGATCTTCCAACAAAAGGTAGGCCAAAAGGTAATTATCCAACACCCACTGTAAATAGAGGCTGCCTCTCTCTTCCATGCTCTCTAGTCTGAAATGCAATCATTACCACATAAAGCACCCTAAGGCATACTTACCTGCTATTTCCGGATTTTCTATTCTCTCTGGACCCAGGCTACCTGGGGCGGACTCCCAGTTTAATTGCTTAATAGCTGTGTGACTTTGGACAAGGTACTGATCCTGTACCTTCTCTCCTCTTGGTAAAGTTTATGATTTGTAATAATAACAGGCCCTCTTTCCTCTTTGGTTTGAGATCATTAAATGAGTCAGTACTCTGCACGCGCTATCTTCTTTACCATTTTGTTTCTTACCGGCGTTGTTCACTTTTAACACGTTCAAAATCTGGGAACTTCCCCCTTAGTCCTAAGGGAACTTCCCCCTTAGGACTTCTCCTTTTCAGAAATGTCCTGGCCACTCATGTACTTTCCCCCATAATGAGTAGCTGAACACATTTTTAAAAATCCCTGATCCACGGAAGGCTGCAAGCCCATCTAGATACAGCCTGCTAAGAACCTCTACTTCACCCTGAACCCCTCTTCCCTCCAGGGAATTACCTTCGTTCCCAGAGGTCCCCCCGAGGGAGCTGCTTGCCCACCTGCACTGCCCCAGGAAGCCTTCTCGAAGCCCAATCTGTCTGTATATTGGGGTGCTTGTAGCCATGGGAGACCAGTCCTTTGGGCCGTTCGTGGGTTCACAGAACTACGGGGAGCAGGCCGTCTGGGGAACACCCTTGGGAAACCGATGCCTGACAGAAAAAGAGAGGGGATGTGTGACGTCTTGGGTAGAGTGATGAGAAGGACAGAGGGAACGTAAACAAGAGCTGGAAAGAGTGGCTCAGCTGTCCTTCCTTTCTTGGAAGATGGCGGATGCAGGTGGGGCAGGGCACAGGAAAACCCTCCCAACATACTGACCCAGAGGCACTAGGAATGCTTTTTTGTGTTTTTTTTTGCTAGAGAAAATGTTCAAAAAAATTTTTTAAAGATGAGATGAGTATTATCGATTTTTCCTTCTGCTTCAGGCTCAAAGGTGGCTGGGCAGTGGTGCTGTGCCCAAACAAGACTCACTTCACCTGCTACAAACCTTCGTTCCCTCTGGTGGTAGGTCAGGTGCAGGGAGGGGGACAGGGACTCAGAGCCCAGGGTCTATTTACTGAGCATGCGGCACTCAGGTGGGTATTTTGCTGTCATTCCCATATGACAAGATGCCCGTCAGAGAGGTTAAGTCACTGGTCTAGTCACAGAACTGGTAGAGGGTGGGTTTGAGGTTAGCCCGCTCCCATCTGGCCCCCAAGTGTTGGTTTTCACGTCACCCAGCAGCACACTGACTCGGAGGGTGGGAGAGGAGGGAGGTCTCGCTGCGCACTACATTCTCGTTACTCAGTAAGCATGCTTGTTACACTCCAGGCCCAGGCTGGACGCTGACATCACAGATGAGTGAGTGTCCCTCCGTTTGAGGGATCCATCCTCTCAGGACCTGTTGATTGCCTACTCTGTGCAGAGCAGGAAGAAACCTCAATCTATTTATCTATTTTTGTCATTGAAAAAAACCTAAATAGATATTTAACCTAAAGCATTTTAAATTAATATAATATTACATGTGAAAACTTGAACAAACATACAAGTCCAAGAAAATGAAAGCACATTGTGAAAGTTCTTGATGATTTTGATTTTCTATCCTTGTAAGTTACATAAAGTGCACAGATCTTTAGGGTTTACCTCTGATTTTCCCATACATGCAGATACTATGTCCTCACCATTTCCAGCATGCTTCAAGGCTCTGTCATGCTGGTTTCCAGTCACTATCCCCCCACGGTGACCACCCTGGACTTGTCACCAAATGTTAGCTTTGCCTGTTTTGGCACTTGATCTGCCTTCTCAAATGCTACAAAATTTCCCCCATGTAACCCTAGAAGGTCTATTTTTTCCCCCTTTACATTTAGGTGTACAATTAATCTGGAAATAATTTTAACTTATGGTACGAGGTATGGGTGTGTCAACCCCCCACACACCCCATAGGACATCCAATTTATCTGATTTATTGAAGAATCTTCACCATTGCATTGCAGTGGCACTTTTTGTCTTAAATCAGATGATGGTACATGTGTGGGTCTGCTTCTGGGCTCTCTGATCTGTTGTTTCATTGGTCTGTTTGTCCAACTTTACACAAAACCATACTATTTTAATCATGGGATAAGTTGATATTCAGTGTGTATCCTTCAGTTTTCCTCCTCTTTGTCTTTGGTATACTTCACCCTTTGCACTTTTACATGAATTTCAGAATCAGCTGGTTAATTTTGACAAAAGTGCATACTAGGACTCTGAGATGACACTGAATTTATACATCAACTTGGGAAACATTTGAGAACAATATTGAGTCTCCCAATTCTCAAATATAAAATAGATCTCATTTATTTAATATCAAGCAGTATTTTGTAGTTTTCTGTATAGAGACTTTTCTTTAGTCTTATTTCTGATATTTATGATGCTATTGTCAATGATACTTTAATTCCATTATCTAATTTTTTTGTAATATATGGAAATACCATTGACTTTTGTATATTGACATTTTATCAGTATCTAGCAACTCTGCTAAATTCACATAATTCTAACAGATTCTGTAGATTTTTTTGGGGTTTCTAGGTACATAAACATATTGTGTAGGAATGACAAGTTTTCTTTCATTCTTTCTAATCTTCACACTTAAAAAAAAACTTACTTAAAAAAAAACTCACTGGTTAGGACCACCAATATTCAGTGTTGAATTAAAGAGATAATAGTTGGGACTTCCCTGGTGGTCCAGTGGTTAAGACTCCACGCTCCCAATGCAGGGGGCCCAGGTTTGATCCCTGGTCAGGGAACTAGATCCTGTATGCTGCAACTAAGACCTAGTGCAGCCAAATAAATAAATATTTTTTAAAAAAGTAACACTATTAGTTAAAAATTGTATTTTGCTATCTTGCTAAATTGACTTGTTAAGTGGCTTTAAAAATTCTTTTTATTGGAGCACAGTTGATTTACAGTATTGTGTTAGTTTCTGCTGTACAGCAAAGTGAATCAGTTACACATATATCCACTCTTTTTAGAGTCTTTTGCCATATAGGTCATTACACAGTATTGAGTAGAGTTCCCTGTGCTATACAGTAGGTCCTTATTAGTTACCTATTTTATACATAGTATGGTATATATGTCAATCCCAATCTCCCAATTTTTCCTCCACCCGCCCTCCCCAAGGTGCCTTTTTTGAGGGTAAAGTTTTAAAAGGAGTTTCAGTGAAGGCAATCATGCTGTCTCTGAATAAAGTTGTCATTCTTCCTTTCCAATCTGTATCCTTTTTTATTTTGGCCATGCCACGTGGCTTGCGGGATCTTAGCTCCCCAACCAGGGACTGAACCCTCGCCCTCAGCAGTGACAGCACGGAGTCCTAACCACTGGACTGCCACGGAATTCCCACCAATCTCTATCTTTTTAATTTCTTTGTCTTGCCTTATGTAGTCAGCTAAATCTTCCAGTACAGTGTTGAAAGAGAGTGGTGAGAGTGGATATATTTCACTTGTTCTCAATCTTAGGGGAATCTATTCACTCTTTGACCGTTACGACATTAACTGTAGACATTTTTCAGATGTGCTTTATTAGTTTCAGGAAGATACTTCCTATTCCTAGTTTGCTGAGGTTTTTAATCATGAATGTTATGGAATTTGAACAAATGCTTTTACTATGCCTGTTGATGTGACCATATGATTTTTATTTTTTAGTTGGTCAGGTATGAATTAGTGATTGGATTTTGAATATCAAATCAGCCTCAGCTTTGTATTCCCAAGATAAACTCCAATTTGCCTTCATGTATTACCCTTTTATATATTGCTGGATTAAATTAACTAGTTTTGAGGACTTTTACATCTATGTTCATGAGGAACATTTGTAGTTTTTTAAACAATTTGTAATCCTTTTTTAAAAAAAAATCAGGGTAATACTGACTTCATGAGTTAAGAATTTGTCATCTATTTTCTGGAAGAGTTTGTATAGAATCGGTATTACTTCTTTCTTAAATATTTGCTAGAAATCATCAGTGAAATTATCTGAGCCTGGATTTTTCTTTGTTTGGAGATTTTTAACTGAATTTAATTTCTTTAAGAACTGTAATAGGTTACCCTTTCTTGAGTAAGCTTTGGTAGTTTGTGTCTTTCAAGAATTTAGTCCATCAAAATTGTCAAATCTGTGTTTTGTGATGCTTACCCCTTCCACTGTTTTTGTTTCACTGGTTTCTGGTCTTATCCTTACTATTTCATTCCTATTTACATTGGGCTTTACTCTTCTTTTCCTAGTTCCTTAAGGTAGGACTTTATATTATTGACGTGAGACCCTTATTCTTTTCTAACATAAGCATTTCGTGCTATTAATTTCCCTCTACACACTGCTTTTTCTGCATCTCAAAAATTTTGATATATGTTGTATTTTAATTTGTACACATCATATATAATAATAATTCAAAATATTTTCCATATTATGCTTGAAATTTCTTGGACCCATGAGTTATTTAGAATTGTGTTGCTTAATTTCCAAGTGTTTGGAGACTTCTCTGTTCTTGCTGCAATTGGTTTCTTGTTAAACTGTACTATAGATGGGAGAAATTTTGCATGGTTTCAATTATTTAAAAAGTTTTAGGATTAATGACTTAGGACATGATCTGTAATGGTGAATGCTTCACATGTAATTGAAAAGAATGTCTATTCTGCTGTTGGATGTTCTAGACATGTCTACCAGGTCCAGCTTGTTGATGGCATTATTCAGTGCTTCTATAGCCTTGCTGATTTTTGGTCTCCAACTTATATTACTGAGAAATAACTGTTGAAGTGTCCAACTAAAATGGTAGAGTATATTTCTCATTTCACCTCTGTTTTTGCATGATTTTGAAGCTTTCTTGTTAAGTGCATGTACATTTAGAATTGTCTTTTTGGTAAAATGATGCTTTTCATTATATAAGGTACCTATACATTCCTGATAATTTTCTTTGCTCTGAATATATATTTTCTTCCATGAAAGGGCACATATTTTCTAATGTCAGCTCTTAGGCTGGGAGATAGGGTGGGGCTGAATCAATTTGATCTGTATTTCAGCTGTCTGAGCTTTGTTGAAGCTTTTGGTTGATTTAGTGCAAAACTGCCTTCAGATATTTTGAGGGCAAATCAGAATGTTTCCCTCGGCAGGGCCTGGAATCTGAGTGTGGAGACGTTGTAAAGATTTGCTTGTGCTCACAGCCAAGCTGCCAGCTCTCAGAGCTGTGCAAAACATCTCCTTGCCTTACAGCCTGTAGCTTATTTTGGTTTTTCTAAATAGACAATCACATCTCCAAACAAAAGGATTTTTGTTTCAGCCCCAACCCCCAAGTCCTTACAACTTTTTCTTCTCACACATTGGCTAGAATTGCCATTACACTGCTATAATTAAAATGATGAGAATTCTGTAATTTGATAATTTGATTAAAAAGTGGCAATAACTAAAGCTATTCTGGGTAATCTATGTAGAAGGAACTAATTAATAATGGCAGCAGACTACACAAAGCATATTTTACAGTACAGAGAAAGATAACACCTAAACATCCTAGGTCTTATGATGTAATCCTTATTGTTTTCCTGGTTATTACATTTACTTACACACTTTAAAAAATCTTTATGTTCTATTATGAACATGCATATCATTGACATTTAAACATTTTCTCCATCTTTTCCTAAAAGTTTGGAACATCTTTACAACTTTTTTTTTTTTTTTTTTTTTTTTTTTGGTGGTACGCGGGCCTCTCACTGTTGTGGCCTCTCCCATTGCGGAGCACAGGCTCCGGACGCGCAGGCTCAGCGGCCATGGCTCACGGGCCCAGCCGCTCCGCGGCATGTGGGATCTTCCCAGACCGGGGCACGAACCCGTGTCCCCTGCATCAGCAGGCAGACTCTCAACCACTGCGCCACCAGGGAAGCCCCATCTTTACAACTTTTAAGTAATATGTAAAGGAAACTATTTTTTCTAAGTGAACCAAAATAATAGTGAAGTAAACTTTTCTGCTGAGGCTTATCCCATTTGAAACATTCATAAAATCTTCTTTTCTTGTATTTTTTTTTCTAGCTTGGTTTCTCCAAGGTATGAGCTTCCAATACGTGCAATTCATTCGTTTTATATTTTCTCTCATTAAAATCCTAATTCTTATTAAATTATGAATTTCAAAGGATTGTATTCTATATTCATTTGCATTATGGGATTCCTCTTTGTGGATGTTAGCATATTAGAAAATGACTTCCTGACATTCATTTCATTCATATTGTTCCTCACCTGCACAAACTTAAAGAAATGGTATGACTTCTTGCTGAGAACTTTCATAGGGTTCACTGAATTGATAGGGTTCCTGTGTACATTTACTGATATTTTTTGGTGTACATAAAAAACAGTGTTCTTTGGATGCCCCTCCACGTGCTATACATACACGGTGTACCATGAGATTTTTCCATTTATAGAGTTTCTCTCCTGTACGAATTTTCTGGGAATTCCTGTGAATTGACTTTTTTTAAAAAAATTATTTATTTATTTATTTTTGGCTGCATTGGGTCGTCATTGCTATGCGCGGGCTTTCTCTAGTTGCATCAAGTGGGGGCTGCTCTTCATTGTGGTGCGTGGACTTCTCATTGTGGTGGCTTCTCATGTTGCAAAGGATGGGCTCTAGGCACGTGGACTTCAGTAGTCGTGGCACATGAGCTCAATAGTTGTGGCTTACGGGCTCTAGAGCACAGGCTCAGTAGTTATGGTGCACGGGCTTAGTTGCTCCACAGCATGTGTGATCTTCCTGGACCAGGGCTCGAACCCGTATCCCCTGCATTGGCAGACGGATTCTTAACCACTGTGCCACCAGGAAAGCCCTGAATTGACTTTTGAGAGAAAGTTTCTTACATTTACTTCACCAATATGTTTCTCATCTGTATGAGTTCTCTGATGCATAATGAGCTGTGACTTGCAACAAAAGGCTTTCCCACATTCGCTGCACTTACAGCGTTTTTCTCCTGTATGAGTTCTCTGATGGGCACTGATAATTGATTTCTGAGAGGTTTTTCCACATTCACTGCACCCATAAGGTTTCTCCCCTAATCAGTTCTCTGATGTACAATGAGCTGAGATTTCCTAATGAAGGATTTTTCATACTCATTGCATTGAGAGGGCTTCTCTCTTGTGTTCATTCTGATGTCTAATGAGCCGTAATTTTTCACTGAAGGATTTCTGACATCGACTGCATTTATAAGGGTTTTCCCCTGCATGAGTTCACTCATGTACAATGAGAAGTGACTTCCAAATGAAGGCTTTCGCGCATTTGTGACATTCGTATGGTTTGTCTCCTGAATGAGTTCTCATGTGTATAATGAGGTATGACTTGCTACTAAAGACTTTCCTACGCTCACTGCACCTATAAGGCTTTTCCCCAACATGAGTTCGCTGATATGAGATGAGCTGATCTTTTCTGTTAAAGGCTTTCTCACATTCACTGCATTCATAGGGATTCTCTCCTGTGTGGGTTCTCTGATGTACAATAAGATTTGACTTTGTATTAAACACTTTCCGACATTCAATACATTCAAAGGGTTTCTCTCCTGTATGAGTCCTCTGATGTATCAGGAGCTGTGACTTCCAACCAAAAGTTTTCCCACAGTCATTGCATTCATAGGGCTTCTCCCCTGCATGAGTTCTCTGGTGTGAGATGAGATGATATTTCTGACTGAAGGCCTTCCCACATTAACTACAACCCCAGAGTTTCTCTCCTATGTGGGTTCTCTGATGTACAATAAGGCTTGACTTTGTATTAAACGCTTTCCAACATTCACTACATTCAAAGTGTTTCTCTCCTGTATGAGTTTTCTGATGTATCACGAACTGTGACTTCAAACCAAAAGTTTTCCCACAGTCACTGTATTCATAGGGCTTCTCCCCTACGTGAGTTCTCTGCGGTGAAATGAGCTGGTATTTCCGACTGAAGGCTTTTCCACATTCACTGCATTCATACGGATTCTCCCCTGTGTGAACTCTCTGATGTATAACAAGTTGTGAATTAAAACTGAAGGCTCTCCGACATTCACTGCATTCATGGAGTTTCTCTCCTGTGTGAGTCCTCTGATGTATAATGAGGTAGGACTTTATCCTAAAAGCTTTCCCACATTCATTGCATCCATAGGGTTTCCCTCCTATGTGACTTATCTGATGTACAATGAGCTGTGACTTCAAATTGAACGCTTTTACACACTGATTACAGCCATAGGGTTTTACCCCAGTGTGTGCTCCCTGATGTACAATGAGCTGTGACTTGAAAGTAAAGGCTTTCCCACATTCACTATAACCATAAGGTTTCTCTCCCATATAGGTTCTCTGATGTACCATGAGGTTTGAGTTTGTATTAGAGGCTTTTTGACAATCACTGCATTCATAGGTTTCTCTCCTGTATGAATTCTTTGATGTATAATGAGTTGTGGTGATTTCAAACCAAAAGCTTTCCCACGTTCATGACACCCATAGGGTTTCTGTCCTGAATGAGTTCTCTGGTGTGAAACAAGCTGGTCTTTCCTACTGAAGACTTTCCCACATTAACAGCATTCACAGGTATTCTCCCGCATGTGAATTCTCTAATGTGTAACAAGTTGTGAATTGAAACTGAAAGTTTTCTGACAAACACTGCATTCATGTAGTTTCTCTCCTGTGTGAGCTCTTTGATGAACAATGAGGTAGGACTTGCTGCTGAAGTCTTTTCCACATCTACTACCTTTGTAGCGTTTTTCTTCTGAATGAGTTTGCTGATGCACCACAGGGTATGACTTGCTGCTGAAGGCCTTCCCACAGTAACTGCATTCAAAGGGTTTTCCTCCCATACGTATTTGTTGGCATATGAGCTGTGACTTTCTGTTGGCAGTTTTTCCAGATTCATTACTTTCACACTATTTTATTCCAGTAAGAGCTTGCTCATGTTTAGAATGGAAGGATGATTCCCTATGTGCATGAAACCCATTAGGATTCTTTCCAACATTATTATTACTAAAATCTATATTATATTTCAAACTCTTTCCATTTGTGACACATTTATGAAGTTTTTGTCTTTAAAAAATTTCTTTTTTTGGTTGTGTTTGATCTTCGCTGCTGTGCATGGACTTTCTCTAGTTGTGGTGCATGGGCTTCTCATTGTTGTGGCTTCTCTTGTTGCAGAGCTTGGGCTCTAGGCACGCAGGCTTCAGAAGTTGTGGCACATGTGCTCAGTAGTTGTGGCTTGCAGGGTCTAGAGCTCAGGCTCAGTAGTTGTGGTGCACAGGCTTAGTTGCTCCACGGCATGTGGGATCTTCCCAGGCCAGGGCTCGAACCCATGTCCCCTGCATTGGCAGGCAGACTCTTAACCACTGCACCACCAGGGAAGCCCTAAAGTTTTTGTCTTGAAGAAACATAATCTGTACGAAGAAGACATAGTTTTCCAAATGCAGTACACTGATAGCATTTTGACATACTTCTCAGCTTGCCTTGATTTTCCTGATGCCATTCCATACAACCATCAATTTCCCAGACTTCATCTAGAAATGAAAATACTCACGATATAAATAGTAACATGATCCTAGTACAGCATAAAATTGCCTTATAAATGTCATGTCCTGATGTTTTTCTTAGTTTCTGAAATCAATTCTGAATGTAAATAAAATCTCAAATGTAAATATACCCAGACTCCTGGGCTCTGGGGAAAACAAAGGAAAACAAAACATGAAAATAGGCAAAGGGAACTGGCAATAAATAAAGGTAGTCTTGAGTTTCAAAATTTTGCATAATGTTTTCTTTAGAAAGAACAAGGAAAAATGAGCAAAATCTAAAGAAGTGGGAAGGGATCTCTGAGCATAGGCTTCATTCGACAAATAATTGTTAAATACCTATTATGTGCCAAACACTGTCTAAGCTCAGGAAAAAGAGCAGAACCATTGCAGATTTGTTTACAGTCCTCCTGGGAATAAAGTTCCACTGAATACTCAAAGAGATGAAAATAAATTCACAAGAAATATCACTGAGATGTTTCAGTACACTGACAGCACCAGCTAATAAAGCTTCCAGAGAAACGAAAAAAGTTTCACATAATGGATCAAAATTTAGAATGGATCTGACTTCTCAGTAGCATCACTAGAAGAGAAAAAGCAGAGGATTCAGGAGTAAATTAGAGGCACAGGTCGCAAAATCTATATCAAATGCACCCTTTCAAAGGAAGCTACCGTGAGAGGTGTTCCAACAAAAGAAACCAAGAAAAAAGGTGACACAATAAAAATAGAAAAGAAAATCTAAAAGGAGATTCCAGGTTAAAAACTGTACAACCAGTTCTTGAGAAAAATCAGGTTACACTGGGGCAAGTCAAATAACGTGGGAGTGATGTCACTAGGAAGATGAAATTGACAGAGTCACTAATTTAGCTGAATGTACCAAAAGAATATTTAGACATGTGAAGACGAGTCTGGGGTTAAATTAATTATAAATACATTAATGATAACATAGAAAACTTTGTAGGACAATAAAACAACTCGAGAAAAAACGAGTTATGAACAAAACTAACCATTGTATACTCGCACGATTTGCCCAGGAAAAGAAATTACATGGTCGTAAAGATATAAAAACTGAAGACTGATCTAAGTATGAAATAGCTTGATTAGGATGATGGAGGTATGGGAAGAGAGTGTGTGTATATTGGAGAAGAGGAAATCTTTACCCTTCATACTAAATAATTAGAGGAGAAAATCAAGGTGTAAGAGAATAAGTCGTTTATTTAGAAAACATGGAGGTAAATACCATAAGAAAGAGCTAAAAGAGATGAAATTGTTTTTCTCGGGGTGGGGAGAGATGAAAAACAGAAGGGGCAGGGTGGACAGAATGCTGTTTAAACATAAAAAATCTCCAAAATCCAAAAATACAAAGTGAATAGGGAACTAGACAGAGGACTAAGTCCTCAGTCATAATCACAAATATTTGGAGGTTGAATAGAAGAGAGAATGGGTAGACTTGGCCTAGGTGTCCCAAAGTAATATGCTGACCAAGGCAATGGACAGAAAAGGGTATTAAGAGAACATAGAAGAAGGTCAGGTTTGAAGATAGCAACATCACAGGATCTTAATACCTCATTTCAGGTTTCCCTATATCCTAAATCTGAACCGTCTTATTCATTTTGTACACAACCTCCAAATTATATTTTCCCAAACATCAATTCCCAACTGGGACAGTACCCACACCCATGCAGTGAGAAATGAACATGAGCATGTCTGACCATTACAATGGCTTTGGAGGGAGTATTACTGGCTATTACTGGATTGGCCAAAAAGTTCCTTTGGTTTTAAAGTAAATATACAAGATACATTTTTCATTTTCACCAAGAACTTTACTGAACAACATATTCACCATTTTGTTCCACTACCTTCTGCCATTTTTCAGGCAACTTCATAATTCCATCTTCCCAAAACTTTTTATCTTTTTGAGCAAAGAACTGTTCCAGGTGCCTTTTACAGTCTTCCAGGTAATTGAATTTTTTTCCATTAAGAGAATCTTGTAAAGACCGAAATAAATGGATATCCAAAGGTGCAGTGTCTGGTGAATATGGCAGATGAATCAGAACTTCCCAGCCAAGATGTAACAGTTTTTGCCTGGTCATCAAAAAAAACATATGGTCTTGCATTATCCTCATGGAAGATTATGTGTTTTCTGTTGACTAATTCTGGATGCTTTTTGTCGAGTGCTGCTTTCAGTTGGTCTAATTGGGAGGAGTACTTGTTGGAAGTAATCATTTGGTTTGAAGAAGAAGAAGCTCATGATAGAGGCCTCCCTTCCAATCCCACCATATACACAACATTATCTTGTTTGGATGAAGACCAGCCTTTGGTGTGGTTAGTGGTGGTTCATTTCGCTTGCTCCACGATCTCTTCCTTTCCACATTATTGTACAGTATCCACTTTTCATTCGCCCGTCACAATTCGTTTTAAAACTGGAACGTTTTCATTACGTTTAAGTAGAGAATCGCATTTGGAAATATAGTCAAGAAGGTTTTTTTCCCTTAACTTATATGGAACACAAACATCAAAGCAATTAACATAATCAAGCTGGTGCAAATGGTTTTCAATGTTTGATTTGGATATTTTGAGTATTTCGGCTATCTCCCTTGTGATATAACATTAATTTTCTCAATTAATGTCTCAATTTGATTGCTATCAACTTCAACTGGTCTACCTGGCAGTGGAGCATCATCCAGAGAGAAATTTTCAGCATGAAACTTCACAAACCACTTTTGACATGTTAGATCAGTCACAGCCCCTTCTCCATATACTGCACAAATCCCTTTCTGCATTTCAGTTGCAGTTTTGCCTTTCTTGAAATAATACAGTATAATAGGCCAAAAGTGTTGCTTTCTTCCATCTTCAATATTAAAATGGTTACACAAAAATTCACCAATTTTGATGTTTTTTTTAATGCATGCTGATACGACAGCTGTCACAATACAATCTAACAAAACTGTTTTGAATGAAGTTAAAGACAACTAAGTGCTACTAGAGCCATCTTATGGAAAAAACTGAATGAACCTTTGGCCAACCCAATACATGGTCTTAAAGTCAGAAGTGTTTCCATCAAGAAGAAAACAGGCCAGTGAGTAATTAACCTTTGCCCTCAAATCATATTTGCTCATGTTTGGCTGTCAGTGTTGTCCCTGTAGACTCTGAAAGTTCATGGATACTGAATCTGTCAGTTTCTGTACTTCACCCTTCCAATCCTTCTGTTGCTGGCACCACACTCCTGCTGATTTTCCCTTGGTTCCCACATCTCTGGCTTCCTTCATTTGATTTCCCAGGAAATCTAATGAATTTGCTGTTAAGCATTTTCTTTACAACAATAATTGCGGGAAATTAATCATTGCTGGTATCTCAAGGAAGAGCACAAAGAATTCAAGAAATAAGGACAGAATACCAGAGCCAGTGAGTAGAAGAGAGGAATTCACAAGATTAAAGATTATTTAAATATGATTCAAGACTGTATTAAACATGATTACTGGCTGTGGCCCATCTTGAGTTTAGCCACAGAAGACAATGGAAGAGGAAATCATGCTAAGCCAGCAGAACCCGGGCTCACCAGGCCACGGCCACAGCAGGAAGCCCCGGCACAGCCTGCCCAGCCCGGGTTCCAATGCTTCTCTGTTGTGCCACTCCTGCTGCTCTCCCAGAACGAGGTTCCTGTTGTACCCACCCTGTACTTCTCTCTGCCACTCTACCTGTCTGGCTGGTTGTACGTGGATAACTTATCTTTAATTATAGATCACCAGACCATGAAGAACCACCACGTCTGATTAGAAACAAGGATCCTAGACTTCCATTAATATACTAGAAGAATGACAAGAGGGGTGACAGAATATTTTTGAAGATGAATGGATGGAAAGAAGGGTGCGACTGGATGATGCCTAACCAGAGAGGTAGATGGAGGTGGACAGTGCTGCCTACCCAGCCGTTCTGCTGCCCTTTTCCTGGCTGGCAGAAACCTGATCTTATTTCCTACTTCCATTTGTAAGGCCATGTGCTGCAGTTAGGAAAATGGGACCCACTTCCATACCCCTGCCGAGAGTGAAGCATGATATAGCTGAGCCGACAGTGATGGCCCCGTTTCCCTCACCAGAGTCTTCTTTACACAGGGATATGTGATAAAAATCTAGCCTGCTCAACATGTTAAGTCTGCTGGGGCTTCCTGAAATAGATTTTAATGCCTGATTAAAAGGGCCATGTGGAAAGAAACAGTCTTTCTTATTCCACTGCCCACTGGTATATCTGCAGGTGTTGGCTGGAACTGTAAGAGGCATCTGGTGACCATGAGGGGAGGAAATCTGAGAAATACTGACCTAGTTAGAATGGCGAGGCAGAGATAGACGTTTGGGGATTTAGTAAGTCAAGCAGTCCCACATCAGGACATTTTGTGATGTGTGGTAATAAATCACTTCTGCCTAAATAGTTTGATTTTGGACTAATCAAAAATTGTAGCTGAAACAATCCTAATAATACAAAGATTAACTGTTGATTCATCCTGCCACACTTATGACAGAATATGTAGTTGCTTAGGGAAATATATCTGACAGTAACATCAGGATGAACTCACAGTATAAAAAGAGTAAAAGGTATAAATTTGGCTAATAAGTAGAATAAGCAAGAAATGAAATAATGGAATTCCCTGGCGGTTCAGTAGTTAGGACTCCATGCTTTTACTGCCAAGGGCCCGGGTTCAATATCTGGTCAGGAACTAAGATTCCATAAGCCGTGTGGTGTAGCCAAAAAAAAAAAAAAAAAAAAAAAAAGAAAAGAAAAAACAAGATAATATTGGGAATGATCTCATTCCCAATGAGAAGGAGGTGGGAATTGAGAAGATGGAGGCCTTAAAAGACTTATTTTTGAAGGACCAAAATAGTAACAGATTATAGCAAGACTAGTGATGAGAACTGCATAAAAAGGATATTTAGGCTCACGCCCCAGTGCCAGGAAGAACGAGGAGCACAGCAGAACTAACAACCAGGAAGGTGAGAAGAAGTTATCATACAGCTATGGGGCAGCAGAAGAGACATTCCAATTCCAGTTTCTGAAAAATGAGACAAGGGAGTGGCCCATGCAGGGAAGATGCCCGGTGGAACAATCAAACCCAGTACCAAAGGGCAGATGAAAGAGGGATGGGGCTGTCAGTCACCAATACAGAAAGAAAAAGCGTAAATCTTCAGAGTGGAAGTCTTTTAAAACTTACAATATACGAGGAAAGTGGGGAATATAAGAAAGACCCCTTTGGACTCAGAGGAAAGAGCATGCGAGGGCAGTAAAGCATGAGGAGAATAAGCACTGTGTCGTGCAGTGTGAGAGTGGGTTCCATGGGGTTCACTTGGGTAAGGCGTGGGGGAAAGGCTTCAGGCGGGAGAAATGATATTATCAAATGATGCAGGAATACACTCAGAAAGAACAGTGATGACAAAGCCATTAGGAAGGAGAAGCAGAAAGGGTAGAATCTCCTAACACGTAGGTTTCAAGGAGAAGGAAATTGGAACTGTGTTGAATATGAATGTAAGTAATTTTAGAAAAATAGAAAAAAAGTAGAAGGGGTGTGAAAGTCACATGAAAAGAGGTAAAGAGGAAAAGCTTGCTTAAATGCGTAATGAAATGCATCTATCACCACGGGAAAGTAAGAAGGAAGCTGAGAATGCCACAGAGGAGATTAACTAAGAGACAATGGTTACAAATGACCCAAAAGTACAAACACAAAGGGAACATCCCATCAGAACTCACACCAATTCTGAGTAAGGAGGAAAAGATCTAAATGTCCTGACGACTCACCCAGATGGCCCTGAGTTGGGATTTGCATCATCCACAGCTCTTCTTGTTCCAACTGGAAAATGATATTTAGTTTGGTGAGTTGATACCCCGTGAACGGAAAATCACAGACAACCTGGCCCAAAACTGCCTAGGACCCAGGGATTCAGCAGAATGGGGAAGACTCTGTTTAGAGGCGGCGTGATGAAGCTGCCCTTTTGCACTTTGGCAAAGTAAACACCATTCAACCAGCAGCTTCTGATGCCAAGGGGAGAATAAGAAAATCTGGCCTCTAAATATAAGCCGCAAATCACCAAGCATTTTACGAAAGTGCCCCAGCTTTCAGCACCCAAGAAGGGGAAGCCTGGAGATGACACACACTCCTTTCAGGGAGGTGGTACATACCCAGGGACACCAGGTTGCTATAGTTCTCCAACATCACACTCCTGTACAGGTGCTTCTGAGCTGGGTCCAGCAGCTGCCACTCCTCCCAGGTAAAGTCCACAAACACATCCATGAATGACAATGGTCCCTGAAACAGCATATCTCCATTCAATTGCAAATCATTTTACTGAGTTTGTAGTAAACAAAAGGCTGCTAAGGGTGTCCATTATTTACATTGTACTTTGGGAGAAAAGCAAACGTTTACTGAAAATATCCCATCAATATGCATTAAATCAGTTAACCTGTCTTTCAGCATATAAGAATACCATGTGCCAGGTATTCAACTAGGAGCAGGTAATATAAAATGGATGAAAGACAGAAGTGTTCAGCATTGCAGAGAACAGCAAAGATTAAACCCATAAAAATGTAACAGGCAGTCAAAGATGCTATGACAAAAGAACATGCAGAGAACATGGGCACAAAGGGGGAAGCAAGCAATGCTGCTTGAATGCACCAGGAGGTACCACTGAGGAGAAGACATTAACATTTGGTGAAATAAAAAAGGCAACAGCTCTAAGTAGCAGCGACTTTGTGGGTGATGGATATGTCCATGAAGATACACAGGTGGTAAATCAGCATATGTAAAGATGCTCAACATCATATATCATTAGTGAATTGCAAATTAAAATAGTGAGATACCATTACACATCTAGAATGGCTACAATTTTCAAAAATGGACACCAAACTTGAAAATGAAATTTCAAATTTATTTTTTTTTAATTTACTTATTTCTATTTTTAAAATTTGGAGTATAATTGCTTCACAATGTTGTGTTAGTTTCTGCTGTACAACAAAGTGAATCAACCATATGTATACATATACCCCCTCCCTCTTGGAGCTCCCTCCAACTGCCACCCCCTTCCACCCAGCTAGGTCACCACAGAGCACTGAGCTGAGCTCCTGTGCTTTATAGCATGTCCCCACGAGCTATCTGTTTTACACATGGTAGTGTATTTATGTCAAACCTGATCTCCCAATTCATCCTACCCTCCCTTTTCTCCCATGTGCACACATCCATTCTCTATGTTTACATCTCTGTTCTGCCCTGGGACTAGGTTCATGTGTACCATTTTTCTAGATTCCACATATCAATACATGCGTTAATATACGTTATTTGTTTTTCTGTTCCTGACTTACTTCACTCTGTATGACAGACTCTAGGTCCATCCACATCTCTACAAATGACCCAATTTCGTTCTTTTTCATGGCTGAGTAATATTCCATTGTATATATGTGCCACATCTTCCTTATCCATTTATCTGTCGTTGGACACTTAGGTTGCTTCCATGTCCTGGCTATTGTAACTAGTGCTGCAATGAACATTGTGGTACGTGTCTCTTTTTGAATTATGGTTTTCTCAGGGTATATGCCCAGTAGTGGGATTGCTGGGTCATATGGTAGTTCTATTTCTAGTTTTTTAAGGGACCGCCATACTGTTCTTCTCCATAGTGGCTGTATCAACTTACATTCCCATCAACAGTTCAAGAGGGTTCTCTTTTCTCCACACTCTCTCCAGCATTTATTGTTTGTAGATTTTTTGATGATGGCATTCTGACTGGTGTGAGGTGATACGTTATTGTAGTCCTGATTTGCATTTCTCTAATAATTAGTGACGTTAAGCATCTTTTCATGTGTCTCTTGGCCATGTGTATGTCTTTTTTGGAGAAATGTCTATTTAAGTCTCCTACCCATTTTTTGACTGCGTTGTTTGTTTTTTCGATATTGAGCTCATGAGCTGTTCGTATATTTTAGAGATTAATCCTTTGTACCTTGCTTCATTTGCAAATATTTTCTCTCATTCTGAGGTTTGTCTTTTCGTTTTGTTTATGGTTTCCTTTGGTGTGCAAAAACTTTTAAGTTTAATCAGGTCCCACTTGTTTACTTTTGTTTTTATTTTCATTACTCTAGGAGGTGGGTCAAAAAAGATCTTGCTGTGATTGATGTCAAAGAGTGTTCTTCCTGTTTTACTCTAAGAGTTTTATAGCGTCTGGTCTTACATTTAGGTCTTTAATCCATTTTGAGTTTATTTTTGTGTATGGTGTTAGGTAGTGTTCTAATTACATTCTTTTAGCTGTCCAGTTTTCCTAGCACCACTTATTGAAGAGACTCTCTTTTTCTCCACTGTATGTTCTTGCTTCCTTTGTCATAGAGTAAGGTGACCACAGGTGTGTGGGTTTAGATGTGGGCTTTCTCTCCTGTTCCATCAATCTATATTTCTGTTTTTGTGCGAGTACCATACTGTCTTGTTGGCTGTAGCTTTGTAGTGTAGTCAGAAGTTGGGGAGCCTGATTCTCCCTACTCCGTTTTTCTTTCTCAAGATTGCTTCAAGATATTACCTAGTGTTCTTTTATTTCACCTGCATGACTCCCTTGAACATCTCTTGCCAAGCAAGGTGTAGTGGTAGCAAACTCCCTTTTGTTTTCTGTGAATGTCTTCATTTCTACCTCACTTTTGAAGCACAGTTTTGTCAGATATAGGATTCTTGGCTGGTAGTTTGTTTTTTTTATTTTAGCTCTTTGAATATATGGGTTCATTGCCTTTTGGTCTCCAAAGGTTCTGATGAGAAATCTGCTTATCATCTTACTGAGGAGCCCTTGTATGAAACATGTCATTTCTTTCTTGATGCTCTCAAGGTTCTCTCTTTGTCTCTGTCTATTGAAAATTTGAGTGTGTGTGTTTCTTTGAGTTCATCGTTTTTGGAGTCTGTTGAGCTTCTTTGATGTTTATATTCATGTCTTTCATCAAATTATCTATGTATAGTATCATGATATCTGTAAAGAGTGACAGTTTTACTTTTTCTTTTCCAATTTGTATTCTTTTTAGTGTATAGGAATGCAAGAGATTTCTGTGAATTTTGTATCCTGCAACTTTACCATTCTTCTCAAGTACACATGAGACATTTCCAGGGCAATCCACAAATTAAGTCTCAATAGATTCAAAAGACAAATATCATTCAAAATATCTTCTCTGACTACACAGGATGAAGCTAAAAATCACTATAAATGGGGAAAAAATGAAAAATGCACAAATTTGTGGGAATTAAAACAACACAGTCCAAAACAACCAATGGATCAAAGAAAACAAAAGGGAAATTAGTAAATACTTAGACTTGAATGGAAACAAAACACATCATAAAACCGATGGGATGCAGCAAAAGCAGTGTTGAGGGTAAAATTGACAATTATAAACACTTATATTTAAAACAAGAAACATCGGGCTTCCCTGGTGGCGCAGTGGTTGAGAGTCTGCCTGCTGATGCAGGGGACACGGGTTCATGCCCCGGTCCAGGAAGATCCCACATGCTGCGGAGCGGCTGGGCCTGTGAGCCATGACCGCTGAGCCTGCACGTCCAGAGCCTGTGCTCCGCAACAGGAGAGGCCACAATAGTGAGAGGCCTACGTACTGCAAAACAAAACAAAACAAAACAAACACAAGAAACATCAACAATCTAACTTTACAACTTGAGGGAATAGAAAAAGAAGAACAAACTAAACACAAAGATAGCAAAAAGAAGGAAATAAAAAGATTAGAACACAGATAAACAAAATAGAGACTAGTAAAACAATAGAAAAAAAATCAATGAAACCAAAGCTTGGTTCTTTGAAAAGATCAACAAAATGGATAAAGCTTTAGGTAGATGGACTAAGAAAAAAAAGAAGACTTGAATTACCAAACTCAGAAATGAAAGTGGGGAAATTAGTACTGATTCTACAGAGACAAAAATGATTATTGGAAAATACTATGAACAACTGTATGCCAACAAATTGGATGACCTAGTTGAAATGGATACAATTCCATCTTCATTTGTATCAAGATTAAATCACAAAGAAATAGAAAATTTGAAAAGATCTATAACTAATAAGGAGATTGAGTCTGTAATCAAAAGCCTCCCCCCAAAAGAAAAGCCCAGGCTTCACTGGTGAATTTTACCAAATATTTAAAGGAGTTATAACATCAATCTTTCTCAAGTTTTTCCAAAAACCTGAAGAGGAGGGAACACTTCCTAACTCATTCTATAAGGCCAGCATTACTCTGTTACCAAAGCCATACAAAAACACTATAAGAAAACTACAGACTAGTATCCCTTATAAACAGAGATGCAAAAATCCTCAATAAACTAATAGGAAGTCAAATTCAGCAGCTTATTACAAAGATTATACACCATGACCAATGGGATTTATTCTTGGAATGCAAGGATGGTTCCACATTTGAAAACTGCTCAATGTAGTGCATCACGTTAACAGAATGACATTTAAAAATGATTATCTCAATGCAGAAAAAGCATTTCATAAAATTCAACACCCTTTCATGATAAAAACACTCGACAAAGTAGGAATAGTAGGAAAGTATCTCAACATAAAAGCTGTATCTTAACAACCCACGGTGAACATCATTGTCAATGGTCAAAAACTGAAACTTTTCCTCTAAGATGAGGAACAAGGCAAGGATGTTGGCTTTCACCACTTCTATTCAACATAGCACTGGAAGTTCTAGCCAGAGCAGTAGAAGTAAATTTATCTCTATTCACGGCCAATATGATCCTATATGTAGAAAACCTTAAAGATTCAAAAAACAAAGCAATCCAACAAAAACAGATGAGTTCAGCAAATAGCAGGATACAAAGTCAAAGCATGAAAATCATCTGCCTGCCTTTCTTCCCTCCCTCCCTCCCTCCCTCCCTTCCTTTCTGGCTGCATTGGGTCTTTGGTGCTGCACGTGGGCTTTCTCTAGTTGCGGCGAGTGGGGGCTGCTCTTCGTTGTGGTGCACGGGCTTCTCATTGCAGTGGCTTCTCTTGTTGCAGAGCTCGGCCTTTAGGTGTGTGGACTTCAGTAGTTGTGGCACACGGGCTCAGTAGTGGTGGTGCGTGGGCTCTAGAGCGCAGGCTCAGTAGTTGTGGCACACGGGATTAGTTGCTCTGTGGCATGTGGGATCTTCCCAGACCACGGACCGAACCTGTGTCCCCTGCATTGGCAGGTGGATTCTTAACTACTGAGCAACCAGGGAAGTCCCCAGTTGCATTTCTATATAGTAACAATGATCAACCTAAAAAGCAAATTATGAAAAAGATTCCACTTATAATAGCATCAAAAAGAAGTAATAACTTAACCAAGGAGGTAAATGACTTGTAGAATGAAAACTAAAAGCCTTGCTGAAAGAAATTAAAGAAGACATAAATAAATAGAAACATACCCGATGTTCCTTAATATTAAGATGTTAATACTACCCAAAGTGATCTACATATTCAAAGCAATCTCTAATAAAATCCCAATGACGTTTTTTTGCAGAAATAGAAAAACCCATCCTAAAATTCATATGGAAGCTCAAGGGACCCTGAATAGCCAAAATAATCTCGAAAAAGAACAAAGCTGGAAGACTCATACTTCCTGATTTCAAAATGTACTACAAAACTACAGTAACCAAAACAATGTGGTACTGACATGCAACAATGTGGTACTGGCATAAAAGTGACAACAAAATAGAACAGAGTCCAGAAATAAACCCTTGTGTATATGGTCAAATGATTGTTGACAATCGTTCCAAGGCCATTTATGGGGAAATAAAACTCTTTCTAACAAACGCTGCTGCAAAAACTGGATATACACATGAAAAAGAATTAAGTTGGCCCTGTACCTAACACCATATATAAAATTTAACTCAAAATGGATCAAAGACCTAAATGTAAAACCTTAAACTACATAAAGCTCGTAGAAGAAAACAGGGCAAAAGCTTTACGATGTTAGATTCGGCAGTGATTTCTTGAATATGACACAAAAGAAAAAAGTCAACCTATTGGACTTCATGAAAATTAAAAAAAAAATTTTGCATCAGGGACTTCCCTGGTGGCACAGTGGTGAAGACTCTGGGCTCCCAATGCAGGGGGCCAGGGTTTGATCCCTGGTCAGGGAACTAGATCCCACATGCATGCCGCAACTAAGGAGCCTGCCTACCGCAACCAAAAAAAAATTTTTTTGCATCAAAACACAAGATCAACAGGGTAAAAAGGCAACTCACAGAATGGGAGAAAATATCTGAAAGGCATATATCTTAAAAGGTATGAATATCCAGAATATATAGAGAACTAAAACTCAACAACAACAAAACAACCTATTCAAAAGTGGTCAAAGGACTTGAATAGACATTTCTCCAAAGAAGATACAAATGGCCAATAGCACATGAAGGTGGTGAACATCACTAATCATAAGGAAAATGCAAATCAAAACTATGAGATTCCACCTCACACTCACTAGGATGGCTATCAAAAAAGCATGAAAATAACAAGGGTTGGCGAGGATGTGGAATAAATGGAACACGTACAATGCTGGTGGGGATATAACGTGGTGTAGCTGCTATGGAAAACAGTTTGGTGGCTCCTCAAAAAATTAAAAATTAGAATTACCATATGGTCCAGCAATTCCACTTCTGAATATATACCCAAAGGAAGTGAAAGCAGGGTCTAAAAGAGATATTTCTACATCCATGTTCACAGCAGCATTATTATTCACAGTAGCCAAAACGTGAAAGCAATCCAAGTGTCCATGGATGGATGAATGGAGAAGCAAAATGTGATACATACATACAAATTATTATTCAGCCTTAAAAGGAAGAGAGTTCTGCAGTATGCTATAACAAGGATGAACCTTATGTCAAGGGAGATAAGCCAGTCACAGAAAGACAATTACTGTATGAGTCCACTTATATGAGGTAACTAGCGTAGTCAAAATCATAGAGACAGAAAGTAGAATGGTGCTTGCCAGGGGTTATGGGGAGGGGGGGATTGGGCGTTAATGTTTAATGGTATAGAGCTTCAGTTTTTCAAGAGGAAGAGTGCTGTGGAGACGGATGGTGGTTATGACTGCCAATGTTATGAATGTATTTAATACCACTGAATTGTCACTTAAAATGGTTACGATGATAAAAGAAAATATGTGTGCAGAAATACGTATGCTCCAAAATACAAACAGTGCTTTAAAAAATCAAAGATCTAAAACATGGAAAGATACAGGGTGTTCATGGATTGGAAAACTCAGTATTGTTAAGATGTAAGTTTTCCCTAATTTGATTCATAGATTCACTGTAATTCCAACTGAAGTCCTAACAAGCTTTTTTGTAGCTATTCATAAGCTCTTCCATAATTAATATGGAAAAGCAAGAAACTAGAACAGCCAAAACAATTCTGAAGAACAAAGGTTAAGCACTCCCACTAGCCCACTTTAAGACTTCCTATAAAATCAAGATAGCATGATACTGGTGAAAGGTAAGACACAAAAATCAATGGAACAGAAAAGGCAGCCTAGAAATGAACCCACATAAACACTGTCTCAAATTTTTCCTTCTTTCTTTCTTTTTTTTTTTTTTTTTAACAAAGACACAAAAGCAGTTCAATGGAGAAAGGATAATCTTTTCAACAAATGGTGCTGGAACACCTGCGCATCCATAGAGATAAAAAACGAACCTCAACACATACCCATACCCTATACAAAAATTAACTAAAAATGGATCATTAACTTAACTGTGAAAGCTAAAATTACACAAGTTCCAGAGAAAAATTTTAAAATATTTGTGTATTTTAGTTTGGGCAATGAGACTTTAAACATGACACCAAAAGCAAAACCCACTTTAAAAAATTAAAATTGAGAAATGGACTTTATCAAAATTAAAATATTTTGCTCTGTGAAAGCTGGTGTCATGGAAATGGAAGGACAAACCAGAGACTGGGAGAAAATATTTGCAAAGCATTTTTCTTACAAGGGACTTTAATATAGAACAACAAAGAACCCTTAAAAAATCAATGAAGGCGGAGTCAAAATGGAGGACAAGGAGGACGCGGAATTCGCGTCTCTGCACACGTAGGGCACATGCCAGGCCCCGGTGGGGGACCACGGACACCTAAGGGGACGGAGGAACCCCCAGCGACCGGGTAGGACGTGGGGAATGGGGGGAGTGAGGGGGGAGGAGAAGTGGAGGTGGGACGGGACTGGTGCCCCTGAGGGGCGGCTGGGGGAGGGGAAGGGATCCCACGCCCGAAGGGGGAAATTGGGGGACCTTTGGAAGGGCAGAGGATCAAAAGAGAGTATGGCCAGGTTTCCCCTGCCCACTTGGGTCCCCAGGAGCCTGCTGAGATCCCAGGCCTGATCCTCTGCCCACCAGGTCCCCCCAGCCAGGCGGATCCTGAGGGAGTGGGAGGGAGGGACGGGGGAGCAAAAGTAAAGGCCAGACTCAGGGACCGGCACACATGAGGGGCGGCTGGGGGAGGGGAGGAGTTCCTAAACTGAGCAGGACCCACCCGTGGTTAGGGGTCCAGCGGCGATGGGGGAGACCCGGGGGCGCAGTTAGGGTTAGGGTTAGCATTTTAGGGTTAGGGTTAGCGTTTTAGGGTTAGGGTTAAAGTTAGGGGTTAGGGTTAGGGGTTAGAGGTTAGGGTTAGGGTTTAAGGTTAGGGTTTAGGGTTAGTGGTTAGGGGTTAGGGTTAGGGTTAGGGGTTAGGTTTAGGGTTAGGGTTGGGTTAGGTTTAGGGTTTAGGGTTTAGGGGTAGGGTGTCCAACCTTACGTCCCATCCAGCTGCGGGTCTAGATGTGGTCAGTCTGTTGCATCACAGCACCTGATCGAATTTTGTAAGAATTCCTCTCTCAAAAAAAAAAAAAAAAAAAGAATTCCTCTCTCTCACTGTCTTTTTTTTTCCGTAATTTATTTTTATAATGGAGTGTAGCTGATCTTCAATGCTGTGTTTCTTGCTGCTGTACATCCACTTGATTCACTTACAGAGAGACATCAATAAATTCTTTTCCAGTTTCTAGTAGTCAGATATATTTTTTTTCTGTGAATAGAGTGTGCTGAGTTCAGTTCCTTGAGCAGTGAGTAGGTCTTGGCGATTACATTATTGGTTTATGGAACGGTATCTGTGCCAATTCCAACCTCCTGGTTTATGCGTCGCCACACCGCACCTCTCCCCTTAAGCAGCCATAAGTGTGTTTTGTAAATGTGTGACCGTGCTCTGTTTGTAACTCAGTTCATGTGTGGCGATGTTTAGGTTCCCCCATAAGTGATATCTTATGATAAGTTTCTTTTGCTGTCTAACTTATTTCACTCTCAATGACTGTACAGAAGTCCCCCCGAGTTGCTGCAACTGGCCTTATTTCATTGATTTCAGGGCTGAGTAATATTCCGTTGTGCATAAGTACCAAATCTTTATCCATTTTTTCCTTCCAAGGACTTTTAAGTTGTACCCAAGTCGAGGCTTTTGTAAACATAGCAGCACTAAACGTTGGGGTGCCTGCGTCCTGTGGATTTTTGGTTTTTCCAAGATATACGCCCATGAGTGGAAGTCCCGTATGCTTTGTTGGCAATTTACATTGCCTCCATCAGCGTAACAGGGCTCCTTTTTCTCCAACACCCTGTCCTGCATATCTGGTTTTTACCCTTTGTGAGGATGGCCCTTTTTTCTGATTCGAAGTGATACCTCTTTGTAGTGTTGATTTGCATCGCCTGCTTGTTTGATTGGTCTAAAAGGGCGTATGCGTTTTTCCTGAATATATTCAGGAAAAACGCATACGCCCTTTTAGGCCAACTGCATCCTTGGCGAGGTTCAGCCGATTTTCATGTGCTTTAAGGGCAAGTCCAATCTACCTGTTGAAATCCCTTTCCTGCAGTCCTGCCTTGCTTTCAAATCCTTTTCGTTGACTTACCTCAAGATATTTTTCAATGATCGGTATCATTTACAACCCTGCTGGTTTGTGAATTACAGTGCCCCTGAGCTCCATTTTTCAACTTGCTTTCTTGGGAACTGGCCACAAAACAGCAGGATTGCTTCAAACCCTATTCTGGTTCCGGGGGCAAGCTGAGCCTTTGGGCAATTCGTCCTCCTGATTAGAAATTAGAGTGACACGTGCCTGTGCAAACACCTAGGGCTGGTCTCTCATTGGTTCCCCCCCCTTCCTCTTCGTCCACCGGACAAATTCGAACTGTTTGAAACAGGATATTGAAGGTGCTGATTCCCCAAGTGGGGAGGTTGTTAGGAAAGAGGCTGGAGGTGGGAACCCGAGGACCAGGAGATGAGGAGATGAGGTGCCTTTTCCAAACTCTTCCCGAACCGATGGCGTGCCATCCTCTGCGTGTCCCATGCATGTTTTAGCTGTATGAAGGGTCCCCTGCACCTGGTGATTTGGGACCCATGGAATCAGGACCAGGCAGTATTACTCTAAAGGGCCTGCATTTGCTGACTTATCCTCACCAAGCCTCTCAGCCCAATGAGTGTCCAGCCTTAGGTCTCATCCAGCTGTGGGTCTAGATGTGGTCAATCCAGGTTGCATCACAGCCCCTGAACAAATTTTGTAATAATTTCTCTCTCTCTCTCTGTTTTTGGAATTTATCTTTATAATGAGGTGTAGGTGATTTTCAGTGCTGTATTTCTTGCTGCTGTACATCCACTTGATTCAGTTACAGAGAGACATCAATAAATTCTTTTTCAGATTCTTACCAGTCGTATATATTCTCTTCCGGTGTCTAGAGTGTGCTGAGTCCAGTTCTTTGAGCTGTAGAGCATGTATTGTTGATTCGCTATTCGGTCTATGGAACGGTACCTGTGCTCATTTCAACCTCCTGTTTTATGCCTCACCTCACCCGACCTTCCCCTTTAGCAGCCATAAGTGTGGTTTCTAAATCTGTGACCTGCTTCTGTTTTGTCATTTAGTTCATGTGTCGCCATCTTTAGATTTCACCTGTAAGTGATATGGTGAGTCTCTTTTTCTGTCTGACTTATGTCACTTAGAATGATCGTATGTATGTCCACCCGAGTTCCTGCAACTGACCTTATTTCATTGATTTCATGGCTGAGTAATATTCCATTGTACTGAAGTACCACATCTTCTTTATCCATTTTTTCCTTTTAAGGACATTTAGGTTGTATCCAAGTCGAGGCTTTTGTAAACAGAGCAGCATTAAACGTTGGGTTGCCTGTGTCTTGTCGAATTTTGGTTTTCCCAAATATATGCCTATGAGTGGAAGTACCTTATGCTCTGTAGCTCTGTTTCTTAGATGTTTCAGGAAACACAATACACTTCTCCAGAGTGCCCTTGGCAATTTACATTCCCACAATCAGCGTAACAGGTCTCCCTTTTCTCCACGTCCTATCCTGCATTTCTTGTTTTTACACTTTGTGAGGACGGCCCTTCTGATTGATACGAAGTGATACCTCTTTGGATTGTTGATTTTCACTGCGCACCTGTTTGGTTGGCCAAAAAGGGCGTATGCGTTTTTCCTGAATACATTCTGGAAAAAACGCATAAACGCATACGCCCTATTTGGCCAACTGCATCGTTGGCGAAGTTCAGCCCATTTTCATGAGCTTTAATGGCGAGTCCAATCTACCTCTTTAAATTCCGTTCCTGCAATTCTGCCTTGCTTTCAAGTCCCGTTTCATGACTTACCTCAAGGCATTTTTCGAAGTTAGGAATCTTTTACAACCCTGCAGGATTGTGAATTGCAGTGCCCCTGAGCTCCATTTTTCAACTTGTTTCTTTGGGATCTGTCCACAAAACAGCAGGATTGCCTCAAGCCCTATTCTGGTTCCGGGGGCAAGGTGGGCCTTTGGTCAATTCCTCTTCCTAATTGGAAATTAGAGTGACATGTGCCTGTCCAAACACCTAGGGCTTGTCTCTCATTGTTTTCCCCCCCTTCCGCTTCATCCTCTGGACAAATTCCAAACTGTGCGAAACAGGATGTTGAAGGTGCTGACTTCCCCAAGTGGGGAGATTGTTAGGAAAGAGGCTGGAGGTGGGAACCCGAGCACCAGGAGATGAGGAGATGAGATGCCTTTCCCAAACTCTTCCTGATCCGATGCTATACCATCCTCTGTGTGTCCCATCCATGTTTTAGCTGTACGAAGGGTTGCCTGCATCTGGAGGTTTGCGACCCACGGAATCAGGACCAGACAGTATTACTCTAAAGGGGCTGCATTTGCTGACTTATCCTCACCCAGCCTCTCAGCCCCACGAGTGTCCAGCCTTAGGGCCCATCCATCTGTGGGTCTAGATGTGGTCAATCCAGGGTGCATCACAGCCCCTGAACGAATTTTGTAAGTTTCTGGGTTTTTTTTTTTGTAATTTATTTTTATAATGGGGTATATCTGATTTTCAATGCTGTCTTTCTTGCTGTTGCACATCCACTTGATTCACTTACAGAGAGACATCCATAAATTCTTTTTCGGATTCTTACCAGTCGTATATATTCTTTTCTGGTGACTAGGGTATGCTGAGTCCAGTTCTTTGAGCTATAGAGTAGGTCTTGTCGATTACCTCTTTGGTCTTTGGAACGTATCTGTGCTAATTTCAACCCTCTGGTTTATGCTTCGCCCCACCCCACCTTTCCCCGTTAGCAGCCATAAATATGTTTTCTAACTGTGTGACTCTGTTTCTGTTTTGTAACTTAGTTCATGTGTAACCATTTTTAGATTCCAACTATAAGTGATATCTTATGCTAAGTGTCTAACTTATGTCACTTAGAATGATCGTACCTAAGTCCACCTGAGTTGCTGCAACTGGCCTTATTTCATTGATTTCATGGCTGAGTAATATTCCATTGTACAGAAGTACCATATCTTCTTTATCCATTTTTTGCTTCCAAGGACATGTATATTGTTTCCAAGTCGAGGCTCCTGCAAAAGGGCTGCACTAATAGTTGAAGTTCCTGTGTCCTATGGATTTATGGTTATCCCGAGATATACACCCAGGAGTGGAGGTGCCGTATGCTCTGTAGCTCTATTTTTAAAAATTAATTAATTATTTTTTTTTGCCTGTGTTGGGTCTCTGTTATTGCACGTGGGCTTTCTCTAGTTGCAGCAAGTTGGGGCTACTCTTCATTGAAGTGCGTGGGCTTCTTATTGCAGTGGCTTCTCTCCTTGCAGAGCATGGGCTCTAGGCGTCAGGCTTCAGTAGTTGTGGCACACGGGCTCAGTAGTTGTGGCTCACGGGCTCTAGAGCACAGGCTCAGTAGTCGTGGCGCACGGGCTTAGTTGCTCCGCGGCATGTGATATCTTTCCACACCAGGGCTCGAACCCGTGTCCTCTGCATTGGCAGTTGGATTCTTAACCACTGCACCACCAGGGAAGTCCCTATAGCTCTGTGTTTTAGAATTTTTAGGAAACATCTTACCCTTCTCCAGCGTGGCTGTTAGCAGTTGACATTCCCACCATCAGCGCAACAGCGTTCCCTTTTCTCCACGTCCTCTCCTCCATTTCTGGTTTTTACACACTGTGAGGGCGGCCATTCTGACTGGGCAAAGCCATGCATCTCTGTCGTGTTGATTTGTATTTCCCGCATGTTTGGTTGGCACAAGGGCGTATGGATTTACACCTTTACGCCCTTTTTGGCCAACTGACTCGTAGGCAATGTTGAGCACCTTTCATGTGCTTTAACGGCGAGTCCAGTCTACGTCTTGCAATCCGGTTCCTGCAATTCTGCCTTGTTTTCAAGTCCTTTTCAGTTACTTACCCCAAGACGTTTTCCCACCATAGTTGTCATTTACAACCCTGCAGGCGTTGTGGATTGCAGTGCCCCTGAGAAACTGTCTTCAACTTGTTTCTGGAACCGGCCACAAGGTGGCAGGATTGCTTCAAGCCCCATTCTGGTTACAGGGGCAGCCTGAGCCTTTGGGAAATTCCTCTTCCTGATTGGAAATTAGAGTGGTATGTGCTGTCCAAACACGTAGAGCTTGTTTCTCATTCTTTCCCCCGCTTCCCCTTCATCCTCCGGACAAATTGCAAGCCGTGCACGACCGGCTGTTGAGTGTGCTGACTCCCCAGGTGGGGAGACTCTAAGGAACGAGGCTGGAGCGGGGACCCCTCCCCCAGGACATGTGGAGATAAGGTGACTTTTCCAAACTCTTCCCGCCCATCCGGCTCCCCATCCTCTGGGGTTCTGTCCGGACACCGCGGGGTTTCCAGGGGTGCGGGACTCCGGCGCCGCCCTGCAGGGAGCAGCCCTGCTACCCGCGCCTACAGTGCCGCCTGCTGGTCTCTCCGTCCTCCCATCGGGCACAGTCTTCCACCTTACCCGCTGCCTCGGATGCTCTGTCTCCTCGCTGTCCTGTGATCAGCCCCTCGTCCCCACCGCCATCACCCCCAGCTCCACACCCCTCCTCCAGCCTCAGGGATGACCCAGAACTGGGCTCCCCACCTTCCCACCTCGGTCTGTGTCTTCAGTCCACCTGTGCAGACAGGTGAGGATCCCCTCCAGAGGCTCCCAAACGCTTCACCCCTACCTCCTCCCCGGGGTCAGCCCATGTCCTGTCGGAATGTTCCACCCTCACCAAGCCCCCAAGTACATGGCAAGGGCAGGCATCAGGCCTGCTGCATGCATTGCTGTGCATCCTGCTGTATACACAGGCATGACACTGCCCAGGGTGCAGGAAAGGCAGCCTTACCTCGCGACGTGGGGAGAGGGGCTGCCCATAGGGTGGACGTCAGCTCTCGGCTCACCAGGCAAGGGCAGCCGGGTTCTTGCTCCTTGGACCCTTTCTCACCCAGCCGGACCCGGCTTTGTTCCCACCCCCGTTGTCCCTCCATTGGCCTCGCTCTTGTGAGCAGAGCAGGACAGTGTGGTCTGTGGTCACAGGCTGAGACACACAGACACTGGCTGACCCGTGTGCACCCATGCTGACCACGTGGAACGGGCACTGCACCAGGGCCCATGCAGTGTGGTTCACCTGCCCACAGAGAGGCCAGGCTTCTGTCCTGGCTCCAGAGGTCACCTTGAGTCTGATGGGAGTCTCCGTGCACCGTGGGTCTCACTCCAGGCTGGTCTGTGCTGACGGCGTGATACACAGTGGGGCTTCCTGGGTCTCCCGGGGGCTGCAGGCCAAGGTCAGGCACATGGCGGTCCCCACACTGACGTGATAGACCCCAATAAACCCTGCACTTCAGGACTCAGGTGGGCTTCCCTGGGCTGCCACAGCCGAGGAGGCTGGACCCTGCTCGTCCCCCTGTCCTCGCTGATTTTAACTTGCATCCTTCACCATAATAAACGCTGAGTATAACAGCTTCAGGGAATTCTGGGAGCCTCCAAGGAAAAAGAAGCCGGGGAGGGGGTCTCTGGGTCCCCAACTCTGCAGTTGGGGTCAGAAGTTGGTGGGGAGGATCTTGGGGCCCTGGAATCTGAAGGGCCCCCCTACCAGGGGAGGGGTGGGAGACCCTGGGTGGTAGTTAAGCTGAGTCCAAGGCCCTCCTGCGTAGGAGGCTTCCTAGCCCCGGTGATCCTGAAGAGGCCGGCTCCCTCCTCCCTTCCACCTGCAGGCCTGGTCGCTGCTCTTGAGAGATTCCCTAGGGTGGGGTCCTGGTGCTGGAGGTGCCCCGACGCTGTGGCCTCCTGAGTTTCCAGTGAGGATAATGGGAGTGGGGGAAGACCTGTTCACAGAAAGGGAGCTTCTGCCGGAACAGAGCCTGGGTCTGCTGCCCCCGACCCCAGGTGCACTGGGGCAGGAATGTGAGAGCGAGGCTCCCTCCCCTCCCAAGACACACAGGACACATGGACGCTGGTCACTGGACTCCCGCACAATATTAAAATCTCCCACGCAGGCCTGTTGGGTGAGAGACACTATTTAAAGACTATTAATGGGTCCAGGGGTGCCCAGAGGGTGAAGCTGGGGGTGGGGAGAGTTGGAAAATCACCCAAGGACGCGCTCTCCCTGCAGCGACCCCCAGGTGAGCTCAGGCGGAGGTGGACCCAGCAAGTCAGAGCCCACATCCTGGGTCTTTTGGGGACAAATAGCCAAGCACCCCCAGTCCTTGCCTTCACCTGCTGCAGTTAGGGCCTGCCCTGTCTTCTTCATGGTCAAGTTCTCACCCCTCCCAGAAGCCCTCTTGGGGGTTAATGCGATGGGGATGTCCATGGCAGGACTGGAGGGTCTGTGGTGGGCTGGAGGCCATGTGGCAGGCAGGCGGGCTCCCACCGATCCTGCCGGTCCACACCTCCTGGTCGTAGGCCCGCAGAGTCCACCAGGCTGTGGATGTGGTAGAAGGTGCCAGGGACCAGTCCAGCCCATGCAGGTGTCTGACCACCGAGCGGTCTGTGTGGAGTATTCCCAGGGAGGCCTGGCCATGCTCGCACCCTCCCGGGAAGGACACGTCAGCATGGTCCCTGGAATGACCGGGAGGTCAGCCAGAAGCGCCCCCCACCCAACCTCACTGTTACCACAAGAAACAAGAGACAACTCCGTGCAGAAAGACAGAACATCACCAGCCTGATGCTGTCCTGAGGAAGGTCGGCTGGCATCTGGGAACTGGGTGCTATGGTGGGTTGAATGGGGAGGTCCCCCCAAAAGTTATGTCCATGTCATGCCCCCCAGAATATGAGAATGGAACCTTATTTGGAAGTAGGGTCTCTGCAGGTATAATTAGTTACGGATCTGGAGATGAGGTCATCCTGGATGCGGGTGGTCCTGAATCAGTGACAGTGTCCTTCTAAGAGACTAGAGGAGAGACATAGACACACAGGAGACACCATGTGAAGACGGAGGCAGAGAAGGGAGGGATGAGGCCACAAGGCCAGGGATGCCTGGAGCCCCCAGAAGCTGGAAGAGGTGGGAAGCACCCTCCCCTGGAGCCTCTGGAGGGAGCGCGGGCCTGGGACACCTTGACCTCAGACGTCTGGTCTCCGGGACTGAGAGAGGACAGGTTTCTGTTGCTCTGAGCCTCCATTTGTGGTCGTTTGTCACAGCTGCCCCGGGAAGCTAATGCAGCTGGTGAGCAGCTCCCTGGCCTGATCTAAACTCTCCCGCCTCCCGTTAGGGGCAGCCCCCTGCGCCTGTGCTGTTTGCACAAACCATGTGGCTCATGCTGAACCCCAGCTCCCCATCTGGGCACCGGCATTTTGGAGGGTGAGGGCAGACAACACCAGGTGACAAGCCCCCAGCCGGGTACCAAGCCTCTAATGAGCTTCCCTGGGGGGACAGGGGTGCGGGTAACTGTCATGGTTCTGCCCTTCCTCGCTGGGGGAACAGACACCCTAGAGACGCTCAAGGGAAGGAGGGGGCATGAAGGGTCACGAGGTGACCGGAGCAGGGGCCCTCCCTCCCGTGCATCCCTACTGCATGCTGTGACCCATCTCAGCTGTGAGGACACAAGTCACAAGCATGTGCTGGGTCCTGTGAGCCTCCCAGCCGGTCCCTGAAGGTGAGGGCGGCCCTGCAGACCCCAGCCCTCTCCTGCACGTCTAGTAGGTGGAAGACCCACTTCTCCTTGTCATTCCAGAAGCGGTTCTGGAGCTGTCCTGGAGGGCTTCTGGGGTTATGCAGGCTGAGTCCCTGTTGCTAAGTCCCCACTTCCCCACAAGAGCCTCCAGAGCAAGCTGTTTGCCCTGTTGCCTGAATGACCGCCCACGAGTTTTCTGAGGAAAGAATCAGGGGTTTCTGTAGCAGCGTCTGCAGGCAGCTCTGCATCTGGGCCCACGTTCACATCTTCTGTGTAAACACCGAGAACCTTCTCTGACACGTGCCCCCGGCTGACCCCCTCCACATGCTGACCACAGGCCCCAGTGTGGGCGTCAGACTGACCGCCCGTCTCAGCCTCCTGTTGTTGTCAGAGCTGCTCCAGGCCCTGCTCAAGCCCCGTGCACCCACCTTTCACAGGGCTGTCCTGCACCCCCACTTTCAGCAGGAGTTCACCTAAGTATTTAAGTGAAGGGGTCCAGAGATAAGAAAGGATGCTACAAACAAACAGATGGAACCAGCTGGGACCAGGATGGCAACGATTGTGACCTCCAACCGACCAAGTCTCATCACATGTTGAATTTACTGTATCAGCATATTAAGTGACACACCCACCGGCGGCCGTGGCTGGACATGAAGGACCAGAAACAGGTAAAAGGAGGTGGTACCCCAGCCCCTTGGAGGAAGCCCCGCCCCTTCCCCGGAAGGCCTCTTCATCCCATCACTAGCCTCCCTCCTCCTCCCTTTGTCTTTACTCTTTAAAATTAAACCACTCTCTCCAGGAGGGCGAGAAGGTGATCTGTGAGCTCAGTTCCCGCTTCTCCACTCTTTGGCCACTGAGTAGAGCCTGTGCTGTGTTGGTCTCGGCTTTGGTTCTGTTATTTGCCTACTGGAACCCACGTGGGAAAAGGAAACCTTCCCCGCTGGGGCAGAGCGACTCGCGGGCTGGCGTCCGAGCAGGGTCCACATGACTTCATTTGATAACAGTCTGTAAGGGGACGGTGGTCTCTGCCCGCGGGGTGGGGAGGGAACACCTACAGCCACAGCACCGGCTCCGTGGACGGCACGGCGCCTCATGGGCCTGGACCGTGTGCTCTCGTCCCCCCACGGCTGACACCCCCTGACAGTCGTGAAGCGGTGACACTGGCTGCTGGGCGTCCAGTCAGGAGGGACCAGAGGCAGCACCTGGTGCCAGGTGAGACGTGCCTTTTCACGGGCAGGGGACATAGGAGATATTAGGACTTTGTGTCTAGAAAACAAACCAAGCGGCCAGAAGGTGATCTGAGCTGTGAACTTGAAACCCACGTGCGAGGTGAGGGCTCCCACTGGACACTGGCTCGGGAGCTTCCGCACAGGCGAGACCACACCCGTGCTTCCCGCCCGACCCCTCCAGGCCTCCCTGTGGGCAGAGCTGGGCCTGCACCCCTCAGGCTCCCCAACCCAGAACCTGGAGGGCTGATGCTGCCAGGGTCTGAGGATACGAGGGGTCCCTCCACCAACGCTGCTCGGCCCCTCCTGCCCAGTGAACAGTGGAGGGAAGCCCCGTGGAGTGTGAGGCCCGGCACAGGCGAAGCTCGCACCCCCTCCCAGGACCGCCGGCCCCGCCCTGCTTCCTCAGGCCCACCGCCTGCCCCTCCCTGTGCCCGCGTCCCACTGACCCCCATTCCCGGTGTGGACGTCCACGTGCACAAGGTGTCCCGTGTCCTGTTCTCACATGGGACACCCCCATCCCTGCTTCTCCCTAATGACGGCCCGGACCCCGAATGTTCTGGGCAGGAAGAGGGCCGAGGAGGACGGCGGGACAGCGCCTGCCTCCCGGGGGCCCAGACACAGGGCTCGAGGCTGCTGGGCCTTGAGGTCTGGATGCTGCCAGGTGTGGGATGAAGCTGCCACTGCCCGCTGGAGCTGCCCCTTCCGAGACTCAGGAAACAGGGGCACCCACCAAACGGAGCCCGTCCCCAGGCTCTGCTGCCAGTCTGCTCGGCTTTGCTCTCCCGATCCTGAAGACAGACCTGCGGGAAACAGGGCCTGCGATTCCCATACTGACGGTGTTCTGTGAAATTTCCACTAGACCCCTTCCTACCCTGTTCTGAGCGAATTACTAGCCAGTCCATGCTACCATCACCCCACGAGCAGACCAGGAAGCTGAGGCTCCGAGAAGCCAAGTAATCCAGCCGGAAGCACAGCTGTGGGACACGGAGTGGGGTCTGCACCCGCCGCCCGCGCAGGGGGACGGCCCACTCCCCGCAGCTTCCACGCCTGTTCCCTTCACCCCCTCCTGGGGCCAGCTCACAGAGCCTCCTCTTGGGGGGGACTCACTTACCTTCTTCTAACAGGATCCGTCTCACTGTCCTGTTCTGGGATCACCCGGAAGGCTTGTCACTGAAGCAGGATCAGCCTCACATCACCAGGGCAGCTTTCCTGGATCACACTCACCACCTGCACGTCCACTCCCAGCTCAGACCCAGAAAGGCCCCCTCGGCCCCGAGCCCCATGGCTCTGCCTGGGCTCCCACCTCCTCCTGCCTGGTCCGTCCCTCTCATGTCCCGTGCAGGGTCACCAGGAGCTCCCACCTGCCCCAGGCAGGCTGTCTGTTCTGTCCTGGGGAGGCCTCCGTGGTGCGAGGTGGAAGACACAAGAGGTACCCGTGGGGCCTCCCTCATGCAGCACAGTGGCCAGCACCTGCCTACTGACCTCATCACTCTAGATGGACAGGGGTTCAGGGGGCCCGTGGCATCTCCCGGTTCTCATTTCATCCCAGCACTGCCCACAGGGAAGTTGCTAAGCAACTCTGTGCCGGCTGTACAGAGAGGACGCTCATACACACGCCCCCCCACCCCCAGCACACAGGGCCCTCGTGGTCAGGCCTCGGGGCCTCTCGTGGTCCACGGGGCTCTCGTGGTCCGGCCCCTCGTAGGGTACGGAGCTCACCTGGGCAGGAACCCAGCAGCCCACAGGGCTCTCGTGGTCCGGCCCCTCCCAGGATACGGAGCCCCCCTGGGCAGGTACCCTGGCAGGGCTGGACACACAGGAACCGTGCACGTAGCCCTCATGGCAGAGCACCCCCAGCCCACCTGTCGGTCAGAGCTGACACAGAGCACCTCAGAGCAGGACCTGAACTAACAAACAGCAGCTCCGGGACACGTCTGTGACCCTGGGCTTCACTCTGTGTGGTCTCCTTCCGCCTGGTCTTCCAGAGGCTTCCACTGCAGCCGGGGCACCAGGCCTCTGTCTCCACCCACCACCCCTCCTCTCCCTGACTCCTGGGTTCCTCTCATTAGGAGAGGGTCTTCTTGAAGTTGTCTCCCACTCACGGGCCGGATAAAATGATTAGAAAACAAGCCAGAGCTGCAGCCCCTTGTCTATCCTGACTCGCAGGAGCCCACACCTGTTCCTTGGACCTGGCCAGTTCAGCAAGGTCCATTTTCTGCAACTGTGAGCCCCTGAGGGGTGATGATTGGCTGACCTGGGCAGCCTTACCGTGCCGGCCAGCCCTCCCCAGGTGTGCCTGGGTTGAGGTCAATATAAATACCACTCCAGGCAGCAAGAGCCCCTGTAGCTGTGCCTGACGCCATATTCTCTGCTCCGTCAGCAGTGTCGGGGCTGGGCTGGTGGGAGGGAGTGAGGGGCCACGGCCTTGTGGGTGGCCTGGTGTGAGTGGGCTCTGCTGGACTTTCTGCAGGAGTTGCCAAGCTGCTACCTGCTAAAGAAGAGGATGTGTCACCCGTAACTGCCACTGGAATTTCTCCCTGGGCAGAGGTGAGGAAGGAAAAAAGCAGTGGGGGCCTGGACAGGAGGGGTATCTCAGGCAGGGAAATGGAAAGCTTCCAGAAGAGTGCCCGGGGCCAGGACAATCCTGGCTGGCCTGCAGGCACCAAGTCGGCTGGCATGCTGTCACTCGTGTGGCTCCACGGCCCTTCCTCTAGGCTTTCAAGTCCTTGTACATATTCAGGTGTTTTACCTGGGAATGGTGGGAACAGTTCAGCAGCAGCTGGCCTGGGGCTCAGCTCACGTTTACTCACAGACGCCTCGGCACCGTCCCCCAGGCTTGCAATGAGGACGCTCCTTGCGGGGTGGGGGGCTGCTGGCTGCATGCGAGACGATTCCCCACCTCTGACCAACTTCAGAATTGTCTACCACTGGAGCAAGTGCCCTGAAAGGGTTTTCATCTGTATAACTGGTGGGTTCTGTTTTTTTTTTTCTTTTTTGGTTCAAGGTAGGTTTTATTCCTCTTTTTTGTACTTATAGATATAAGCATGGAAATAATTCATTCATATAAGTACATGTATGTGAAGGGAATAACTTTTTTCCGTTTTTTAAAAAATTTTATTTTTCATTTTATTTTATTTATTTTTTATACAGCAGGTTCTTATTGGTTATCTATTTTATACATATAAATGTATACATGTCAATCCCAATCTCCCAACTCCTCCCACCGCCACCCCCCACGGCTTTCCCCTCTTGGTGTCCATACATTTGTTCTCTACATCTGTGTCTCTATTTCTGCCCTTCAAACCGGTCCATCTGTACCATTTTTCTAGGTTCCACATATATGCGTTAATATACAATATTTGTTTTTCTCTTTCTGACTTACTTCACTCTGTATGACAGTCTCTAGATCCATCGACGTCTCTACAAATGACCCAATTTCATTCCTTTTTATGGCTAATAGTCCATTTTATATATGTACCACATCTTTATCCATTCGTCTGTCTGTGGGCATTTAGGTTGCTTCCATGACCTGGCTATTGTAAATAGTGCTGCAATGAACATTGTGGTGAATGTGTCTTTTTGATTTATGGTTTTCTCTGGGTATATGCCCAGTAGTGGGTTGCTGGATCATATGGTAATTCTATTTTTAGTTTTTTAAGGAACCTCCATACTGTTCTCCATAGTGACTGTACCAATTACATTCCCACCAATCGTGGAAGAGGGTTCCTTTTCTCCAGTAAATGCCTCTCCAGCATTTGTTGTTTGTAGATTTTCTGATGATGCCCATTCTAATAGGTGTGAGGTGATACCTCATTGGAGTTTTGATTTGCATTTCTCTAATAATTAGTGATGTAGAGCAGCTTTTCATGTGCTCCTTGGCCATCTCTACGTCTTCTTGGAAGAAATGTCTATTTAGATCTTCTGCCCATTTTTGTATTGGGTTGTTTGTTTTTTTAATATTGAGCTGCATGAGCTGTTTATATATATTGGAGATTAATCCTTTGTCCATTGATTCAGTTGCAAATATATTCTCCCATTCTGAGGGTTGTCTTTTTGTGTTTGTAGTTTCCATTGCTTTGCAAAAGCTTTTACGTTTCATTAGGTCCCATTTGTTTAGTTTTCTTTTTTATGGCATTACTCTAGGAGGTGGATCAAAAAAGATCTTGCTGTGATTTATGTTAGAGCATTCTTCCTATGTTTTCCTCTAAGAGTTTTATACTGTCCGGTCTTACATTAAGGTCTCTAATCCATTTTGAATTTATTTTTGTGTATGGTGTTAGGGGGTGTTCTAATTTCATTCTTTTACATGTAGCTGTCCATTTTTCCCAGCACCACTGATTGAAGACACTGTCTTTTCTCCATTGTATAGTCTTGCCTACTTTGTCATAGATTAGTTGACCATAGGTGTATAGGTTTATCTCTGGGCTTTCTTTCTTTCTTTTTTTTTTTTTTCCTTTTACACCTTTATTGGAGTATAATTGCTTTACAATGGAGTGTTAGTTTCTGCTGTATAACGAAGTGAATCAATTATACATATGCATATATCACCATATCCCCTCCCTCTTGCATCTCCCTCCCACCCTCCATATCCCACCCCTTTAGGTGGTCGCAAAGCACCGAGCTGATCTCCCTGTGCTATGTGGCTGCTTCCCAGTAGCTATCGATGTTACATTTGGTAATGTATATATGTCCATGGCACTCTCTCACTTCGTCCCAGCTTACCCTTCCCCCTCCCCGTGTCCTCAAGTCCTTTCTCTACGTCTGTGTCCTTAATCCTGTCCTGCCCCTAGGTTCTTCATAAACTTTTTTTCTTTAGATTCCATATATCTCTGTTAGTATACGGTATTTATTTTTCTGACTTACTTCACTGTGTAGGACAGACTCTAAGTCCATCCCCCTCACTACAAATAACTCAGTTTTGTTTCTTTTTATGGCTGAGTAATATTCCATTGTATATATGTGCCAGATATTCTTTATCCATTCATCTGTCGATGGACACTTAGGTTGCTTCCATGTCCTGGCTATTGTAAGTAGAACTGCAATGAACATTGTTGTATACAACTCTTTTTGAATTATGGTTTTCTCAGGGCAAATGCCCAGTAGTTGGATTGCTGGGTCGTATGGTACTTCTATTTTTAGTTTTTTAAGGAACCTCTATACTGTTATCCCTAGTGGCTATACCAATTTACATTCCCAGCAACAGTGCAAGAGCGTTCCCTTTTCTCCAGTAAATGCCTCTCCAGCATTTATTGTTTGTAGATGTTTTGATGATGGCCATTCTGACTGCTGGGAGGTGATACCTCACTGTAGTTTTGATTTGCATTTCTCTAATGATTAGTGATGTTCAGCATCCTTTCATGTGTTTGTTGGCAATCTGTATATCTCCTTTGGAGAAATGTCTATTTAGGTCTTCTGCCCATTTTTGGATTGGGTTGTTTGTTTTTGTGATATTGAGCTACACGAGCTGCTTGTAAATTTTGGAGATTAATCTTTTGTCATTTGCTTCATTTGAAAACATTTTCTCCCATTCTGAGGGTTGTCTTTTCGTCTTGTTTATGTTTTCCTTTGCTGTGCAAAAGCTTTGAAGTTTCATTAGGTCCCATTTGTTTATTTTTGTTTTTATTTCCACTTCTCTAGGAGGTGGGTCAAAAAGGATCTTGCTGTGATTTATGTCATAGAGTGTTCTGCCTATGTTTTCCTCTAATAATTTTATAGTGTCTGGTCTAAGATTTAGATCTCTAATCCATTTTGAGTTTATTTTTGTGTATGGTGTTATGGAGTGTTCTAATTTCATTCTTTTACGTGTAGTTGTCCAGTTTTCCCAGCACCACTTACTGAAGAGACTGTCTTTTCTTCATTGTATATCTTTGCCTCCTTTGTCATAGATGAGTTAGCCATAGGTACGTAGGTTTATCTCTGGGCTTTCTATCTTGTTCAATTGATCTATATTTCTGTTTTTGTGCCAGTACCATATAGTCTTGATTAATGTAGCTTTGTAGTATAGTCTGAAGTCAGGAAGTCTGATTCCTCCAGCTCTTTTAATTTCCCTCAAGACTGCTTTGGCTATTCGGGGTCTTTTGTGTCTCCATACAAATTTTAAGATTTTTTTGTTCTAGTTCTGTAGAAAATGCCAGTGGTATTTGATAGAGATTGCATTGAATCTGTAGCTTGCTTTGGGTACTATAGTCATTTTCACAATATTGATTCTTCTAATCCAAGAACATGGTTTATACCTCCATATGTTTATATCATCTTTGATTTCTTTCAGCAGTGTCTTATAGTTTTCTGAGTACAGGTCTTTTACCTCCTTATGTAGGTTCATTCCTCCGTATTTTATTCTTTTTGTTGCAATGGTGAATGAGATTGTTTCCTTAATTTCTCTTTCTGATTTTTCATTGTTAGTGTATAGGAATGCAAGAGATTTCTGTGCATTAATTTTGTATCCTGCAACTTTACCAAATTCGTTGATTAGCTCTAGTAGTTTTCTGGTGGCATCTTTAGGATTCACTATGTGTAGTATCATGTCATTTGCAAACAGTGACAATTTTACTTCTTCTTTTCCAATTTGTATTCCTTTTATTTCTTTTTCTTCTCTGATTACTGTGTCTAAGACTTCCAAAACTATGTTGAGTAATAGTGGTGAGAGTGGACATCCTTGTCTTGTTCCTGATCTTAGAGGAAATGCTTTTAGTTTTTCACTATTGAGAATGATGTTTGCTGTGGGTTTGTCATATACTGCTTTTATTATGTTGAGGTAGATTCCCTCTATGCCCACTTTTTGGAGACTTTTAATCATAAATTAGTGTTGAATTTTGTCGAAAGCTTTTCCTGCATCTATTGGGATGATCATATTTTTATTCTACAATTTGTTAATATGGTGTATCACATTGATTAATTTGTGTATGTTGAAGAATTCTTGCATCCCTGGGATAAACCCCACCTGATCATGGTGCATGATCCTTTTAATGTGTTGTTCAATTCTGTTTCCTAGTATTTTGTTGAGGATTTTTACATCTATATTAATCAGTGATATTGGTCTCTAATTTTCTTTTTCTGTAGTATCTTTGTCTGGTTTTGGTATCAGGGTGATGGTGGCCTCATATAATGAGTTTGGGAGTGTTCCTTCCCCTGAAAAGTTCTGAAGAGTTTGAGAAGATTGGGTGTTAGCTCTTGTCTAAATGTTTGATAGAATTCACCTCTGATGCCATCTAGTTCTGGACTTTTGTTTGTTGGAAGATTTTTAATCACACTTTCAATTTCATTACTTGTGATTGGTCTGTTCATATTTTCTATTTCTTCCCAGTTCAGTCTTGGAAGGTTATACCTTTCTAAGAATTTGTCCATTTCTTCCAGGTTGTCCATTTTATTGGCATAGAGTTGCTTGTAGAGGTCTCTTAGGATGCTTTGTATTTCTGTGGTGTCTGTTACAACTTCTCCTTTTTCATTTCTAATTTTATTGATTTGAGTCCTCTCCCTCTTTTACTTGAGTCTGGCTAAAGGTTTATAATTTTTGTTTATCTTCTCAAAGAACCAGCTTTTAGTTTTATTGATCTTTGCTATTGTTTTTATTTCATTTATTTCTGCTCTGATCTTTATGATTTCTTTCCTTCTATTAACTTTGGGTTTTGTTCTTCGTTCTCTAGTTCCTTTAGGTGTAGGGTTAGATTGTTTATTTGAGATTTTTCTGGTTTCTTGAGGTAGGCTTTTATTGCTATAAACTTCCCTCTTAGAACTGTTTTTGCGCATCCCATAGGTTTTGGATCATCGTGTTTTTGTTGTCATTTGTCTCTAGGTAGTTTTTGATTTCCTCTTTTATTTCTTCAGTGATCTCTTGGTTATTTAGAAACATATTGTTTAGCCTCCATGTGTTTGTTTTTTACGTTATTTTCCCTGTAATTGATTTCTAATCTCATAGCATTGTGGTCGGAACAGCTGCTTGATATGATTTCAGTTTTCTTAAATTTACTGAGGCTTTATTTGTGACCCAAGATGTGATCTATCCCGGAGAATGTTCTGTGTGCCATTGAGAAGAACTTGTAGTCTGCTGTTTTTGGATGGAATGTCCTATAAATATCCATTAAATCTATCTGGTCTATTGTGTCATTTAAAGCTTGTGTTTCCTTATTAATTTTCTGTCTGGATGATCTCCATTGGTGTAAGTGAGGTGTTAAAGTCCCTTGCTATTATTGTGTTACTGTTGATTTCCTCTTTTATAGCTGTTAGCAGTTGCCTTATATATTGAGGTGTTCCTGTGTTGGGTACATATATATTTATAATTGTTATATCTTGGATTGATCCCTTGATCATTATGTAGTGTCCTTCCTTGTCTCTTGTAACATTCTTTATTTTAAAATCTATTTTATCTGATATGAGTATTGCTACTCCAGCTTTCTTTTGATTTTCATTTGCATGGAATATATTTTTCCATCCCCTCACTTTCAGTCTGTATGTGTCCCTAGGTCTGAAATGGGTCTCTTGTAGACAGCATATATATGGATCTTGTTTTTGTATCCATTCAGTGAGCCTGTGTCATTTGGTTGGAGCATTTAATCCATTCACGTTTAAGGTAATTATCAATATGTATGTTCCTATTATTATTTTCTTAATTGTTATGGGTTTGTCTTAGTGGGTCCTTTTCTTCTCTTGTGTTTCCCACTTAGAGAAGTTCCTTTAGCATTTGTTGTAGAGCTGGTTTCGTGGTGCTGAATTCTCTTAGCTTTTGCTTGTCTGTAAAGCTTTTGATTTCTCCATCAAATCTGAATGAGATATTTGCTGGGTGGAGTACTCTTGGTGGTAGGTTCTTCCCTTTCATCACGTTAAATTTATCATGCCACTCCCTTTTGGCTTGTAGATTTTCTGCTGAGAAATCAGCTGTTAACCTTATGGGAGTTCCGTTGTATGTTGTCATTTTTCCCTTGTTGCTTTCAATAATTTTTCTTTGTCTTTAATTTTTTCAATTTGATTACTGTGTGTCTCGGCATTTTTCTCCTTTGGTTTATCCTGCCTGGGACTCTCTGCGCTTCGTGGACTTCGGTGGCTATTTCTTTTCCCATGCTAGGGAAGTTTTCAACTGTAATCTCTTCAGATATTTTCTCGAGTCCTTTCTCTCTCTGTTCTCCATCTGGGACCCCTATAATGCGAATGTTGTCGCATTTAATGTTGTCCCAGAAGTCTCTTAGGTTGTCTTCATTTATTTTCATTCTTTTTCTTTATTCTGTTCCATGGCAGTGATTTCCACCTTTCTGTCTTCCAGGTCACTTAGCCGTTCTTCTGTCACAGTTATTCTGCTACTGATTCCTTCTAGTGTATTTTTCATTTCAGTTATTGTATTGTTCATCTCTGTTTGTTTGTTCTTTAATTGTTCTAGGTGTTTGTTCCTTAATTCTTCTAGGTCTTTGTTAAGCATTTCTTGCATCTTCTCGATCTTTGTCTCCATTATTTTTCTAAGGTCTTGGATCATCTTCACTATCATTATTTTGAATTCTTTTACTGGAAGGTTACCTATCCCCACTTCATTTCGTTGTTTTTCTGAGGATTTATCTTGTTCCTTGATCTGGTATAAAGTCCTCTGCCTTTTCATTTTCTCTGTCTTTCTGTGAATGTGGTTTTCCTTCTACAGGCTGCAGAATTGTAGTTCTTCTTGCTTCTGCTGTCTGCTCTCCAGTGATTGAGTCTATCTGAGAGGCTTGTGCAAGCTTCCTTATGCGAGGGACTGGTGGTGGGTAGAGCTGGGTGTTGCTCTGGTGGGCAGAGCTTTAATCTGCTTGTCTGTGGATTAAATAAAAGTTTAATAAAAAGTTTAATCCGCTTGTCTGCTGATGCATGGGGCTGGGTTCCCTCCCTGTTGGTTGTTTGGCCTGAGGCGACCCAGCACTGGAGCCTACCTTGCTCTTGGTGAGGCTAATGGTGGACTCTGGGAGAGTTCACGCCAAGGAGTATTTCCCAGAACTTCTGCTGCCAGTGTCGTTGTCCCCATGGTGAGCCGCAGCCACACCCCACCTCTGCAGGAGACCCTCTAAAACTAGCAGCTAGGTATGATCATTCACCTACGGGGTGACTGCTCCTTCCCCTGTGTCCTGATGTGCACACTACTTTGTGTGTGTTCTCCAAGAATGGAGTCTCTGTTGAGACTCTGAGTCTCTGAGTGCAGTTGAGACTCTGAGTGGAGTCGCACAGACTCTGGGTCCTGTGAAGCTTCGATGTTTTGTGGTTCTAGAAATCCTATAGGAGACGGTCCACAGCAGGTGAAGCTAATGCTGTCATAGAGGTGGTGAAGCCAAAGACCTGCAGTTCCGACTAGAGGTGCTGATGTACAAACAGGACAAAATCATCTCATGTGAATGTAGTTCTGGCACGTTTAAAATGAATGCAGTCATGTTAATGCCTAACATCTTCTATCTTGTGCCTCTCCTCAAGGACCCCCTCCTCAGTTCCTGAGGCTCCTGTAAGTCATGTACAGGGGAATGGAGAGTGGGCTCTGTCCAGTCTGAGCCCTGAGTTACCCTGTGTGTATCTTAGGATACTTTGTATTTCTGTGGTGGCTCTTGTAACATCATCTCTTTCAGTTCTGATTTATTTGGGCCCTCTCTTTAAAAAAAAATACTACTGTTGTCTTTTATTCTTTACAGAAGTTTAATAAGTGTTTGATCTACTACCCTTACTCTATGTATACTTTTTGCCGTGAGATTTTTACTTTTGTTTGTTTTCTTGTTACTGTCAATAATCAGTGAGAATTCTTTTAAGCTACCTTCAACATTGCTTATAAAGCTGCTTTATTAGTGATGACAGAGCTTTAATGGAAGTCGTGTTCTGGTTGTAAACTAGAATGCAATGTGTCAGCAAAAAGCCCCTTAAGTGTATGTCTCATTACTTCTCGTTCTTTTTTTTCCCTTTTTTTCTCTCTTTTTTTTCTTGTTCTTTTTTTAATGTTTATTTTTTATCAGAGCAAATTTGATTAAAATGTTTTGTTTGTTCTAGGTGTGTAAGATGTGGTTCTTTTACACATATACATGTATCTATACTTCTTCAGATCGTTTTCTCATGTAGCTTGTGACACAGTGTTGAGTAGTCTTCTCTTGGTATTCCGTAGGTCTTTGGTGATTATATATTTCACATGTGTTTCTATATCTATGTTAACCCCAATATCCTAATGTATCCAGTCCTCACACCTTTCCATTTGGTGAACCATAACTTTGTTTAATGAATCTGTGATTGCCTTTCTCTGTGGAAATATCTTCATTGGTATCAATTTTTAGCTAACACCTATAAGTGATATTATAGGATATGTGTCTTTTGCTGTCTGACTTAGTACAATTTGCCTGATTACCTCTAGAATCATCTACGGTGCTGCAAATGGCATTGTTTCATTTTTTTCCCTAGATAATATTCCATCTGTACATGTACCAGTTCTTCTTTGTCCACTCACCTCTTGATGGACTTTTTGGTTGCCTCCATGTCTTGGCTATTGTAATACTGCTGCACTGCACATTTGCCTGCTTGTGTCTTTCCAATTCTGTCTTCTTATGTTATAGACCCAGGAGTGGGCATCCTGTATCATATGGTATCTCAGGGTTTACCGTTTAAATGCACCACGATTCTGTGCTCATTAGTGGCTCTTTCCAGGTTACATCCCACTTAAAGTTGAGGGTATGCATTTCTCCACAACACCTTCAGCATTTATTTATTTATTTATTTTTAACATCTTTATTGAAGTATAATTGCTTTACAATGGTGTGCTAGCTTGTGCTTTACAACAAAATGAGTCAGTTATACATATACATATGTTCCCATATCACTTCGCTCTTGCGTCTCCCTCCCTCCCATCCTCCCTCCCCTCCAGGCGGTCACAAAGCACCGAGCTGATCTCCCTGTGCCATGCTGCTGCTTCCCACTAGCTATCTACCTTACGTTTGGTAGTGTATATATGTCCATGCCTCTCTCTCCCTTTGTCACAGCTTACCCTTCCCCCTCCCCATATCCTCAAGTCCGTTCTCTAGTAGGTCTCTGTCTTTATTCCTGTTTTACCCCTAGGTTCTTCATGACATTTTTTTTTTCTTAAATTCCAGGTATATGTGTTAGCATACGGTATTTGTCTCTCTCTTTCTGACTTACTTCACTGTGTATGACAGACTTTAGGTCTATCCACCCCATTACAAATAGCTCAATTTCGTTTCTTTTTATGGCTTCAGCATTTATTGTTTGTAGTTTTCTTGCTGATGGATATTCTGACTGGTGTGAGCTGATACCTCTTTGTGGTTGAATTTGCATATGACTCATAATCCTTTGAAATTGAGCTTTAAGGCATGTCCTTTTTATTTTTCAAACTGTGATTACAGCTTAGCTCTTCAAAGTGTTTTCTAAAGTATGTGTTACATTTTGAAATTTATTGGCCATTACCTCCCTCAAAACATTTTGAGGGCAGGTTTCATTTACAGCCCTGCAGTACTTGTTCACATGAAGTGACCATTAGCACAGGCTTTAAAGCTGCTTTTGCAGGTAACGGCCAGATTGCGGCAGCCTTTCTTTGTTCCTCATGCTGGTACTAGGGAAACAGAGCTTCCAGCCAGTGGTCTTCCTCGGTTATAAATTAGAGTGGAATGTGCCCGGATAAACCCCCAAAGGCTGATGTCTCCTTACTTTTGTTTGTTTTTTTAATTTAATTTATATTTTTATCGGAGTAATATTCCATTGTGTATATGGACCACTTCTTGGTGCATTGCTCTGTTGAGGGACATTTTCATTGCTTCCAAGTGTTGGCTATATTAAATATTGCTGGAGTGCAAGATTGCCAGCCTGTGACTTTTTGATTCTCATTTTCTCAGGTGATAGGCCCAGCAGTGGGTGTGACTGATTGACTAGTAGCTCAATGTTTACCTTTTCAAAGCACCTCCATTGTGTCTTCATTAGTGGCTCTTACCATGTCTCCCTTAGAACCGAGGGTACGAACTTCTCCACAATCCCTTCAGCATTTATAGTTTGCAGCATTTTTGCTAATGGCCAATCTGACTGCTGTGACCTGATAGGTTTTTGTAATTTGGGTTTGCATGACTTTAAAACTTCCTAAAATTCATCATTTTCCACGCCTTTTTCCTTTCTGTTAAAAATCAAGTGTGAGTACAATATATCTCTTGAAGCTGTCTTCTTGGAAGGTTGCCCTCTTTTGAATTTTTGGTGGATATTCGACCCCAGGATTTTTTTGGAGGGCAGATGTCATTACAGAACTGCAGGTTTGGTGAATATTTAGTGACCATTAGCACTGGGTTTAAAGCTGCTGTTGTGGGAAATGGCCACAAGGAGGCAGCATTTGTCCTTTCCCAAATCTGAGTACTAGGGCAGCAGAGCCTTTCTGGAAGTCGTGGTCCTAGGTTTTAAGTTAGAATGGAATGTGCCAGGAGGAATGCCTATAAGTTTATGTCTCATTACATCATGGTTTTTAAAATTTATTTAATCGGGGTAATGATTAGATATTGTTTGTCCAGATGTACACAATCTGGTTCATTTGTACAATATATATGTCTATTCATGTTCAGATCCTCTTCCCATGTAAAATATTACAGTGTTCCGTAGACCTCCCTTGCTATATGGTCCGTCTTTTTGATATATGTTTATTATATGTATTTGTATACGTATGGTAACGTTAATCTTAATTTATCCATTCTGCCCACCTTTCCTTTTAGATAAGCATACTTAATTTCTAAGTCTGTGAGTGTCTTTCTCTGTGGAAATATGTTCATTTGTGTTAGTTATTAGATAACGCCTGTAAGTGATATCATAGGATATAGGTCTTTTGCTTTCTGACTTACCTCATATTCTGTGATTATCTCCAAGCTCATCTATGGCACCTCAAATAGCAGTGTTTCATTGTTTTCCATGGCTAATATTCTATTGTGAACGTGGACCACTTCTTCTTCATCCATACATCTGTTGATGGACATTTTGGTGGCTTCACTGTCTTGGCTATTGTGAATAAGGCTGCAGTGCAGCTTTTGCAGCCCGCGTCTTCTCGATTCTGGTCTTCTCAGGTGAGAGGCCCAGTGGTGTGACTGCTGCATCGAACGGTATCTCAACTTTTACTTTTAATCGTAGCTCCTTTCTGTTCTCATTATTGGCTCTTACCACGTTACATCTCACCAGCAGCTAGAGGGTACACAGTTCTCTAAAACCCCTTCAGAATTTATTGTTTGTAGACCTTTTGCTGATGGTCAGTCGACTGGTGTGAGTTGAAACCTTTTTGTACATTAGATTTGCATGAGTCTAATAATTCCTGAGGTTGAGCTTTCACCCATTTTCCTTTTTTTAAACAAGAGAGTGAGTCAAACTTACCTCTTCATACTATCGTCTTGAAAAATTTGTCAGTTTTGAATTTTATTGTCCATTCCCTACCTCAGCACAGTTGTTTAGGGCAGGTGTCCTTTGCAGCCCTGAGTCCTTGTGAATGTTAAGAGAACATTAGCTGTGGGCTTAACGCCGCTCTTGTGGAAAACGGCCACAAGGCAGCAGAATTTCTACATTTCCAACTCTGGGTTTTTGGGCAGCAGAGCCTTCCTGGAAATCGTGTTAGTAGGCTGCAAATTAGAGTGGAATGTGCCAGAGCACATCCCCAAGAGCTTATATCTCCTTACTTCTTGTTTGTTTTATAAATTTAATTTTTATTAATTATCAGAGCAAACTTGATAAAAATATTTTGTTTCTCCTAGGTGTACAGAATCTGGTTCATTATATCAATGTATCTGTCATTTATCTTTGCATTCTTTACCGTGTAGGTTATTACAGAGTGTTGCCTAGACCTCTCTTGGTATTCCATAGGTATTTTGTGATTATATATTTCATATGTATTAGTACATGTCTGTTAACCCTCATATCCTAATTCACACATTCCTTACACTTTTCCATTTGGTTAAACATAATTTTTTTTTCTTAATCCATGCTTTTCCTTCTCTTGGAAATAAGTTCATGAGTATCAACTTTTAGGTAACACCTAGAAGTGATGTCATAGGATATCTGTCTTTCACTTTCTTTCTTTAATTTGAGTGATTATCTCTAGGTCCTTGTATGGTGGTGCAAACGGCACTGTTTCATTGTTTTCCATGGCTAATATTCCATTGTTTACATGGACCACTTCCTCTTTGTGCATTTTTCTGTTGATGGACATTTTGGTTTCTTCCAAGTCTTGGCTATGTTAAATATTCCTGCAGTGCAGGATTGCCAGCCTGTGTTTTTTCCATTCTGCTCTGCTCAGGTGATAGGCACATCAAAGGACCTACCAGATCACATGGTAGCTCAATTTTTACCCTTAAACCCACCTCCATTATGTTCTCACTACTGGCTGTTACCAGTTTACATCCCCCCAGCAGCTGGAGGGTACACAGTTCTCTGAAACTCCTTCAGCATTTATTCTTTGTAGACTTTTTGCTGGAGAACATTCTGACGGCTGTGAGGTGAACATTTCTGTAATTGGATTTGCATGGCTTTATTCATTGCTGATGTTGCACATTTTTCAATTCCCTTTTATTTTAAAGAGAAAAAAAAGAAAAGACAGAATGTGCGTAAAATATGCCTCTTGACATTGTCTTCTTGAAATGTTGACGTCTTTTGAATTTTCTGGTCGAATACGACCCCAGGACATTTTTTGAGGCCCGATGTCCTTTACAGTGCTGCACATATTTTGAATATTAAGTGACCATTACCTCTTGGTTTAAAGCTGCTGTTGTGTGAAACAGCCACAAGGCGGCAGCATTTCTCCTTTACCAAATCTGGTTACCAGGGCAACAGAGCCTTAATGGAAGTCCTGTTCTAGGTTGAAAATTAGAATGGGATGTGCCAGGAAAAATTTCTTTCAGTTTATGTCTCATTATTTCTTGTTCATATTTTTAATTTAATTTTTATTTTTTATCGCAGCAAATTTGATTACAATGTTTTTTTTGTTCTAGGTGTGCAAGATGTGATTCTTTCACACACATACATATATCTATTCTTCTTCGGAACCTTTTCCCAGGTAGGTTATGACACAATGTTGAGTAGTCTTCTCTTGGTATTCCGTAGGTCTTTGGTGATTATATATTTCACATGTGTTTGTATATCTCTGTTAACCCCAATATCGTAATGTATCCAATCCTCACACCTTTCGATTTGGGGAACCATAAGTTTGTTCAATGAATCTGTGATTGCCTTTCACTGTGGAAATATCTTCATTGTTATCAATTTTCAGGTAACACCTATAAGTGATATACGTTAGGTGTCTTTCGCTTTCTCACTTACTACAAGTTGCATGGTTACCTCTAGACTCATCTATGGTGCTGCAAATGGCATTGTTTCATTTTTTTCCCGAGCTAATATTCCATCTCTACATGTAACAGTTCCTCTTTGTCCACTCATCTGTTGATGGACTTTTGGTTGCTTCCATGTCTTGGCTATTGTAATACTGCTGCAGTACAGATTTGCCTGCCTGTGTCTTTCCAATTCTGTCTTCTTATGTTATAGGCCCAGGAGTGGGCCTGCTGGATCATATAGTAGCTCAATATTTACCTTTTAAAGGCACCTCCACCCTGTTCCCATTAGTGACTCTTACCAGGTTACGTCCCACTTCAAATTAACGGTATGCATTTCTCCACAACCTCTTCAGCATTGATCGTTTGTAGTTTCTTTCCTGATGGTTATTCTGAATGGTGTGAGCTGATACCTCTGTGTGGTTGGATTTGCATGTGTCTCATAATCCTTTGAAATTGAGCTTTCAGGCATGTCCTTTTATTTTTCAAACGGTCATTACAGCTTCGTTCTTCAAATGGTTTTCTTGAAATATGTGCCACATTTTGAAATACTTTGGCCTTTACCTCCCGCAAGACATGATGAAGGCAGGTTTCCTTTACGGCCCCGCAGGACTTGTTCATATGAAGTGAAAATTAGCATAGGTTTTAAAGCTGCTTTTGCAGGTAATGGCCAGAGGGTGGAGCATTTCATAATTCTATGAAACGTAACTGAACACACAATATATATTTTTTCTTTTAAATTTCCATTGTTACTTTTTTAAAGTACAATTATAATTGAAGTTCTTTGTAACAAGTGAAATTTAAAAAATTAAAGGAAAAGATAATATTTTACCACTTGCCATCCTTTCCCATTTACTGAAACGACCAGCATAATGTGTAGAGTTCTCATTTTATCCAGGTGTTCTATACATCTGGAATATCATGCTTCTCACTGTAGAAAAACAGATGCAGCTCTCACACTTTTTATAGGCTACGTAACAGTCCACAGAACAGAAGTTCCAGCTATTTCAGACTCAGCTTTTTGAGGGACACTCAGGTTACTTTCTGTTTTATTTTGTTGTTCTTTTTCTGGGGGGGGTAGGAGTTTATTATTTATTTATTTATTTTTGTTGTGTTGGGTCTGAGTTTCCGTGTGAGGGCTTTCTCTAGTTGTGGCAAGTGGGGGGCCACTCTTGATCTCGGTGCGCGGGCCTCTCACTATTGCGGCCTCTCTTGTTGCAGAGCACAGGCTCCAGATGCGAAGGCTCACTGGTTGTGGCTTATGGGCCTAGTTGCTCCATGGCATGTGGGATCCTCCCAGACCAGGGCTCGAACCTGTGTCCCCTGCATTAGCAGGCAGATTCTAACCACCGCACCACCAGCGAAGCCCCCTATTTTGTTGTTTTGCTAGTTTGTTTTAACCCAAGAAAATATTTTTTTAAATACAAAAAAACAAAATTAAGCTAGGGGTAAGGATTAGGGTTTAGGGTAAGGTTTAGGGTTAGGATACGGGTTAGGATTATTGTACGGCTTAGAGTTTGGTTTAGGGTTAGGGTTATGGTACGGGTTAGTGTTAGGGTACAGTTTAGGGTATGGCTATGGTTTAGTGTTAGGGTACGGGTTAAGGTATGGGTTAGTGTTAGGGTATGGGTTAGGATTAGGGTACGGTTTACGTTCAGGGTTATGGTTAGGTTTAGTGTATGGGTTAGTGTTAGGTACGGGTTAGGGTAAGGGTTAGGGTTAGGTTTAGTGTTAAGGAAGGGGTACAGTTTAGGGTACAGTATAGGGAACAACAAAGGGTTAGGGTTAGGGTACGTGTTAGGGTACAGTTTAGTGTTAGTGTACGGGTTAGGATTAAAGTATGGTTTAGGGTAAGGTTTAGGGTTACGGTTAGGGAACGGGTATGGTTTGGGGTACAGTTTAGGGTATGACCACGGGTTAGGAGTAGGGTAAGTGTTAGGGTACGGTTTAGTGTTAGTGTACAGGTTAGGATTATGGTACGGGATAGTGTAAGGGTTAGGGTTAGGGTTAGGGAATGGGTACGGATTAGGTTACAGGTTAGGGTATGACAACGGGTTAGGGTTAGGGTACGTGTTAGTGTATGGGTTAGGATTAGGGTACGGGTTAGGTTATGGGTTAGTGTTAGGGGATGGGTTAGGATTAGGGTACGGGTTATGGTACGGTTTAGGGAAAGGGTTAGGATACGGGGTAGGGTTAGGATAAAGTTTAGTGTATGGCTATGTTACTGTTAGGGTACATGTTAGCGTACGGGTTAGTGTTCGTGTACAGCTTAGGGTGAGGGTTAGGGTTAGGGAACGGGTATGGTCTCAGGTACAGGTTAGGGTACGGTAGCGGGATAGGGTTAGGGTACGTGTTAGGATGAGACTTCTTTGTAGTGCAGATTTTAATTTCCTGCTTGCTTGGTTGGCCAAAAAGGGCGTATGTGTTTTATCCTGAATATATTCAGGAAAAAAGGCATACGCCCTTTTTGGCCAAGTGCATCGTTGCCGAAGATCTGCCGCTTTTCATATGCTTTAAATGCAATTCCAATCTACCTCCTGAAATCTGTTTCCTGCAATTGTGCCTTGCTTTCAAGTCCTCTTCGCAGCCTTACCTCAATATATTTTTGGACGATAGTTGTCCTTTATAACTCTGCAGGTTTGTGAATTGCAGTGACCCTGAGCTCCTTTTTTCAGCTCGCTTTCTGTGAGCTGGCCGCAAATCAACAGGATTGCTTCAGGCCCTATTCTGGTTCCGGCACGGCACGCTGAGTCTTTGGTTAATTCTACATCCTGGTGGGAAATTAGAGTGAAATGTGCCCGTCCAAACACCTACAGCTAGTCTCTCATTGGTTCTCCCTATTCCCGTTCATCCTCCGCAGAAATTGCAGAGTGTGCCAAACAGGAGGTTACAAGCACTGACTCTCCAAGTGGGGAGATTGTTACTAAAGCGTCTGGAATGGCGAACCCGAGTACCAGAGGACGAATAATGAGATGCGTTTTAGAAACCTTGCCCGATCACATTGTGGACCATCCTCTGGGTTTCCCACGCATGTTTTAGCTGTAGGAAGAATCTCTTAAACCTGGAGAGTTGGGACCCATGGAATGGGTAACATGCAGGATTACTTCAAAGGGTCTGCATTTGCTCACCGAACCTCACCAATTCTCTCAGCCCCAAGTGTCCAGCCTTATGTCTCACCCAGCTGTGGGTGTAGATGTGGTAAATCCAGGTTTCATCACAAGCCTGAACGAATTATTTAAGAATTTCTCTCTCTTTCACTGTCTTTCTGTTTTGTTTTTGAAGTTTATTTTTATAATGGGGTTGAGCTGATTTTCACTGCTGTGTTTATGCGTCTGTACACACACTTGATTCTCTTACGGAGACATATAAATACATAGATTTTAAGATTCTTACTAGTCAGATATATTCCTCTGCGGTGAATAGGGGGTGTTGAGTCCACTTCGTTGAGCAAGGAGTAGGTCTTGTCTATTCCATATTTGGCTTATGGAACGGTATCTGTGCTCATTTCAATCTCTGGATTTATGCAGCACCCCAACTCACCTTTCCCCTTAAGCAAACATGTTTGTTTTCTAAATGTGAGACTCTGTTCTGTTTTGTAATTCAGTTCATGTGTAGCCAAGTTTACATTCCCTCTATAAGTGATATCTTATGATAAGTTTCTTTATCTGTATGACTTATTTCCTTAGAATCATCGTACCTAAATCCACTCATTATGCTCCTACGGGCCTGATGATATTGATTTCATTGCTGAGTGATATTCCATTGTACATAAGTACCACAACTTCTTTATCCATTTTCCTCTTTCTGGGATATTTAAGTTGTTCCGTTGTCGAGGTTCTTGTAAACACAGCAGCCCTAAACTTTGGGGTGGCTGTGTCTTGTTGATTTTAATTTTCCTAAGCTATAGGGCCATAAGTGGAAGCAACCTAGGCTCTGTAGCTTTGTTTTTTAGATGTTTCAGGAAACACCATACACTTCTCCAGAGTGGCTGTTGGCCATTTACATCCCGCCCATCAGCATAACAAGGCTCCCTGTTCTCCATGGCCTGTCCTGCCTTTCTGGTTTTTACACTTTTTTCAGATGGCCCTTTTGACCGGGGGGAAGTGAGACTTCATTGTGGTGCAGATCTCCGTTGCAGGCTTGCTTATTTGGACAAAAAGAGCGTATGCGTTTTTTCCTGCATGTATTCAGGAAAAAAACGCATACGCCCTTTTTGGCCAAGTGCATCATTGTCGAAGTTCTGCCGCTTTTCATATGCTTTAAATGCAGTTTCCATCTACATCCTGAAATATATTTCCTGCAATTGTGCCATGCTTTCAAGTCCTCTTCGCAGCCTTACCTCAATATATTTTTGGACGATAGCTGTCATTTATAACTCTGCAGGTTTATGAATTACAGTGCCCCTGAGGTCCTTTCTTCAACTCGCTTTCTTGTGAGCTGGCCGCAGAACTGCAGGATTGCTTCAGGCCCTAATCTTGTTTCATCACGGCACACTGAGCCTTTTGTTAATTCCTCTTCCTGGTGGGAAATTAGAGTGAAATGTGACCGTCCAAACACCTACAGCTAGTCTCTCATTGGTTCTCTCTATTCCCGTTCAACCTCCGCAGAAATTGCTAACTGTGCCAAACAGGAGTTTTAAGGCACTGACTCTCCACGTGGGGAGATTTTTAGTAAAGCGTCTGGAATGGCGAACCCGTGTACCAAGGGACAAAAAATGAGATGGGTTTTAGAAACGTTGCCTGATCACATGGTGTACAATCCTCTGGGTTTCCCATGCATGTTTTAGCTGTAGGAAGAATCCCTTAAACCTGGAGAGTTGGGACCCATGGAATGGGTAGCATACAGTATTACTTCAAAGGGTCTGCATTTGCTCACCGAACCTCACCAATCCTCTCAGCCCCAAATGTCCTGCCTTATGTCTCACCCAGCTGTGGGTGTAGATGTGGTAAATCCAAGTTTCATCACAAGCCCTGAACGAATTATTTAAGAACTTTCTCTCCTTCACTGTCTTTGTTTTTGAAATTTATTTTAATAATGGGGTTTAGCTGATTTTCACGGCTGTGTATACTGCTCTACACACACTTGATTCTCTTACGGAGACATATAAATACATATGTTTTAATATTCTTATTGTCAGATATATTCCTCTGCAGTGAATAGGCGGTGTTGAGTCTAATTCGTTGAGCAAGGAGTATATCTCGTCTATTACATATTTGGCTTATGGAATAGTATCTGTGCTAATTTCAATCTCTGGTTTTACACAGCACCCCAACTCACCATTCCCCTTAAGAAAGCATAAGTTTGTTTTCTAAATGAGAGACTCTGTTCTGTTTTGTAATTCAGTTCATGTGTAGCCAAGTTTACATTCCCTCTATAAGTGATATCTTATGATAAGTTTCTTTTTCTGTGTGACTTATTTCCTTTAATCATGCTACCTAAATCCATTCATTATGCTTGTACGGGCCTGACGAAATTGATTTCATTGTTGAGTGATATTCCATTGTACGTAAGTATGAAAACTTCTTTATCCATTTCTCTCTTTCAAGGATATTTAATTTGTACCGTAGTCGAGGCTCTTGTAAACAGAGCAGCCCTAAACTTTGCGGTGGTAGTCGCTTGTTATTTAATTTTCCTGAGCTATAGTGCTATAAGTGGGTTTAGGGTTAGGGTTAAGGTTAGGGTTAGGGAACGGGTATGGTTTAGGATGCGACAATGGTTTAGTGTGAGCGAAAGTGTTAGGGTACAGGTCAGTGTTAGTGTACCGTTTAGGATTAGGGTAAGTGTTAGGGTAATGCTTCGGGTTAGGGTTACGGTTAGGGAACGGGGACGGTATAGGGTACAGGTTAGGGTATGACAATGGTTTAGGGATAGCGTACATGTAAGGGTAAGGTTTAGTGTTAGCGTATGGGTTAGGATTACGGGACGGGTTAGGGTAAGGCTTCAGGTAAGGGTTAGGGTTAGGGTTAGGGGAGAGGGACAGTTTAGGGTACAGGATAGGGTGCGACAATGGTTTAGGGTGAGCGTACGTGTTAGGGTAAAGGGTTAGTGTTAGCGTAGGGGTTAGGATTAGGTGACGGGTTAGGATAAGGCTTCGGGTAAGGGTTAGGGTTAGGGTTAAGGGACAGGGACGGTTTAGGGTACAGGTTAGGGTACAACAACGGTTTAGGGTGAGCATACTTGTGAGGGCACGGGTTAGTGTTAGCGTACGGGTTAGGATTAGGGGAAGGGTTAGGGTAAGGCTTCGGGTAAGGGTTAGGGTTAGGGTTCGGGCTAGGGTTAGGGTTAGGGGACGGGGACGGTTTAGGGTCCAGGTGAGGGTACGACAACGCTCTAGGGGGAGCGTACGTGTGAGGGCGCGGGTTAGTGTCAGCGTACGGGTTAGGATTAGGGGACGGGTGAGGGTCAGGCTTCGGGGAAGGGTTAGGGTTAGGGTTCGGGCTAGGGTTAGGGTTAGGGGACAGGGACGGTTTAGGGTCCAGGTGAGGGTACGACAACGCTCTAGGGGGAGCGTACGTGTGAGGGCGCGGGTTAGTGTCAGCGTACGGGTTAGGATTAGGGGACGGGTTAGGGTAAGGCTTCAGGTAAGGGATAGGGTTAGGGTTAGGGTTAGGGGACAGGGACGGTTTAGGGTACAGGTGAGGGTAAGACAACGAATTAGGGTGAGCGTACATGTGAGGGCACGGGTAAGTGTTAGCGTAAGGGTTAGCATTAGGGAACGGGTTAGGGGACGGGTTAGGGTTAGGGTTAGAGTTAGGGGATGGGGACGGTTTAGGGGACAGGTTACGGTTAGGGTTAGGGTTAGGGGATGGGGACGGTTTAGGGGACAGGTTAGGGTACAACAACGGTCTAGGGTGACGTAAGTGTGAGGACACGGGTTTGTGTTAGCGTACGGGTTAGGATTAGGGGACGGGTTAGGGTAAGGCTTCGAGTAAGGGTTAGCGTTAGGGTTAGTGTTCGGGTTAGGGGACGGGGACGGTTTAGGGGACAGGTTAGGGTACGACAACGGTTTAGGGTGAGCGTACGTGTGAGGGCACGGGTTAGTGTTAGCGTACGGGTTAGGATTAGGGGACGGGTTAGAGTAAGGCTTCGGGTAAGGGTTAGGGTTAGGGTTAGTGTTAGGGTTTGGGGACGGGGACGGTTTAGGGGACAGGTTAGGGTACGACAACGGTTTAGGTTGAGCGTACGTGTGAGGACATGGGTTAGTGTTAGCGTACGGGTTAGCATTAGGGGACGGGATAGGGTAAGACTTCGGGTAAGGGTTAAGGTAAGGGAACAGGGACAGTTTAGGGGACAAGTTAGGGTATGACAACGGTTTAGGGTGAGCGTATGTATGAGGGCATGGGTTAGTGTTAGCGTACGGGTTAGGATTAGGGGACGGGTTAGGGTAAGCCTTCGGGTAAGGGTTAGGGTTAGGGGACGGGGACGGTTTAGGGGACAGGTTCGGTATGACAACGGTTTAGGTTGAGCGTACGTGTGAGGACACGGGTTAGTGTTAGCATATGGGTTAGGATTAGGGGACGGGTTAGGGTAAGGCTTAGGGTAAGGGTTAGGGTTAGGGTTAGGGACAGGGACAGTTTAGGGGACAGGTTAGGGTACGAAAATGGTTTACGGTGAGCGTACATGTGAGGGCATGGGTTAGTGTTAGTGTACGGTTTAGGATTAGGGGACGGGTTAGGGTAAGGGTTCGGGTAAGGGTTAGGGATAGGGTTAGGGTTAGAGGACGGGGATGGTTTAGGGGACAGGTTAGGGTACGATAAAGGTTTAGGGTGAGCGTACATGTGAGGGCACAGGTTAGTGTTAGCGTACGAGTTAGGATTAGGGACGGGTTAGG